>NC_088796.1:12475787-13101898 GCF_011386835.1 Chrysemys picta bellii | reverse complement strand
TTGGCCATGGCAGTCCTGAAGCTTTATTTTATTCTTATTCAAAACCTTCATAAACAGTTGTGTTAGGCCTTTTCCAGTAGCGTCATCCACAGACCAGAAACCGATAAAATGTTCCTTTACTTAGATACAGCTATCCTCGTCGTCAACAAATCTTAATGTAAATGACATCTTTTCACTGTGACTAATGTCAGGACTGCAGTCCATTATTACAGTGTAGTATTTCACTTTGCCAAGCTCCATCAATATGTTATCAAGCACCTTCCTTGCCACAAGGTCAATCAATTTGTTTCAAATTGTTTTGCGGCAGTAATGATCCATAGCTTCTTTACGAACTACTTGACATAGGTGCTCACACATGACATCATCGTATTTCTCAAGGAGCTCTACCAAACCAAGGAAATTACCGTTATGTTCGGTGAACAACTTATCTGAGTCCCAGAAAGGTAAATTAGTCTATGCAAGGAAGAGGGTAATTGAGATCAGAGGCTCGAGACTCTGTTATCAGGCGTAAGCAAGTTCATGGAGGGTTTCAGAAACAACGAGCACTAAGCTACACAGGGTCTTGAAATGAGCGGGAATGCCTGTGGAGTCATTTGAATATAGATTTGAGGTGGCCCCATGGAGAGGAAGGGTAGTCCGGTGGCTAGGGCACTAGCTTGCGACTCTGGCAATTTTGGTTCAAGTCCCAGCTCTGCCACAATCTTCCTGTGTGATTGCAAGTCACATAGTCTCTCTCTGTGCTTCAGAATAGCACTGCCCTACCTCAGAGAGGTGTTGTGAGGATAGATACATTAATGATTGCAGGGGACATACAAGTACCGTAGATATAGAATCATAGAATAGAATCACAGAATATTAGGGTTGGAAGAGACCTCGGGAGGTCATCTAGTCCAATCCCCTGCTTAAAGCAGGACCAACACCAACTAAATCATCCCAGCCAGGGCTTTGTCAAGCTGGGCCTTAAAAACCTCTAAGGAAGGAGATTCCACCACCTCCCTAGGTAACCCATTCAGATGCTTCACCACCCTCCTAGTGAAATAGTGTTTCCTAATATCCAACCTAGACCTCTCCCACTGCAACTTGAGACCATTGCTTCTTGTTCTGTCATCTGCCACCACTGAGAACAGCCTAGCTCTGTCCTCTTTGGAACCCGCCTTCAGGTAGTAGAAGGCTGCTATCATATCCCCCCTCACTCTTCTCTTCTGTAGACTAAATAAGCCCAGTTCCCTCAGCCTCTCCTCGTAAGTCATGTGCCCCAGCCCCCTAATCATTTCCGTTGCTCTCCACTGGACTCTCTCCAATTTGTCCACATCCCTTCTGTAGTGTGTGTGGGGGGGGGACACCAAAACTGGATGCAGTACTCCAGGTGTTGCCTCACTAGTGCCGAATAGAGGGGAATAATCACTTCCCTCAATCTGCTGGCAATGCTCCTACTAATACAGCCCAATATGTGTAATTGTGTATAAATGTTACATGACAGGCAATGGCACATGGCTGTTTGAAAGACAACAGCACGGAGCTGCAATAATCAAGGTGAAAAGAACTGAAGCCCTGTATGAGGATCCCATTTGAGATGGAGTCAAGGCAGTGACACATTCAAAAGCTTTTTCTTCCTTTATGTTGTGTAGTTTGTGCATTGTCTGGAAATTAACTTTGTTCTGTTCACATTTGTGGGATCTGCAGTTTATATGAAGATTCATGTCCACTTCATACAGAGTTACCCTGTTTAAATAACACTTTGAAGGCCTTGAAGAAGCCTGTTACTTCTCCTTAGCAAGTGATCTGACATTGATTTTATTTGCTGTTCCACTGTTTTCATGGCTTCCTTGATAGGATAGAAATCATGCTTCTTTCTCCTAAAGTAGTCGAAACAAAGGATAAAAACTGATTTCATTTTTTTCTTAAAAGTACTCATGGGAAATGGCTTGAGAGTGCTTGAGTTTTAGTAGTATTGGGCAAAATCATGAAGTTTGCACTTCAGCAGAAATCCTGGAGTATGTACTCAAGCAAAACTACTGACTTCAAGTAGAGTATTATCTGAATAAGGACTGATAAAGGGTTACAGGATCCTGCAAACCCATATTCACAAACGTCTTCGGTGGGACGATACTATTGGGAATAAGGGTTTTCAGGATCAGGCACTGAACCCACTGAAATTAGAGAGGGAGAATACCTATTAGATTATATAGTCTATCCCCTGTTAACTAGTGGAGTAGTGTACTCTGCATTATCTAGTGCTTTGTTAGTCTCGTTTGAGCACAGTTTAGCTTTTGATACTGAATAATGGAAAGGATTTTATTACCTAACAGTATAATTTGTTCTGCTTCATTGCATACTTGCGTTGTCTGGTTGTTGCACTTAGCACAATTTTTAATCTGTGCATACACACGTACTGGAATTCACTGTGCTTGCAAATCAATGGCCGTGTCCAATGGCTGAGAAGCAACTGACTAGCTCTCCCTCTAAAAAATAATATGTCTCTGTCATGGTATACCAGGGTTCGGAAACAATCACATTTCCATGTCAAAGGTGGCTTGCAAAATCTGAAGATGATGGCGAGATTGTAAGAGAACTTGTACCATCTGATATCTTTACTGAAAAACTCCTGAAAGATGGGACACTAAAGCAGATAGAACAGGAAGTTGAAGAACCACTAGAAAGTAAGTAAAATTCCACCGCGCCTTGACTTATTATTTTGACCCTTTGGAACAAGCCATTTGGATATGTAGTTCAGGTAGATGCATGCTACTAAAGGTTGCTTCTTTGCAATTATGGCCATTGAGTGAAAAATCAATCATTTAAGCTGCCATATTTTATGGGAAAAAGCGAGTATCTCCCATCTGGATTACTGTAACTTCCCGTTCTCTGGCCTCCTTGATACCCAACACGCTCCCATCCAGTCCTTACAAACACAGCTGCTACAGTCATCTTCCCTGCCTGCTGTTCTGATTGTGTCTCACACACATCCTTTGAATTTCTCTACTGGCTCCCCTTTATACACAAGTTTCCAACATCTTGTCTTCCAGGCCCTGCAAACATCTCTAGTTATTTGTCCTCATCTCCTTTCATATTTTCCTCCACCCCTTCTGCTCCACCTACCAGCCTTGATGCCCCATTTGGAACTTTTTTCCACAATTGTCTTTGCACTTTCTTCCACACTGCCCCTTAGGCAGTGGTGAGCTGGAGCCGGTTTGCACCCGTTCATGCGAACCGGTTGTTAAATTTAGAAACCGGTTTAGAACCGGTTGTTAAAGGGGTGGGCAAACTATGTGGCCCACGGGACCGTCCTGTCTGGCCCGCCTGAGCTCCTGGCTGGGGAGGCTCCCCGGCCCCTCCCCCGCCTTCTCCCCTCTCGCAGAGCCTCAGCGTGCCTCCTGCCGCTTTGAGCAGCATGGTAAGGGGGTGGGGCTGCGAGCTCCAGCGGGCTGCGCGGCATCCATACACGCTGCCCTGAGCAGCGTGGTAAGGGGGCTGGGAGGAGGGGTTGGATAAGGGGCAGGGAGCGGTTGGAGGGGGCAGAGGTCCTGGGGGGGTGCGGTCAGGGGACGGGGAACGGGGGGGTTGGGTAGGTGTGGGAGTCCCGAGGGTCTGGGAGGGTGGTGGTGGATGGGATCGAAACAGGCAGGGGACAGGGAGCGGGGTGAGTTGGGTAGGGGGTTGGGTCCTGGGGGGCAGTTAGGGTGGGGGGTCTCCAGAGGGGGTGGTCAGGGGACAAGGAGCAGGGGGGGTTGACAGGTTGCGGGTACTGAGGGGGGCAGTCAGGGGCAGGACGTGGGTGGGGGTCGGATGTACTCACCGGGCGGTTCCTTACCTGGTCTTCAGCGGCACTTCGGCAACGGGTCCTTCACTCGCTCTGGGTCTTCGGAGGCACTGTAGGACCCGCCGCCGAAGTGCCACCGAAAACCCGGAGCGAGTGAAGACCCCTCACCACCGAAGTGCCGCCGAAGACCCGGTAGGGAACCGGTTATTGGGATGTTGGGAGCTCATCACTGCCTTTAGGTACATAACACCCTCCCAGAACTGGTCTGCAGGGCAGCTACCCAATCCTTATTCAGATCCCTCTGTAAGTAGGTTGAGTTCCTATCCTGCCCTGAACAGAGAATACAAATGCTATGCAACATCTGGATTTACCCTCTTCCTGGTATTTGGCTTTCTAACGTAAATAGCAACAACACCATATAAATTTCAGCCTAAACTTCTCCCTCGAACTTGGCTGTTGCTAAGGATTTCTCTGCAACACCTCCCTGACCCAACCCTTAGTTACCTCTGCCCTAGAGAAAGATTCTTACCCCTCTCATATCCTGATTGGTGCTAATTGAATCCAACTGCCAGTATTACTTGCCATCTTCTTTCAGGGTTCAAGTATCTGGTAACAGGACGATTCAACCATGGAAATCATCCCATCCAGTATTTCTTATTCTCTTTCACGGCTTGATTTGTAGTTACACTATGCCTAGGACCCTACCAAATTCACAGCCATGAAAAATGCATCACTGACCATGAAATCTGGTCTTGTGTGTGCTTTTACCCTATACTATGCAGATTTCATGGGGGAAACCAGTGTTTCTCAAATTGTGGATCCTGACCTAAAAGGGAATTGCAGGTGGGGAGTCGCAAGGTTATGTTAGGGGGCTCGCAGTATTGCCACTCTTACTTCTGTGCTGCCTTCGGAGCTGGGCAGCCAGAGAGTGGCGGCTGTTGACTGGGCGCTCAGCTCTGAAGACAGCGCCCTGCCAGCAGCAGCGCAGAAGTAAGGATAGCAGTACCATACCATGCCACCCTTAATTCTGCGCTGTTGCTGGCGACGGCTCTGCCTTCAGACCTGGGCTCCTGGCCAGCAGCCACAGCTCTCCAGTTGCCCAGCTCTGAAGGCAGCGCCGCCACCAGCAGCAGCACAGAAGTAAGGGTAGCAGTACCGCAACCCCCCTAAAAAAAACTTGCGACTCCCCCCCCACACACAAACACACACACAACTCCTTTTTGGGTCAGGACCCCTATAAGTACAACACCATGACATTTCAGATTTAAATTGCTGAAATCATGAAATTTACGATTTTTAAAATCCTATGACCGTGAAATTGGCCAAAATGGACCGTGAATTTGGTATGGCCCTAACTATGCCATTCTGTCAGTGTACATAATTTATGCACACCTTAAGACCTTTTGTAGTTATAAGACGAGCTAGCAGGTCAAAGTGAGGATTAGACAGGAGCCTGAGGTTTACCTGAACCTGCTAACTCATATTACAACTACAAACTACCTTGTCTTCATTAGGATTTTACCTTGTGTTAGTTACCAGATGTTAACTAACACCAGGTAAGAACATGCTTTTTCTAGTGAAGACAAGGCCTCAGAATATTAAGTTCTTTGAGACAGGACTGTATCTTCTGAATTGTTTTTACAGTTGATTTTGGGCACTAGCCCAATATAAATAATAAAAAATAACTGCTTCCTTCGCTATAGTAGTGCATTCTGTCCCAAAAATTGCTCCTGAAATGATATGAAAAGAATCAAATTTAATAAACTGATTATGCAGAACATATGTTGGGACCACTCCACCCATTATTAAAGTGCAGTTATTTTTTGGCTGGAACACCACAGTTTAACAGAGTATAGCAATGCTACACAACCATTTAGGATATAATGTCAGAAAAGTGCTTTATTCAGTTGAAACTGCAGGTGGAATTTAAGTAGGTACGTTGTAATTAACTACCCAAATTGGAATTTGGCCAGCACGCCAGAGTTCACACCTCTACTCTGATGAAAAATGCCAGAGTATTTTTGATAACCACAAGCCATCAGAATATCTTTTGTTATGGCCCCTACTGCAGCATAATGCTCTCTGTGGTTAGTGAAAAAACACAGCAGAAAAAGTGAAACTGCAGCAAACCAAAAAATATTCTCAGGGCTAAATGAGCCTGCTCCATCTCCCACTGCAATTACAATGGAAGCTGGGGCAGCCCCTGTATTACTCTGAGAGCTAAGTGTGAAAGGACTCTAAAAAAAGCAAAAACCCCCACACCTTAGCTGTGAAGCTATTAATGTACAAAGAAGAATCCCACCATCAAACATGGTAAGTCTCCAATCCCAAGTCTTTGTGCCTCCAATAAAAAGTGCAGCTTTTTCTCCTTCTCATTTTTGAATCATGTGGGAGTAGCATGGGAAGCTGCCAGTGAGACTCTCTTTGGGGTTTGTGTGGCACTAATGTGAGTAAAAATCTGTTAGCTGCTATTTGCGTTTCCAGGGAACGTTCTTTCAGTCACTGTTTGTTCTCCTCATGTACATGGGGCGAAGCAGATACCCGGAAATAGCTGCATTTAACACATTAGAAAAGCACATTCCTAAAGATTGTTATGAGATTTCATTGGATCACTGTTGAGTGAGCTCAACAAAGCAGATACTTAAACAGTACAACTCCAACATGTCTTACATTAAATATTGTCCAAGCAAGAAGATTCTGGAGTCTGCTCTCTTCTTCCTGTGCAGGGAATTTATACGGGTGAGTCCCATTAACTCTGGTGGTAATTTCCCATTGAAATCCCTAGACCTTGTTTGTGGAGAATAGAGTATTAAGAATCCACAACTCCAGACCACTTATCCCACTCAGATGCAGTGGAGAGCAGATCCTGAATCCGAATCCTAAAAGACACTGAGTTCACTCAACTCCCATTGACATTAGATGAAGTCAGTAATAATAAGGATACTTGGCATCTTTAATTGCACATTCTGTGTTCAAGGCACTGTAGAGACATTAACTAGATGGGAGTTCATGAGGGCTCAGCACCTCTTACACTGCCCTCAGCATATAGGATTAGGCCCTGAGACTCCATCTGCTCCCAAATCATATATTTAGATATCTGTTTCTTTACATAGTTCATACATACAAGATAACTGTGTTCACTGGCGATATCTATGGCGCTGGGACAGATGCAAATGTTTTCCTGACTATATATGGAGACCTCGGGGACACCGGGGAGAGAAAACTCAGCAAGTCTGAAACTAACTCCAACAAGTTTGAAAGAGCACAGGTACAGATGAAACTGATTGGTAGCATTTTCCGTATTGCAGGCCTTAAGCAAAGTGATGAACGAATGTTGTAACTGCCCTTCCCTAGTTGCAAGTACCAGTCTGTAAGGATGGTCAGAACTGGTGGATGGCAATCCTGACACAAAGGATCATGTTTATTACCTCTTAAAACCTTACATTTTCAGTTTAATGTTGGTGCTTATGTACTACAATGATAGGCTCTATAACAATACCTAAGATGGACAAGATCTTTCTTTGCTTGGAGTCAGTGAGATAGGGCCAGTCTGGCCCATATCAAGCCTCCTAGGTTTCAGCTGCAACATTGGAAGTATCCAGTGTTTAAATTTTGCAAGGGCTAAGCCCGGGCATTTCTTGGCTTGGCGGTTCATAGCCCCGACACCTCTGGGCTTGCTGCATCAGTTATGAAAGTAAAAATATTGCTTGAGCCCGGGCACCTCTTTCATTACAAATTAAGCAGTGGAAGCACCAATCATTGAGGGTATGGTTACCATCCCTTGAGCTGATTTGTATCTCCTAAAAGGGAGGGCAGCTTTGGTGAAACTGACCATAATGTGTATTATAATTAATCTTGGGGCATCATCTTACGACACATTTTTGTAAGCTCTTAAAATGTGATTCTACTCTGAGAAGTGACGTAAAAATGGCACTAGGTTGTTCCATGTTTGTCACTCCGTGATTTCCAGATCAAATGTGCTTATTTTAAAAGTTACCAACAGCCATCCCTGCAGACTCCATATTATATCTGAGGGTATGTTTACTCTGCAAAGAAAAACCCGCTCACCAAGTCACAGAGCATGGGTCAATCGACTTGAGCTTGTAGGCTCAGGCTGTGGGACTAAAAATAGCAGTCTAGCTGTTCAGGTTCGGGCTGGAGCCTGGGCTCTGAGACTTTCCCCCCTCACTGGGTTTTAAAGTCCAGCTCCAGCCCAAGTGGGAATGTCGGCACTGCTATGTTTAGCCCCGGCTGCAGCCGGAGCCTCGTGAGCCCAAGATAATTGGCCTGTGGTCTAAGACTCACTGCCGTGGGGGTTTCTTTGCAGGGTAGGCATACCCTGAGAGTCCAGCGAGTTTCTTTCCTGCTAACTTCACTAGCAGTTGTGTATGTATAATAACCAAGTGCAGAATTTGCTCCATTGTCTCCAATGTGTTGCACCAGGTATAAATGATGGCAGAATTTGGAGCTGCAGTTGAAATGTAGTTAACAGTTCTGTTGTTGTGTTAACCAGAGGAGAATCCAGCTCGCTTTCTCTTCGCTTTGTTGTCCTTGGAGGGCTAACAGCAGTAAACTGTAAAATCTTACTTTTGACACTAAAGTTAGCAGATACCGGCTCCAAGTGCTCAACACATCTGTTCCCTTTGAGTAAGAGGGTGACTTTTTACATAGTCATGTTCACAGCACAACCACACTTTAAACCTCTCCCTCTAAGGACAGTTTTAAAGGACACAGACTCTTTTACAGAAAACTCTGCTGCAGTTTTTAATCAAATACTGTCCGGTAGGGCTGGGTTTACACATGCATTGTATACATTAGCTACTGTCCATTACGAGAAACTATTGCTATTAAACATCCTGTAGGAGGATAAGTTCACAATACAGGCTGTGGACCTTGGGATTATATACAAGATCAAGATTCGTCATGACAACACCATGCTGAATGCTGACTGGTACCTGGAAAAAGTAGAGATTCTGGATGAAACCACAGAAGAATTGTACCTCTTTCTGTGTGAACGCTGGCTTTCTACAAAGAAGGAGGACAAAAGGATAGAGCGGACACTTTATGAACAGGTACAGTAATAACATCTAGCACAATGATTCTGACCAGGGCTTCCGAGCACTACTACATTGCTGCTAATAAAAATGAGATGCGTGGCCTTTCATCTGTTTGCAGTCCAGCACAGTTCATTAGTGACCTAAACGTGTTACCCCCGAAGGTTGTTTTTTGGCCTATGTAAAATGAATTGGTGGTTCTCACTCTGGTCCCCCATCACTGACTTCTTTTGTTTGCAGTCTCAGTGGAGAGGCCAAGGACTGAATGGTTAGTGGAGACTTACCCTCTTCAGATCAGTATCCAAGTGCACTGGCAGGGCGGTGTAGAGAATGCTGCACTGTTGCTGCCTGTGCTGTCCCTACCCTGTGGATAAGTAACAGATTTCTCTCTCTGGAGCTCTCAATCCAAAATTCTGGGTTGTATGGCCCCTGCCTCTCCACCCATCAATCCTAATCATCAAACAGGGCAGCATCTTTCACCAGCACTAAAAATATGCAGTGAAATGCCCTCTTGCCAGCACCTGGAAAGGCTTCGTATGTATTGTTTAATCAGTCTAATATAGCTAATTAGAATTCAAAGTACATGTATTAATTAAAATTAGCAAACAGGATTAAGTTAATAGGCGCGTCTTGCCTTTATACAGGAAGGCACAGCACTGCAGCTGATTAACGTCTGTTGTGTTTAAGGGGTTTGCTTTACAAAACATAGTTACATTTTAATTGAAAGTTACTACTAAAATTATCATTAACAAATAGGGCCAAACTCATCCCGGGTATAGTGCCAGAGAGGTAAGCAGGGTTGCACCAGGGATGATCCTGGTGCCTTCAGGGCCGGCTCCAGGCACCAGCTTAACAAGCAGGTGCTTGGGGCGGCCAAGGGAGGGGGCAGCACCTGCGGCAATTCGGGGGCGGCAGGTCCCTCACTCCCTCTACGAGCGAAGGACCTGCCGCTGAACTGCCGCCGCCGATCGCGGCTTTTTTCTTTTTTTTTTTTTTTTTCCCAATTGCCGCCGCCGATCGCGATCGCGGCTTTTTTTCTTTTTTTTTTCTTGGGGTGGCAGAAATGCTGGAGCCGGCCCTGGGTGCCTTGCATCTAATATAATTACAGTTCCCAGCAAAGAGTCCTCTGAGCCCACCCAATTGCTCAAATTAATTCCCTCTCAATGAGACAAAATTAATTAGATCAAAAAATCACAACACATTTTTGTTACCTACATTAAGCACATGCCAGTTGCCTTCATTGTAGTACTCCTGGAAATGGTGGAGTTAAGGTCATTACAGTAAAGTAAATGGATGAGCTGTAATAAATGATGAGGAATCATGCTTATGAGAGCTGTACTGAGCATGGAGCAATAGAGGGATTTTGTATAATGTTGTTTGAGGCATATAGGAACAGCTGGCAATACCGTGAGCACTGAACCTGGTTACCTTCACATATGTGTGTTTTAATTAGAGCTATGATGGTGAACGGAACAGCCTGGGTGGCTCGTCTCTCAGCCTGAAGAGCCAAGATACCAATGGAAATGTGAAGAATAAGAAGAAACTCAGCTTGAACGGGTCTGCAAAGGAAGGCTCATGTAAGAGAACTGTGAGCGTGTGTGTGTCTGGATGCACATGTGTGTTCTTGATTTGAGTTCTTTGGGCGATGTTTTTATACTGGTGAAGACCAAAGTGGGGCAGAAAGGTAAATTGTTCTGGTCATCCTGCAGCTGTACCACCTGGGGCTGTGATCCTATGGGATCTCATAAGCTCAGCAGAATCAGGCTGGATTGGTGCTTGGATCTGTTTGTGTATTGCTATTTCTATAGTGGTCTTCACCATAGCAAGTGAATAATCTACACAGTAAAAGACACTTCCTATACCTCCAGACTTCTTCTTTCCCTCCCACCTAAATCTAGGTTATGTAGTGCTAGAGCCCGGGGGTTGAGTCCTTCATCTCCCATGAAAACAAATTCTGTAAGCAATGTGTTTTGTGTGACATGAGCACATAACTAGGTAGATTCTCCAAGAACACCCTCTCCACAACCACCCCAGGTGAAACCTGCATGGGGGACTTCTAACACAAACCCAGAGCTCTTTAGGAAGCAGTATGGCTGGTTCATAGGGGGTGCTCTTTTCCTCAAGTCTATGTTGACTCAGTACTTTCTCATAGTGTTGCTGAAGGTGCTGTCTTTTGCATGAGACTTTTGTGGGCATTAAAAATCCCATGACTGTCTTTAAGAGTTGGGGTGTTAACACTGATATCCTGGACAAATTCCGGCTCATGCAACTGCCTTCTGACTCCTTAAAATCCCCCCTGCGTTTTAATTTGGAAAAGGGTTCTCACTTCCCCTTTCCTAATCTGCAGTGTAATATTATTGTCAGCTGCTAAACAACTGCCGAGTTTCATGTGTGCATTCAGTGGTGGGCAAAGTGATCCCTGCGTATATTGTTTATCATTTGTTAAGCACTAATTGTGTGATTGGCTTTGTACAAAACTCAGAGGAAGATTTCATCCCAGCCACATGCAGCCTCCTTCCAGCCAATGTCACCTTGATAGCTAAGTATAATGCCCTGATCTTGGGTGGGTGACCAGGGCACGGGGAACCTCGCATATTCCACTTAGCACCTACTGGCGCAGGGACCAGTGGCCTCAATACCACTGAGTGCTAGGACAATACAAGGATGAAGGAAAACTGAGGCAGCCACTGGCCCTCCTGAGGTATAATAGCAGGCATGTCTAGATGCATATGGTTTTGAGAAGGGCAGCACCTTCACTAGACTCGCAGCCAATCGTCTAGACTCACAGGATTTGAGACAGGCAGCTAGCCCCTCAGATGAACAGGGCTTTTGGGGAAGACAGCCACCTCCCCAGACACACAGAATCATACACCAGTTCCCTCCTCCACCCTCACCTTCCAGACACCCAGGATTTGAGAGCAGGAGAGTAAAGGCAGCTCTCAGGAAGGGACAGGTTTGGTGGAAGAAGTTGTACAAGGCGTATATAGCTTGTGCACTGCTTCCATTCAAGTATGCAAAGCTCTTTGAGATCCTTTGCTGTGATGGGCTATATGTATGTAAAATGTGTTATCACCAAATAACACCCTCTTCTGTACGGGTTAGAGGATCAATTTCCAGCGCAGGCTTTTACTTGCTGCTTGTATCAGATGCTCTTCCCAGCACGCGCTGTCTTCTGAGGCCTCATGTCCTATGTGGCATATTAGATCTAAATTAAACTCCGTGGGCCCTGAAATTCTATGGCACTGTTTGCCACCCGTATCCCATTCAGGACCCTTCCCCGCGCGGCACAGTCAGTACAGTATGAATGGCAGTGTTTAGTTCATTTGATTTTAAATTCATTTATTTTAATCTGCCCCCGGATTTTCAGCGTGCTGCAGATTTTCCTCCTGCAATGCATAGCTGCATTGCAGAAGCTGGCACACTGGTGATTTTATAGAATCATAGAATCCTAGAAGATTAGGGTTGGAAGAGACCTCAGGAGGTCATCTAGTCCAACCCTCTGCTCAAAGCAGGACCAACACCAACTAAATCATCCCAGCCAGGGCTTTGTCAAGCCGGGCCTTAAAAACCTCTAAGGATAGAGATTCCACCACCTCCCTAGGTAACCCATTCCAGTGCTTCACCACCCTCCTAGTGAAATAGTGTTTCCTAATATCCAACCTAGATCTCCCCCACTGCAACTCGAGACCATTACTCCTTGTTCTGTCATCTGCCACCACTGAGAACAGCCTAGCTCCATCCTCTTTGGAACCCCCTTTTAGGTAGTTGAAGGCTGCTATCGAATTCCCCTCCCCCCACACACACACACTCTTCTTTTCTGCAGACTAAACAATCCCAGTTCCCTCAGCCTCTTCTCAGAAGTCATGTGCCCCAGCCCCCTAATCATTTTCGTTGCCCTCCACTGGACTCTCTCCAATTTGTCCACATCCCTTCTGTAGTGGAGGGGACCAAAAATGGACGCAATACTCCAGGAGTGGCCTCACCAGTGCCGAATAGAGGGGAATAATCACTTCCCTCGATCTGCTGGCAATGCTCCTACTAATACAGCCCAATATGCCGTTGGCCTTCTTGGCAACAAGGGAACATTGCTGACTCATATTCAGCTTCTCGTCCACTGTAATCCCCGGGTCCTTTTCTGAGGAACTACCGCTTAGCCAGTCGGTCCCCAGCCTGTAGCAGTGCATGGGATTCTTCCGTCCTAAGTGCAGGGTTTGGTAGCTGGGAGGGGGACAGTTGGGTCTTTTGGCACTTAGGGAGGTATGTGAAGTGGTTTTGGTTTTTGGCACTCAGGAGGCTTTGGATGCCAGCAGTAGGTTGCTTCTGTTCTTTTCTGGGGATGATGATGGCTTTACATTTGAGAGGATGAGGTTCTGACTGTCCCCCTTAGTTCTCTCGGCTGCTTTCTACCCTGCTGCTCCCTCAACCAATGCCAGCTGCTACACCATGAATCCTGGATAATTCCATTAGATTGAGGTCTCTGCTAAAATGATCAGCAGTAAGAGATGACACTTTTGCCCTGTAGATTGTCCTCATTAGGCTTTACATTTACACCTCTTGAGATGAACTGGGCAGTTCACACATCTCCCTTAGAGCTATTATTTCAGGCTGTCTGCAGACTCCGGCAGATGTCACTGCACTGGTGACAGATCATGTTTTCGTAGAATCATAGAAGATTAGGGTTGGGAGGGACCTCAGGAGGTCATCTAGTCCAACCCTCTGCTCAAAGCAGGACCAACAACAACTAAATCATCCCAGCCAGGGCTTTGTCAAGATGGGCCTTAAAAGCCTCTAAGGAAGGGGATTCCACCACCTCTCTAGGTAACCCATTCCAGTGCTTCACCACCCTCCTAGTGAAATAGTGTTTCCAAATATCCAACCTAGACCTCCCCCACTGCAACTTGAGACCATTGCTCCTTGTTCTGTCATCTGCCACCACTGAGAACAGCTGAGCTCCATCCTCTTTGGAACCCTCCTTCAGGTTGTTGAAGGCTGCTATCAAATCCCCCCTCATTCTTCTCTTCTGCAGACTAAACAATCCCAGTTCCTCAGCCTCTCCTCATAAGTCATGTGCCCCAGCCCCCTAATCATTTTCATTGCCCTCTGCTGGATTCTCTCCAATTTGTCCACATCCTTTCTGTAGTGGGGGGCCCAAAACTGGACGCAGTACTTCAGATGTGGCCCCACCAGTGCTGAATAGAGGGGAATAATCACTTCCCTCAATCTGCTGGCAATGCTCCTACTAATGCAGCCCAATATGCCGTTAGCCTTCTTGGCAGCAAGGGCACACCGTTGACTCATATCCAGCTTCTCATCCACTGTAATCCCCAGGTCCTTTTCTGCAGAACTGCTGCCTAGCCAGTCAGTCCCCAGCCTGTAGCGGTGCATGGGATTCTTCCGTCCTAAGTGTAGGACTCTGCACTTGTCCTTGTTGAATCTCATCCTCGAATTTGGCTAGGTCACCCTGGACCCCATCTACCTTTAAAGGCTCTCTTCCCAATGGCAAAGGCTAGAGACTTAATTTTTTAAGAAAGTGAAAGCACTGATTATGGAGCACAATTGTAAAGCAGCTGCTTTTAGAATGGGGTATTTTGGGGGCCATTTACACACCTTCATAATCTCAGTCTGCATGGGCCCAGACAGTATTTTGCTCTGTGTTTATAAAGCCCCTGGTCACCATGGAATCTATGCACACATGCAGTATTTAACCGCCAAAAAAACCCACAGCTGGTGTTCCTGGTTGTCCTCTCTTGCTTTTTCCATTTCAGTCTTAGGTTATGAATCTGATTTTATGTTGCCCATCCCACCCTGTAACCCTACTTGTCTTGGTGCCACTCAAATCTTCCTCTTGTTCTTCACTCATTCCACAATGAGCAGACCCAGTATTGTGCTTATGAAGGAGGTGTACTCACCACCTGTCGCACTCCCTTGTATCCGGGTGCAGTGCTGCAAGGGTCCTCGTCTGCCCCTTGCCAGGTCTTCAGTGGCTCAGCTCTCTGGCCAAGTCACAGGAAGTTCAGTCATATCACTGTCAGCTGGGAGCGAGCTGGTAGGTCACCGGCAAGGCTGAGCCTGGCCTTAAAGGGCCAGCCAGCCTGTGACAGTGCTGCAATGAGAAATGAGTGAGATCTTTCTGTAATTCTCACCTTCCTTCTGATACCGCTTCCTCAGCAGAGGAATGAATAACTGCCTTACATCCATCATCTGGGCATTCCATGTAACTTCCCAAATCACGTGTAAAATCTCAATGTCTTCCATTCGGCACCATCGCTAACTATAATGGTTTCCGCATTCTTTTGCAGGTATAGCAACTTTTAGGCCTCCAGTATTTTCAATACGTGGAGAAGTACCACAGTCCCAGTAAACGAGAGAGGTTGTCCAATGCCCCAGAGGGAGACTGAACAAACAAAGACGTGATTTTGTAGTGGTCAGGGCACAGGATTGCAAGCCAGAACTCCTCTGATTAACTCATTGGATACCCTTGCGCAGGTCACTGAGGCCCAGATTTTTAAAGGTTTTTAAGTATATGATGTGCGCAGCATTGCAACACCTAACTGATTTAGGAGCTTAAATCTCATTTTCAAAAAGGATATAGGCCATTAAGAGACAAAATCCCATGAACAGTCAATGGGATTTAGGATCCCAGGTGCGTAAATCACTTTTTAAAAAGGAAACTTAGGTTCTTATGTCAGTTTGGCGTAGCAACGCTGAGCACAGCAATGCTTAAGTATCTTTAAAAATCTGGGCCTTAACATCACTCAGCTTATCCATATGTAAAATTGGGGATGATAATACTTTCCTAGCTCACATGTGTGCTGTCAGATTTAATGCTTGTAAAGTGCTTTGAGTTCTATTTAAGTTCTATATAGTATTAGCAGTAATTGTATGAAGAAAGCCATTTTAACCTACCACATGACAGGGAGAAGCGGTCTTCCAGTGGAAGAACTCTCCAAAAGGAATTCAGAATACTCTTTAATGAAGGTGGGAGGCTACAACGTGACACCTCTTGTGGCGTGTGTCAAATGTATGTTACCCACATCGTAATCTTTTCGATGAAGAGACGCCATCATTGCATTGCTTAAACAATTGTACTACAGTGACTTCATTGCACGCTCATTACACTGATGTGCACGATTAAGCATAATTGGTACCGTATAGTGGAAAATAATTCTTGCCTAATGTTTAATTCACTTCTGTGCTGTTACAGTCAATTTCAGAGGCCTGAAATTGGGGTTGTATGAAACTCATTGGTTTCAGCTCACAGGGGAAAGAGCAGATTTAATTTGCATGAATTCATGCCCACGTGTAAGTTTTGCTGGAAGTTTCAAGTTCAAACCAAAAGCAAAAACTTCATCAACTCCACTGTCGTAGAATCCTAGAAATGTAGGGCTGGAAGGGACCTCCAAAAGTCATCCAGTCCAGCCCCCTGTATTGTAGCAGGACCAAGAAACCTAGCCCATCCCTGAGAGGGGTTTGTCGAACCTGTTTTTAAAAACCTCCAATGATGGGGATTCTACAGCTTTCCTTGGAAACCTGTTCCAGAGCTTAACTACCCTTTATGGTTAGAACGTTTTTCCTAATATCTAACCTAAATCTCCCTTGCTGCAGATTAAGCCAGAGGTGGGCAAACTATGTGGCCTGCAGGACTGTCCTGCCCAGGCCTTGAGCTCCCGGCCAGGGAGGCTAGCCCTTGGTCCCTCCCCTGCTGTCCCTCCTCCCCCGCAGCCTCAGCTCGCCGTGCCGCCAGCGCTCTGAGCGGCAGGGCTGCGAGCTCCTGCTGGGCACCGCGGCGGCGTGGCTGGCTCCGGCCGGGCGGCGCAGCTGCCAGTCCTGCTGCTCTGAGCGGCATGGTAAGGGGGCGGGGAGCAGGGGGGGGTTGGATGGGGGTGGAGTCCTGGGGGGCGGTTGGGGTGGAGGGTCTCGGGAGGGGGCGATCAGGGTACAAGGAGCAGGAGGGGTTGGATGGGTCAGGTGTTCTGAGGGGGGCAGTCAGGGGGCGGGAAGTGGGAGGGGGTGGATGCGGGCGGGGGCCAGGCTGTTTGGGGAGGCACAGCCTTCCCTACCCGGCCCTCCATACAATTTCAGAACCCCCATGTGGCCCTGAGGCCAAAAAGTTTGCCCACCCCTGGATTAAGCCCATCAGTGGACATGGAGAACCTCTTTATCTATCACCGTCCTCTTTATAACAGCCATTAGTATATTCGAAGACTGTTATCAGGTCCCATCTCAGTTTTCTTTTTTCAAGACAAAACATGCCTAGTTTTTTTTTTTTAAACTTTCCTTATAGGTCAGGATTTCTAAACCTTTTATCATTTTTGTTGCTCTCCACTGGACTCTCTCCAATTTGTCTACATCTTTCCTGAGGTGTGGCACCCAGAATTGGACACTATAGTCCAACTGAG
Source organism: Chrysemys picta bellii (assembly GCF_011386835.1). Taxonomy (NCBI): domain Eukaryota; kingdom Metazoa; phylum Chordata; order Testudines; family Emydidae; genus Chrysemys; species Chrysemys picta. The sequence continues at coordinate 13,084,685 of NC_088796.1, read as the reverse complement.
GCCTCACAAGCCAAATAGAGTGGGACTGTTACCTCCTGTGTCTTACATACAACACTCCTGTTAATACACCTCAGAATGATATTAGCCTTTTTTGCAGCTGCATCCGCATTGTTGACTCATATTCAATTTGTGATCCACTATAACCCCCAGATCCTTTTCAGCAGTACAACCACCTAGCCGGTTATTCCCCATTTCGTAGTTGTGCCTTTGATTTTTCCTTCCTAAATGAATTACTTTGCACTAGTCTGTATTGGATATCATCTTGTTGAATTCAGACGAATTCTCCAATTTGTCAAGGTCATTTTGAATTCTAATCCTGTCCTCCAAAGTGCTTGGCATCACCTGCAAATTTTATAAGCATACTCTCCACTCGATTATCCAAGTAATTAATGAAAATATGCAAACCTTAAATCAGTCCAGGATCACTTGAACCTGGGCCAAGTGTTACTCAAAAGATTTGTGAGCCTTGCCCCCTGTAATTGTGCCTTAGTGGGTCACAACGGCGGATGCCAACTTCAGGACAAACTGCTGAGAAACAGGGCAAACACAACCTAAAACTGGTGGTTAATCTTCCATGAGATATACCAAACCAGCAACAAAAGTAAACTTCTGTTTCACCACACTGGCTACCAAGAAGTCATAAAAGCAGTTTCCTTGGGCATTTCAGTTCTTATGTCACCACCAAAAACACTGGATTTAAAGGTGAGTGGTTCTTTACAACCAGTCTCATCAAATAAAAGGTTCTTCTGATCCCAAAGGACCAGCCACACACCCAGGTCAATATATAACTTAGATCTTACCCAATAATCATGCTGACGCCAGTCCTTTAGTATCTAAAATCTAAAGGTTTAATCATAAAAAGAAAGAAAGGTGAGAATTAAAACTGGTTAAAGGAATCAAATACATACAATAATTGCAAGGTTCTTGGTTCAGGCTTGTAGCAGTGATGGACTAAATTGCTGGCTTGTTAAGTCTCTGGTTGCTTCCAAATCATTGGAAGGACCTCAGTCCCTTGGTTAGAATGCTCCCATTAGTATAAGTCCATAGTCCAGAGGTTTGAGCAAGACAGAGGCAAAATGGAGGTGTTTTCAGGGCCTTTTATAGCTTCTACCATGTGGAGGGAATCCCGCTGTTCTTACTGCGGAAAATTACAGCAACAAGATAGTGTTTGGAGTCACATGGGCAAGTCACGTGTCCATGCATTTCAGCTAGTCACAGCAGGAAATTCCATTATCTGTAGATGGGCATCTTCCATGGGCCATGTCAGTTAAATGTTCTTTTGATGAGCCACTCAATTTGAATAGTCCCTCCAAAATGTGCTGGCTGGCTACCTTGTGGGCGTTACCCCAGGAGCAAACATTTGAAATCCGGGTATAGAGTCAATACTTATAACTTCAAATACAAAAATGATACATGCATACAGATAGCATAATCATATCCAGCAAATCATAACCTTTCCATAGACATCTTACATGCCACATTTTGTACAAGATTTGTTGCAAAAATATAACAGTGGTTGCAACAGTGATCTATATGGTCATATTTTAATCAGATAACGCCACCCCTTCCTGCCACCCCAAAACCCCCCTGTTGATTAACTTGGGCCAAGTTTGGAGTTTGTGCTGAGGCACATTTCACAGAGTTTTGAGTTTTGTTGTGACCATGTTGTACAGCTTGGCGTGACATGTTCTGAGAAATCATAGGTGTATTCATCATCTTTCTCTTCACCGTCCAACAGACCTACCCCTGGAAACCACTTGAAAAGCAGCCAGGCACTGGAGAAACAGCTCTTCCTTACTAACAGCTGAGCTGAAATGTTTCAAAACCACTATGAAACTACCTAGGGAAGCTCCGAAGCTATGGTCTGAAGGGTTTTTTCCCTAATATATATTATATAATGTATACATATTATTCAGTGTCTAATCTTTAATATGAGAACATTCATAGTTTACCTTGATTGTATAAAGGGACACTGGAGCCCTGAAAGTGCCACATGTATCAAAATGATCCTTGAATAAAGAACAAGGAGGAACTACAGTGGTACTGGGGATGTTCAGTCAATGATTCTGTTTGGCTTGGATCTAAGGGAGTTTTATGTGCCTTTATTATCCTATGAGTGTGTGAACTCTTTGGGCTGCTGGCCGATTGATGATGTAGGGCTTGAGTCTCGTTGACATTAATGTCCCTTAATGTAAATCAGAATCAGGCCCTTAGTCTACACAGGAGAATTCTGCACTGAAATGCACCCTATGTATCCTTACGGAAGTGAATGGGGCTGCATGGGAGGTAAGTCAAGGCAGAATTTGGCCCTGTTTGTGTGTATATGGGAAAATTTCCCGGCACCCATTCATAGTCCAATCCTGCAAGGTGATGTGCACCTCACAAATTGAGATTACTCCACACCTCTCAGGAGGCACTCCGCACCTTTTAGGATCAGACCATTGGTACTTGAGCTGTTGGTACATTTGCGTCTCTGTACATGTTTTCTGATTAATGGAACTTTGTCTATTGCAGTGATTCCGTATCACCTCATCATCACTACTGGCACAGAATATGATTCAAGCACCGACAGCCGAGTTTACGTCATCATTATGGGTCCTCAGAAAGTGCAGACAGGCAGGCTGTGGCTGGATCTCCCGAAAGAAAAGAAAGAGTTTGCTGATGGCTCCGTGGAGAAGTTCTCTGTTATGGGATTAGATGTTGGGGAGATCAAAAAATTGGAGGTACTGTGTTAACAAAGAGTGGTCATTGGAGGCTTGAATGAAGCATGTTTCACCTATCTGCAGTATAGTTAGAAAAGGGCAAAAGAGGAGGTGTTTGGATCCAGAATAGAAACTGGGATTCTCTCAAGTTGTTCTCTCACAAGATTTCAACTACACTCAAACCAGATTCAGCAAATAAGTCCCTTCTGGTTTTAGATCTGACTTAGAACCAAGACTTTAGAGGGCAGGTTTAAAATCTGCAAAATTTAAATGGCTTTGCAATTGATGTCCCAGTTTTGTCCCATCTCTAATAAAAAGACAGTTGCTCTTCCATAGGACGGTTGTTTTAACATCTTCAATGTAAATTTGTTTTTTTATCTGGTGCAGTTATAATTTATCCACAGGTGCAGTAAAAATTTCCGGGCTCCTATTCTCTATTCACCTTTTCCCTTTGTTGATTTTTGCAGTGCTTCCAGTTGGGTTTCATAAACTGCTTCCAGTGAGAAAAGCATCTTGTATAATTTTCTAGCTAAACATGGAAATTGTTTTCACAGCTTGGAGGGCCTCACAAAAGAGAATTAATCATGGCTCATAAGCAGTGTGCACAAATCAGAGATCCTAGAGAAGGAACCTTTCTTTTTTTATTGTTATTATGGCTCAGGGAGACAGAATTTACATAAACTCCCCATCAGTGAGTTTAAACGTAGTATGAATCTTCAAAATTTACATCATTCTTGCTCCACATGGCCGCTATCACCTCCTGAAAGTCAACCCAAGTCCCACAAGTATTTTAGTCTTTCTGCTAGCTGAAGCCTACCAGGACTGAGGATTTCAATAGGCACTGCATTCCAGGCCATGCCCAGCTGTTGCTGTTAACCTTCCAGATGTGCTGCAAAGCCTTTTTAGAAAATTTTGTCCGGAGAATGAGGAGTGAAATATACAAAGGGAGAGAACTCCTAAACAAATTGAAAATCTCTGAACTTGCATGCCGTGTTGCAGCAGGTAATGGTTAGAGTGAAATGCTTCCATTAACTTTCATTCAAGCAGTGCATTCTGACACCTTGAGCTGTGCTGTCTAATAGCTTTTAGTTTTTTATCAAGCCAGTTTCTTAATGCACTCTAAGTGCCTAGTTATTAACTTTAGGCCAATTTGTATCCAAGCATTTTTGGTGCAGATTTTCAAAGTTAGGCAAGTATATAACGCCATTTCCCCCTCCCCCTCCAGTGTATGTTTATATGTAAATGTACCTCTGACCTGGACAGGTAAGTTGTGGGTGAGCAAGTATTGGCCTCCGCCAAACTGTGAAAAAGGAAAGGCAAGAAAATCAGGAGTCTAGGGAAAGAGGGATAAAGAAATGGGCAGGAGTGGTGGGAGGAAGGGAGGGAATGGGGAACCGGAGAAGGAAGTGTGAAGTAGGTAGAGACACTGTGAGGAGGGGCACAGGCAGGACGAGGGGAGAAAATAATAGAGAGGAAAAGGGAAAGGGGTGGGGGGAAGGAAATGGTGCGAAGGTGAAATTGAGAGAGAGGAGGAAGAAGAAGAAAAATCAAGAAATAACACACAGCTTTTAAGTTAGCCTCTGGCCATTTGGGCTCCCAAAGCTTCAATAGGCCCTAGCATTCTCCTATCCCCCCTTCTATTCATTTCCCCACTTGTCCTTTTTAATGTGCCCTGACTCTGTTTTGATAGTCACCCATTCACGGTTTTGTGCCTCTTTTCATGCAGTCCCCTGTGCCTGGAAAGTCTCTCCTGGTTAAAATGCATCTCAGCTATGACATCCACATGCCAGTCGGCACTGGCTGCCATGACACGTGTGTTTATTTTCTTGTACAGTATTGTACCCTTTAGGTACCGGGGAAGAAAATTGCTAGCCATCTACTTGATGGAGATGAGGAACACCTGGGTATTTGGAGTTGGCATGTGCTTGCTATTAGCAGAACGTGAGAGGATATAGACATAAATTCTTGAGCAGAAATAACATAGTATATTGCAGAAGATGCTGGAATAGTCTCTGTACTCTGTTCGACTGGCTTTACTAGCATAGTAATATCTGCACTGTGATGCAGTTTGTAATAATGCATTTTTATTCTGCTTTCTGTAAAGAGAGAAACAATGAAGATTTGAGTGATATGAGAGGGCCCCTTTGCTGCCTGCTCTGCCTACATCTCTAAAACTTTGTAATGATGCATTTTAATTTACCCATTGAAATAAAAATAATGTGGACACCTGGTAGTCACAGGAAACGACAGGCAGGCACTTGGTGAAAACTGAATAGTGCTTTCTTAAACTCATGTTCATTTTTTTTTCTCCTAATGAAGAAAAATAGCCCAACATCTTTGATTTCGACTGCCACCGAGAATCACAATATTATTTAAAATTCCACATTTCCCCCTACGCATGGGGTGTCTTTCCTGAGCTGATATGCTAGGGAACTAGTCCTCTCCTCATTCAAATCCCTCCCCAAGAGTCACTTCTGACATGATACCTACAAGAAAGAGCTGAGCTCCTTTCGTTATTACAAATTCTGCCCCACTGTGCTGTGCGCTGGCCCTGGCTGAATAAGGACCTGATCTGGAAAGATGCTGAGCATCCTCTGCCCTCATGAGTCCAGGAGATTCTCAGCACCTCCGAGCGTCAGACCCTAGCCATGTAATCTCTTTGCTGTGACCTTTGTCTGTCTTTCCCTTTCTGTTGTTTTATTTTACCCTAGTGTGTCACATCTGAAATTTGATTGTAGGCTCTTAAGGGCAGGCTCCCTGCCTTATTATCAGTATTGTGAAGAGCCTAGCAAACTTTAGACTCTGAGAAATAATAACAGTGACTAAGATTTTCAAAGGAGCTGTGGGGTTAGGCATCCAAATCTCTCTGAAATTCTGCTTCGTTAGGATCCTTTCAGCATCCCAGCCAGAAATATCATCAGTCTTCCTAGGTGGTCATTACGGCTCTATGTTCAGAGACTACCCTCTGGTGTGATTATGACTTAAGACCATGCAATGTATTGATGTGGCTTATTGCACAATTCATTTAGAAAAGGAACGAATATGACAGCTATTTACCATTCCTGCAGGCTCAAAAGTAACCTGCTAAGAAAACTCAAAATTAAATAATCCCCGAGTTATGTTCTGAATGCCCCACTGGCCATGCTGTAGTGGTTATTCATCACTGAACTAAGTTTAACTCCAGTCCTCAGAACAATGTTTAAAACCTTAGGGTTGCCAACTTTCTACTTGCACAAAACCGAACACCCTTGTCTCACCCCCTGCCCCGCTCCTCCTCCGAGGCCCCATCCATGCCCCGCCCCTTCTCCGAGACCCCCACCCCGCGCTCATTCCATCCCCCCTCCCTCTGTTGCTCGCTCTCCCCACCCTCACTCACTCCAGACTGAGGCAATTGGTTGGAATGAGAGAGGGGTGAGGGCTCTGGCTGGGGGTGCAGGCTCTGGGGTGGGGACCAGGATGAAGGCTCTGGGCTGGGGGTGGAGCTGAGGGGTTTGGAGTATGGGAGGGGGCTCCGGACTGAGGCAGGGGGTTGGGATGTGGGAGGAGCTACGGGCTCTGGGATGGGGGGGGTGCGGGTTCTGGGGTTGGGCCAGAAATGAGGAGTTCAGGGTGCGGGAGGGGCTTGGGGTGTGTGGGGGTGAGAGCTCTGGCTGGGGGTGTGGGCTCTGATGTGGGGCTCGGGATGAGGGATTTGGGGTACAGGAGGGGGCTCCAGGCTGGGGGGTTCAGAGTGAGGGAGGGTGCTCCAGGCTGGGACTGAAGGGTTCGGAGGACGAGAGGGGGATCAGGGCTGGGGCAGGAGGTCAGGGCACGGGAGGGTCAGGGGCGCAGGCTCTGGGCGGCTCTTATCTCAAGCAGTTCCCAGAAGCTGCAGTATGTTCCTCCTCCCGCTCCTATGTGTAGGGGCAGCCAGGCGGCTCTGCGTGCTGCCTTGTCCACAGGCGCCGCCCCCGCAGCTCCCATTGGCTGCGGTTCCCCCTGGCTGCCCCTACGCATAGGAGCCGGAGGGAGGACATGCCAACTGCTTCCCGGGAGCTGTGCAGTGTGGAGGCTAGCAGGGAGCCTGCCAGCCCCATTGCACGGCGCTGTAAACCGGACATTCAATGACCCGGTGAGTCACCAAGATCCCTTTTCGACCGGGTGTTCTGGTCAAAAACCAGACGTATGGTCACCCTAGAGGACTGATGAAAGTCTGCTGGTCTTCTGGATTCTCAAAGGTAGCCCAGAATGCAAATACTGGTGTCAAGAGGTATCCCAGAATGATGCCTAGTGGGACATTTGTAATGAATTGAGACGAGAAGCAGACTTTCACAGGAGTCCCAACAGAATTTCCCCTAAAGCTACTCTGTCTCTGCTTGCTAGGACTTCCCCATCCTCCTCATTCCTGGCACCTTACTACAGATTTAAAGAAACAGTGTACATGTTCTCATAAGGGCCGCTGAGTTGACAGGGAGGGTGCAGAAAAGCAAGTGCTGTATTCCTATTCCCCACACACTCTCGGAATCTGAGAATTACTGCATCCACTGTAGACTTGAATTTCCCTAGTGGTTAGCTCTAATTTTCTGCAGCTGCACAGACATTATCATTGTAATAATATTCCTAATAGGAGTGATGGTTGAGACTGTTGGATGAAATGATCATTTGTTTTTGGATGGAGTAAGATACCACAGACTTGTCATCCTCGATAGAGCTGTTATTCTTAAAAAGTTATTAGCTATTGAGAATGGTTCCGAAAATAATTTGTAAAAGTTGAGAGCTAAGAGTTCCGTATCTCTTCATGATGCATACGTTTTGCTTTGAAAATAATGAACTGTAGGCAGCTCTTATTTCCAGCCTTCTGTGAACAGATTGTTCATTAGAATGACGGACGGAGAGAAGTTTTCTTTTTGTGATTGGGATACATAATTAGGCTGATACGGATGTGCTAAGATTAATCTCCCCAGTTATTTAACAGTGACACACGCGTTCTTGGAGAGGAGTTTGAAGGATTAGCAGTGGACTGCAGCTGTACCATCTCCGGCTGTGATGTTGACAGATCTCATAGACTAAGGCTGGGAGACCCTTCAAGGAGCTGCAGAATGCTGATAACTAAATATGAGGCGTTCTTCACCCTGAGTCAGTACTGAACCAATGCCCAGCCTAGTGCTGGAGTTACTGTGTTGTGTCAGGTACCAGCTTTCAGCTGTCTAGCTAAGGTATGCAGATGGCCCCATCCACCATAGTATCTGAGGGTTTGTCTACATTGCGGGATGGCCACAGCTGGCCCAGGTCGGCTGACTCAGGCTGTGGGGCTCTAAAGTCATCGTGTAAATGTCTGGGCTCTCTGAGGGAGAGAGTCTCAGAGCCCAGATCCAAACGTCTACATTGCTATTTTTAGCCATGTAGCCCAAGCCCAAGTCAGCTGACCCAGGCGCCAAATGCCATGGATGTTTTAATTGCAGTGTAGACGTACCCTCAGTGCCTCACAATCTTTAATGTATTTATCCTCACAACATCCCTGGGGAAGCTATGGAAGGACCATTATCCCCATTTTACAGACGGGGAACTGAGGCACAGAGAGAGTAGGTGACTTGTCCAAGGTCATACAGAAAGTCTATGATAGAGTAGTGATTTGAACCCAGTCTCCCACTTCCTAAGCTAGTGCCCACTGGACCAGCCTTCCTGAGATCCTGTCTGAGATACTGATCAACATTGGGGCCCCATTGAGAGAAGCAGACACAGTCCCTGCCCCAAAGAGCTTACAATTCAAGAAAATGAGCCACATACCAAGGTTAGGGAAGAGGGAAGCAATCCAATATATCTTTTTTATATACAGACACAGATGGGAGCGGGGTTGATGTGTGTATGGGAGGGAGTGTATGGTCTTGCAGCATGTGATGAGGCCATTCTGTACATGAGGAATGGCAGGGAAGAAAATGCAAACTAAGAGGAGCCAACAAGGGGGTGGTCATAACTGTTATTGTTGGAGTGGAAGGGGTGATACCATAATAGTGTGGGACTTTTTGGAACAATAGGGGTGTTTCTTGACCATGTTTCAATGTGGCCAGTTGCTTTATGGCTATTTAATATCGCCCCCCCCCCCAACGTATTTACAGTTGGGTATGGTATTGTCCTTCACGTCTGTCTAGGTTTTAAAACCATGCCCATCAGTATGACATCTGAGCACCTTAACTAATATTAACTGCCGAGGCTACTGACATCCTTTCTTTCGTGTAGAAATGTCATGCATTGTCTTACAGCTGCTCTGTTCCTCCTGGAGGTGGCTGCATTTCAACAGTACATGAAATAAACTGGCTTTGGCTGTCATTACCAATTAAAACTTCTGGTCTGATCATTTCCTATTAGGATCCCTGGATATGTCTACATTTCCTTTAACAGTCAATGTTTTTATCTGTCTGAATGTCATAGCTGGGTCATGATGGTGCCACACCAGAGAGCTCCTGGCTAGTAGAAGAGCTAACACTCATTGTGCCCACTAAAGGGGTCATGTATACCTTTGTCTGTAAATGCTGGCTGGCCAGGGACCGCGGGGATGGTCTCACTTCACGTGTCTTCAACATCCTGGATGCAGATTGTGTTACCATTGGCCACAAGGTATGTTCTAAGATCTTTTTACTCTTTAGCAATTAAATTAAAACCTACATCTATATAAGTGTGTATGTGCCATATATGGTAACAGATTATAACATAATTACAGTGAATATGTTTGTAGATTACTGTACTTTCTACATGAGGTTTGGGTTTCTTGTTTTTAAAGGGTATCTTTATTATTTATTTATAATTTTTGCTTAGTATCATTACATGTTATAAAGCACTGTATCTATTTACAATTCTAAAAAAAATAATTTCTAATCTGTTATTTTGTATGCACAGGAGATCATTTCAAAGTTAACAAAGTAAGATGTGACTTTTTGTGTGTACGAAGTTTGAAGTTTGTTTCTGTACAAAGTTTGTGTTTCAAAAAACATTTCTTTTTGGTTTTGCTCAATTAAAAAAAAGCATCTGGAAACCATGAGACTTTTATAGCTTTGCTTATCTCTGAATCAAGTACCAAATGATTTAAATCAAATGTAGCCTAGAAAAATTAGGAAAGACAAAAACATTTGAGATGAGATGTTGTGTGCTATATTTTAAACCAATACAAATTAAAAAAGCCTGAATTATGCAGTCCTTGGAAATAAGATTCATAATGGAAATACTAGCAGACAATAATGTTGACGAGTGAGACAATCATACAGTGTTGGTCTGAAATCTCTGTTGGTAAATCTATATTCACAGCTAAATCACCCTGCTGGTAAAACAGTAATTTCATACATTGCTCCTGACTTCCAACCAAATGAGATTTACTCATTAAATCTTTTTTGTACCCCAGACAAACAGAAGTATAATAACATTTTTTACTGACAGACACAGCCACTGCACACAGTCTTCAACAGTAGAACCTAGTGCACTCATAAAGAAGACTTTGGGCAGAAAACTGGGGCTAAGATCTACTTTATCTGAAATGTTCCACCAGTTCTTTAACTTCCACCTTGGCAGCTTTCAAAGACTCATACTGGAGACATCATCTAATGTGTCATCCATAAATCAATATTGATGCTAATTAAGGTTTAAGCCTAGTTTTCCATTAAAAGCCCAGCGTTGCCCACCACTTTGCCAAGTTTTCCAAAAGTAATTCCACCCACCTGAAATCTCATATGTCATGTTATGCCAGAATTTTGCTGGAAGATTTAGGGGAAATTAGGGACGGTGACTGTGAGCTGAGAGTTCAAATACTGAAGTGTAGGTTTCACTTTTCAAACAGTTCATAACATATTTTGTCCCATCTTTCCTTATAAATGGCTTGGATCAGAAACTCCAAATTTGTTGGCATTGGTGAGGACTGGCACCCTTAACCATTTTTGCATAGTTAATGGTATGATTTTTCTTCACCTCCTGTGCAGTTAGCTGCTGCATAATTTCAATGTATCAGTTTTAATTTATTTTCCCTCCTATTCCTTTGACACTCTTGAATAATGTGGCATCCATGACTGATGCCTATAAAACCTACATAATATATCACACCAATAAGGAGTACAGTGTACTGGGACTGTTTCAGATATCCCTCCACTGATAAACCCAAGCGCCTTAGTTACCATGTAAAACATCTGCAAAAGTGCCTAAGTGACTTAGGTAACTAACTTCCATTGACTTTCAGAGGGACTTTTGGTCACTTAGGTGCTTATCCAAAGTCCCATTGAGCATTGGGACTCAGGGACCTAAATCACTTAGGTGCTTTTGAAATATTTTACTCCATGAGTCCAGCTGTTCACGTCTCAGAGAAAGAGAATAAAGTAAAACGAATATGTTGAAAATGACCCCAAGTAGCTTCCTATGCATAAGCTGGCACAACTTTAAAGTCTGATATCTTGGGACCTTCCAGAGCCAGATGCAAGTGCTGTGTATCTCACTGGGAAAGTGGGAATCTCCACTTTGCCAGTTTTTGCCTTGCAGTGTGGCGAGATATGTATCTGGCTTTAAACCTGTCACTGAAGCAGGACTGAAAATTGTCCACTTAGGGCATCAGAGCAGTAACATTTGGGGAGGTGGGTTGGGGGGATACTGTATGTGAGGAGAAGAAATAAACATTTTCCTAGCAAGTTGATTTTTTAAAGTGGCAGCAGTTTGAAGCTGCTTGAGGGACTGGAATATCAGAACAGTCTAGAGGGAGATGGATTTTTGGGCAGAGTGCAGGTGAAATAGACAAAGCTGTATGATCACTGCCATTTATCACCTGCCTCTGCAGTTCATCAGATGCCTCTTACTTCCAAAGCGTGTATGTGTGTAGTAATAACAGAGTCTCTCTCACACTCAGACACATTGTGTGGGCTGTCAAAACCCACTAAAAAGGGTTAGGTGATGAAAAAGGAAAATATTTCATGATACGTTTCAGCCAGTAACTTTGCAATAGAAAATATCAGTATAAAGGGAACTGGTCTTAAAGGTACTGGGCTATGATAACTGCACTTAAAGAAGCAGACAAACTGCAGAGCCTGACTAGCTTTTTGCTTAGGCTTTTGTTTGGATCAAGAACAGCTGTTTGTAGTGAGATGCTTCATGATTGTTTCAATCCTTGCCAGATTCTATATGAAGTTACAGTTGTGACTGGAGACATCCAAAATGCTGGAACGGATACCAATATTTACATGACTCTCTTTGGGTCCAGCGGGAACACGGAGGAGATGCGGCTGGAAAAAAATGGAGAGAGGTACAGTATCTTGTCCTCTTTGGTCCTTAAAAACAGGCAACAACAAAGCTCAGCTTTCAAATTTAAACACAGTCAGGGCCCTGCTCCCACTGAAGTAAATGGCAAAAGGGCCATTGACCATTTCCAAGTTGTGGTATTGGACTTAACAGAGCAGTAGGAAGAAATATACTGTGCAACAAATGATATATCATCCTTTGGCATTTGCACAAGTCTTGGAGTTTATCCTGTTTCTGTGCAGTCTTAAAACTAGACAGTTTAAGGAAAAGTGTGATTACTAAAGTCTTGAGTCAGCTTCAGCCAGGATCCTATATATTCCATGGTATCATAGGGGCAGTATCTGATGTGGAATCCACCTTTGCAGGAGAATCTAAGATTTGGGGGTTTTCTAAATTTATCTTTCACAAATTGAACATAAACCGACACTGTAATTCTGCTGACAGTCTGACAGAAAGGTGTGGACTGACCCACCCCTACCAAGGGGTGGTGTACTCTGTAGCCTCAAGATAACCTTTGTAACTATTTCACTAATGATTACTTTCACGGACACAGCTAAAATATTTACCCCATCGTCCTAATCTGACTCCATCGCCTCCCCAGGTGCTTAAAGTTCTAACTGACCCTTACTCAGCTGCCAAAACCTCCAGCATCCCCTCTGATAACTTCTGCCATCCAGTGGTACCTTGTCAAAATGTGAGGACAGCATGGAATGAATATCACAGGGACGACAGCAATGATTATAATATTCCATTTCAATTTTAATTAAATAACCCCCTCAATTTTTAATATTTATACGAAGCTGCTACAGCGTTTCCAGGCTGCCCCACCAGAGTGCTGCAGGATCCAAGGATCCAGCCCTAGACTTTAGACCCAGTTTGCTGTCGGGGACACCGGACCTTTTTTGCCTTATCGCACGTTAACTGACTGAGTTCTGATTCTGGGTATCGCGCACTGACTAGGGTTACTGAAAAGAAGAGCTCTGTGGGCAGGATGATGAAGAGACGTTATACTTGCAGATGCCAGTAAGGAATAGTTCCATGGGCAAGTATGTTCAAATGACCTTGACGCCGTCCTTTATTTCGTTATGCAACGAGAAGGGTGCTGTTGCTTTGTTTTGGAAAGGTAGAACGCATTGACCCCTGCCTAAAATCTCTGCATCATCTTCAAAGGATCCAACCCAGCAGAGTGGATATGCTCCCTTCCGAGCCATGCAGGCGACAGAGTGTCATAGCTTTTGGATCCAGATAGAGATATGCAAAAGACAGTTTGTTTCCAGGCATGCTCAGGTGCTTTTAACCTAAGAGCACCAGCAGATGAGCTTCCCCTGCCTGCTGCCCTTTGCAGCTCCCTACGCTTAGCTGGTCTGTCTTCCGGTGTTTTAAGCCCAATGTGCAACCCCGGGGGGACCGTTGTTTTTCTTGTTTAAGAAACAAAACCAGTCCCATGTCAGCTGAAAATGCCTATGAGGGATGGGAAGAGACTCCCAGTCACTGGAGAGGAGTCCTTCAAGATAGCTCTAGATATCCCAAACTCCCCCAGTTGACTGAATAAGCCGAGAAATAACTTACATTATTGTAACTACTGAGGGAGGCTCACAGAGCTTCTATGACTAATTTTAAAGAGACCTTTCCACCACATACTACATTGTGTGCCGTGAGTCACCACAGAGGCCTATCTTCAGGACAGGGCCCCTCAAAACATAGTGAAAAGCAACTGACGCAGCTGGCTGTACAATGGCTCTCAAGGAATAACAGCTAATGTGTGCAATATATAAAGCAGCTTTGCCCACACTGTAGCTCTGCCACAAGATGTCACAGACCAGGGCATGGGTAGTCAAGCCTACTGCTTGGAGCAGCCACTGTCCAGCCTAGCGCTAGAGTCAAGATCCAGGAGCCAGAGCTGAGGGTCAGGAACCAGGAGTCAGAAACCGAGTAGGGCTGGAGTGGACTGGAGCAGGGTAGGAGCAAGGCAGGAACAGGACTGGAGCAAGGCTGAGAACAAGGCAGGTACAGGAGCGATTGACGCTGTGGGCATACACATTGAGCATCCCCTGGCTGAGTGCTACTAGTGGTCTTCAGAGCAGTCCTGGCAATGCCACTCCAGCAATAGGACCATCTAGCTGATTAGGGGTGTCAACTGCTGTTAGCTAGCTGCTCCAGGCCCAACTGCAGGCCCTCATTCCAGACCCAAGATTGCTGTAACCTGCCTATTACTTGCATTGCCATGGCTGTCCTTAACACCCTCAGCAAAAGGGAACTTTACACAAGGTGCACATTGCCTGTTTACTTGTAATTCCTGTTGTCTCTCAGTCCAGCAATTCACAACACAAACTTCCATTGATTCAAGTCCCATACGGAAACATCCGTAGTCATCACACAACTGGACAGAGAGGGAGGGAGGAGAAGGCACTGAATACAAGATTGTTAAAAGAGACAAGATTGTTCATATTTATTGGGGCCATCCAGTACCAGCTCATTGACAGGAGCTCGCCACCTTACAAAGAAACAACTCTCTAACCTGTCACAGATTTAAGGCGATTTTAGTTACATTACTGTTTATTGCCAAGACTTCTAGGCAATAGAAATATTTATAGGTAGAGGCATGGATAGGAAAACTTAATGAAATCCGGCAGACAAATGGTTCAGTGTTCTGAAGAAGACATTTTGCTAAATACTTTATCTCCTCCAGTATTATCACCCCCAGTTTTTATTCAGATTTACAATTCTTATGTTCATGCTCATATAAATTAGGGATAGGAAAGACCTATTAGGTCCTCCAGTCCATCTCCTTAGGGTGATTGTTTCCCTACAGCGTAATGAGTTCTTGTGAGTAATGGGTTGGATATGAAACCTACAAATTCTGAACAGGATATTGACTGATGACAGCAGGTTGAAAGAACGGGATGATGGGAGACTGCTTAGACTAGAGTTATTTAGCCTGGAAAGGACAGAAGTGTGATGGGGCATAAAGCTTTACGAACAACGGTGTCCATAATGAAAAGTGATGGTTTACTCCTTTTCATTTTGTCTTATAAAGTTAGAAACTGGAGAATCAATCCACATCAGGCATGAAAGGAAATATTATTTTGCAGTGTATCGTGAACCTTGGAACTCACTACCAGAGAAAGGCACTGAGGCAAAGAACATAGCACACGTTTTCAAAAGGGTGAGGGTGAGGTAAATTTAATCATTAATAATTAGAAATGGACCTGAGTCCAAACCCCACACCTGATGCCTCTGTAAGTCTGGGGAAGTTAAAGTCTGGATGAAAATTTTGCAGCGCATGCCAAAACTATTGGTAGCATCTGCAGCTATGCAGGCTGAGATGATGGCTCAGGGATAATCAGATTTATTCTATAGGGTGTAATCTGACCAGAGGTTGAAAAGAAATTTCCCCCTCATATCACAGAGTTGCACAGCTGGTAGCAGGTACAGCCCACTGCCAGAAATGGGGTACCATTACTATCGATTATCTAGGCTGTAGTAGTGCCCACAGTGTACAAAGCTGTGTCCAAACACATGCCCTGGTCCCTAAAAAAGCTCACCGTCAGAACTTTTAAATGCTGGACAAAGGGGAAGACCATACAACACATAAGTAGAGGAGCCAGAGTGGTGGCTGGTCGTTCCACTGGTGTTTGGGGGGATAGTTTATGACCTATCTCCAACTGCCATGCTAGCTAGTGATTAGTAGTTGGCTATTTTCTTGTAGGTCTACAGCAATTCTGCCAGCCTGTGTGGGATATTACAGGGTGGGCCTCCCTGGGGGATGCATTGGCTGTAGAGAGCCTGCAATAACACATGCTTCGCACTATAGGCGAACAGTGGCCCCTCTTGATTCAAAGGCTAAACTCCTGCTGACTTCAATGGGGCCAGGATTTCTCACTGTAAGCATAGATCCTAAGCAGCTGGGGAACTAGACATACACTTAACCAATGTACTACGTCATTCAAGATGCACATTCCAGCCCATTAGTTGGCCCTTTTTTCCCCTGTTGCTCCTCAGCAGCAAAGGCCAATGTTCCCTATACCCTCTTCTCCCTGTAATGCAACAGCATGACAGAATACAACCGATGGCTTGAGGCCGAGTTCCCAAACGCTAGCCTGCCCCAGGTGTAACAGGAGATGGCCTCAATCTGCAAACTTCAATTCCAGAGTCAATCTCTCAAAAAGTTTGGGAATATGTAGATGGGGTTTGTAGTTTTGTCCCGTCTTTACTAGTAACACGGTTTGCATGTACACCATGTAAACGTAGTTATATCTGTGTTACAACCAGGGTAATGAGCCAGGCTGTAGATTAGCTTGGGCAACCTACAGCGGGGTTTGGATTGTCTTAATTCTCAGGGGAAAAGAATTCCTGTCCAAACTGGGCAGGGGAAGCTTGCCAGAACCATGCTAGCATGCAATAACCAGAGTGGAAAACTTAAGTCCAAAACAGTGCACATAGAACGGGTGGTTTACAATCATTTTTACTGAGGTTGCTGGTTTGGTTTGAGCTGTAGTATGCACAGCGCATGGTGAATGCATCAGCACAGGAAACCAAGCCAGATAATACAAAACCTGCGTGACCTTTTAATTTCTCCAGATTTGAGAGAGGTCAGGAGGACACTTTTATCATGGAGATTGCAGATATTGCACCACTCAGGAAGATGAGGATCCGGACTGATGGAAAGGGGACACGCCCAGACTGGTTCCTGGAAAAGGTAACGTGGTTATTTCCTGCAGTACACAAATCTGAACTCTGTTGTGTCGAGGCCCGAGCCCTAGTGGGGGGAGAACAGAAAGGGACCAAGCTGTGAGTAGGAACAGTTGCCTTTCTCATTCACACCATAACTAACATTCTTGTAGTGTTTCTTTCCTTTCCATTTCTGAATTCTTGTCCCGGCAGAATCTGAGACCAGGAGGTTGCGGGGTGCGGGAGGGAAACAAATGCAAGGTATAACTTTACCCAAATGGCCTCTCTGCTGTTAAACATCTGTCTTCCTCACTAGGAAAGAACGCTGGCTCAGTGCCAGTGCACCTGCAATATGTTATGGACTGTATGATGTAGTGAGAGCTTCTAGAAAAACGGAGCTGCTCTGTCTGTATTGAAGAAATTATCATTCACTAGCAAGTGTTGGTAAATAGCACCAGCTGAGTTGGGTGGTACATTATAAAAAGACACTTCTGGGCAACTGTAAATCCTGTAAAAGTGGAATGCATCTCCCTCCCCCCATGCCATTTTTTTTTCTTTTTTCATATGGCAACTATGGATTATTGCTAATGCACGTGCATGATCTGTGGATCCAGCAGATCTATATGAACTGTGCTAATGTTCACTCATCAAAATGAGTAAAATAGAGTATCCTGTTTGTAGGCCCTACAGTAATAGTTACTCTTGCTATATTTTCTCAGTAATGAATCATGGTTTAAACATGGGCGGCTGTAGGAAGCGTCTTTCCATTCCTACTACACACACACGGGAATCAGGCGCCAGGCAGGAGCACTGGGAAGAGGGATCAATAAGCAGATGGGACAGCACTGCATTGGGGTTTTCAAATATGGGATGTAGCAAAGGCCATCACCATATGTATCACTGACAGCAGATACTTAGGGGGGCACATGCTGCTTCTTCCACAGTTATGTGTCAGCAGCCCCCCATCAACACCCTCTCTCCCCCCCATTCCCAGCGTCACCAGCCGCCCCACCGATCAGCACCCCCCCTCCCTCTCCACACCTCCCAATCAGCTGTTTCGTGGCGTGCAGGAGACTCTGGGGGTGGGGGGGGGAGGAGTGAGGGCATGGCAGGCTCAGGGGAGGGGGCGGGAAGGGGTGGAGTGTCTGGCTTTCTTGTCAGTTTCACAGCTGCAGACACTCTTGGCGGTCTTCTCAATTTCGGAGCTCCGTGCTGCAGCTGTGAAATTGGCAAGAAAGCCGGGCAACTAGAGCCAGCTGCCCCCGGCTCCCCGCCAGGCTGCGCCCACCCGGCTCTCCACTCCCAGGCAGCTGGCCCCAGCTCCCAGCGGGGAGGTGAGAAGCCCGGATGGCTGGCCCCAGCTCCCAGCGGGGAGGTGAGAAGCCCAGATGGCTGGCCCCAGCTCTCAGCGGGGAGGTGAGAAGCCTGGATGGCTGGCCCCAGCTCTCAGCGGGGAGGTGAGAAGTCTGGATGGCTGGCCCCTGCTCCCAGTTGGGAATGGGGAGGTCGGAAGCCTGGGTTACTGGCCCCCACTCCCAGCTGGGAGTGGGGAGCTGAGCATAGCTGAGAGCCCTGGCTCTCAGCCCCCCACACTGCCCCTCTTCAGTCAGTGGAAGCGCTCCTGGTGAGGACACGCACCACCAACAGAAGGAGGGTAGTGTGGACATCAGCCACCACAGTTGGTCAACCTAACATAGGTTGTCTTAAGTCTGTAGTGTGGATGTGCCCTGAGACGCCAGGGAATTTACTATTCTTCTTCTTCTTCTGTCCTAATTTCCTTGTGGTATATTTGTAGCCCAATGGTCATTGTTTCAGGACACAGGAAAGTTGCTCTACATTTGAACCCAAATTCAGGTTGTAACAGTTTTTATTGCAGGGTCATTTCTGTTACTCTGAGTGAGCCTCATTTGTCAGTTGGCAGATTCAGTAAGGGCAGAGTTCTTACCCTCTCGCTACGCTTTCCCCAAAGCATGTCAAGCTCAAATATTCTAAAGTTTTTCTTTCATTCTTTAAGGGGAAGAGAGTGATTGGTGACATTTTCAATGAGACTTAGATTTCTAAGGTTACGTTTCTAAGAGCCGTAGGTTTCTAAGGGCCAGATTTCCAAAGGTATTTAGGCACCTCAAGATGCAGATAGCTGCCTAATGAGATATTCAAAAGTGCCTAGGCAGGTGAGGTGCCTAACTCCCAATTAAATTAATACTCCTTCGTTACTAATGGATTGGAAAGTACTTCAATTTCCTCATGTGATACAAGTACATCAACCTGCTTCTTTCCAAATACAGAACAGAAATATTTATTGAACATTTCTACGTTTTCAACATCATTATTAACAAGTTTTCCATCTTCATTTAGTAATGGTCCTATATTTTTGTTAGGGTTTCTTTTGTTCCTAATATACTTTAAAAAAAATCCTCCTTTTTATTTTCCTTTGCCCTACTAGCCATGGATTTTTTCCATGATGACTTTAGCTTCCCTTATCAATTTTCTGCACATAGTAACTTATAATTTATATTGATTGCTATCTACTCCACCCCCCATTTTTTCCATTTGTTATGTATTGGGAATTTTTTTTCTAATTGCTGCCTTCACCACTTAACAAGGATGGGCTTTTACCCAAAGTTGTCCTCTTTCTTGACTGTAGAATTGTGGCTTTTTAGCTGTCTAATATCCTCCTCTTAAACAACTCCCAATTTTCATTCACATTTTTCTGTCTAAAATTTCCTCCCAATCAATTTTGTTCATCTTCCTCAGTTTGAGGAAATTAACCCTTTTGAAGAACTGCTGCATGGAACTGTCTTCTTTTGGCCCACATTAGACATAATTAGGTCATGATCACTGGTCCCTAGGCAACCACCCACTGGGGTGATTAATTCATCTTTATCCACATTAGCAAGGTCCGAAATAGAGTCATCTTATGTTGGCTGCATTTTGTGTTAGAAAATTACCAGCTATAATTTTAGAAACACTAAGATGTTTTACTACTGGCTGCATGAGACCTACAACATATTTTCAAATTGAGGATGCGAAAACATAATTTTTATTTCCACTCACATTACAGAGAGGTGCTTAAGGAGTAATGCATACTGTTCGTTAGTTTGATTCGGTGGTCTGTAACAGACCCCCACCAGTACCCTCTCCTGGGTTTGTTAGTTAGAGCATTGATTTTGCATTCAAGTCCCAGTGGTTCTGAGATATCAATAACTATAAAAAAGTTAATGGTATCTGTAATGTAAGGTGCCATCTCTTTCATCCACTCTATCCTTCCTAATCAGGTTGTAACAATGTAATGATTTGAACATTCTAATAAAGTGTCCCATAAGGTTTCAGTAATACCAATGATATCATATTTCTTCTCAGTGAGCATTTCCAATTCTAATTGTTTATTGCCCAGTCTCCTAGCATCGGTATGTAAGCAATTGAAATTTTCCTTCTCTTTACATTCTTTGTCACATTGGTTCAATTTGTTCATTACAGGCTGAGTTTGTACAACATTCACCTCCTTACCATCCTCCCCTCGGATTGTTAATTTAACAATGGCTGCTCCAACTAAGAAGTCCCTTGCTGAATTCTCTGTCCACTCTTCTTAATATGGAGTCACCAATGATGATTGCTTGTCTTCTTAGGACAGCTGAAGAATCTCTCTTGGTAGCTGATTGCTTCATACCATATCACAAGAAGGTCCATCGAGTATGTCTCCTGTAGCATTCTGTTCCATTCTTCTAGAGATAAATTCATTGATAGTTGGCTCACTGAGCTGACTCTAGCTGGACTGAATGCCACCTGTTTCTCTTTCCTCCCTCTTGGTCTTAAATTGCCTGTCTTCTTCTTTGGTTTATACTCTCTCCAATGGAAAACCCTCCCCATGTGGAATCTGTGGCAATAATTTCTGAATCTGGTTGTCCAAAAAGACTTTGTTTTCTCAGACACTAAACAGTGTTGATACTTGTGCTTCCAGACTATGTATCTCGTCCTCCAGTATGGCCACCAGCTTGCATTTCATGCACCAGAAATCTTGACTGTCTTCCAGCAGAAAGGAAAACATAGCACATCCAAAGCAAAACACAGCAGTTGTTCTCTCGCCATTCAGATTCCACTACCTGGCATAGAACCATACCTAAAACAGAAGGAACCACACTTCCTATTCCAATTCCCTCCAAAACTCCCTTGGTTACTGCTCCTGTTCGCCTCCTTAAATGTTCACTTGGCAACTGACTTATATATTAAGACTTGCTGCTTAGCTTTACCCCATCAGAGACTTCGAACACCAGATCTGATCAAAGAATCCCAGCCACATGGTCCTCATGGAGATGCAACAAATAGACCTCTCCTGGCCTGACCTGTTCACCTGGTAACCACCAGCCACACAGCCTCACAGGGTATGTCTTACACAAGCATTAAAAAACCCCGCTGCTGGCCCTGGCCAGCTGAGTCGGGCTTAGGGTGTCCAGACAGCAAGTGTGAAAAATCAGGACAGAGGGTGGGGGGTAATAAGAGCCTATATAAGAAAAAGACCCCAAAATCGGGACTGTCCCTATAAAATGGGGACATCTGGCCATCCTACTTGGGCTTATGGAGCTCGGGCTCCAGGGCTGAAAAATCGCTGTGTAGACATTCGGACTGGGGCTGGAGCCTGAGCTGTGGGACCCTGCCAGGGTGCAGGGTTCCAGAATTCGGGCTCCTTCCCAAGCCTGAATGTCTACACAGCGATTTTTAGTTCCACAGCCCGAACCCTGTGAGCCGTAGTCAGCTGATCTCAGCCAGCCACCGTCACGCCCCGGGTATTTTATCCCTGTGTAGACATACCCACGGAGACAGACAAACAACTAATGCACCAAATTCTTTTGAAATGCTTTTGAAAATGGGGTTTAGGGTCCTAAGCCATGTGGGCGTGTGTAAAAATCTTGCCCTCATCTCCTTTTTAGTACACAAATACAGGAGAGGGGAAAGAAGCTGAGAAAGCTGAACTTCTCTGTTAGCTATAGTGCAATTTTTGGAACATTCTTTATTGATTCTTTTTTCCTGAGGTAAAAGTACAACATGACATTCTCAACAAGTGAACCAGGACAGGAGTGATCCATAAAACAGGAGGAGGGAGCCATTGTGTGTCCTGATTTGTATTCCGAATTGGAAAATGTATGTAGCTTGGTGTGACATGAAAACTGATCTGAACCATTTCTCAGCAATGCATATTAAAACCACATCATGAAATACATGTGGGGATATTGCTAAAATCTCAGACAGATGGTTCACAGTTAGTGCTAACTAGCATGGTGAAATGAGAAGCTAGATTAAGCTATCAACCCCATAATTAACCATTTGTTGCTCTATTTAGCCATAGGACATTCTCAGTTTTCTTGTTCTGTTGAAATAACAATAAACGTTCTTTTTCATTCTCTTTGGTCTTTTTGTAAACAGTTCGCTGATCATAATTTATGCCGCTTTTAGTTTACTAGAAATAGAAGTGTATAAACACCAATTAAAATGCTTCAAAGATGTACATAGCTAAACCTCTCAATTTACCAGCAGAAAAGATATTTTTCTTCATAATTCTTTTTCTCTATTTGAGATACGTTGCAACCCCCCATTCAGAAGCTCAGTGGGGTAAATAACCGGATACTTAAGATCCAAACTGCATTAAAAATGCAAACGGATTTAAAAGTAAGACTTAAAATATTTAAAAATGGATTTTAAATTATGACTTCAAATATGAATGGGATCAAGATCTTGATGCATAGCATGTTGAGCAGTAGCCATCATTGTTCATTGTTATTTATAGATCCCCAGATATTAACATGCCATTTTACAAACTTAGTCCCCAGTTCTGCAAAAAGATCCCTATGTGCGCACACAACAGTTTGCAGCACTGGGGCTATACAGTAAGGGGTTGAAAGCTCTGAAGAGCTTAGGGAAAAATTCAAAACTTGCACCTGATTTGGGGTGATGCAATTTTGAGACACTTAAGGCCTGATTTTTCAGAATGTTGGGCACCTATATCACCAACGGGAATTGTGGGTGCTCAGCACTTCAGGAGATCAGGCCCTGGGTGGCTGAAGTCAGAAGACCCAACATTCAAAGCACTCAAAATTAGAGGCCACTTTTTACAACTCTCCTGCTGTTGTTGGGTTCTGGGCCACATGGCAGCTCCACCTAGTGCCTCAATGGTTATACATATCCCCTACTGATGAGTCCCCTCCAAGGATCCTGCTAGCGAAGGTAAAGCATCCCAATGGCTCTGGGAGGTGAGGTAGAGGGTTGGGAAGTAATGGGAGGAGATGAGGATTTGCTGAGTGAGAGAATGGGAAACTGTTCGGGTTAGGGTTAAAAATCTGGACATTTGATTCATTGGGGGTTGTACAATCCATGCCCCGTCTGCTATGAAGCTGCCTTAATAAAGCACTCCTTGCATTGCCCAATACCTACAAACCATCCTGAAAGCAACCATCTGAGTTGACATTGTTTGGTTAGAATTTTCCTTTATATTATAAAAATTCCGCGAGAGTTTGAGACCGTTCATTCAAAGCAGAGCCCGCAAGTGTTCTCCCTTTGCAATGAAGAGGGGGTTATTCTCTTTCCTTTTTCAGTGTCCTAATGAGAACAATCACAGAATCAGAACCTCGTTATGGATTCTTCTACACGTGTGCTGGGCACTTTAAAGTATAAGCACAAGGGCAATTACCCCAGCGTTGGTTTGTGTACATTGGGGAGTCTGCAGGCCCCCCGGGGGAAGCTGTTCAGGCTGCTCTCTTCTGGGAGATGTGGGGAGAGGTAAATTGAAATGACTGAGTTACCAAACCTCTCCATTACAGTACTCAGAGCAAAATAAAATTGCAAAATTGCTTGGGTGCAGATTAAGGCTCCTGCCAGTGATGGTATTCACCTAACTACACAGCAGACTACTGGGGCTGTATTTATACACACTATTCCTGAAACACCTTTTTTTTTTAAAGTGAAGGATTGTCACAGGGTGTGCCTGCCCTATAACACCCCCTGCTGGCCAATAATGGCATTGCAGGCGCTCCCTGCTCCATTGACTCCTCTGAGGTGGGTCCTCTCAGCTTTCCTCACACAGGCTGGAGTTGGCAGCAGTTCTTTTGCTCCCCTTGGACTCCACCTTCTGAACTCCCTTTAAGTCTCTCTGCTCTGGAATAGAGCGTTCCTCAAGGAACCCATTTTGAAGCACTTGGAGGAGAGGAAGGTGATCAGGAACAGTCAACATGGATTCACCAAGGGCAAGTCATGCCTGACCAACCTGATTGCCTTCTATGATGAGACAACTGGCTCTGTGGATATGGGGAAAGCGGTGGATGTGATATACCTTAACTTTAGCAAAGCTTTTGTTATAGTCTCCCACAGTATCCTTTCCAGCAAGTTAAAAAAGCATGGATTGGATGAATGGACTATAAGGTGGATAGAAAGCTGGCTAGATCGTCAGGCTCAACAGGTAGTGATCAACAGCTCGATGTCTAGTTGGCACGCAGTATCAAGCGGAGTGCCCCAGGGGTCGGTCCTGGGGCTGGTTTTGTTCAACATCTTCATTAATGATCTGGCTGATGGGATGGATTGCACCCTCAGCAAATTTGCAGATGACACTAAGCTGAGGGGAGAGATAGATACACTGGAGGGCAGGGATAGGGTCCAGAGTGACCTAGATAAATTGAAGGATTGGGCCAAAAGAAATCTGATGAGGTTCGATAAGGACTAGTGCAGAGTCCTGCACTTAGGACAGAAGAATCCCATACACCGGTAAAGGCTGAGGACCAACTGGCTAAGTAGCAGAAAAGGACCTGGGGATTACAGTGGACGAGAAGCTGGATATGAGTCAGCAGTGTGCCCTTGTTGCCAAGAAGACTAACAGCATATTGGGCTGCATGATAGGAGCATTGCCAGCAGATCTAGGGAAGTGATTATTCCCCTTTATTCAGCACAGGTGAGGCCACACCTGGAGTATTGCGTCCATTTTTGGGCCTCCCACTACAGAAGGGATGTGGACAAATGGGAGAGCATCCAGCGGAGGGCAACAAAAATGATTAGGGGGCTGGAGCACATGACTTATGAGGAGAGGCTGAGGGAACTGGGCTTATTTAGTTTGCATAAGAGAAGAGTGAGGGGGGATTTGATAATAGCCTTCAACTACCTGAAGGAGGGCTCCAAAGAGGATGGAGCTTGGCTGTTCTCAATGGTACCAGATGACAGAACAAGGAGTAATGGTCTCAAGTTCTAGTGGGGGAGGTCTAGATTGGATATTAGGAAAAACTTTTTCACTAGGAGCGTGGTGAAGCACTGGAATGGGTTATCTAGGGAGATGGTGGAATCTCCATCCTTAGAGGTTTTTAAGGCCCGGCTTGACAAAGCCCTGGCTGGGATGATTTAGTTGGTATTGGTCCTTCTTTGAGCACGGGGTTGGACTAGATGACCTCTTGAGGTCTCTTCCAACCCTAATCTTCTATGATTTTATGATTGTCTGTCAAGCTTCTTCCCCTCTCACAAGCTCAGCTACGCTGGGTTACCTTCAGGGCCGGCTCCAGGGTTTTGGCCGCCCCAAGCAGCCAAACAAACAAACAAACAAACAAAAAAAGCCGCGATCGTGATCTGCAGCGGCAATTCGGCGGGAGGTCCTTCGCTCCGAGCAGGAGTGAGGGACCGTCCGCCGAATTGCCGCTGAACAGCTGGACGTGCCGCCCCTCTCCGAAGTGGTCGCCCCAAGCACCTGCTTGGTAAGCTGGTGCCTGGAGCCGGCCCTGGTTACCTTTCCATCTTCCCTGCTCTGGGTAGAGCCCAGACTCCCAGGCTACTTCCTTGGAGTCCTTTCAGAGCCTTCCACAAGAGCCCAGACTTGTGGCTCCTCCCACAAACTGATTTTTCTTAGTCCTTGTTTGAGACCCAGGAGTTTCAGGCTGTCTCCTGACCCTGCGGCAGCTAATTAGGGCACGGGGGCAGGGGAGGGGCTGACTAGCTAGCTCCAGGTCTCCTGATCCTTAAAGGAGAAGGCCACCCTCTTATAGAGATACTGACGTTCCCGTCAAAATCCTAATAGGGTCAACTATCACTTATTAATATATTTAGATGTACAAACATTTAAATATTCACATCAGAGCCTTAAGGGGCTGTGCTGAAAAATAGTTGAAACACAATCCATTGCCCCACTGGCGTTGGCAAGCCAGCAGCCAATGCTCTCAACAAAAAGAACAGAGAACAAACAAAAAGAGCCCCACCTCAATGCTAGGATCCTAACCCTTCTGATCCAAATGCAATGAAAATAACATTGGGCTCAACCCATGGGCACTGAGGCCTAGCTCCTTAAAGGTACTTAGCCTCCTAACTGCCATTGAAATGAATGGAAGCTTCAAGAGGAGAAATTGAGGGAGCTCCCCAACATCAGACTAGCCCACATCAGGGTGGGTAGAGCATGCTCCTGCGAGGTGGGAGACTCCTGTTCAAATCCATTCTCCCCCTCAGGCAGAGGGTCGCATTGAACTGCGGTCTCCCCCACCCCAGGTGAGTCTTCTAACCATTGTGCAAAAAATTATTAGGTGGGTGACACTACCACTTCCTTGTCTGCACATCTTGTGTGGAGGGAGGCAGGTGCCTAAATCATGCTCACAAGGAATGACTTTAGCGGCCATACTCCAGGAGAGGGATTGCTAGCAGCGATCGGTGACTCCTTCCAGCATGGACTTAGGCACCTATTCCCATGAGAGGGCTGGGGCTTCAGAAAGACCCCTCTCATCAGCATCTCCCATTCATTAGCTTAGGCAGCTCTCTGCCTACCATGCTGACTTTTGTGGATTGCAGTCTAAAGTGCTTACCTCTCCCCAGTCATTGTATAGGGGAGCCTAGACACCTAACTCAGGCTTCAGGGATTGCAGTGTTGTGCTGTGATTTTTCTAGGTGCCCAAAAGTTAGGCATTGCAATGCTTTGCATCACAATGCCGGAGTCCCTTTGTGAATCCAGGCCTGGCTGTTCCCCACCAAGTATTTTCCTGTAAGTTTTTGTCAGGATATGATGCAACTCACAATGGTGCCAGAATGTATGTGTGGGGCACGGGATCACGAGTCCTGGGAACAGGGTTTGGTTGCGTCTTACATTGAAGATAAATTATTGCATGAGTTTCTGTTTCAATTGACATTTGCTTTTTTTTTTTTAAATCTCTCTAGTTTGGCAACACTGCCATATGCCGATCAAGCAGCACCATGCCAACCTCCTCTTGCGGGGGCTCATGCAGCCGCTTAGCACTTCCTGATGCGCTGCTTCACTTCTGTGTTCTTTCTGCTTCTGCCAGTTAGTCATATAAACTGTTGTTTGCCTTGCCCCCCTCCAAAGTAAGCCGTAGATTTTTGTTTGGTGTCCTCTGGAATACCTCTCCAATTCTTCCGTTGCCTTTCCATCATACGAAGGTCCAGCCTTGTGGAGAGGATTAGCTCAAGAACAGCACACAGTACTTCTCCCATCCCACTGGAACCATCATGAGACCAGTAAAAGTTGCTCAAAAGGAGCTGGTGACCTGAATACGTGTGTGTTAGACTCAGTGCTGGTCTGTGGCCAGAGTTCTACCAAACATGCTATCCGCTCTCAACTGCACAGTGCTACTTCTAAGCCTTATCTCTGCCCTTATTTTAACCGTGGCTGAAATTTCCTTCGTTTCCCCAGATCATCATGAAGAACCTGTCGAATCAAGAAGTGACCACGTTTACATACAGCGAATGGTTGTCCAAGCTCAGAAATGCTAAGGGAGCTCTTGTGTGCGAGATGCCTGCAGTGATAAATGAAGAGCAGATGATGGAGAATACCACATATACTGTTCAGGTTAAAACCAGTGATATTGGAGGTAGGGTCATTTTGTCAATTTCTGGTTTTCTAGCACCAGGCTCAAATTTTACCTACAGATACAATCTCATATTTCAGTGGAAATTATGCTATTTCTGAGGGCAGAATTTGGTCCTACAGTCCTGGAACCTTGAAATTTCTGGAGGATAAGAGTGTCTTTATTACAGAAACTCAACATTATGCAGTGGAGAACAGGAAATCTGCTACAGAGCAAATATAATTTTAAGCCTCTAGGTCTGTATTTGACTAAATTAAATTAAATTAAATTATTTTTTAATTTAAAAATAATGCAGCTGCTTCCCCTTAAAGAATCAATAGAGAACAATTGCTAGACACATTGCTACTGTCACTGGTCCTTTCTTGATCAGGTCCTGCTGTTGTGTACAGCAGAAGGTTGTTCTTGTGGTTAAGACTCAGGGATCTGGGTTCAATTCCTTGACCTGCTACAGGTTTCCTGTGTGACTTGGGTAATTCCCTTAACTGCTTGGTGCCGTGGTGTATTTCTCTGTGAAATGGGGCTGACGATATTCACGCCTTTGTAACGTGCTTTGAGATCCTTGCAGGGATGGTCTAAGTATACCTAGTTCTGCCTCAGTGCAGGGGACTGGACTAGATGACCTCTTGAGGTCCCTTCTAGCCCTAAAATTCTCGGATTCTATGAAAGTGCAAAGTATGTAAAGAGCATGAAAAGCCAGCCCCAGGGTAAGACCCAGACTGTGGAACTTTGGAAAAGTTCAGTTAATGACAGAAGAAAGTTGCAGAGCTTCAAATATCTCAATAAAATGGGCTTGCAATGCCATTAGCTGGGATCACTGCCTATTTCCATGGGATCCTCTCTCCAACTCCTCTGTGCATCTTACACTCATTTTACACAATCGCTGAATGCCAAATCAGTGCAAGATCCACTTTAGATACACTCTGTGAATCTTACACTCATTTTACACAATCGCTGAATGCCAAATCAGTGCAAGATCCACTTTAGATACACTCTGTGAATCTTACACTCATTTTACACAATCGCTAAATGCCAAATCAGTGCAAGATACACTTTATCACGTACACACTCTTTCTGACTGGCTTATCCCTGCTCTGGATCTTCCAACATTGCTCAGTCTTCAGCTCTCTTTTATTTCCCCCTTTCTAGCATTGAATTTACACCATGTGAAGGATTTGTGTTTAGAATATAAAGATCGCCCCTGACGAGGTGTCTTAGTGACATTGCTGCCTTGCTGCCCACTGCATGCCTTAAAAACATGTAGAGAGACAAGGTGGGTGAGGTCTATCTTGTATGAAAAGGATCTCTGGGTATCTTGAAAAATGTGTGTCTGTCCAACAGAAGTTGGTCCAGTAAAAGATATTACCTCATCCACCTTGTCTCTCTAATATCCTGGGACCAACAGGGCTGCAAAACATTAAAAACATGTCATGGAGTACTAAAAACAAGAGAGAGAGTATGAGGATGTGTTTGTGTGCCTGACCTTCCATCTGGTATAAACAGTATGAGCATAGTGTCAACTTTTTCTGCAATTCAGCCCTGGCTCACAAAGGCAAGGGGCATAGAAATGAGAGCGGAATGGGAGATGACAGCAGCAGCAGACTCACCTCCTCTTCATGTTGAATGAAGGGTGATGGGTATTAATGATGAAACATTTTCTTTTATTATGATCCATGGCAGCTGGTGGGAGAGAACAGACGACAATGAGGATGAGTTTGGATCAAATTATACACTGGGCTGCATGATGCTGCGCTTTAGCCAACATATCTGGGAAGGGGTCAAGTTGTGAACCACGCACTTGTCAGGAAAAGCCCTTCTCTCTAGGTAATAAATTGCTTGTTCGGTATGTCGAGCATGATGCATCTGCCACTGTCATACCGATGTAAACCAGCAGTAACTCCACTGAACTCCACTGCTGTAAAGAAATGCAGAATCAGGCCCATTTATTTCTCATTATAGAGTTATTTTCTGCATCCATCTCCACAGCCTCTGGGTGCATTTGAGTAATTTAAACATTAACACAAACTCTGCTACCTACCGGGACACTGTAGAATTGTCCCACCTCCGGTCAGACAGCCCCTGTGCTGTTGAGGAGGATGAAAGGCCCAGGGAAGCAGAGCAGTCAACGGGAGCAGAGGGAAACCTTCCCATAGTTGGGACCCTCCTTCCAGATGGTGCTGGGGTTACCTCTCGCACTGAGGTTACCTTTCCAGGGAGGGAACTCCAGTTGCTAGGAAAAGGCAGGTGTTAGTAATGGGAGATTCGATCATTAGAAACGTAGATAGCTGGGTTTGTGATGACCGGGAGAACTGCGTGGTGACTTGCCTGCCTGGTGCGAAGGTTGCGGATCTCTCGAGGCATCTAGACAGACTTATGTGTAGTGCTGGGGAGGAGCCGGTGGTCGTGGTACATGTAGGTACCAATGACATAGGGAAGGGTAGGAGAGATGTCCTGGAGGCCAAATTTAGGCTGCTAGGGAAAAGACTGAAATCCAGGACCTCTATGGTGGCATTCTCAGAAATGCTCCCAGTTCCACGCGCAGGGCCAGGTAGGCAGGCAGAGCTTCAGAGTCTGCGTGGATGAGACGATGGTGTAGAGAGGAGGGGTTTATTTTCATTAGGAACTGGGGAAACTTTTGGGATGGGGGGAGCCTATACAGGAGAGATGGGCTCCACCTAAACCAAAGTGGAACCAGACTGCTGGCACTAAACATTACAAAGGTTGTAGAGAAGTTTTTAAACTAGGAGATGGGGGGAAAGCCAACTGCTGCAGAGGAGCATGTGGATCGGACAGAGACTTCTCTTAGGGGAGAGTCTAATGATAGAGAATCTCCAGGTTATAGTCAGGAGCAGAGAATGGAGGAGGATAATGTAAGGGCCAGATCAGATGATAAACATTCACATAAAAAAGAATCTAACACATCAGAAAAGGGCAGACAAATAAACAGTGACAAGTTTTTAAAGTGCTTGTACACAAATGCTAGAAGTCTAAATAACAAGATGGGTGAACTAGAGTGCCTCGTGATAAAGGAGGATATTGATATAATAGGCATCATAGAAACCTGGTGGACTGAGAGCAATCAATGGGACACAATCATTCTGGGGTACAAAATATATCGAAGGACAGAACAGGTTGTGCGGGGGGGGGGGGAGTGGCACTATATGTGAAAGAAAATGTAGAATCAAATGAAGTAAAAATCTTAAGTGAATCCACATATTCCATAGAATCTCTATGGATAGAAATTTCATGCTCTAATAAGAATATAACATTAGGGATCTATTATAGTCCACCTGACCAGGACAGTGATAGTGATGATGAAATGCTAAGGGAAATTAGAGAGGTTATCAAAATTAAGAACCCAATAATAGTGGGGGATTTCAATTATCCCCATATTGACTGGGAACATTTCACTTCAGGACGAAATGCAGAGATAAAATTTCTCGATACTTTAAATGACTGCTTCATGGAGCAGCTGGTATGGGAACCCACAAGGGGAGAGGCAACTCTAGATTTAGTCCTGAGTGAAACGCAGGAGCTGGTCCAAGAGGTAACTATAACAGGGCCGCTTGGAAATAGTGACCATAATACAATAGCATTCAACATCCCTGTGGTGGGAAGAACATCTCAACAGCCCAACACTGGGGTATTTAATTTCAAAAGGGGGAACTATGCAAAAATGAGGGGGTTAGTTAAACAGAAGTTAAAAAGTACAGTGACAAAAGTGAAATCCCTGCAAGCTGCATGGGCACTTTTTAAAGACACCATAATAGAGGACAAATTCAATGTATACCCCAAATTAAGAAACACAGTAAAAGAACTAAAAAAGAACCACCGTGGCTTAACAGCCATGTAAAAGAAGCAGTGAGAGATAAAAAGACTTCCTTTAAAAAATGGAAGTCAAATCCTAGTGAGGCAAATAGAAAGGAGCATAAACGCTGCCAAATTAAGTGCAAGAATATAATAAGAAAAGCCAAAGAGGAGTTTGAAGAACGGCTAGCCAAAAACTCCAAAGGTAATAACAAAATGTTTTTTAAGTACATCAGAAGCAGGAAGCCTGCTAAACAACCAGTGGGGCCCCTTGATGATCGAGATACAAAAGGAGTGCTTAAAGATGATAAAGTCATTGCGGAGAAACTAAATGGATTCTTTGCTTCAGTCTTCACGGCTGAGGATGTTAGGGAGATTCCCAAACCTGAGCTGGCTTTTGTAGGTGACAAATCTGAGGAACTGTCACGGATTGAAGTGTCATGAGAGGAGGTTTTGGAATTAATTGATAAACTTAACATTAACAAGTCACCGGGACCAGATGGCATTCACCCAAGAGTTCTGAAAGAACTCAAATGTGAAGTTGCGGAGCTATTAACTAAGGTTTGTAACCTGTCCTTTAAATCGGCTTCTGTACCCAATGACTGGAAGTTAGCTAATTTAATGCCAATATTTAAAAAGGGCTCTAGAGGTGATCCCGGCAATTACAGACCGGTAAGTCTAACGCCGGTACCGGGCAAATTAGTCGAAACAATAGTTAAGAATAAAATTGTCAGACACAGAAAAACATAAACTGTTGAGCAATAGTCAACATGGTTTCTGCAAAGGGAAATCGTGTCTTACTAATCTATTAGAGTTCTTTGAAGGGGTCAACAAACATGTGGACAAGGGGGATCCAGTGGACATAGTGTACTTAGATTTCCAGAAAGCCTTTGACAAGGTCCCTCACCAAAGGCTCTTATGTAAATTAAGTTGTCATGGGATAAAAGGGAAGGTCCTTTCATGGATTGAGAACTGGTTAAAAGACCGGGAACAAAGGGTAGGAATTAATGGTAAATTCTCAGAATGGAGAGGGGTAACTAGTGGTGTTCCCCAAGGGTCAGTGCTCGGACCAATCCTATTCAACTTATTTATAAATGATCTGGAGAAAGGGGTAAACAGTGAGGTGGCAAAGTTTGCAGATGATACTAAACTGCTCAAGATAGTTAAGACCAAAGCAGACTGTGATGAACTTCAAAAAGATTTCACAAAACTAAGTGATTGGGCAACAAAATGGCAAATGAAATTTAATGTGGATAAATGTAAAGTAATGCACATTGGAAAAAATAACCCCAACTATACATACAATATGATGGGGGCTAATTTAACTACAACAAGTCAGGAAAAAGATCTTGGAGTCATCGTGGATAGTTCTCTGAAGATGTCCGCGCAGTATGCAGAGGCAGTCAAAAAAGCAAACAGGATGTTAGGGATCATTAAAAAGGGGATAGAGAATAAGACTGAGAATATATTATTGCCCTTATATAAATTGATGGTACGCCCACATCTCGAATACTGCGTACAGATGTGGTCTCCTCATCTAAAAAAGATATACTGGCACTAGAAAAGGTTCAGAAAAGGGCAACTAAAATGATTAGAGGTTTGGAACGGGTCCCATATGAGGCGAGATTAAAGAGGCAGGACTCTTCAGCTTGGAAAAGAGGAGACTAAGGGGGGATATGATAGAGGTATATAAAATCATGAGTGATGTGGAGAAAGTGGATAAGGAAAAGTTATTTACTTATTCCCATAATACAAGAACTAGGGGTCACCAAATGAAATTAATAGGCAGCAGCTTTAAAACAAATACAAGGAAGTTCTTCTTCACGCAGCGCACAGTCAACTTGTGGAACTCCTTACCTGAGGAGGTTGTGAAGGCTAGGACTAGAACAGAGTTTAAAAGAGAACTGGATAAATTCATGGTGGTTAAGTCCATTAATGGCTATTAGCCAGGACGGGTAAGGAATGGTGTCCCTCGCCTCTGTTTGTCAAAGGATGGAGATGTATGGCAAGAGAGAGATCACTTGATCATTGCCTGTTAGGTTCACTCCCTCTGGGGCACCTGGCATTGGCCACTGTCGGTAGACAGGATACTGGGCTAGATGGACCTTCGGTCTGACCCGGTACGGCCGTTCTTATGTTCTTATTCTTCCACCCCTCCTGCAAGTGAGGGTCCTCTATTGCAAATGACCTGACTCCAGTCTTCCAAAGATCAGATCTAGGGGCTGTCAGAAGTGCTTCAGATGTTAGCTATCAGCATGAAGGTAGATAGGATGAGAAAAGGTCTCTAAAGCAGCCAGGTCCCAGGTTATATTCCTTAAAACCAACACCTTGAATTGCTCCCTAAAGCAGATAGGAAACCAATACAGTGCATGAATGCAGGAATAATAGGTTTACAAAGGCCTGTTCTAAGATCCTTAGAATCCTGATACAGTAATACACTCTCTGGATGCTAGTCCAGCCTAAGATAAGTGACCCTTTAAGAAGATGTGGGTGATTTTATGATGTCAGGGCCCTATCTTGAGACATCCTTTTTTGAAAATCCTGGCATGTCTATTTTGGGTTAAATGTACCCTAAGTCCTGCTTTGGGCACCTAGATAAGTGGCTTGGTTTTTGAAAGAGCTGGTCTCCCAGTAGATGGGATAGAAACTTGAGACAACTTCAGCTGGACTATCAGAGGTGCAGAGTACTCACAACTTCAGATGAAGTTTAGTGAGGGGTATATTTGGGTCCCCAGATATGAAGGTACTCAAAATTTAAAGACATTTTTGAACATTTGTCCTTAAGAGACTTGTCCAAGGTAATGGTGGGTCCATCTGATTCAATGGTGCAGTACTATGCAGTGAGTGTAGGCAATTTTTACTTGAGAACGTTGGAAAGGGAGTTTAGGGAAGGGAATCAGCAGCGAAGGAAGGAAAGAAACATGGTGAGAGCTGTTCCTTTTTAGTGACTCAGGTTTAAACTATTTAATTCAAGATATGACAGAGACATAGCTGGAAATAGAACCCAGATCTCTTGATGCTCAAAACCATCCTCTCTCCTTAGTGATCTTGATTTAAGTCCTCTTTCTATATTTTATTTGTAGCCATCAAATATGTGGCACTGCAAAAATAAAAATCCTGAACTAATAATTATATTGCGCTATCTCCAGAACTCATTAATGAATATAGTTGGCCTAAGAGGCAGGTAAATATTAATATCTCTACTATGATACGATCCGTTATTGTTGTTGTAAGCTCTGCTACAGTTTACAGGTTTCAGAGTAGCAGCCGTGTTAGTCTGTATCCGCAAAAAGAAGAACAGGAGTACTTGTGGCACCTTAGAGACTAACAAATTTATTAGAGCATAAGCTTTCGTGGACTACAGCCCACTTCTTCGGATCCGAAGAAGTGGGCTGTAGTCCACAAAAGCTTATGCTCTAATAAATTTGTTAGTCTCTAAGGTGCCACAAGTACTCCTGTTCTTCTTTCTACAGTTTACAGTTCACCAAATATGAGGTGATGGGTGCAGTCCGTTTCTAAGTGTCTGATCCAAAGCCCAGTTCAGTTCAAGGGAAAACTCCCACTGACTTCAGTGGACTTTGGACTAGGCCCAAGACTGGTAAACCAGTACAGCTCCTCAAAGAGTAAAGGACCCACTCTGGCTTCTGCCACCAGGAGCATGACAGCTACCTCATCACACTGACTTGACCTCTTTGTTTTGTTTGTCAGTTACATGTCAAATTTGCTGCAGTTCCTAAGTGTGTGTCTGTCTGTTTCAAGGAACCAAAAAAAGTCAGCTAGGTGAAATAGCCATTGATTCAGCCATTTCTGTTCTTTTCTTTCCCATCTCGTACTAATTGCTTGTGAGGTTACTGTCACGGCATGAGGCCTTCATAAGCTGCTTCCTGCCAAGAAGGTTTTGCTAAAAGCCAGTCGGTTCTGTGCTTTTTTGAGACCTTGCATTAATTGGGAGCCTGCCTCTTATAAGAAAGTAGACTATTCTGCTTTGTTCATCACCTCAGCAAGCTTTAGGGCCATGAAAGGTACTGCTGACTGAACTGCATGAATCCCTGGTGCTTTCCTTCCTTCCTTAAATTTTTCTCAGGGAACTGCTGAAAATTAGTCCCGATTTAACACAAGCAAAATGTCATGTAGGTGTGAGACATTTATTTGACTGTCCTCTGCATGCAAGTGAGTCACTTTTGCATTGGTTCTGTTTTTCTTTGTGTACAGATATATGTGGTTAATACAAATTTGGAAGAATGTATTATAAAGCATTGTCCTGCAGTGAAACTTATTTTGTCACGAG
The DNA here is from genome assembly GCF_011386835.1 of Chrysemys picta bellii. Taxonomy (NCBI): domain Eukaryota; kingdom Metazoa; phylum Chordata; order Testudines; family Emydidae; genus Chrysemys; species Chrysemys picta. Next base: position 13,049,151 of record NC_088796.1, on the reverse strand, counting down.
CTTCCCAGGTTCCTCACATTTTCCCCTTGGCGCTTGAGCAGAGCTGTACAAAAATCATTGTACAGCTGACGGGTTTGCAATATGCTTGTACAAGAATTGGCTTGAGGCCTCCAAAGTCTGAAAAATTGGGGCTTCTAGCAAAGGGTGGCAAAGGCTGAGTTTTTTGGTGAGCCAGGTTTGGGTTTGATCGTCCCTTTTTCAGTTGCCAGAATTAGAAGGCCCCTCAGGTCTGATGCAGCAATAAAAGTCCGGCCTCAGAAAAGCAAATTTGCTTCTGTGAACCAGTGCTTTGTTATGGAATTATAATGATGCCAGGCAAAATGCTCATAATTTCACCCATGCCCATGTGAAATTCCATACTGGGTATCAGATTGGTATAGTGTCCATCTTAGAAATGCTTCTGTGGTGGTGGGATGGGATGTAGGAAAGACACATAATAGGTGGGATTTTCAAGAGCACTCAGTGTTGGCCTAAAAATTCTCCCATTGAAGGAAGTGAGAGATGAATTAGACCAATGCTGAATGCTTCTGAAAATCTCACCCACTGTTTTTATGTTAGATAAGCACACATGTGCATAGACACCATGTGATACAGTAGAGGAGGAGGCGGCTAGAGGCAGCTAGGAGGAAGGTAAGGATGGTGGTGCAGCTGGGAGAGAGATTGGGGGCACTTGAATGAGATGTGCGGAGGGCATTGCGCTGAAGAATGGGGAAAGCAGATGAGCTAGAATTCTGGGAGAGACATCAAGATAGCAGTAGTTTGACCATGACTGTGGAACACTCCCTGTGCTGTTTGCTTAGTCCTGCACTCAAACCCCATGCTTGACAAAGGGAGGAAGGTAGCAGCAAGATGGGCAGTAGCTGGAGGTCCAGTCCGTAGAGCAGGACTAGCCTCTCTCCCATGTGGGAGCACTTTGAGGATCAGTTTGGGGCCACTACTTGCCAGGAGAGGGAAATGGCAAAGTGGGAAGGGGCCCTGGCAGGCCAAGAGAGGCCTGTGGTGTGAGGGGGAAGGTGTCCATGCCAGCTCACAAGCCCAACACAGAGCATTCCAACAGGTACTAGCTCCTTGACCACTAGTTTCTCCACGTCTTTGGGCATCCTACTCTTTAAGCAAAGATGATACAAATCTCTTACTGTAGGCTTCCCTGCCCTGCCTTTAAGAGCATCTGTGCTGGGCCCCAGTGCAGTGCTACTGCTGCCTGCCTCCTATGCAACTGTGTGTCCTCTGGCCTGTGGTGGTGCTTGAATGGCTCCCAATGCCCATGTTATTACACCATGCTATTTGGGAGATCCCAGGCTACCCTGTGAATTAGAACTGCACTGCTGAATGACAGGCAGTGGACATTGGCTGACACAACACGTTCTTACTGTATTACTCTGGCACAGTCACCAGGAATGTTAGGATGGAGCACTGGACTGGGACTCGGAAGACCTACATTCTGTTTCCAGTTCTGCTGGTGGGTGACCTTGGGCAAGTCACTTCATTTCACTGTCCCGTGCCTCAGTTTCCCCATCCATAAAATAGGGATAATGACAGTGCTCTCCTTTGTAGAGTGCTTTGAGATCTGTGGATGAAATGTGCTATGTAAGAGGTGGGTATATTATCAAAATTATTATGGCAACTTGTGTATAAGGACTTGCCACTCACACTAAATTTGTGGGGACAAGTTCAAAGTATTCACTTGTTACCTGCCTGCTGTGAAGCCTCTCTTTGCTGGTCCAGCAAAATCATACAAGAATCAACTCTATTCATCAGCTCTTCCCTAAGAGTGTTGCACATTAGAGCAAGAATCCCAGTCACTTTTAGCCTGCCGTTTCTGTACCCATTTTGGTTGGCTTCAGAGACATTGTAGCAGTTACTGTGTTGTGTTCTGCCATCTCCTTCCAGGAGCTGGGACTGATGCCAACGTGTCCTTGATTATGTTTGGGGAGAACGGAGACAGCGGGACTCTTGCTCTGAAGGAGTCTAACAAGTCTAACAAATTTGAAAGGAACCAGATGGATGTTTTCAATTTTGCCGACATGCTGAGCCTGGGAGACCTGTGTAAGGTGCGCGTCTGGCACGACAACAAAGGTAACTAGACTGACGTGAGTGGTTTGGTGGAGGGTGGGATGGGTAATGGTCTCGAGCTAGGAGAGGCAGCCTGGTCTAGTGGATTTGGCATGGACTCAGGAGTTCTAATCCCACCTCAGCCACTGACCCAATGCGTGAACTGTGGCAAGTCACTTCACCTCTTTGGGCCACTGTTTCCCCTGCCATTCTTTGTCGGGTTAGTCAGGCTCTCTTCAGGGAAAGGACTCTTTCTTACTATAAGTTGTACAGCACCTAGCACAATGGGGCCCCTCTGTCAGTGGGGGCTTATGAGTGCTACTGTCATACCAAGAATAACCTCTATAGCCATCTTTATATTCTTCAAAGTGCCAGACATCCGGCCTCTGCCATCCTAGCAACATGACTCGGTTAATGGAAAACTTTAGCAACATGACCTACCACATTCCAGCAATTTAACTCCATCAGTCTGACACTGACCAGCAACAGAGTAATGTAGCTTGGCGTAATGCACTGAGCTTTAGAAGCTAAAAACATTTACCATAAGGAACTGTGTCTATCTTTATTAAAATCACTATCTTATATGTAGAGTTTGCAGTGCTCTGCCTTTTACTGTTTGAAACCTTAAATGAAATAGGGAGCACAGCGCTCTGTGCAGCTATATTCATTAGAGAACGTATGCAGATGCCAAGTAGCATGTTAGCAAACTCTCCAAGAAGATATTACCATGGTTTATTGTGGCTACATCTTGTATCATGCCTAACAATTGAGTTTCTCATCTCAAAAGGAAGATCTTGCATTCACACTTGGTTTTCATTATAGCAATCCATGTAAATGAATCAAATGCTGAGTCTTATTTTATCTCTCCTTATGGACAATCTAAAGGAATGGGGAAGGTTGTGACCCACATGGAATTAATGTAAAATAATCCTTTTGGATCAGAATCTCAAACTGAAGGGTTGTTTGCCGTTAGCCTCCAAATATAAACGTGTTCTGAAACAGCAGAGTAAAAACATAGGAAATATGAATTTTCATTTAACTTGGCCTCCATTTCTGCTTGCAAGCATAACTTTGGATCCACAATTAGTTGCACCAACAACATAGGTCACTTAGGTGTGTGGTTTCTGTCTCTTCAAATTAGGGATTTAGATAAGTAACGGTCTAAACCAGTTCTCATTGAAGTCAGTAGAAACACGCCTATTGACTTCATTGGACCAGAATGGATCAATACTCAAGATTTCAGACACAATAAATTGTAGACATACAATTTGCCCACAGTTATTTGTATATACAATTTGCACCTGCAAATGTAGAAGCTCAAAATCTGAGCAGCATAACAAGCCAGGTTCAACTTTCATGGGCCTAATTCTGTGCTCACCCAAACTCTACTAAAGGCCAGTTCTGTATCTCTGATTGACCAAGCACTTAAATACTACAAAAGCGCTATAGAAACACATAATAGTGTTTTGGCTATGCAGAAAGTGCAGGCTCCACGTGATTTTTTTGTGCCATGTTTGAGAGCAGAGGCTGACCAACATAGACTTGCAAATCTGTTTTCAAAGAGGTTAGCAATTAAAAATATTACAAAGAGAATTTTTTCCTCAACAGAACTTTTATCTCCCCGATGATAAATCATGCTACCAAAATTATAACATATCCATCAGACGCAAAGCACATCTGAGAAAATAGCCAATGTTTATGTATATATTCATACACTGCGATCTCAAATTCTTCTTTCTTCTTATTCCCCCAGTGTATGTTTAAAACTGTATGTAATAGGATTTTTGCCAGATTTAGGAGCTGTAGTTTTGGGCTGTATGTAAACTATCTACCCAGGTTTTGTTCAATATAAATTTACTTGTTTTCCCCGCCCCCTTGTAAGAAAGAGAATTGTGCTTTAAATCAGAACACATGCCGTCTTCATTGCTCTTGTATTAGTCATGTAAGGAACACATCCTATCACTAGCTTTTAATAATGAACCATGACAGTTTGTTGGGTGAGTGGAGCATTTATTGCCACTGGCATCCGGGGCGATTGCTGGACTTTTTATGCATGTTCAGGCCTCTATTTTCTATTCAGTGGCCATGCCACTGGTTTGAAATTCCTGGCCTTGTGGTTTGGGGGGGGGGGGGTTATCAGATGCTTAGAGGCCTACAGGTTTTCAATAAAAATGCATTTATTTATACCATGATTATTGGTCATCTCATTGGAAATCATGCTCATTTATTTTTTTATTATTGTCGATGGCTGCTATACATTCTCCTTTCACACTGCTAACTAGCAGCTGGTCATTTTATTATCAATCCATCTCTCATTGGAGATTGCCAAGGAATTTGAACTACTCATGGTGTCCACTTTTAAAACTTCTTAATACTCATAGAATCATAGACTCGTAGGACTGGAAGGGACCTCAAGAGGTTTTCTAGTCCAGTCCCCTGAACTCAAGACAGGACTAAGAATTATAGACCATCCCTGACAGGTGTTTGTCTAACCTGCTCTTAAAAGTCTCCAATGATGGAGATTCCACAACCCCCCTAGGCAATTTATTCCAGTGCTTAACCACCCTGACAGTTAGGAATTTTTTCCCAATGTCCAACCTAACCTGCTATTCTCAGAGGTTAAGGAGAACAATTTTTTGCCCTCCTCCTTGTAACAACCTGTTATGTACTTGAAAACTGTTATCATTTCCATCAGTCCATTCCCCGCCTTCCCCCCTCCGCCCCCCAGTCTTCTCTTCCCCAGATTAAACAAACCCAGTTTTTTCAATCTTCCATCATAGGTCATGTTTTCTAGACCTTTAATCATTTGTTGCTTTTCTCATTTGTCCACATCTTTCCTGAAATGTGGCACCCAGAACTGGACACAATATTCCAGTTGAGGCCTAATCAGTGTGGAGTAGAACGGAAGAATTACTTCTCATGTCTTGCTTACAACACTTCTGCTGCAGAATGATGTTCGCTTTTTTGCAGCAATGTTATACTGTTGACTCATATTTAGCTTGTGATCCACTATGACCCCCAGATCCATTTCTGCAGTACTCCTTCCTAAGCAGTTATTTCCCATTTTGTCTGTGTGCAACTGATTGGTCCTTCCTAAGTGGAGTACTTTGCATTTGTCCTTATTGAATTTCATTCTGTTTACTTCAGACCATTTCTCCAATTAGTCCAGATCATTTTGAATTTTAATCCTATCCTCCAAAGCACTTGCAACCCTTCCCAGCTTGGTATCGTCTGCAAACTTTATAAGCGTACTCTTTATGCCATTATCTAAATAATTGATGAAGATATTGACCAGAACCAGACCCAGAACTGATCCCTGTAGGATCCCACTAGATAGGCCCTTCCAGTTTGACTTTGAACCACTGATAACTACTCTCTGGGAACAGTTTTCCAGCCAGTTATGCACCCACCTTATAGTAGTTCCATCTAGGTTGTATTCCCCTAGTTTGTTTATGAGGTCATTCAAGACAGTATCAAAAGCCTTACTAAAGCCAAGATATATCACATCTACTGCTTTCCCCGATCCACAAGGCTTGTTACCCTGTCAAAGAAAGCCAGTAGGTTGTTTTGACATGATTTGTTCTTGACAAATCCATGCTGACTGTTACTCATCACCTTCTCATGACATTTCCCAAAAACGTGACCAATGTTGAAATATGTAATGCCGCTACTTGGGTGTCTGTACATACTATGCAATAACTCACAACTCTGCTTCTGATACTGTGTTCGGCTCGGCTGTACTTACTTCCACACTGGACTCAACTTCGAGCCCTCCCCCCACCGTCTTAGAGAGAATGCTCAGTATTCACCTAGAGTGGAGCACCTCTATGGACGCTACTCGAAGAAGAAGAAATGGTTACTCAGTCTGTGCAGTTCTTTGAGATGTGTCCCCTTACAGGTGCTCCACTATCCGCCCTCCTTCCCCTCCGCTTCAGAGTTCTCTGCTATAGAGCTTCATGGTTGAGAAGGAACTGAGGGCAGTTTGCCCGCGCAGTGCTATAAAACAACAGCATGGGGCACAAGGCTGACTAGCATGCATGCGTGGGCCAAACAGATCACCACCACCGGAGATATCTCCAATCAAAGGCGCAGGGGGCGCTAGCTCACCTAGAGTGGAGCACCCGTAGGGGGACACGTCTCGAAGAACCACAATGACTGTACAGAGTGAACAAGCATTTCTTCCAAATCCATTCCTGGTTTGGGAATTAGTCACCAATGTGGAAGTATCAGGTTTGAATGTTTTCCAGTATCTTAGGTTTCTGTATTTAAGTAACTAAAAACTCTGAGTAGTGACATTATTTCCCTATAGAAGCACAGTGACTCTCTTCTTATCTTTCTTTCCACCCATCTTGTTAGAAGAAGTTCTGTACAGTCTTTCTAGAGTCATCAGTTTCCAACACTTGATCATCTCCATCACGTTGATCCAAAGAGATTCAAAGAGCTTAATTACTGAGAAAACACATTGCTCTATATTGTCATAGAAGTAGCAGAGAGAAGAGAGTCACCATGTAATTCAGTCCATTCCTCTGCCAGAACAGGATTGTCCCCTACATAATATGTATTAGTGTGTTTTCTGATCTTGTTTTAAATATCCCAAGTGCTTTCACCACTTCTTTTGGGTGACTCTTCCGCAGAACAATGAAGCTCAACCACCATTCTTGAGATAGACATAACTGGAGAATACCTTCTTTCTGACCATAATGGATAGTCCTTAAAGGAACTTATCAGCTATGGTCATACTACTGTAGGCCTTAAATTGCCTAGAACTTGCACTCACTATATATCTCAATTCTGAAGAGTCCATCACTGTAGTATATAGGCACCAACTCAATTCCAGTCCTTTCAGACAATAATAAAACAATACATTATGAAAAGAAAATGAGGGACTCTCTATGCTCTTACTAAAGATTTGTTTACGTTTCAAACTCCGAAAGTCTTTTTTGAAGCCCTTTAGTCAATGCTTGATGGTTATCCACGTATTCTATGCATCCAGAGCCCAGTTTTGTTTCCTCCTTTTTTTAAATCAGCCTGCTTAAATGTATCTGAGATTCATCACATGGAAGTGGGTGAACGCACTGAGCTCCTGTTTCAATGAGAGTTGTTGCTGTTCATCCTCTTTATTCATAGCTGGGGGAAAAGGCCCCTTCCTTGTATCTGTCTATCACAAACATGTGCTGTGGGGCTTTAGAGAACAAATAGAAGACAATCACCCTTCCCCAAAGAGCTTACAGTCTGGATTTTTGACAGGATACAAAAAATTATTTAAGCAAACAAAATTGGGGAAGGTAGGACAAGGGTCACATAATAATGTTACGTGGTTACTCATGTCCATCTGATGTAGCTTATTATTGTAGTATCAGACTCTCTCCCTCTCTCTGCCCCATAAGATTAAAATAACTCACTAGCCCATACAGCAGTTGTAGAGTTATCTGTTCTTTAAAAGCATATCTGTACTATGAGCCTCATCTGTTATGCTTGCCTACAAATTACTCTTCACCCATGCTAAGTGCTCTTACATAAAGTGTGCCTCAGTAAAACATGAAATATGCTCCAATCACAAGAATATCTTTAGCATCCTCAAAACACTGCTACATATTCACCCTGAGTAGTAAAGTGTTTTTGCACAGGAGTCTTTTAGAGGTACGATTTTCTGTCTCAGAGCCTTCGTGGAGTTTATTGTTAGGTTTCACCTGAGTCAAATTCCGTGATGCTCAAGTTGTACAGGCAGTGGAGACGTAAAAATACGTCTGTTCCTAAAAGCAGTGTAAAAGATACTCACCATTTGTCAAAAGCTGTTAAGAGACATTTGGTTATCTCTCTACTCAGTGAGAAACAGTGTGGTATGAGATGCTGTATTAATTTAGATGGAATAAATGGGCCCAACGAGTCAAAGGTGTTAACATGACCCAAGTCACTGTCCTACATGAAACAGTTTTAAACAAGGTTTTGGGTTTGGTACACAGAAACCTCAGCCTCAGTGCCATTGTAACGCATGCCTGCTTGGGGTGGCACTCTGTCCCCCTCTGGTGGCAACTAGACCAACTAGAAATTGATGAGTCTGCTATAGCCTTGGCTAAAAGAGACGTGTCTTTTACCTCATGCCGTACCAGCTCATGCATTAAGCTCCAAAGGTCCCAGGTTTGATCTTAGCCGGGGTCTGTCAGCGTTACAAGTGGGGAATCATCAGGAATATCAACTGGGAAGTCTCTGAAGCTCGGGACGCGCTTTCTCAGCTGGAGGAAGAAAGAAAAGAACACCTGGTGAGGGGCTCCCCAGAGTTTCTTTTTTGAGGACCCCAAAAAGGGAAATGATGGGTGGAAAAGGCTGTACCCTCATTATTTTGTCCACCAGTTAAGCCTAAATTCTGAGGTACCAATTTTGGTTTATTGCTTTCCATTTCCACACTTTTCTTGTTTACCGGGTATGATCTTAACACAGTCTTTGAGTTATAGCAGTAGGCCTTTTTGTTTGGACTCATTGAGCCTCTGTCTTGCTTTGCCAGCCTTTCCCGTCAATATTGGTTATTATAACTTATTGTGACTTTTATGATCTTTCCACTCAATTTTTACAGTTGATCTCACAAATCGGGTAAGTTTGTAGGCCCAGTTACCACAACAGGACTAATAGGAGCCCAAATGAGGTGAAATATATAAGGCTGTTCTATTCCTAGCTCTGTCGCTAGCCTGCTGGGTGATATTAGGCATATCTCTCACCTCCCCGTGCCTCAGTTTCCCCATCTGTAAACTGGGGATCGTAGAATCATAGCAATGTAGGGCTAGAAGGGACCTTGACGTCACCAGGTCCAGCCCCCTCATTGTGGCAGGACCAAGTAAACCTAGACCATCCGTGAGAGGGGTTTGTTGAACCTGTTTATAAAAACCTCCAATGAAGGGGATTCCACAACCTCCCGTGGAAATCTGTTCCAGAGTTTCACTACTCTGATCGTTAGAAAAATTTCCCTAATATCTAACAGAAATCACCCCTGCTGCAAATTAAGCCCATTATTTCTTATCCTACCGTCCATGGACATGGAGAACAATTGATCATTGTCCCCTTTATAACAGGCCTTAACATATTTGAAGACTGGTATCAGGTTCCCCCCACAGTCTTCTTTTCTCAAGACTAAACATACCCAGGTTTTTTTTAGCCTTTCCTATAAACCTTTTATCATTTTTGTTGCTCTCCTCTGAACTCTCTACAGTTCGTCCATATCTTTCCTAAAGTGTGACATCCAGAATGGGACACAGTACTCCAGTTGAGGCCTCATCAGTGCCAAATAAAGCAGGACAATTACCTCCCACCACACTTTTATTAATATACTACAGAATGATATTAGTTTTTTTCACAGCTGCATCCACATTGTTGACTCATATTCAATTTGTGATCCACTATAACCCCCAGAGCCTTTTCAGCAGTACAACCACCTACCCAATTTTTCCCCATTTTGTAGTTGTGCATTTGATTTTTTCCTTCCTAAATTAAGTACTTTGCACTTGTCTTTATTGAATTTCATCTTCATTTCAGACCAATTCTCCAATTTGTCAAGGTCATTTTGAATTCTAATCCTATCCTCCAAAGAGCTTGCAATCCCTCCTAGCTTGGTGTCATTTGCAAATTTTATAAGCGTACTCTCTACTCCAGTTATCCAAGTTATTAATGAAAATATTTAATAGTACCAGACCTAGGACAGACCCCTGCAGAACCCTGCTACATACACCTCCCAGTTTGACAGCAAACCATCGATTACTATTATTTGAATGCAGTCTTTCAACCAGTTGTGCATCCACTTCGTAGTAATTCCATCTAGACCACATTTCCCTAGTTTGCACCTCTACTACTTCCCACCTATCCACTAGCCAATAGCCCTGTCAAAGAAGGAAATTAGGTTGGTTTGGCATGATTTGTTCTTGATACGGACTTCGTTTGGAAAGCACTTTGAGATCCACTGATGGAAAATGCTAAATAAAAGCATATAAAGGAATATCTCGCTGACATGCTGTCTGGCGTGGTTCCCACCTCAGGGCAGACTGTCAAAAGCAGGGCAGGCACCCCAGACTGCTGGTATGTTCTATAATTAGATTTCACCAACTCAGTAACAAATGTGAACTCCTAAGTATTGTAGCAGTCTTAACATGAAAAAAGAACGAGGCGTACTTGTGGCACCTTAGAGACTAACAAATTTATTTGGGCATAAGCTTTCATGGGCTAAAACCCACTTGACTGGATGCATGCAGTGGAAAATACAGTAGGAAGATATATATATATATATATATACACACACACAGAGGACATGAAAAAATGGGTTTTGCCATACTAACTTTAACAAGAGTAATCAGTTAAGGTGGGCTATTATCAGCAGGTGAAAAAAAAAGTTTTGTAGTGATAATTAGGATGGCCCATTTCCAACAGTTGAAAAGAAAGTGTTAGTAACAGTAGGGGGAAAAATTAGCATGGGGAAATAGGTTTTACTTTGTGTAATGACCAATCCACTCCCAGTCTTTATTCAAGCCTAATTTAATGATGTCAAGTTTGCAAATTAATTCCAATTCTGCCGTTTCTCGTTGGAGTCTGTTTTTGAAGTTTTTTGTTGGAGTATTGCGACTTTGAGATCTGTAATTGAGTGACCAGGGAGGTTGAAGTGTTCTCCAACTGGTTTTTGAATGTTATAATTCTTGACGTCTGATTTGTGTCCACATTCCAATCTATCTTGCCACCTTGGCAAGCTGGACTTAGTGATACATGGTCACTTACACCAAAGCTCACAAAATATTCAGGTTGTTGCCAGTTCCAACTGACCAGGTCCAGTTCCAACCGACCAGTTCAAACCAGGTCAATTTGTACCTCAGCTCTCACATCAAAGACAACACTTGTAGCCAATCCTATAGTAAAAACTCTGAGAATTCATTAACCAGGAAAAAGAAATGAGAGAGTTATTTACATATTTAAGCAGGCAACATATATACACAATTGAGTTACAGTTTATGGTCCCAAAAGGTGACAGAGTTATAGTAATCTGTCCGCACTGAATGTCTTTTAGGGCTAGCCCAGGTTGAGCCTGGGGGTCTCTGCTTCTGTTTCCTAGCTCCAGCTCTGTGAGAATCCAAACAGCAAAAAGATGTAGAATTTTCATGTGACTGGTCTTTGTTCCCTTCTTCCAGAATTCCAGCTGATGGAACCAACTTCCTTGTAGTATCCTGTGAGAGGGCTATTTGCTCAGTCTTTGTATTGTGATGCTTCACAATGGCCCACTTAGGTTTGATAGTCTTTCTTGAAGAGTGAGGGATCCCTCCTCCAGCTTGGGTTCACAAGTTCACAGCAGGCCTTTTTACAGTTATAAAGCAAAACGTACATATCACCTTAAAGCATGGGATACAGACATTACAAGTAAGCTGAACACATGCAGCAACTTACAAGCCTTTATGGAGACTCAACACATCTTTACAAGTCTCTTGAGCAATACTAACATACAGGTGAGCTGGTCTGGTTTCCAGCTATGAGTTTGTCAGTGTTCAGCTGACACCTACTAGGGTTACCATACGTCCGTATTTTCCCAGACATGTCCGGCTTTTTAGTTCTTAAATCCCTATCCGGGAGGAATTTTTTAATATCTAAAAACGTCCGGGAAAATACAGAGGCATGGTAACCCTAGATAATCAGTTGTGGCAGCTGCAAATCAGCTCTCGCGCATGCGGAGCCCCATGAACCTTTGGCGGGAGGCTGGATTCGCTGTTTCTAACCAATCTACTGTAGTGGGCAGCCACCTGTCAGCTGGTGAGCAGCATGTAGCTGCAGTTTCCAACCCGGCTCCCATGGCAGGTAAAGGTGGTCCGTTTCCAGAGCAGAGCAGGTCTTTACTCCTCCCTGAGCAAGAAGTTGATACGGCTGTCCCGGAGGAGCTGGATCAGCAGCTCCTCTCTCCCCCTCCGCTCTGGGCTGTGGGAAATGTAAACTCCCCATTGCGTGGGCTGCTGCTGCTCCAAGGCTGGGAGCAGGAGAGCTGTCTGGATTGCTCTGTCCTCCCATCCCTTCGCACACAGAGGGAGTCTTTAATGAGTTTCTCAAATGCCCCCTCAGGCTGAGCGGCTGAGAGCCTGTGCGAGTTAGAAATCCCCCCCGCCCCGTCCCCTGCAGCTAGCAGCCCCTGGGCCAGAGGTGCACTCAAAGCACTTCATGTGGGTAAATCGTTCCCACCCAGCTGATAGGATGAGACCCAGGAGAGAGCAGTGTCTGGCTAGCCTTGGCCAAGAGAAGGGACCTGGTGAGTGCTGATCTCAAGTCTCTCCCACAAAGCTGATTGGTTTTATTTTCAGTGTCACAGTCAGGTCTTCCCTGAGACATTTCGATTGCTCTTGATGGAAATCAGAGGAAGTATTATTGTACATACGTCTGCTTCTCAATCTTTTTTCTTGAAATAGTCAATGGATCCTGGGGACTTTTAATAATAATAATAAAAAAAACCCTCCCGGAGTGCTTTTAATTCTACCTGGTTGTTACAGCCTTAGAACAGGTCTCTTTAGTAACTTCTTTAACACTCGAGTATGCCCTTGAAAATGACATTGTTTAGAGGGCAAATTTTCTTAACATTTAAGACGTATAGTGTCATATTCCTTGGAGGTTTTTAAGGCCCAGCTTGACAAAGCCCTGGCTGGGATGATTTAGTTGGGGATTGGTCCTGCTTTGAGCAGGGGGTTGGACTAGATGACATCCTGAGGTCCCTTCCAACCCTGATATTCTATGATTCTATGATTCTATGATATTGTATTTTCATTAAGACCACAGTTAAGAATCGTCCAGTTCAGTCACTGTAGATACATACTCAGGATTTCTTATTACATTGTAAAACTGAACTGTTTCCAGAGCTAAAACGGGCTTTTAGATCAGTCATTTGTAAATGCAAGTTCAATTTTTAAATTTGTTTTTATGTTTTGAATCTTTATACCTTTAATATCTTGAACTGGAGTGTGTTTTCATTTGTGCTGGAGAAATATCAAATGCATTGTATAAATAGATTACAATGTTTTTAAGACTTTATTTCTAATTGCTGAGTAACTTAATAGGAAAAGAAAGCACACTGCCGTTGGAAAAAGATGATAACATTTGTATCTACTGGAAATACACCCTCAGGTGTCTTAGAGCCAGGGACGGCTCTATGTTTTTTGAAACCCCAAGCACGGCAGGCAGGCGGCCTTCGGCGGCACGCCTGCAGGCGGTCCACTGGTCACACGGATTCGGCGGCATGTCTGTGGGTGATCTGTCGGTCCCGCGCCTTCGGCGTGTCTGCCGCCAAATTGCCACCGAAGCCGCGGGACCCATGGACCTCCCGCAGGCATGCCGCCGAAAGCTGCCTAACTACCACCCTCACAGTGACTGGCAGGCCGCCCCCCGTGGCTTGCCGCCCCAGGGACGCGCTTGCTGCACTGGTGCCTGGAGTCGCCCCTGCTTAGAGCTGATAGGAAACAAACAAAAGGAAGTATTTCTTCCCACAATACATAGTCAACCTGTGGAACTCATTGCCAGGGGATGCTGTGAATGTCAAAACCTCGATACCTCCATTGCCTCCATCATCACACAAGCATGAATGGATTTAGCCTAGGAGGCAGGGAAGCATTAGTCCCATTTGGAAGGGGGGATCTAGGGCACCGAGAGATGAAGTGACTTTCCTGAGACTAAGCAGGGAGTCTGTGGCAGAGCAGAGAATCAAACTCAGAACACCTGAGCCCCAGGCCTGTGCTTTAACCAGTAGGCAACCTTTCCTACCCTGAGGAGGGGAACCTCCTGTGTCACTTTGAGTGAGTGGGTGGAGTCAGGTGCTAGACCAAGCCAACAGGAGTGGGGAGCAGAGAGAGGCAGAGTGGGGATGGGGCCTTGGGCAGAGTGGGGCAGGGCCTCAGGGAAGGGGCAGGGCCAGGTGGGGCACCCACCGGCAAAACCAAAAGGCAGCACCTATGCCTGCAAGCCCCGCTCCGCGGCTCCGGCAGCTCCCATTGGCGCTTTTCCCGGCCAATGGGAGCCACGGAGCTTGCGCTTGTGGTGGGCGCAGCACGTGGAGACCCCTTGGCTGCCCCTGATCCTAGGAGCCAGAGGGACCTGCGGCAGGAGGAGTAAGTAGGCAAGCGGGGCGGGGTGAAGAGACGAGCGGTGAGCCAGCAGTGGGTGGGAGGGTGAGTAGGCAAGTGGTGGGCAGGGAGGGTGAAGAGGTGAGCGACGACTGGAAATAGGGTGACCAGATGTCCCGATTTTATCAGGACAGTCCCGATTTTAGGGGACTTGTCCCGCGTCCCAACCTTACATTGGTCGGGACGCACCTTGTCCTGATATTGGGGGGACCGCGGCAAGCCGGCGCCGCCGGCGCCAGTCACCTCTTCCTCCTGGGCCCTGGGGCAGCGCCGGCGCGGCAGCGCCATCCCGCCAGCCAGCAGGAGCTTGCAGAGTGCAGCCCTGCCCCAGGCACACAGAGGCAGCGAAAAGGTCTCCGCTCTGCTGCGTGCTGCAGCGGAGCGGGACTTGTAGATGCGGGCGGCGGGCAGAGAGCCCCCCACCCGCCCCCCTCAACCCAACCCGCCCGAGCGACACGACCCTAGGAACCAGAGGCAGGGACCTGCCTGCTGGATGCTTCCTGGGAGCTGCTCCAGCAGGTAAGCACTGCTGGGACTCACCTGGCCCCTGGCAGGTCCCTCTGGGGGGGGGGCTCCTAGCCACACAGGTGTGAAACCTGGCAGCCAAAGGGGGGGACTCCCAGGGAGGGTTCGGGGCGAAACTGCGGAGAAGGGAGCGGGGCGGGCTCGGGGAGGGGAGACCAGCACCAAGCCACTTGCCTTTCTCCCTGTCTGCACTGCAACAGATTTGGGTTTATCTTTATATTAAGGGGTAAATTCACATGCAAAATTTTCATTGAATTCAATAGGTGTCCCATGCATATAATGATGCCTGGAGATGGCCCATAATTTACACACTGTTTTTTTGCTCTTCTCTGGACTTTCTCCACAATCTTTAACATATTTATCCTCACAACTCCCCTCTGAGGCAGGGAAGTGCTAATATCCCCATTTTACAGATAGCCTCTGTGCATCAGTTCCCTAAGGCCCAGATCCTCAAAGGTATTTAGGCGCTTAACTCCCATTAAAATCAATGGTAGTTAGGTGCTTATTTACCTTTGAGGATCTGAGCCTTAAGTGGCTTACCCAAGGTCTGTGATGGAGCAGGGAAGCTGGGTCTCCCAAGTCCTATGCTAGCACCTTAACCACTGCACCCTCGTCTCTCTTTTATGTTTCATCCGAATCTGTGTCTCTCCATACTTTCATTGTCTGTCATTAATGTAATATTCTTCTAAACAAGATTGTAGTAGCGCAGTGCACTGAAGTAACTGCCACCTCTTTTTTTAACAACACACTCGCCGCTAACGATTTCTACAGGCGCCATGTCACTCTTCTCATCGAATGAAATGTTGCTCAGATTGATGAAAGGGCAACAGATATGTAATCTATTAATTTACAATACTTGGCTATGAAGGGCTAGATTGTGCCTTTATAATTCAGTCCAAAGTAGATACATAGAGCTGAAACACCCCTATGGGAGCTCAGCAAGGGATTTCACCTTGGGGAGACACAATCCATCTGTGAACTTCTAGATAAGCCTGCTACCTCTAGTCCTGTGCTTAGCCTGCTCTAGTCCTCCTTCTTCTCTTCCTTTGAGGAGATTTATCTTCCTGGGGTGTGCACAGAGGGATCAGTCTCCGTGGTCCCTCAAATGCAGTGACTATGGCTGGCCATTGGCAGGGCTTCATTGGGGAAAGCACTAAGCACTCTGCCCCTAGGCTTTAGTCACTATAATGTCCTAAGTGGGCCATAAGACTGAGCCTTCCAGAAAGTCACTCTAGGCTTTAGTGGCGAAAGGACTAGCTATTCTGTGTGGTTTTAGAACTACAGGTTACCAAATTTAATTAATAGGCAGCAGGTTTAAAACAAACAAAAGGAAGTATTTCTTCACACAATCCAACTGTGGAACTCTTTGCCATAGGATGTTGTGAAGGTGAAGACTGAAGAAAGGAAAGAATGAGACCAGCAGAATAAGGACAGTGCACTTCAAAAAAAGCAGACTTCAACAAACCCAGAATTTGTAGGGAAGAAAATGGGATGGGAGGAAATCTTAAGAGAAGTAGGAGTTCAGAAGAGCTGAGGGTTTCTCAAGGAGACAGTATTAGAGGCACCATGGCAAACTATCCTGATGCACACAACGCACAGTCAACCTGTGGAACTCTTTGCCAGAGGATGTTGTGAAGGTCAAGACTATAACAGGGTTCAAAAAAGAACAAGATAAATTCATGCAGGATAGGTCCATCAATGGCTATTAGCCAGGATGGGCAGGGATGGTGTCTCTAGACTCTGTTTGCCAGAAGCTGGGAATGGGCAACAGGGGATGGATCACTTGATGATTACCTGTTCTATTCATTCCCTCTGAAGTACCTGGCATTGGCCACTGTTGGAAGACAGGAAACTGGGCTAGATGGACCTTTGGTCTGACCCAGTATGGTCATTCTTATGTTCTTTTCTCTGGGATAGCCCTGGTCTACATTTAAAATTTAGTTGGACTTAGATCTCTTAGAGGTGTGAATTTTTCACACCACATAGCGCTGTAATTAAGCCAGCCTAGACCCTGGTGTAGACACGGTTAGGTCAACAGAAGAATGTTTCCAGTAACCTAGCTGCCACCACACTGGGAGGTGGTTTACTAGAGTGATGGAAAGCCCCCTTCCATTGATGTAGAAAGTGTCTACTCTATGGTGTTGCAGCAGCAGAGCTGCAGCTCTGTAGCTGTAGCACCACTCCCGGCAGTGCTTACTTGAGGTGGCTCCCAGGAAGCGGCTGGCAGGTCCCTGAGGTAAGTGTCAGAGGCTGCATCCTCCTCCCCAGCAGAGTGTGTGCAGACCGGTCCACCTTGCTCATGGCAGAGCCAAGGAAAGGAGGCACCTGCCTCTGCACATGCTGATTCTACGCAGGGCAGGCTGGGGCTGAGCACTGCTAGGCTGCTGCCCAGTTCACTTACCCACCTTAGCAAGCAGGGATTGCACCTGGCAGCGTGCATCTGCTTAATGTACAATCAGGACGCCATTGTCCCGAGAGTCAGGTAAAATTTTGCATTTGGTAGCTTCCTAGGGCCCCCTCTCGCAGCTTCCTAGGGCCCCCTCTCATGGCTCTGTGCACCTGTGTCTGTCGTCGTCGTCCTCCCCCTCCCCCCCCGCTCGCCCAATGTGTCCTGATATTTCACTCTTGCGATCTAGTCACCCTAAGTGGCAAGCCAGCGGCGGGCGGGGAGTGGTGAAGAGGCGAGCGCTGAGGGAGCCAGCAGTGGACGGGAGGGCGAGGAGGCGGGCCAGCAGCAGGTGCGGGGGTGTGTGTGTGTGAAAAGACAAGCGGTGGGCAGCAGGGGTTGAAGAGGCGAGCGGCAAGGGAGCCAGCAGTTGGTGAGCGGGCGGGGATGAGGAGGCAAGAACTGGTGAGCCAGCGGCAGGCGGGGGGTCTCAGGATGGGCATGGGGGTTTCTGGCAGGGGAGTGAGGAGGTGAGTGGCAGGTGGGAGGAGGCAAGCAGTGGGTGGGGACTGAGGAGGGACGCAGCAAGTCAGCGGTGGTGCAGGGCTGAGCGGGGAGGGGCCGGGACCTGGACCAGAGTGGGGGTGGAGCGTGGGAGGAGTGGGGGTGGACTGTGGGCAGGGCCGACTCTCCCCCCTCCCCCCCGTGGAGTGTCCTCTTTTTTGAATGTTCAGATATGATAACCCTAACACCTACAACCTTGGCAAGAGCTGGCACCTCATCTACCAGCATGTCTCTCCCCACTCTGATGACCTCACACATTTGTTTTGAGTTTCCGATCAATATGATTTATTTGTATTGTCCCATTTTACAGATGATGCCTGTTATGGTCAAATAGAGCGGCTGGTGGGCAGATAAGCAGGAGTAGTGTAGCAGGGCCACGTGGATGGGAATGCATTATCAGCTTTAGCTCTGACAGTGGCCAGTATCTAATGTTTTAGAGGAAGACTAAAAGAAAGCCATAGTGCACCCAGGCAATTGTGCAGTGCTGTAGTGAGGGAATGGGGAACACAGTTGCTTATTGATCCCCTAAAACGGTCATTTTACTGTCTGACGTGGATTTTTGAAATCCATCTCAAGTACTAGTAATTGCAGATGTTATCATTCAGGGATGGCCAAACTGCGGCTTGCGAGCCACATGTGTACAGTTAAAGTACAGTTCGCAGAGCTCCCCCCACCCAATTGTCTGCCTACCAGATTGGGGATGGAGCTCGGGGTTTCTGCCCTGCAGCAGGGGGACGGGTGGGGGGGGGGCTGAATTGACTGATGCATACTGAGAGTGGAGGGGCACAATTTAAAGGTTCAGCTCCCCCCCCCCAGGAGCTTGAGTCATGCCCCCCCCCAAGACACCTCCCCTCTTACACTCAGCGGCCCCTCCCTGCAACTCCTAGATGTTAGCCCCGAGGGCCGTGGCTCCCAGCTTGCCAGCTTCAGCAGCTGCTGTGCAGGGACGGGCCCTGAGGAAGCATATGACCGAGTGGGCCCAGCAAACCCTGGCAAAAATCTGGGTGCGCCACCCCCCAACCACGCATCCCCTCTGGTTCTGCCCAGCAGGAAGGGAGGTCTGAATAATTGGGAAGGGGAGCTTATAACTATTTCTGAGTAGGTCTGAACTGGATTTTTCTCATACAACTGTAAAGAATCGGTATCTGCAGACAATAGACATGACTAGCTAGTCTATGGAGCTGGGGCCATCTTTTCACACTTGCCAACTCCAGCAACCCCATGAACAGAAAACAGATGGAAGAACTGAACTGCTCCTTGTGGCTAAGGTTGCTTGGAGGAGATAATACATCTCCCTACATGACACTAAATTATACAACTGCCAGAGTCGAGCCAGCAAAGTGATTCTGTTTTCCCCAAAGCTCTTCTCCTCCTCTAATTACATTTGAAATGTTTTGCTTGCTATTGAAAATGTCACTTCCAGCAGTGGGACCATGCAGGAAGCCTACGTGTCATAGCCGTGGGTTTTATTAGGACAGGTTTGCTGCTGGGGATTTCAATGACAGCAGAACAGGCTCGGAATTAAGTACCTTTTGTTGAAAACATTGATCTGGGTAATCAACACTTGTGATGGTGATCAGAAAAAAGCATGTTTGACAAAGGCATAGCAGTGACCAGGACTATTTTTAAGACTAAGGTTGTACGCAAAAAGCAGGGACTGGTCAGTCACTTAGTATTTAATATCTTATAAAACTGCAGCAGAGACCAACACATTGGTCCAAGTTCATCCCCAGCATAAGTGCAGCAAAGTCAATAAAGTCCCTCTAGGCTTTCGTACAGTGCACCTTGGCCTGATCCCAGCCCTTCTGTGCATCCCAGGCTCCTGTTGGCATCAGTTTTAGGTCTTCTAGGAACAGGTCTGTTACAAGCATAAAGCAAACCATGCACATTGAGCGACAAAGTCAGCCCTTACGTCTACAGACAGTGGGATCAGGGTGGGAGAGGGAATCAGCTTGCGGGGCTGCTCTAGAGCAGAGGTTCTCAAACTTTTTTTGCTGGGTCCCCTTTTGAAAATATTTCAGGCTGTGATGACCCCGCCCTCTCATTCTTGGTACCAGACATAGCTTTTGCGGTGTCAGAGCAGATCCCTACAGAACTAAGTAACCATACCATGCCACCCTTACTTCTGTGCTGCTGCTGGGCATCTTTAGAGCTGGGCATCTGGCCAGCAGCCGCTGCTCTCTGGCTGCCAGCTCTGAAGGCAAGGAAAAAGGACAAGCAAAGAAAAATCATGGATATTCGTGTTCCAAAAATCCACCCGGACAGAGATCGGAGGACCAAAAAAAAGGTCATGTCTGGGAAAACCTGGATGTATGTAACCCTATTTTTTATGATCTCATGACATTCCCCCCCCCCCCAATAGCCTCATGACCCCCTTTTGGGTCGGGGCCCCCAGTTTGAGAAATGCTGCGTTAGAAGATCTCTGCAGGGCAGCTAACACAGGCTTAGGACTGAGTAGGCCAAGGGAGGGGTGAAGCCGGCAGATCTGCAGAGCAGTGGATCCTCTGGTCTCTCTGCCATGGGGCTACGTTAGGGAAGCTAAGGAGCAGCTGTATGAGCACGAGATGCTCCCACTCTTTGCCCTTCCCATATCTCACTAGAACCCAGCCCAGGCTGGGCTGAGGATCTGGCCCACAATAGGCTACTTTTTTTTGTGGTGTAATTCCATTGGCTTCCAAGGAGTTACAACAGGGATGGGTCTGGGTCCATTTACAAAGAGAGCTTTGAAACAGAATGCTTCAACTGAGGTTTCATTCCCTGAAAGGTGGCTGTGCCAATGCAGCACCTTCTTACTCGGCAGGTCTGCTCCTGGTCTGTAAACGCAAGAATCGTTGTCCTGTATCAGAGTGCTGCTTCGTTCCCAACCCCAGACACAATGGGCCAGATTTTCAAAAGACAGAGTCTCCAGCT
This sequence comes from Chrysemys picta bellii, assembly GCF_011386835.1. Lineage (NCBI taxonomy): Eukaryota > Metazoa > Chordata > Testudines > Emydidae > Chrysemys > Chrysemys picta. The sequence continues at coordinate 13,028,598 of NC_088796.1, read as the reverse complement.
CTTCACCCTGGGTTTTTAAATTAGAAACGTAGGGGATAATTAAAAGGATCAATCCAGAATAAGTGTATACATCTGCCTATCTCTTCTGTAGAGAGAGATCTCTTATGTGTCTCCAGGCATGTCACAGTGTGTACGCACACACATATGATGGTCCCCATTTAAAAAGTCCATTTAAAAAGTCCAATTTACTAACAGTTACATTGCCCTATACTTAGACTACGAAATAATTAATATTGTAGAGATTGCAGTGAGGTAAATCTTGACTCTCTAATGGCATCTATGATATATCCATGGTGAACTCTCCTCTCAACACAGAGCTAGCCCCAGCAGCCCTTCACAAGGATATCTGCAATAATAGCAAAGTGGGGTTCAGAAAGAGTGGAAGAACTTACGGTCCAGTTCACCTAGTCTGACTCTTCCCCAACATATTGGGGAGCCTTCTTGGGGTCCAGAGGAGGGGGGCTGCTGCTGCCCTTCAATTGGCTGCCCTGCCTCCTTACTCATGATGAACGTGGTCCTTATAGGATAAGCTCCACAGGGTAGCGACCTTGTCTTTTCTGCCTCTGTAGAGCACCAGGCCCGCTTATGGCCCTTTCAAACAAAGGACATACCTTTTCAGGGCCCACAGGTTCCTTCTGGCGATGGGTATGTCACCTACCCAAGCATTATATATTTGTTCTTTTTCACCAAAAAGGAGTTGCACCTGGCTGGCACTTGGAATACATCGACGTGAAAGACGCCACCCTGGATAAGACGTTCCGCTTCCAGTGTGATCGCTGGCTGGCTAAAGGCGAAGATGACGGTCAGCTCATAAGAGAACTGGCTTGTGCCAATAACGACATCCTGGAATTGAAGGAGCGCACATGTAAGTTGGAGACTTTCTCTGAGAGTCACCGGATGGCTGGAGCTATTGAAACCACTCGTCTGAGAGTCACCGGACTGGCACTTGGTGCTTCTCAGGCGTAGTTTACCTCAGTGCCTGTTGATACCCAGCACCGTGGTTTTATGAGAGAAGATTTATGAGGAGGAAGCACAGTTAGTCTCACTCTAGGCTGAAAGTGAAGATGGCACCATATGCATCTGTTGACGCTAGCACTATGCAGAGATAATTCAAGGTTATGTCTTCATTAGAAATAATGGGCTTGAATCTTTAAGGTGGAAAATAAGTTCAGTTTCCAAAGGTGTACAGGTAACATTGCCCCAGCTGCCTTGGGGCTGCAAGCTCGACTGCAGGGTTTAAAACCCCATAGCCCTGATTCTGCTCTGAGTTATTCCTGATTTGACACCAGGGTAACTCCACTGAGGTCAGTGGTGAGGGAGAAAGCATTATTATTTCATAGCTCTGACAAAAGTGCCAGGCATGTCACAGGTCCCTGCCCTGAGGAGTCTGGAGAATGTATATCACCCAAGGTATGTCTGCATGTGGAGCTTGGGGTGTGATTTCCGGCTCGATGAGGCATACTTGTGCTAGCTTTCATCGAGCTAGCATGCTAAGAACAGAGTGCAGCTGTGGTGATGTGAGGCTGCCTCGAGTACAGACCTGTCTGAGGTGCTAGGCACATCCTCAGGGCAGCTAGCCCCTCCCACCACTTGCACTGCTGTAGCCACATTCTATTGTTCGTGCACTAGCTTGAGGAAGAGACAAACCCATGCTAGCTCTCGAGATGGGAATTACACCCCCAGCTGCAAGTGCAGACATACCCTAACAAATCCTTCATCTTAGGGTGACAGATGTCCCGTTTTTAAAGGGACAGTTCTGTTTTTTGGGACCTTTTTCTTATATAGGCACCTATTCCCTCCCCCCATCCCGTTTTTTCACAGTTGCTATCTGGTCACCCTACTTCAGCTTAATTCAACTCTGTCCATTCAATTGGACACCCTTGCATAATATGCCATTCATCTATCTAAGGTACTTATAAGTACAAGGCTCTTAGGCAGGGCCGTTCTTACCCATACGCAAAGTACGCAGCCATGTAGGGCACCAGGAAATTTGGGGCACCACATTCCCTGGTGCCCTGCGCAGCTGCGTGCTGCTCAAGCCCCTGCTCCGGCTCTTCCCCAGGGCCCCTGCCCCTGCTCCGCCCCGCCTCTTCCCCGCCCTCACTCCCCTGAGCTCTGCAGCAGGGCCGGGGCTGCACTCACAGGCGGCGGGAGTGTAGCAACCCGGCCCCAGCCACGCCGCTGGTGAGTGCTGGGGGGTGGTTCCCCCCTGCCCCCCAAGCCAGCCCTGCCCCCCCACGGAGGCCTGGGGCCAGCCCCCCCCGCTCTCCTACGTGGAGGCCTGGGGCCCCACACACACACACCCTTGCAGGGGGGGCTGCGTAGGGCCCCAGAATAGCTAGGGGTGGCCCTGCTCTTAGGCAAAGTAAGCATGGATCGGTAACTGGTTAAGAGACAGGTAACAAAGGATAGCAATAAATGGTCAGCTTTCAGAATGGAAAGGTCAATAGTGGAGTCCTCCAAGGATCTGGACTGGAATCTCTGCTGGTCAACATATTCAGAGTTGAAATGGAAATGGGGGTAAACTGTGAGGTGGCAAAGTTTGCAGATGATACCAAGTTACTCAAGATAATTAAGTCCAAAGCTGACTGCAAAGATTTACAGAGGGATGTCACAAAATGGGTGACTGGGCAACAAAATGGCAGATAAAATTCAATGTTGATAAATGCAAAGTAATGCACATTGGAAAACATCATCCCAACTATACATATAAAATGATGGGGTCTAAATTAGCTGTTACCACTCAAGAAAGAGATCTTGGAGTCACTATAGATAGTTCTCTGAAAACATCCGCTCAATATGCAGCGACCGTCAAAAAAAAGGGAACAGAATGTTAGGAACCACTAGGAAAGGGATAGATAATAAGACAGAAAATATCATAATGCCTCTATATAACTCCATGGTACACCCACACCTTGAATACTGTGTGCAGTTCTGGTTGCCCCAGCTCAAAAAAAGATATGGGAATTGGAAAAATCTGTAGAGAACGGTAGTGTTATGCAACAAAATGAGTAGGGTTATGCAACAGCTTCCATATGAGGAGAAATTAAAAAGACGGAGTGTTCAGCTTAGAAAAGAGACAACTAAGGGGGAATGTGAAAAAGGTCTGTAAAGTCATTAATGGTGTGGAGAAAGTGAATAGGGAAGTGTTATTTACCCCTTCACATAACACAAGAAGTAGGGATCACCCAATGAAATTAATAGGCAGCAGATTTACAACAAACATAAGGAAGTTCTTCACACAATGCAGTCAGCCTGTGGAACTCATTGCCAGGTGATGTTGTGAAGGCCAAAAGTATAACAGGGTTCAAAAATTAATTAGATAAGTTAATGGAGGATAGGTTCATCAATAGCTATTAACCAAGATGGTCAAGGATGCAACCCCATGATCTGGGTGTCCCTAAACCTCTGACTGCCAGAAACTGGGACTGGACAACAGGGGATGGATCACTTGATAGTTGCCCTGTTCTGCTCATTCCCTGTGAAGCACCTGACATTGGGCAGTATTGGAAGGCAGGATACTGGACTAGATGGACCATTGGTCTGACCCAGTATGGCCATTCTTAGGTTTTAAACCAGAATGGAAATTATTCTGATAAAGGATGTTGACTACTTTTGTTTTACTTTTTAATTTATTTTCTTCGGGTGTTTAAAATACATCTGGAGGGGCCCCTCCAGTGCTCTGGGTGCCTGTCTCATAAATTAAAATTTACAATATAAACGTAGTCAACGGACTGTCCAAAAATACACCCTCCTCAATCCATCCCCTCCTCAGCAGACTAAACAAAGTACAGGGGTGGGGGGAAGATGAGCTTTGCAGCATGCTCAGGAAGTTAACAAATCCAAGCTCTGGCAGAGCAGTGAGGGAGCAAATTCCAAAATCATGGAACCCTCATAGAGGATGCCTTGTCAGCAGCTCCTTCTTATTTGTATTGAAAGCGCCTCTGATGATCTCATCCGTGGCTGCTTATGACAGACCGAGAGGTGATCTCTCATGGTACCAGGTCCAAAACTAGTTTAGGGCTTTATAGTTTAAAACCAAAACCTTGAATTCTACCTGGAAGCTTACTGGAAGCCAGTGCAGATGACAGAACACTGATCTAAAGTGCTCCCAATGTGTAACTCCCTTTAATAAGCAGGCTACGGCATTATGCACTAGCTGCTGCTTCCTGGGGGTCCCAAGGTATAAGCCCATGTGGAGCACCTTACAGCAGTTTAATTATGAGGTGGTCAAGGAATGGACAATTGTGAGAGGATTCCCACAGGAGAGAGAAGGTTGTAAATCGTTTTGCCAGGCAGAGATGGAAGAGAGCACTCATGGCTACAGCCACTGCCTGGGCATTTAGGAGCTGCCCATGACCTAATACCTCGCCCCCATATACACACATATGAAGTGCGGACCTGTTTTACAAATGGTGGTTGCGCTCCCTCAATGAGGGGTGTCCATATGAATTCCACCAGCTCCTCAGCTGCTTCCACAACTCAGCAGCACGATCTCAGTCTTGATGGAATTGCATCCAGTTAGCTCTCATCCAAGCCGCACGTTCATCTAGGCACAAGATCATTCATCCCACTGCTCCAGCCAGGTGAGACATGATGGAGACACAGATGTCATCAGCATACTGAATGCACTGCAGCCCCTATATCCTCACTAACCATCCTAGTGGCCTCATAGCCACATTGAGCAAGACAGGAAACAGTATCAACCACTGCAGCACACCTGCCATCAGGGCAGAGGGACAGCTGCTCACAACTGCCCTTTGAGTTCTCTGAAAGAAGAGAGCCACTCAAGAGTAGCCCCAGACACTCCTGCTTGTTGATCATCCTAAGCCTATTCTGCTTTCTGTTTATTCCTTCCCTGGGGTGAAATGTGGGCCCCACAGGAGTCAATGGCAAAGCTCCCGTTACCTGAAGGCCATAGTGACAGTCCAATAGACAAGTCTCTGTCTGGCCATTGTCATTGATTGCATCTGCTCTGCTCTGGCTATTTAATTTTGTGCTTTAATTTTGCCTTGGAAGCCTATGAGATCGTCACAGTGACGAGTGACACAGAGGATGCAGAAACCAAGGAAAACATCTGGATCATCTTAGAAGGAAAGAAGGGCCGCTCAAAAGAATTCCTTCTGGAAAACTCCTCCAAAAAAAGGAAATTCACAAGGTAGGTGAGCTAGGCCTTGATGGGTGAGCAGGAAGGGAATGTCACCAGCTGTGTCTCTCTTATAAAGGCCCCTCCCTCCCTTCCTCTGGCGGATCCATGGAGCGGCATTAGGAGTGTCAGACCATTTCTTACTTTCCTTTCCGAAAGATACAACAGGTAGTAATGTGGAAGAAAGAAGTAACGTTTGCCTCTGGAGGCCAAGTTTATGAATGAGCAGAAATGTCCATCTGGGGATTGGACACGTACATATATGTGTGCGCATATCCTTCAAAACTTAAACAAGGGTCATGATACTTCAGGGGTTTGCCAGATGAGCCTAAGGGGAACCCCAACAGGCTCAGCTGGGAGGAGCTGTAGAAGAACTCATCTGAGGGGGAGGTGTTTTTAACATCTCCAACAGAAGGTTCCTGGGGTGGAAGAGAGTAAAAATAAGTCCAGGCTAAATATTGTCAGTGCTGTTTAGATCTGACCTAACATTCCAAATCTTTGGTTTAGGAATGAGAGATCTCTGGTATATGTCGTGCGTGCAAGAAAAGGAGAGAGAGAAATGATGAAAGAAAACTTTATACTGCAGATATGAATGGGCGCTATTATGTATGAGTGTATAAACTGGCTGGCGGCACCTTTATATAGATGAAACAAATGAGAATCCCTCTTCCACATTTCAAATCTACACCTGAACACACTAAAAACTGGTCAAACCCCTCTAGTTATTAGTATCCATGAGATAGGTTTTGTGTTGTTTTTGTTTATGGACACTGTACACAGTATGCTGCCTGAAGTATTGGGAGCATAAGCTTTCGTGGGTAAGAACCTCACTTCTTCAGACCCACGAAAGCTTATGTTCCCAATACTTCTGTTAGTCTCAAAGGTGCCACAGGACCCTCTGTTGCTTTTTACAGATTCAGACTAACACAGCTACCCCTCTGGTACTTGACAGTATGCTGCCCATAGACCACAAAGAATATTAGAGTAGCCTGTTTGTTGTGGAGGGAGGGAGTGTTTTTCTGTCAGGAACTCAAGAGAGTTCCTTCCAAAGCAGGCAAACTTATGAGTAAATTGGACTCTAATATTAATGGCATCAGTGTGTATGTAGCTATTTTAAACATCAGTGACCCAACAGCAAACAGCCATGATACGAGGAAACCTCCATCTGTTAACCAGTGCTGTGCTCCTGTTATGAAGCGGTTTGGCACAGTTTGGGGACGGATAGGACTGCAATAAAAAGAAACAACAAGAAAAACATATTTCACAGAATAAGCAGATTGTCTGTGGTGGTTAGGAAGGAACCTCCTCTATTTACACAATTGGCCAGGGGTATAATGGGGCTAGGATTCCTTCCTCTGAAGTAATAAGCATTGTCTACTGTTGGAGACAGACAACTGGATGAACTACTAGTTAAGGCTATGTTCTAGTCAGGGGTATATATTACAAGTCTTGGACAGATCACGGTCAATAAACAAAAAATCATGGCCCGTGACATGTCCATGACTTGTACTATATACCCCCGACTACATTTTGGGTGCTGCGGGAGGGGAAGGGGGAGGCTGCTCGGGTGCCCCCAGGCCAGCCACACCCACCGCTGCAGAAGTCCTGGAAGTCCTGGAAAGTCACGGAATCCGTGACTTCTGTAACCTCCCTGACAGACTCACAGCCTTACTAACAGTCTAATCTCAACCTGTTTATCATAGTGGGCTGCATATGCGGCCCACAATGTATTACATGGACCACAGGTTGAGAACCACAGGGCCCTCCCATCCCAAAACCCACACACAGTCGCCTGTGCCCAGCACCCCCCTACCCAGAGACACCTCCACAGAGTGGGACCAGGAGTGGACCCCTGGGCGCAGGGCTAGACAGCTGGGACCCGGACCTGCCACGTTGGACCGGGCAGCCGGACCGGGGACCTGCAGTGCGGGGCCGGACCCCACCGCGCAGGGCCGGGCAGCTGTCAGCCAGACGGGGACCCCGCTGTGTGGGGCCAGGCAGCTGGCAGCCAGGACCCAAGGTGACAGGCCAGGAGTGGAGCCCCACCTAAAACCTGGGGGTGCTGCAACATCCCCGCAAACCCCTAGTTTCCAGCGCCCAACCCCCTCACTGCCCAGATCTGCCCTCCCCCCCCAACCCTGCCCAGAGACCCACTCTCCTGCCCCCTGCCCTCCTGCAGCACTCACCAGCCCCCTGCTGGTAGGAACACTCCTGCAAGCTGCCTTATGCTCTCTCCCCTTCAGCCAGCCCCGACCTCTGCCAGACCAGAGCGGCAAATTTTGAATTTTTTTTAGCATGCAGCAGGGCTGCAGCAGTGGGCTAACTGGGCTGCGGGTTGAGAACTACTGGTCTAATCCGATAAGGCAGCTACTAAAGATACACAACAGAAGAGTTGGCCAAATGTTTGACAGAGATACATTATTCTTAAAAGCCCATCTTGAGAACAGCTTAAAAACAGGAGGGGTAGTTTGACTAGTGGTTTTAAAAGCAGCTATGCTCAGTAGATCTACAACAGATACAATATCTGTCAGAGGAAAAAAATGAATGCTTTAGGGGAAAATTAGTCATTCTTTAGCTTTCTCTATAACAAGACAAATTGATTTTGGATGTGAAGTAGCTCAAACATACCCTGGAAGGTCCTAGTGGTGGTAATTTAAAGTGTCATCCTAATCAGGAAAAATACTGAATTTAAATACGGAAATTATACTTTGTGATAAATAATTATGGGTTAAATCAAATGACTTTAAATGAAGGTTTGTTTTATATCTTTCATAGCCACGCTCAAATTACTTAATGCCAACATGACACAAGTCATTGCCAGTCTCCAAGATGTTAATTGAAACTCTTCTACGTTTCCTGCAGGGGAGCAACAGACAAATTTCTGTTTTCTTCAAAGAATGTTGGTGATATTGCAGCCATCTGTGTTGGTCACTGTCCAAAAGATGGAAGGAAGTCAACCACAAAAGCTGATGCGTACTGGCATGTTCGAGAGATAATCATAACAGAGATGGAACTTTGCAACAAGTAAGTTGTTTCCATCAAAACAGATATGCAGTATGCAATAAAGAACTCCAGGGGCTAAAGGCAGAATGGCCTGGGAGATTTAAATAGTATTGTAACCCGGTTCTTCAATAGTTAACCTTTCCTAGCCATGCATGTTGAGCCTTAAAAATTCTTAGCATGCTTTAAAAACTAAGGGCAAGATATTTAAAACATTTAGGAACTGCCGCAGACAAGTCTAATTCGCATGCATGGTTTCCATGTTTCTGGTGTGAAGTATTTGCATGTGCGGATGGATGCACAGTCATAAAACAAATCAGCATGTATTTTGCAAAAAAACAACAGCCCTGCACTCCTAAGCTCGTTGAAAATCTAAACCTGGTCATTTAGATTCTGTGGGTCACTTTTCAAAGATTGGCCTCTAAACTGCTTCTGTGAAAATGACATTCAGGCATGTCAGTATTCAACATGGGAGAAACCTCAGATTTGACTCCCTTTGCATTTTGGGATGGTTCCAGTATGAATCCTTGGATCCAAAAGCACCTCAGGAGTCATCTACAAAACTATAACGGGGAGACACACCTCTTGAGCGCCTCCGGCTGCTGTATGCAGCACTGATAGACTTGCTTGGCAGGTCTTCTGTGGCTTGGCTCTCCAGCCAAGTCTAGATGAACACCTTCTGGGTATATACCATCTGATAGATAAACAGTCTATCTGCCCTTAGTAGGTGCCTTTTGCCCTTTCTTTGGGCTCCCAACTCAGTCCTGCCCACTTCGTGGGGTTTACACCACTTTACTTCTAGCCAGTAGCAGAACCCAGGGCTGCCCAATACTCCAGGTTCCAACCCAGGGACCCTATGAACAGCCACCACATACTGCTCAATTTCAATTAGCTGCCACTTCTTTCCTTGGCCTCTTCCTACCTGTCCCCTTTTAGCTTCACCTTTATCTCAAGATTAAGGTGTCTCATGTCCTCTCTCCCTGCAAACCCAGCTAAGCAAATGCTGCCAGTAACAGACTCTGGCTATCCTGTAAGCTCCTAAGGCCAGAGAGAAGCACCCCACCTTGCCCCTCTAGTCCCAGCCAGGAACTGACCTGCTTGGGCCCTGCAGTGCCTTTTATTTGAACCTGCTGGGCTCTGATTGGCTGCTTCCATGCAGCCTTGCTAGGCATGTCCAGGATCCACCCTTGCTGTTCCTTTCCTGGGGCAGGATGATGGGGCCTCCAGGAGGGGGCCACAAAGGCCCAGTACACCCTGTCACAAAAACCAACAGATATTTTTATTCTCTGGTTTGGAGATGGCAGAAACCTTCCAAGATTTTCAAGAGACTTCAGATTATCTTGGTGATCTCGTGTGATCGGCTAACCTCTCAGCACTTCAACTCCTTGGCCCCATCAGCCTGAGCCCTTCATTTGGAAGTGGCAATGTTCATGCAGAGTTAATGAGCTGCTAGCGCTGAGAATAGGCAGGAAAAGGAAAAGAATGGTCATCCGAAGAGCAAATACCTACTAGCTGTCAATCTTGGGCCAAAATAGCTAAGCAAACACATCCAAACTATTAATGGATTCCTTTTCTTCGCTGCGATATTGCCACTACCATTAAAGTATTTAACTTTAAGGGTTTCATTCCTGCTGAGACAGTTTAGTGTTTAAAAAGAAATCCTTGATGTGAGATTTTGATGTTAAGTGTCTCTTCCAGCAAATTAATCAACAGCTAAATCAAATCAGCCTGTAGAAGGGCCATGTTAATATTTGCAATGAAAACTCAGACAGTTATAGTCTTGTCTCGCAATCAGGGGAAACCTGCACGCCCGACCCTGCAATCACAGCCACATGCCCGAGGCTATTGTGCATCTGAAGGGCCTCACTGGAACCAGTGTGGCCCCACAAGGGGGCAGGGGTCTTCTTAAAGCACAATTCAAGTTTTTTATTTAAACATGACATAGTACAGCAACAAGATTCTGCTGTAAGTTGCAGCCTGTCACAGCCCATTCTGCCCAGAACCCTGGCTTCTTAAATGTTCTCCGTAACCACAGCCCTACCTAGCAGCAGCTGCTCCAGTTGCTGGATCCAGCCTTCAGTATTGCCCATCCCAGAGGTTCAAAAATGATGAGAGGAGACACCCCTCCCCCCCCCCTTTCCCCTCTACCCTCTCCCCAAAAACCAGACAAATTATAAAGATTAACTTAACAGTCATGATTTTATTTTAAATAATATATTTTGGTTCTTTTTCTTTGCCTTTTGGTTTTAGAGTCATTAGCATACACAGGGCCGGCTCTGGCTTTTTTGCCGCCCTAGGCAAAAAAGCCACCCGCCGCCCTCCCCCCGCCCACTCCCCCCCCAGCGCGGCAGGGGAGGGCACCGAGCCCGGCCACAGGCCCGCAATCCCCGACCGGCCGAAGCGCCGGGGGGAGGGTGGCGAGCCCACCGCGGCTCCGCTCTCCCTGGCGGTGAGCCCGCTGCAGCTCTCCGCTCTCCCCGACCGGCTGGAGCACCGCGGGGAGGGCGGCGAGCCCAGTCGCGGCCCCGCTCTTGGGCCGTGGAGCGCCCCGCCCCGCCGCGCCGCCCCCCTCCAGGCGCCGCCCCAAGCACATGCTTGGTGGGCTGGTGCCGGCCCTGAGCATACAATTGGGTCATGTTTTCAAGCTTTTCTCTGCAACTTTGAGGGGTAGAAATTTACAAGAAAGAAAGAAAGAAAGCTGAGATTTTCACCTAATGAGACAATTCCCCCAGCTGAGGTTTTAAGGAAAACTCAGAATATCATAAAATCCACGATAAAAATCCCAAGAGCTGGCAACATGGCAGTTGTGAGAGAGTTAAAAAAGCGCTCACTGGGAAGTACGTTCCCACCCCTGAATAAGGGCTTCAGGATTTATTCTCATCAGACCCTCCCAGGTACAACACTTCTTTCCAAACATGGGCAGGTATTTCTGTGGTTTCAGACGCATTCAAAGGGTTGTAAGACCTTAAGGAATATGGTAACACTGTGGTGCTGAAGAAGCCCTTTCTTCAGGTCTTAATTTTATCCGTGCATAATGCAATCCAGCTGAATTCCTTCAGGGAGTGCCTGCTGCCGTTTGGACAGGAGAGGGAGGAAACACAGGTGGAAATGACTTGCATCATTGCAAATAAAATACCTCATTAAAAGCCCAATGTCCAAATCTCTGGCTGATTACCAGACACACAGTAATTTATGAGTATGTTCTGTGCTTCCTGTACATCGCCAGGGGCATCCCAGTGGAGTGAAGGGTTTTCAGCATCTGGTACATATTTCAGTGCTTGCTGTTTCCTTTGTCTGCTCAGGATGGGCTGAGAGTTATAAACGAGGAGAGAGGGGACACACATACTTCCTCCCCCAGCCTTTAATATTCCCTCTTTTCCTGTTCTCCCTCACCTCTGCCCCCTTCCTTGTCATCCCATTGATGGTGGTAATTGCTGAACTTCACCTTGATGGGTGAGAGCATAGATGATGCACCTAACTTTGAAAGCTTGTCCCTAAGTTTGTTTGATTGTTTTAAATCAAAAAGCAGCAGCCTGCCTGCTCTGCTGGGCTCTCCGATAGTAGCCATTTATGATGTTATTTTTATAGTTCTGTGAGTGTACATGACACTTGACAGGCAAATAAGACGACAAGGGCACCACATTCAATTCTGGCATAAGTTGAGCGACTTCAGTTACCTAGGGACATGTTGGATTCTCCATCACTCCACGTCTTTAAATCAAGAGTGGATGTCCTTTTAAAAGCAATGCTCTAGGTCAAATAGAAGTTATGGGCTTGATGCAGGATTTACTGTGTGAGGATCCTATTGTTTTTGATCTTCAGCCCTAATGCCTAACTAAACGTGCTAGCGTCATGTCATGCTAGCTCCTGTCATGACACAACTCCCTCAATAATCCTCCCCTTGGCTCTGCAGCAGGGCTGCCGGGGGGGGGGGGGCAAGTGGGGCAATTTGTCCCAGGCCTCGGGCCCCACAGGGCCCCCCCACGAGAGTTTTTTGGGGCCCCTGGAGTGGGGTCCTTCAGTCGCTCCAGGGGCCCCGGAAAACTCTCACGGGGCCGGGCCCCCGGAGCTTCTTCCACTCTGGGTCTTCGGCGGCAGTTCGGCGGCGGGGGGTCCTTCCACTCTGGGACCCACCGCCAAAGTGCCAGGTCTTCGGCGGCAATTCGGCGGCGGGGGCCCCCTGCTGCCGAAGACCCCAAGCTCCCTGAATCCTCTGGGCGGCCCTGCTCTGCAGAGGGCAGCACTGAACCTGCAACATGGCGGCCTCACAACAGGTTTTCAACCCGGAAATCCGAGGAGGGGCTGTTCAGCTAGGAAGCCCCTTCCCCTTGCTACGTTGCATGTACGAGATGGCAAATCTCAAGGTGCAGCTTAGGAAGATTGAAGTCATTTAAACCATCTGCTTGAAAGCACGGGATTTGAACAGTCCTGTTCTACCAATGTTTAGGGTTGCTGTTCGCCCCTAGAGCTGCAACAGCCTTCAGAATAAGTCCCTGATATCCAAAAAAATGTGAGTCGTGGGCAAAGCTTCTTCTTGGGGAGGCTAGCCCCCTGCCCATCTCTTCCAGCTGAGGACCCGCCTCTTCCAGTTGAAGCCCCGCCCCCGCTCGCTGCTGTCAGCCACCCCCCATGGCCCTAGCTGGGACTGCGGCGGAGCTCTCGGCCCTGGCTGGAGCACCGAGCCCGGAGCTCCTCCCCTGTTCCGCCCCTTCTGCCCGTGACGCCGCCCATGGCTCCACCCAATTCCACCCCCTCCCATCCCCCCATTCACTCCCCCGCCCCGAGACCAGAAAAGCTCTTGCCGCCCGCCCTCCCCCCCCCCCCCCCCCCCCCCCCCCCCCCCACCACCACTGCAGAGTTGCAGCGGGGAGCGAGAGCTCCTCCAGCCCTGGAGCCGTGGTGGGAGGAGACTTTTCAGGGGGGGGTCCCAAATCCACCACTGCCCCTCCCCTATGGTGGCGCGAGGGTTGGGGGGAAGGCTTAGCCTTCCCTGGTCTCCATTATGTGTTGCCCATGCCAAAAAATCCAGTAAAAGCACAAGTAAAATGAGCTACCTCCACTGTGATTAGAGAGTGGGGGCAGAGCTGTTTGAGGGCAAGAGGGCAGTGGAAATTGTTATGGTTGGAGGAAATCCATTACCACAGAACTTTTGAACTTCAGAAGAAGGGTAAGTGTTCATATGCATACTGTGTAACTCAAGCCAGCTGTTTTAGCTCCGCGTATTCAAAGGCGAGTGTATTGGGTAATGCTGAAATGTAGAACAACTGTAAGGTTGAAGGGCTGAGTTGACGTTCTCTGACTTGAATTTGTCTTTCCAGGGAGGCTACATATTTCAAACTTGCAAAATAATTGGCTATGTCCTTTAGAGAGCTTCCTGTAGCACACAGAGCAGTGCTGTTTCTTAAAATCCCAGAATCTTCAGTTCAAGTCCCAAGCAAGGATACGTCCCTCTCATTCTAAATACAAGGTTGAAACATTAGTAGTAGGTGAATTGCTAAATCGTCTGTCCCCATTATACCTGGGCATTCATAATGCAAAGCAAAAGGCCATATTATTAACACACTGTTAACTTTCCTTTGGCAGATATTTTTTCAAGTGCAATGCAAAAATTCCACTGAGGAACAAGAGGGGTGACTACAAAGTCTTTGAGTGTGCCAAGGTCATAGAGAGTTTTGCCAGCAAAGCCCGGAGCTTGGTGCCAGTCAAATATGAGGTCATTGTGGTTACAGGGTCTGAAAAAGGAGCTGGGACCGACGCCAATGTCTTTATCACCGTCTTTGGAATAAACGGAGATTCGGGCAAGCGTGCTCTCAAGCAGAAGTTCCGGAACCTCTTTGAACGGGGCAAAACCAACAGGTTTTGCCTGGAAACCCTGGAGTTGGGGGAGTTGAAAAAAGTCCGGATTGAACATGACAACAGCGGCATAGCAACCGGCTGGTTAGTGGAGAGGGTGGAGATCACCAATTCAGCTACTGGAGTGACCACGATTTTCCCTTGTGGGAAGTGGCTGGACCAGAACAGAGGAGATGGTTTGACCTGGAGGGAATTATTTCCAAGATATTAACAGGGATGCATCTGCAGCCTTTAAAAGGAGCTGCAATGAGGATATTTATATTCACTGCAGAGGGGTTTTTCTTACTCACGTCTTACACCATTTTGTATCATGTTTTACTTTTTAAAATATTATATTTTATATTGAAAGGATTTTAGTAGGAATATATACTCCCTGGATTAACATTTTATAAAACGAATCACACTTTTTAAATAAAAATGTGTGAATGGCACAATTTTTCTGGTCCACTGATTATCCATATCAAATCCCCTTAGTTTACAGTTCAAAGGGTGCGGTTTTATTTGCCCAACTACCAAGGCTGGAAACTCCAACAGAGAACTGATGATCAGGCTGGCTCCTCTTTTAAAGTAAAACAGGCTGCAATAACAATTCCACTGACATAATCAAGGGCGTTGGGTGTCGCAGTCCCAGTTTTGACCCACTTCTACTCAGTTTCTCTGTATTCGAGTGTGTATATTTGTTGGTGTGTACGCGTGAGATGAAGAGTTGAAAGCAACAACCCAGATAAGATTTTCTGAACAGGAATTTCAGCAGGAAAGTGAATCATCTAGGCCAGGTCTCTGCTGGTGTGACTTGGCCTAGCTCCTTTGACTTCAATGGACCGACACCAGTTTACAGCGGCTGAGGATCGGCCCCAGTCCACAGGTGTTAAGCAGCTCCAAGATCATAGCTATGAACTGAACAACATAATGATTTTGTGCTATTCAGCTGAATACATTAACAAAACACTTAACAATAATCAATTCTGCTTTAGGGAAGCAGCAAAGAGCACATGTTCAAAGCTATCTCAGCAGCGTTCTGCGCGGTGTGACATGCATAGCAATCACTTGTAAAGGCAGCTGCCATTGATTTTATGGGGTTTTTTTTTTTTAAGTATTGCAATTTTGACTTTTCAAAAAAGGCTAGGTTCCTGGACACAGTCGAAACTGACAAACCAGCACATGCGCTTCCCAGTCCCTAATACGCTTTCATTCACCTAGTTGGCCCGAATTATATTAGATTTGCTAGCAAATAAGTCTGTACTTAAAACAAAAAAAAAACATTTCTAAAAAAAAAATCTTTGGGACCCCATCTCCCAAGCTAGGAGAGCGTATACTGTCTCCATTGAAGTCAATAGCAAAACTCCCCTTGACTTCACTGCGGCCAGGATTCCACACCAGGAGTATGTCCTGGTCTCCTGATTCTACCATTATTTGGGGCAAGGAGGGAGGAACAGTTTGCCCAGTTGAGGAAGGGGGGAATCAGACTCCAAAAACCTGCAGATCTTGGGCAGGTTCCCATACAGTCTGCTCTGCTCCATACACTGCTTCCTGGCCACCCTCCTTCCCAGTGGGAGTTGTTGTGCTCCCATAGGCATCTCTGCCGGCAGGCACCTCTTCATTCCCCACTCGGGACAGGGGTTCCCAATCTGAGCAAGGGCTAACTGCACACATTAATCCTGATTTGACCATCAGTAAGTTACACAAGCTGCCAACCCCTTGTGGAGTCAGAAGCCTGCAGAGCACCAAAGGGGGGGTTTCTGTAGGGAAGGGGAGAGGATCCTACAAATGCAGCAATCCCTACTTCTATGCATCCCAGCCAGGACCACAAGGGCTTCAGCACGTCCCCTCCAATCTGCTAGCTCGGCAAAGCTCACCCTGTGAAACAACTTCCTGCCCTTTCCAGCTGAAGATTGTCTGTTGTTTCTTTACCAAAGAATCTGCTCTTAGATCCACCCTGCAGCCTTGTGCTCCCGTGCTCTGCTCTCCCTACCTGCAGGGCAGGGGGCATTTAAAGGGCGATTAGCCATAAATCCAGGGGTTAAGGAGTGAATCTCAGTGTGGGATAGGGAGCCATGTAGATTTGCTTTGCATCGAATTGCTGATGACTGGCGATGTTAATCACAGCCAAGGCCCACCAGCTCTTCAGATTGCATAATGAGCTAGGGCATTTTCCTATCCTCTCCCCTCCCTCCCCTCTTTTGTTTACCACACCAGAGGCAGGATACATGATCCTAAGCGGCCTCATTATACGGCTTGTATTTCCGTAGATAGTTTAGGTACAATCTGAGCACTTCGCAACACCCCTGGGAGGGCTGGAAATACTGTTATCCCCATTTTACAAACGGGGAACTGAGGCACAGAGAGGCTAAGACCCAGCACCACAAATACATTTAGGCTCTTAAGTGACTTTCCCACACAGGGAATCCATGGTAGAGCAGGGACTTGTCTCCTACAGCTTAAGCACTGGCCCATCCCTCCTCTCGTCTGCAGTAGCTGTAGTAAAGTAGGTGCCATATAGGACAGCTTATCTGAGCCTACCAAATGGTATGTTTTGGTATCAGTGAGACATTTTTCTTCTAGTATGGGGGAGCCATCCTAAGGAGTGGCACCGTGCCTTTGCAAGCTACTCTCCCCTGGGCAAATTTCACCCTACAGGGGTCCTACATCATGATCTTCTCCTGTAGACGCCAGCCAGTGTAGAGGTTGAGATCTGTGGCCAGGCTGCGTCAGTTAACAGGTAATTGCTTAAATCAATTCATTTTCAAAACCTTTCTGGTAAATGGTGGTTTTGGAGAACAGCGAGTTACTGAAATCTACCTAATAATCAACCGCATAACTGATCAAGTACTCACTGATGGGAATAATAATAGTGATTGACTCTTAGACGCTGTCTATAACTGTCATTATTCCCTCCAACTACAGATCTGATGCTACAAAGTGCTGAGTATTCAAATTGGTGGGAGTTGAGAGGATCAGACCCTGCAATGGAAATAGCTAGGCCCGGTGTCTGTGCTAATGAACACCCGGCAGGCTTCACTGGCATTGCCAGCGAGCCTAGGGACCTGTGATTTTATAATGCAAGCCATTGGTACCGTATTACAGCATGTTTAACCAAATCCTTACAGTAGATTATCCTGTGAAACAATGGGCAGCATTGAGGATTGTACTGCTGCTGTTCATTCGAAGGGCTTGGCTGCCTGATCATCTCCTCCAGTGGCTAGGGAGATTGCTTTATTCCCCCCCTCCCCATAGTAGCACTAGTATGTTATTTATAGATACTCTAGACTACCAGAGCGCTACTGACCATGGAGTTATTATCCAAATTGTGATGGATGAAATTCAGTGGCAGCGGAAACGCAGGCGGTCAGACTAGATGATCCCTGTGGTCCCTTCTGACCTTAAAAAATCTATGAATTAAAATCTATGATGTTAGCCTCAACTGAGATCAGAGCTAGGCTCTCCCAGAGGTTACATGCAGAGGTTGGGAGAAAAGAGGTGGTGTTATCCCCATTTTAAAAATGGGGAATTGAGGGCCAGAGAAATTTAAGTGATTTGCCTACGGTCACCCCACAAGTCTGTGGCAGAGTTCAATCTAACGCTCCTGAGTTCTATGTCAGTGCTTTAACTGCAGTAGGGGGTTTGAACTAGCAAACTAGATCATCCATGAAGTTGCCTAGAGCTATTTTCTTTAGTATTTTTCTACTATCAGCCTTCTAATTTTTTTTTTAAATCCCCCTTGAAGTAAACAACCACTGTGCATAACATTTAAAAAGCCACTTTGTGTTATAGCAGTACCATTGGTCTGCCAGACATGCCATGATAAAACTCAATTCCCAGGGATTTTTAGTTTAACCCCAAGTTCCTTGCTGAAAGTGACAGTTCGGGACTTTCAGCATTTTTGTTCACACTGTGCTTTTATTTTTGCGATAGAACATACATGATCATCTTCTTATGCTTCAGGCGGTAACCGACAAAAAACATAATTTATGTCTGATCAGTCCATCAGGTAGGTTTCTGGCTCTGAGTAAGTGACAAGAAGATTTGTTTTTTTAAATAAAGATCCGTTTTAAAAACATAAATCAAGCAACTTTCAGGCTAAGGAACATTTCATGTCTGTAAAAACAGCAAGGAGTCCTTGTGGCACCTTAGAGACTAACACATTTATTTGGACATAAGCTTTCAAGGGTTAGAACCCACTTCATCAGATGCATGGAGTGGAAAATACAGTATAAAAATACAGCACATGAAAAGATGGGAGTTGCCTTACCCATGGTCAGTGCTAATGAGGCCAATTCAATTAGGGTGGATGTGCCCCATTCCCAACAGTTGACAAGAAGGGGTGAATATCAACAGAGGGAAAATTACTTTTTGTAATGCTAATGAGGCCAATTCAATCAAGGTGGATGTGGCCCATTCCCAGCAGTTGACAAGAAGGTGTGAGTATCAACAGGTACTTTTCATGTCTGTGCCACTGTTTTTAATTTGGCCCAGGCTGATAGTTGCTGTAAATCATGTCCAGTCAGTTGATGGATCCAGTCCAGTACTGAGTGATCAAGTAGCTATGTCACCAAAGGACACACACATTACAAGCCCGAGCTGGCCTCCTCCTAGAGCAGGGGTGGGCAAACTTTTTGGCCTGAGGGCCACATCAGGGTTCCGAAACTGTATGGAAGGCAGGTGTAGTGTATTAAACTGATCCCCGTAGGAATGTGCTACTTACGCTGTACTACTTATGGCTGCCAGTCCTGGTGCTCTGAGCAGCATGGTAAGAGGGGAAGCAGGGGGGTTGGATAAGGGGCAGGGGGTTCCAGGGGGCAGTCAGGGGACAGAGAACAGGGGCGGTTGGATAGGCATGGGAGTCCTGGGGGGGCCTGTCAGGGGGTGGGGGTGTGGATAGGGGTCAGGGCAGTCAGGGGACAGGGAGCCGGAGGGGAGGGTTGGATAGGCAGTGGGGTCCCCGGGGGGCAGTTGGGGTGGGGGGTCCTGGGAGGGGGCCATCAGGGGACAAGGAGTGGGGGGGTGCAGTAGCGTAGCTGGGGGGGGAGCAGGGGGAGCAACTGCTCCCCCAAGCCCAGAATTCCCCAAGTGGCACCTTTTCCACTTGTCCATGATTTCAGCAGCACCGCTGTCCCACTCCGTCTTTCAGTGGCCTTGCGCATGCGCCGCTCCATCTTTCGGCGACATTTTGGTGCATGCGCACGGCCGCCGAAATGCCGCCGAAGGACGGAGCAGCGCATGCGCAGGGCCACTGAAATAAGAATAATTTCGGCAGCCCTGCGCATGCGCCGCTCTGTCTTTCGGTAGCATTTCAGCTCATGCGCAGGGCCGCCAAAATGCCGCCCAAGGACATGCGCCTTTTTTCTCCGCCGCTCCTCCTCAGCAGCAACCCTAGCTACGCCACTGGGGGGGCGGGGAGGGGTTGGATGGGTCAGGCGTTCTGAGGGGGGCAGTCAGGGAGCGGGAAGTGGAGGGGGCGGAGAGGGGGCAGGGGCCAGATTGTTTGGGGAGGCACAGCCTTCCCTACCAGAGGTGTAATGTATTAAATTGCTCCCCGTAGGAATGTGCTACTTACGGTGTATTACTTACGGCTGCCAGTCCTTGTGCTCTGTAAGTAGCACATATAGGGAGCAATATAATACACTACACCCCGGCGGCTCTCGCAGCGCTGAGGGCAAGGCGAGCTGAGCCTGCGGGGGAGGGGCCAGGGGCTAGCCTCCCCAGCCGGGAGCTCAAGGGCTGGGCAGGACGGTCCCGCGGGCCACCGTAGTTTGCGCACCTCTGTCCTAGAGCGAAGGGAGGTCAAGTGGTTCAGCACTAGACTGGGACTCAGAAAATCTGGTTCCATTATCAGCTCTGCCAAAGATGGCCTGTGTTGACCTTGAGAAAGTCACTTAATTCCCTGTGCCTCAGTTTCCCACCTGTAGCATGTTCCATATACTTCCCTCCCTCAAAGGGTGTTTTGTGAGGACAAGCTATACATATCTGGGAGGAGCTCCCATAGTATAGTCATGTGGCCATGTAGAAGTACCTAGGTGGCCTAAATAGGTGCCCATTCTGTGAAGAGTATGACTTTTTTTTATGATGACCACATCACTTCCAAAGATAAATATGGCCTTTCGTCTTTTAGCACAACTTTGCCATGGTTTTAATGAACACCAGAAATGATCCATCTAGTCCAGTGGAGAGGGACCAGCAGCTTCTGCTTCAGAGGAGGGTACAACCTCCCCCGCCAAAAAAAAAAAACAAAAACAAAAACCAACAACCCCAAAACTCCATAATGGACAATAGTGGACTAAACTGCCTATAACTGTGGCCATTAACCAAAATGGTGACGTTTAGTCCTGGATCAAATTAGCCAATTCTCATTCTCTCCATTGTTCCTTTGAGACAGAAATACTTATGCTGCAAGTGAAAGTGACTTTTGTTTTTTTGCGTCTTTATTATAAATACTATAAACTCCAGGAGCGGAGGAAGAGGCATAAACCCTCATAAGCTAGCGTATGAACCAACCGCTAATTAATCAGGGGCAGAAAGATTATTTTCCCTGGCAGGCAGGTTATCCTATAACTGCCATTGCAGAGTTTTTGGCATCTTCTTTTAAAGAATCTACTACTGGCCACTCTCAGAGACTGGAGTCTAGCTGGATCCATGAAAATCCCAATGCATAAGAGTTGCTGGTTGGGAACGACGTACATAAAGCTATGTAGGGAAATCGGCACAGCACCTTTGCTTCCATCCCTCTCTCCCACTATGCTGGCTCTAGCCAATGCCATATTCCCCCTGTGCTTGAACACACTCCAAATTTGGAAAGAAAAAATGGCTTATTAGTTCACTGAGCTCAATAACATCAACTACGTCAGCAAGTCTTACGTTGCCAAGTTACTGCATAGTTCCAAAGTGAGAGCCACAATCCCTCACTGTTGACACAGAGCACACCTGCTGCTGTGGACAGAAGTAATCACATGCCGGTTTTAGCTATACTGAAGGCAGCCTAATAACTGCTGGAAACGCCAGGCAATATTTTGCTAATAAAGAGCCAATGTTAATACCAAGGGTCCCCGATCTTGCTGGGACCAAGGAGGACTATCTTGGCAGGAAAAATAAAATTAAAAAAAAAAAAAGCCTTAAAATTGACCCCTTGTTTTCTATAAAACTAAACACTATCCCATCTCAGGGAACCTGTTCAGTTGCTAAAACAGCTAATGCTATGCAAGTAATACGGTTCGATGGAATTTTTCCAGGGTAGAGATTTGCATGATGTGGCTAAAATGAATGCAATCTTTGCAAAGACCTGTGGGAACAGATCCTCAGCTGGCCTAAATTGTCAAAGCGCCATTGACTTCAAAGAAGCTGGAACAATTTACACCAGCAGAGGATCTGCCTGCTGGGCCTGTAAATTGGTCGGCTGTGACGCCTCTTCACTGCTCTGTCACCATTTGGCTTTCTAATGATTTGCTCCTTAACGAGGGACAGGCAAAGTTTATTGTATTTTTTTTTTTTTTTAGATTCTGACACATTAAAAATTGCCACCACCACTTTAATGGCAGCCAACAATGTGGGAAATGTTGCTGCATCTAGCTATATTTTGTAATGACAAGATTCTCTCCAATGCTTCCTCCTCGGCAGCCTTGTACTCGGTGCAGAAAATGAGCCCTGCGTGGCAAGGTGGTGTTGGGTGAAAGGGGAGTTTCAGAACGTTCTGTGGAAGTGAAAAAAAAATTAGCCTGAAACCGGTTGTAACTGACAGGTTCATTACACTCCTATGCAACCTAGTTTGTAGCAGTGGCTAGCTCTGCTGTAATACTTAGACTAGGTGATCATAATGATCTTTCTAGACTTAAAAGCGTATGGAAGTGGGTTGCAAAATGCCATCATTTTTATTGGGCAGCATTTTATACCCACACTGGACTGGCGTAAGTGGAAAAAAAGAGGTGGACCAGCAGGCCCCTTTCTTCCCAATAAAGTTGTCCATACAGGACTCTTTAATCTGCAGGAAGATGCTAAAAAGACATAAAAGAACCCAAATTCATTTTGATACCAACCTAAAAGGTTTGGTCGCTCACAATTACAATGCAGGGGGCCAGATGATGCTAGATACTATTCACCAGGAAAAAAGAAGAACAGGAGGACTTGTGGCACCTTAGAGACTAACAAATTTATTAGAGCATAAGCTTTCGTGGACTACAGCCCACTTCTTCGGATGCATATAGGAGTAAGTGTTACTCTACAAATAGCCCCACTGAAGTCGCGGAGGCTATAGTGGAGTAAAGAAGCTACTAAGGGTGAATAAGGGCATTGGAATTTGGCCCTATCTGTACTAACTTAATGGGCAGAGGTATTTTTCCCCCCCACACCACTTGCTTGTTACTATTTGCTGTCATTGGGCAGCAGGATGTTATCAGCCCGACACCTAAAAGCAGCCTGGATTATGGTTTGTTGCTGAGGTTTTAAAGATCAAATGATGGTGATCTAAACCGAGTTCTCCCAATGCTATTACCCTTTCGAAGGAAATCAATAAGATTGCCACAGAGCAACTGAGAGGTTGAGATCCGGTACCAGAAGACCATCTTGCCTTGGGCTTCATGTTGCTTGAAAATGATCCCACACCCACTCCCTGTCTTTGTCTCTCTCTCCCTCTCTCCCTTTCAAAAATGACAGCGAAAGAAAGTACATCCAGCTTCTTCTTACCAAAATGAGCTCAGAGTAATTATGAAGTCAATAAAGCTACTCTGCTTGTAACTGGTCACAGCTTTATAGCTGAGGTCACACTCAGGTTTCCTTATGAGCCCTATATTTAGCCCTCAAATAGCTTCCCTTTTTTAGCACTATGATTCCCTAGTTAGGTGTGGATTTGTACCTAAATCCATTCAGTAGTTAGGATTCATCAAGCCTTTATCCCTAGAATAAATATGAACATCGGATAATACATTTTAATAGCTCCAGTCAAGAACTTTGTATTATTCTCTCCCCAGCAGAAATAAACAGATTAATAGGATGAATGCTATAAAACTTATCAGGTAAACTATGTCATAAAGAATACTCCACGGAGGCAGCCAAACATGCAAGGTGTCAGTGAGATTCACCCATTTTTTAGGCATTCCTATCAGCCCCTTGGAAATGGTCCAAATACGCTTGATGCTGGGAGAAAGGAGTGAACCCTCTTTCAGTGGGATATTGGGGGTGACCTGACTCCGAGAGGTTACGTGGAGGGACACTACCTGTATTTGACTGGGTAGGCAGCCGATATGTGTGTTCTCCAGGCCTCTTCGTCTTTGCAGTGGGGTGGGGATTCTGCCAATACCCCCTCCTGGAGCACCTCAGAAGATGTTTGACTAGCTGCAGCAAGTCAGTGGCATTGCAGTTAAGCTCCCATACTGCTGGTGTTGCTGGCCCCTTCACTGGACTGGAGTAAGCTTGTCTTCGTGGGCACTGTAGTCGGAGGAGGAGTTATGCAGCTTTTAGCCAGGGGGCAGTAGGAGGCACAGGACAATGTTGACTATTGCCTGCCTACCAGCCTTGGGCTCAGAGCCTGAATTTGGCTCGCCGGTGCTAAACCTTTTAGAGGGTGAAAGACAAATTTGGTTAATTCGTTTCTCACCATTGTCAGCATCGTGTTTCCAGGTTCCATGCGGGGCCAGAAATGCAAAGTACCAGAAGGCAGGTTTGCTCTTTAGGTTATCCCAGCATGCAGAGGATAGACCAGAATTACCCACCCTGCGGAATGGCCAGGACAATCTCCTTATCTTGCACAAAAGAGCCAGTGTGCCTTTAAAAGCGGCCTAAGGAAACAAAGTTGAATGTGTGTCCCCTTTGATTCTGCAATGTATCAAGAAGTCCTGAAATCTTTGCCTTTTGGAGGCAGGGGGGCAAGGAAGTTCGAAGAAAAGCTTTTTTGTTGTTATTGTTAGTTTTAGAAATATCAGGAAAGTCTCATCTTCTCTGGCTCAGCTGGGGGGGGACTCCTGACAGTGACCCATGTGCAACATGCCTCTCACAGCGCTTCACTAAACAGATGAATTGTTAACAGAGGAGCCTCTTCTCCGAAGAGCATTAAATAGACATGAGCAAAAAAACCCAACCACCCCAGTGTTTAAGAGTCTGGGGGTGGGGGGAAACCATCTTCTCTCAGTTACTTTCACACCCTCCCCTCTCACTTTCCAGTCATTCATAGACTCCTGCAGGCGACACAAAGCAGCCAAAAGCAGCAAAAGAAGGTACACACCTAATGGTGGTTTTGGTCTAGCTGAGTCACGCTCAGGCCACACGTGGACGTTTTACTGGTATAACTATGTGGCTTAGGGGAATGCTTTCTTCCCGCTACAGTTACAAGCCCTAGTGTCAACCCAGTTACACTGGTATAAAGGCAGCTTGTACCAGTATATTATTCCTCTCCCTGTACTCTACTAACTAGATGGGATAAAGCACCTTTATATTGAGAGAAAGGAATCTACACTGGGAGGTTTATGCCACATTAACTATACTGGTATAAGACAGGCCCGTCGGGTTGGAGCCAAAGCCCGCTGGCGTCAATGGACAGTCTCCCACTGACTTCAATGCACTTTGGAGCAGGCACACAAAGAGCCCAGACAGGCTGGTGGGTTTTACAGCTGACCAGAACTCACCCCACTCATAGAATCATAGAAGATTAGGGTTGAAAGAGACCTCAGGAGGTATCTAGTTCAACCCCCTGCTCAAAGCAGGACCAACCCCAACTAAATCATCCCAGCCAGGGCTTTGTCAAGTCAGGCCTTAAAAACCTCTAAGGAAGGAGATTCCACCACCTCCCTAGGTACCCTGTTTCCCCGAAAATAAGACAGTGTCTTATATTAATTTTTGCTCCCAAAGATGCGCTAGGTCTTATTTTCAGGGGATGTCTTATTTTTCAGAAATGAAAAATGCCTTATTATCGGTGGATGCCTTATTATCGGGGAGGTCTTATTATCGGGGGGATGCCTTATATTACAACGAGAGGCAAAACTGTAAGTAGGCCTTATTTTCGGAGGATGTCTTATTTTCGGGGAAACAGGGTAAGGCATTCCAGTGCTTCACCACCCTCCTAGTGAAATAGTTTTTCCTAATATCCAACCTAGACCTCCCCCACTGCAACTTGAGACCATTGCTCCTTGTTCTATCATCTGCCACCACTGAGAACAGCTGAGCTCCACCCTCTTTGGAACCCCCCTTCAGGTCATTGAAGACTGTTATCAAATCCCCCCTCACTCTTCTCTTCTGCAGACTAAATAAGCCCAGTTCCCTCAGCCTCTCCTCATAAATCGTGTGCCCCAGCCTCCTAATAATTTTCGTTGCCCTCCACTGAACTCTCTCCAATTTGTCCACATCGCTTCTGTAGTGGAGGGACCAAAACTGGACGCAGTACTCAGTTACAGTTCTTCACTCTGGTGATGTCACTGAGCCAATACTGTGCTCTTGGTGCGAATACTGTTCATTTAAGCTTTTAGACAAATGGGAAGTCAAATTTTCTACTTACGGAAATTACCGTCTCGACAGACGGCATCAGGAATGTGTCCACCTGGTGGGGCCGAGTCCCAGGTACGTCATTGGGCCGTAGATCAGGCCTTTCCTCCATACAACTGGTACACCATGGCGGGGAGCGGTGGAAGCTCCCTGTTTATGGGGAGGTGGAGGGACAGGAGGTGCACTGGGGGAAGATACCAAGACTGGATGGGAGGGAGGGAGCAGCTGACTCCAGGCTGGGACTGAGGGTCCCAGGGGTTCCTACCCGGTCCCAGGCCTGTTCCAGCCCCTCTGGGTCCCACTCCTGATCCCAGACTCCAACTGCTCCAGACCTTCTAGGTCCCACTCTTGCCTCCAGCACCCTTCCCCCGGGCATGTGCAACTTCCACAGTGGGAGTGCTAGGCCCCGGCAGCATGGGGAGGGACACTAGGCTTCCCTCGAACCAGCCTAGCAGCATTTTCCCACTCTTACCTGAGAGCATCCACAGTCCATGTCTACACAATCTCTGGCCTGTATGTGTCAACAAGGGTGCTAACGTGTGCCGGGGCCCTAACCATTTGTGTCTGAATTTTAATCCTGACGCATTTTCGCCTCAATTTTAAAATTTATTCAAAATAAAAATATTGCTACTAAGTTTGCCCAGGAACCTCTAGTCTCACCACATACCAGGCAAGTTTACAAAGGAGCCCTTACCCCCATGAGTATTTTCCTTGACTCATGGGAGTAAGGGTGGCAAGATGGCACCCCAGCCATGTGATGAATGGCACAAGCCTAATATGTGGCAAGGGGAGAATAATTTGCCCCAATTTCAATCTTAACACAGACTTTCAGATTACTAAACTGCAGATTTTATGTTGATGATAATCTTACAGGCTATAGGCCCAGATCCTCAAAGGTATTTAGGCACCTAATGCCTATTGAAATCAATAGGAAACCTAAATACCTTTGCGGAGTCTGGACCATAGTGCCTTCCATCCTAAAAGAGGTGACCATGCTTTACAGACATCAACGGTTATGCAAAATTGGGCCCCGAGTCAATGGGCTTTGGATCAGGTCCCGTATGCAGAGATCACATCAGTGGAAATACATTAACAGGGCCTGAAATATTATAGGAAACAAAAGGGAGGGTGTGTGTGTGCGCTTACCAGAAATAAATAATTTGCACATAGACCGGGGCTGTAGTTAGCAATGCAATTCATTTTATTAGTTATAAATAAAGTACAAAAAATCCACCAAAAGTGAATCTAAGCATTTACACAATTTCTAATGTCTCTTCATTTCTTCAATGCACTATTGCTTTAATATTAATAATAAATATTTTGTCTAGCTTTCTTCTATAAAATAGTCTATGTAGCAAAATGTTGCACAGCACAACAGAACAGCAGTAGGATTACAAAAAAGGTGGAAAATCCTTTCACTTGCCCGTGCCATTAAAGGAGTGTGTGTTTGTTTGTTTGTTTGTCCACTCATTGCTCTAGTTATCCCCATTACATTTCGAAGGTGCCTATGGGAAAAACAAAACCAGCGCCACATTATGGGTATGTGCCCATTTAAGAACGGTGTGAGATGGAGGTGGACATGTTTTAGCCACAACGACAAAGCAAGCTAAGCAGCACCTTTAAGGGACCAAAAAAAAAAAAATCACATCGAAACGAATTATGGGAAAAACTGGCTCACTGCCGGGATTATTATTATTATTATTTTCTCAGTGATATTCTTATGCAGTTGAACTGCTAATCATTGACATGGCAGCTTTGGCTCAAGGTTAACATTTCACAGCGCGTGCTTCCACCCTCCCGAGCAGCCTATTTGCTTGTTATGGACCAAGCCCATTTAAAAGTGCCCCTCTTTGCCCTGCTGTGGCTGCCGCACTATTCACTGGTCTTGCTGCTGCTATGGTGCCCCCTACTGGAATATGCCCTGCACTGGCTGGGAGAGTGGCACAGCTGTCCCTGCCTGTAACCTTCACCTGGAAAAGGAAGGGTGCGGGGAGGGGGGCTATACTGGTTGAATTGACACCACTGAATGGGAGGAAGGTTTGTTTATCTGCAGTTTTATTAGTGGACCAGCAGCTCAAGGGTGGAAACATCACTCCTAGCAGAGCCCTCAGGGTTGTGATAGCTTGTGGTGCTAGGGCTGTCACACAGTGTGTGCTGTCTCCATGCGTGCAAAATGTTTAGGATCAACAGTGGTGCGGGTTCATTAATCCCCTTTTTCTAACTTCAGTTACGTTCTGGGGGTAAGGTGGGCTTTTATTTGGAATGAACTGCTTGGTCTACACAAGTCCCCTGCAGGATTTTAGGATTTAAAAAAAAAATTAAACTCAGCTGTCACACAGAAGACCAACCGTTGTACAGAATTATCTTTACGTGTATTATAGGTGACACTTCTAATTCACAAGAAACCTACTTACACGTATGTGTGTCCCCTCCTTTGCAGAATGCTTATATGACAAATTTCAACCCAAGAGAATTTGCATTGATTACACTGAGTTACTCCTAAGGAGAAAAGGTTTCAAATGGAACGCTGCCAGACCGTTATTTCTCTAATGCAGCTAGCAAGTCTGACCAGATTATATAGTGGGTGTCATTAAAGAAGCAACATTTGCCAGCCGCTACCATAGTTTTCCTCCTACATACACCAGGAGACATCTAGTGAAATGATTGGCAAATTTTTTTTAAGTGGCTTCTACTACACTACAAGAAGGATGTGGAAAAATTGGAAAGAGTCCAGCGGAGGGCAACAAAAATGATTAGGAGGCTGGAGCACATGACTTATGAGGAGAGGCTGAGGGAACTGGGATTGTTTAGTCTGCAGGAGAGGAAGAATGAGGGGGGATTTGATAGCTGCTTTCAACTACCTGAAAGGGGGTGCCAAAGAGGATGGCTCTAGACTGTTCTTTGTGGTGGCAGATGACAGAACAAGGAGTAATGGTCTCAAGTTGCAGTTGGGGAGGTTGAGGTTGGATATTAGGAAAAACTTTTTCACTTGGAGGGTGTTGAAGCACTGGAATGGGTTACCTAGGGAGGTGGTGGAATCTCCTTCCTTAGAGGTTTTTAAGATCAGGCTTGACAAAGCCCTGGCTGGGATGATTTAGTTGGGGATTGGTCCTGCTTTGAGCAGGGGGTTGAACTAGTTGACCTCCTGAGGTCCCTTCCAACCCTGATATTCTATGATTCTCCGAGTGCACCAATTATATCAGACATCTAGGGTCACATTTTCTAGAGAAAGGGATTTCCCTTCTATGCCTGAAAAAGTTGTAATCACATGGTTGCACCTTCAACTGAATTGTGGGTACAAGGCCGAGCGCTAGCACTCCTGGCTACTTGAGTGTGTGTGCAAAGGAAGATGGAAAATTTGCAGGTGTCCGCGACCTTTTGAAAAGTTATATGCTAGGGTTTAGCCTAAACAGACAAATCTGAAACACTGGTTTTAATACACCCCCAGTGTCTAGAGATACAGGGACTTATGCTACTATAGCATTAGCTAATGTAGAGGTTCTAATAGAAACCTGATCAGCTGCAACACATAGGCATAATGTGGGAAATTAAGGATGGATTTTTTTTAGGACAAAGTTTTTTTTTTTTTAAATGTGCATTTAATTGATGCAGCCCAATACAGCTGGACACACAGAATGGGTAACTGCGCACAGAATTTGCAGTCTTCCATGCTGAATCCCATCTGCTATCAACCTCTTTTCTGTACAGATACACACCTGGTCAATTTGTTCCAAATCCTACTTTTATTGACACCACTGACAAAACACTCACTGACTTCAATGGGACCACGATTTCAGGGTCTTCGTGAATGTAAATGAGAAAAAAAAAGCATTGTGAAGATGCCAGCTGAAATTACTGTGTCATTTTAAGTTACAACTTTTTGATGGGGAGAGTAAAAACTGGAGGGTAGGGCTTTTAATACTGATTTATTTTTAAATGATTAAAGAAACAATTTCCAGGCGTCTTCAACACCCAGGCCTAGAGGCAATTTATAACTGTTTCTAACCAGTGGTGATGCTGTCACTGAACCAGCTGAGGCTTGGAAATGTCAGACAATAAAATTACGCGGGGGGGTGGAGGGGGAGTGAGAGGGGAGTACTCCCAGACCTAATTCTTTGTTGGATTCATGGGTGTTCATTCTACACAGGGGTCCTGCCACACACACGGGAAGGGGCCACACAGGCCACTTTCGGTGGTGCCTCCAGTCTGTTCAGTTTGCACCTGCACCTTCCTCTAGGGGGCTCCAAAGTAACAGCAACTTCCTTGAATTGGCCGGCAGCCACAGCAGAGCAATGGAGTGATCGTTCCAAAAAGTGCCCTTTGTTAATCAGCACTCAAATTCCACCTAAAACTTGGACTCAGCTCTCCATAATGGAAATACTGAGAGGTCAGCCTCTGCCGCTGTGCAATTCTAGGGCCCAGGCGTGCTCTACTCCCACGATGAACTCCCTGTCGTCAAGGGACTTCCACACGTGGGATGAGCCACAAGGTTGGGCTCTACACTTACAAACACAGTTTGATCATCTCAGAGGGCTGCCCCTAACATTTGCCTCATCCCCTTTGAAATGCTTATCTGGCCAGATATGTAGCGTGATGAACAAATGACCACCTTACACACACATGTGCCCACCAGACAACAGACACATCAGGAAGGCGAAAGCCCACGAAAATTTAGTTTAAAGGGAACCAGGCAAGGCCAGCCTGAGCTCGGAGACAGTGGTCGCCAAGAAAAAAAAATAGAGCCATGTGCCTGTTTCCCCGCTCACCCATTTGTTGGTCTTGTCTATTTAGCGTGTAAGACATTTGGGGCAGGGTGTATCATTCACTATGTATGTGTGCAGTGCCTAGCACACTGAAGCCCCAATTTGGGGGGTGGGAGGGAGGGAATCCAGGAACTACTGTAATACAAATAATAAAATAATATCCCCAACAGCCCCGGCACCGTGGCACCGAGACTTGGCAGCTGCGGCTAGCCCTGCTGCCTCTCTCATGCAAGCAAGTTTCATTGACTTCAATAGGGAATTTATGGGAATAAAGGCTAGGCCTGTGGTCAGATTTCCTCTTCTAAGTACAGGAGGAAACTCTGGTATCTCAGTCACCACTGTGTAGTTGATATTGGCAATCACTGGCTTTTTAATAGTGACCACTGCATACTGAGGAGGAATATGGCCTGTAGAGACTCTCTTTCTAAAGGGGATAACCAGCACTGACTCGATCTGCTGTCAAATCCTAGGTCTATACTACGTTATGATGGTCCAGATGCTGCCAGCCCTCTGAGCAAGGAACTCCCATTGAAGACACTCCATGGGGCTTGCGGGAGCCACCCCGATTATTTGGCTCTGAGGAGTGCTATTTTCCTTCAGTGCATACGGGCATGAGTGAAAGGATCACCATAGTTTGATTATGAGTGCAAATAATATTTATATATATATGTGCTAAACACAGTCACTATATTGCAGTTTTCCACTATGTCACAGCATACAGAATCAAAGGTTTGCATTTTTATGGAATGTATCCAAGGTAACAGCACCACAGTAATACAGTTTGTAATCACACACCCTGATTTTTTTTTTTTGACATGATAAGCTTCCCCCCCCCCCCCCACGCCCCATGTTTAATTTTTTTTTAAGTACCAATGCATGCAAAGCATTCCATTCCCAGAAACAATGCAAAAATGAGGTAATAGGAGTAATAAAAAAAATTAGTATTAATTTCTAAATAAATAAATTATAATTAAAAATGCAAAAACAACTATAAAAATAATTAAATAAGAACCCACAATATCTACAAGTTAGTCATAAATTATGATTGTTAAATATAAGGCATTTAAACGCACAAAACCCTGTAAACTATGTTTTGTTTCTAGAGATTTGTTTTGTTTTGTTTTGAAAAAATCACTCTATTAGCTCATTCTACTCATACAAGCTATTTAAAGACAAGGGAACCTGACACACCAAATGCAAATTTCAGACGTTACAAGCGCTCGCGTGCCACGGTATCACTCACTCACACAGACCATGGAAGTTTGGTGCTTTCTTCACCGTTTTAAAAACTGTGCTTGTTCATTAGGCAAATAATAATACTTTCGCATAGACGTAAAACACAGGGGTCGGAAGAGCTCACTTCCTCCCCACTGAATAGTTCATTCCAAGCAAGACCCCGGTCTTGAAAGGTCCTGAGCCCCACCTGCAAGGTGCTGAGTAGCTGTAATTCCCATTCACTTCATTAGAGGATCCTCAGCCCCTCCCTGGACAAGCTCTGCACTGGCAGGACCAGGCTATAACGCATGATGGATTACAGTGCATCTAAAGAGCAACGTCTTGTTTTGCTCGGTCATATTATTTTTTAATGATGTATGAATCTGCTGCTGCTGGAGTGAGGCCCAGGCTATTTATTGCCCAAGGCACTCAGCCCTTCTAGTCTAAGGGCGCAGACCCTCACGTTCAACAAGATAAAGTAGAAACGACCACACGTGTCTCATGTCATCTTGAGGCAAAATTAAACAGTGCTAGAATTTTTCAGAGCGGCATTTTGCAGGAGCGGTTACCTGCCCTGGTTATCTCGTCCCCCTCCTGACACTGTTCTCATCACCCGCACACACAGGACGAGAGCAGTGGTTCCAAATAAATATTTATAGATTGCATCTTCTTCACCTGCCATTGTAAGTTATTATCTTCCCCCCTCCCCACGCCACTACCTGTGTCTAGCAAGACAAATCCGCTGAAGAGAGGGTAACCCTGGGCAAAATTACTGCAGTGAATTGGAGAGCATCTCCTTTGTGAATGCTGATGCAGTCGCTCGTCCCGGCCCTATCGTTAACTTTATTCTCCAGACTGGAAAAAAATAGATCATGGGCGTCTGGGAGGTCAGCATTTTCCAATTACAGCTCGCAGGAATTCTATGATCTCTCCAAGGGTAATTTATGTTCATCTCCACTTACAAAACATTACTTAGCTCCTACGAAACAGGCACTCATGGGAACGAGAAATCATCCTCCATATAAGCATCTTAAATATATGTTTCTGATTAAAAATCCTCTAGACACTTTTTTGCTCCCCTAGTACATGAAAAATGTATTAAAAGCCTGGAGAATCTTGGCTGTTGATTCCAATCCTCCCGAGAGCTGTCAGATAAAGAAGACTGAGTAAAGCGTCAACATGCACTTAATTCAATGTCTCTCATGGCAAATAATCTGAAATATTTATTTCACAGGGAATGTGGCTCAGAAAGCTCCATTATTTTTGGCACTTCATTGATTACTTCTAATCTTTATTTTGCTCATAATTATAACGGAGCCTTCCAAATTAGCGTCCGTTTCATTTCAGAGCTCACGCAGTTCATATGTATTATATAGGTGTGTTTTTGTGCATGTACATACATGCACGTCTGTAGTTTAAAATTCAGACCAAGTAGTAAATTATCCCATACATCTAAATTCCCATGCTGTACTGAAATTTTCACGTTGTCAGCAATTTCTTATGTACAATATGACTGAACTGTCCTCTTGTTCTCCCCCGCATCTTGTCATCAGAACAACTATCTGAGATTTTCCACAGCAAGGTATGAAGAAAAAAGTGGATTTCTTAAAAACCCGCAGAATTCCACCTGAGCTGTAATCTCCTCTCTTATTCTTACTTTCTAAGCTACAAAAGCTGCTATTTCATGTAAATCGCAAAAGGAAAGAGCAGCAGAAAGAAATTTAGTGCAGGATGCAACTTGAATCCATGCCTTTTCTCCTTTGCCTCCGGGAGCCTGAAAAGAAGGCTAGATGACGGCACAGCTCTGGAGCGTTTAATTAGATCACTTGAAATGTCTTAGTCTGCTAGCCAAAGAAGACCATGAGATTAGGAATTTAATTGTAAGAAGGGCATGTTATTGTGTTCAATTTTCCCCCTTCTGGATACCTGCTTTAGCAGAAAAGATGGTTTGTGCTTTTGTTTTTGAGAGACGGAAGAATGCATTTCTCATCACATTGCAAGCATATTTCCGGGCCAATTAGTCCTCCAAAAAACTCTTGCAGGATCTAACGACTACGACCAGCTTAATAGGTTCTCTTTCTCCAGCAAGCAGACAATGGCTCTTTCACCACAGGTGTGGTGTCAGGTTAGCATCTGATACAACTTCCGCTGGGGAATTCTGGGCCTGGTCTGGAGAAATGTGGAACCACCTGCGGCTCCCATTGACATCAACGGGCCATACAGATTGCAGGAGCCACTGCAATTGCACTGGAAGATGAGACGGTGGTAGGAAAAATTACAATAATAAAACACCGAGGGGCCCTCCTTGGATGCTGCGCCCCAAAGTACATCGTTAAGCTATGGAAGCAAAAGAAGCAGAATCAGTCGCAGGATCCTGCCCAATATAAAGTGTCCAGCACCAGCAGATAAGCAAGAACAAAACTTCTCCCTATCATTTTGTTCATTTCATTCCGATTATTTTTTTTTTAGGCTTCTCTAAATGAGCAACACACTGTAAACATAATCAAAGAAATAAACGCGGACGAGGCAAAGAGCACGATCCTTCTAACTGTAAACAGGAATTTGCTATTTCACCTCTCTTTTTTTTTCCTAAAGGTGGGAAGATTTAACTTTTTTTTTTTCTTTCACCTCTGCCACATTTCAGTCAGGCACCAAAATAAGGAATCTATGAAAAAAATATTTGGTGCAAATTAGGTTAACAGCGACATGTCCACCACAAGATGACTAGGGCACCAAACACAACATTTCTTAAGCTAACATGCTCCAGTTGCTGTCCACAGAAATAGCTAAAGACCCCCTAACATGTGTCTACTTATTCGAGAGGTATATATACAATCCTTGTGAAACCCAGGATTGACAGGCCAAACTAACCACACACTAGTTCCTTCATGATCGATACTAAATCTTCTGTAGCACAGGGCCTTCTAGCTCTGGGAATACCAGCTCCCATGCATTGGACCAATATGGCTGTTAGGATCCTCTCCTACCACTAGATATTGTACCACCAATTCCTCCTTTTCGCTAATGTGCTTGCAGACTTTTCCTCTAAATCAAATGGCTCAGAAGGCAAAATTTTGCTGCAAGGGCTTATGGCCATATGACCTGGTAAGGAAAATGGTGCACCGCATTGGTTCTTTCAGCTGTCAGAGCCAAGTTGTGTTTCAATGTCCACTCTGCAGATCGGGCACTTCTTGCTGGTTGCTAGCCACTGATCCACGCACACTTGGTGAAATAGATGCATACAGGGTAAACGCCTGCAAAAGAGAATCACATGCCTGTTACAGTTGGTGCAGTGATATGCATGAGGCGGGTGGAAAAGGGCCAAACACAACCACATATAGGATACAGCGAGGGAGAGAACCAAGCATTCTGCATTTAGTATGTTTATAGATTCATGGATTTCAAGGCCAGGTGGGGCCGTTATGACCATCTAGTCTGACCTCCTGCATAACGCAAGACAAAGACCCTCACCCAGTAATTGCTGCATCAAGCCCACATCTTCTGTTTAAACTATGGCAACTCTTTTAGAAAGCTATCCCGGCTTGATTTAAAGAGGGATGGAAAAACCAGCCACATCCCTAGGCAAGTTGTTCCAATGGTTAACAACCCTCACTGGTAACATTTCTGGCCTCTCTATTTGTTGCAGTTCAGTATCGTTTAAGTGTGGCCAGGCTGAGTGGCCTGGATGGCGCTTGCACACACAGCCCTAGAAAAAACAGTCACCGGTTGCACCCAGCACCTTATTTCCAAGATTTTCAAAGTATCCCACACGCACCAGTAAAAAAAAAAAGTGAAGGGCCAGTGCCTTTAACCCTTGTGCATGTGCCCTTGCATTACCCAGGTGTATGGAGGATGGCAGGGATTGGTCCCTCCATGGGACCACTGAAGGTGCACAGTGCCCCAGAAGAAGTACGTGGTGGGGACAGGGAGAAGGTAGCCAGGGCTCTCCAGGCAGCCTGGATTGGGCTCATCTGCAGAAGCAGGCTCCCCTTTCTTGTGTCACAATCCCTTCCTCCTGCATTTGGTGGAGCCCTGTCCCGCTCCCCTGCAAAGGGCCGTGCCTACATGCTGCCCGTGATTGGACCAAAGTTTCAGCAGGATAGCTCGGCACAGCCCTTACTCAGCTGGTACAAGCCAGGAGTAACTCTGCTGACGTTAGGGTTCCAGCACCACGTATGTAGCACTGTTGGGAAAACAGAAGCAGGCCCTGAATCTTCAGTCTCATCACTTTATGTCTATGGAGTTGGCTCCTACCCCCACTTAATTCAATGCTGGAATAAAGAATCCAATTTCCCCATAAGAATTAATGTAAATGTGGGGGGTTAGGTTCCAGGGAAATTTTTTTCACCAGACAAAAGACTATACAGATAATATATACTGTGTATATATATACACACACACACACACACACACACAGTATAAGTTTTAAACAAACAATTTAATACTGGTACACAGCGATGATGATTGTGAAGCTTGGTTGAGGTGGAGGAGTCAGAGGGTGGGATATTTCCCAGGGAATGCCTTACTGCTAAATGATGAACTAGCATTTGGCTGAGCCCTCAAGGGTTAACTGGTTGTTAATGTAGCCTCACTCTACAAGGCAGCTGGCATGGAGGGAGGGGAGACAGCATAGCAGACAGAGACTGAGACACACACCGTGACTTGCCCCCTCCCCCCGTACAACAAGCAGGAGTCTCGGGGAACAGCTCCAAGGCAGAGGGCAGGAGCAGCACATGGCAGTGGGGGGGAGGGACAGCTCAATGCCGGCAATTGCTAGCCTGCTGGGCAGCTGCAACACAGGGAACTTAGGGGAGGGAGGAGCTGATCGGGGAGCTGATAGGGGGGCTGCCAATCCACCCTGGTTCCAAGCCCCCACCAGCTAGCTCCAATGGGCTGCTCTTCCTGCAAGCAGTGGACAAAGCAGGCAGCTGCCAAACGACGTTAGAAGGGAGCATTGCGCAACTCTAAACGAGCATGTTCCCTAATTGATCAGCAACGTAATAACGAAACCATGTTAACCGGGATGAATTTAAGTGAGGAGTTACTGTATCTTATTGCAGGTTGGTTACTTTAGGGTACAACAGAAGGTCACAACCATTCCATGCTGTCTGCAGCATCGTTGTGTTGCCATTCTGGCTCACGGCAGCGGGAACTTTATGCCAAGAAATCCAAAATTTCCTAAGTGGCCATGACCCATCTTCCAATTTTGGGTGCTCATTTAAGGCTCCGAAAACTCTGGTTGTTGTCCCCCTCTAACCTCCCAAACACACATGCACTGAGCAGCTGGATTAAAGAGGAACCTGAAGCAAAACCCCAGATCCAAGCACCCCTGAACTTGAAATCTAGGTCTTCCTATAGCCACTCCCGTCATAATGGGTTGAGTCCAAAATCCAGATGCAAACACCCCAGAACTATAGAGACTTGCATACAGATCGGAACTGTGAGACTTGCCACCGACTTAGCTATCCAACAACCTGGCTCCTGCCGCCACACAAATACTGATTGGCACTGAAATCTGCAGTGCTGTGGGCCTAAAAACACAGGGGCCCAGAAACAGGTGACCAAAAGCAGAAGTCACTGTTGACAACTTTGCCCTAGTGCTGCAGCATAGCTCCCTTTGGCCCCAGTTTATAAAATGGACTTTGAGAGAATCCTAAAGATGTTTCGCTTCCTACAGACACCTGCACTCAGAGTATCAAAGGGCGCTCACCAGAACAAGAGCATTGGCAGCCCGGTCTTAAAAACATACTCACGCAGCGGTGAATGATTTCCAATAAAATCAAATCCAAACCAAGCAGGAAATGAATGGAACTAAGCGGGGGGGAATCTGAGAGCCAGAAAATCTCTGTGGGAAAGATCATACCTCACGTCTTCTCCGTCTTCAAGCATAGACAGACAGATTGTGCATTTCTCATCGGTGTCCGACTCCTCCCCATCCTCCTTCTCAGCTTTGTCTTCCTGTGGTCTTCTCTGTGACAAGGTTAAAGACGTAATGTAATTACACAAGGAGAGACTCTGACTCGCTACTGTTCTCTAAAGCCTCTGCAACTGGAGGAATCGGAACAGTAAGCGCTTCATTGTCAACTGAAAGGACCCACCAGGTTAGGGAAGCCTGCCCAGACAAAATCCACAGCGGGATGGATGCCAGTTCCTACTCATGCTCCAACTGTCAAATTGTACCAGGAGAGGAAAGGCAGACAGAATAATGTCAGCGTCCCAAAGGGGCCAGGCAGCCACTTTCTTATGACTTCTATGATTAAAGTCACAGTCATTAATGTCACAATGAATGTCATGATTCATTCTTAGGTACTGAAACCTCCACAGTCTCTTGAACATTTCCAGTGAACAATAACAATCCCAGTTGAAGCCTCAGATATTCCAGCACAATTCCCACAGATGCTGCACCTGTATATCCCAGGAGGTATCTGCACACATATACCTGCCAGTTATAGTTGTTTCCTGTAGACTTTAGAAGCGTGACCCTTTCTACACAACTCAGCATTCACTGCAGTAACTTCCATGCCACTAAAAATACCCTGGTACCCAGGGCCTCCGCCAGTAATTCCAGGCCCCAGGGCAAAACAGTCAATGGGCCCCCAGACCGCGTGGACGCAGTCCACCGGACATTTGGCCGGCGCTGCACCTGCGCTGGCTGGCGCCCAGCAAGCTGCCAGCTGTGATGCTGGGCGCGCTCTTCCGGCATGGCCAGGGCTTCCACATGCCTGCCCGGTAGGGTTGCCAACTGTCTAACTGCCCCACCCCCTGCCCCACCCCTTCCCTGAGGCCATGCCCCTGCCCTGCTCCTTCTCCGAGGCCTCGCCCCTGCTCACTCCATCCCCCCTCCCTCTGTCGCTTGCTCTCCCCCACCCTCACTCACTTTCACCAGGCTGGGGCAGGGGGGTTGGGGTGTGGGGGAGGGTGAAGGGTCGGGCTCTGAGAAGGAGTTTGGGTGCAGGAGGGGGTGTGGGCTCTGGGAGGGAGTTTGGGTGCGGGAGGGGGTGAGGGGTCAGGCTCTGGGAGGGAGCTTGAATGCGGGAGGGGGTGCAGGGTGCGGGGTCTGGGAGGGAGTTAGGGTGTGGGGTGCAGGCTCTAAGCTGGGGTAGGAGGCTGGGGTAAAGGAAGGGGTCAAGGGGTCGGTGCTTACCTCGGGCGGCTCCCAAAAGCGACTGACACACCCCTCTGGCCGCAGCTCCTAGGCGGGGGGCCCAGAGGGTCTCCGCCCACTGCCGCCTGCAGGCACTGCCCCCCACAGCTCCCATTGGCCGCAGTTCCCGGCTAATGGGAGCTGCGGAGTCAGCACTCGGGGTAGCAGCAGCGTGCAGAGATGCCCTGCCCCCCCTCCAGGGGCTGTAGGGCCATTCCAGCTGCTTCCGGGAATGGTACTGTGCGAGGGCAGGCAGTCAATTGCCCAGGTCCTGGGGCAATTGCCCTCTTTGCCCCCCCCCCACCCCGTCAGCAGGCTTGCTGGTACCACAAGGACTCTGGAGTGGCAACTGTTACTTGTCTTGTGCTAATGTCAACAAGCCCCTGCCCCATTGTGCTTGGCGCTGTACAAATAGAAAAAGTGTCTTTAATGGAGCTCATAAATGAAAGTAGAATTCGGCCCATAAGCTTTTCCCATTGTTTTCCATACTTTTCAGTTCCACTCACATTCCCTTTCCTGAGAGAGAATGATCTAAACCCAGCCCAGCAAGTAAAACAGAGTCAAAGTCTCAGGTCCCTCTTTCCTGCCTCCTCTCTTGTAGATCAAAAATAAAGTGACCTCCTGGAGTTTTGATCACAAAATCTGGAGATGTCACTGTTCCTGAAGGGAGAGTGCAGATCCTCTCATCATTTCGTGAGTCCTCCTGGTGTGGGACTTGGACTCAAAAGGGACATATACGTACACCCGCAGCTTTGCCTGTGTGTGTGAAATCTGCAGGTGCTACCACTTGTGTGGATAAATGACAAGAGTTTACACACACACACACACACACACACACACACACGTGTGAGCACTGAGACTGAGATTGCTGAGTGGGAGAAGGTTGAGGCACAACCAGCTGAGCTACCCTGGCACTTTAGTCTACGATCCCCACAACACATTATAACCAAACATGAGATGAACCATAGGGATTCTGGATTTCAAATTCCTCCCATCTGGATTTGAGGCTTTGGTTTGGGCCTCAATCTAACCTGAATTTGGCACGCGCACACACACACACACACACACACACACACACACACACACACATCAAGTTTCTTCCTATTTCCTATCCATGAGTAATCCTGGGACAAGAATGATTACATGTTTCTCTAGCAGCTAAACTCATTCCCTTAGGAAGTGAAAGTCAGACCTGCTGGGAGAGTTGCCTGTAGACACAACCCTGGCAGATTTCTCACCTTTTTGTACTTGTGTGGGAAAGTGAACCTCTCGATGATGTTCTGCACAGCTCCCCGGTTCACGCTGCCTAATCTGTCTTCCAGCTGCAGCAGCTCCTTAAGCAGAAAATATCCACAAGGCATATGACAATCTCCCAAGACTATCCCTGCAGATTCATTCTGCTTTGTGATGAACATAGAATGTAAGGTTCTTTTCTTA
Source organism: Chrysemys picta bellii (assembly GCF_011386835.1). Classification (NCBI taxonomy): domain Eukaryota; kingdom Metazoa; phylum Chordata; order Testudines; family Emydidae; genus Chrysemys; species Chrysemys picta. Next base: position 12,988,583 of record NC_088796.1, on the reverse strand, counting down.
CCATTTATTCAGAGAAAATATAATCTCATGTTAATAATACTATGTTTCATGAAGTCTTTTATCATAAGAACATAAGAACGGCCATACTGAGTCAAGCCACAGGTCCATCTAACTCAGTATCTTTCGACAGTGGCCAATGCCAGGTGCCCCAGATGGAATTAACAGAACAGGGAATCATCAAGTGATCCGTCCCCTGTCACCCATTCCCAGCTTCTGGCAAACAGAGGCTAGGGACATCATCCCTGCCCATCCTGGCTAATAGCCATTGATCCACCTATCCTCCATGAATGTATCTAGTTCTTTTTTTAACCCTGTTATAGTCTTCGCTTTCACAACCTTCTCTTGCAAAGAGTTCCACAGGTTGACTGTGCGTTGTGTGAAAAAATACTTCCTTTTGTTTGTTTAAACCTGCTGCCTATTAATTTCATTTGGTGAGCCCTAGTTCTTGTGTTATGAGAAGGAGTAAATATCACTTCCTTATTTACTTTCTCTACACCACTCATGATTTTATAGACCTCTATCATATCCCTCCCCGAGTCATCTCTTTTCCAAGATGAAAAGTCCCAATCTTATTAATCTCTCCTCATACGGAAGCTGTTCCATCCCCTTTTCTGAACCTTTTCCAATTCCAATATATCTTTTTTGAGATGGAACAAACACATCTGCACGCAGTATTCAAGATGTGGGGCATACCATGGATTTATAGAGAGGTAATATGATCTTTTCTGTTTTATTGTCTATCCCTTTCCTAATGATTCCCAACATTCTGCTAGCTTTTTGACTGCTGCTGCACATTGAGTGGATGTCTTCAGAGACCTATCCACAGTGACTCCACGATCTCTTTCTTGAGTGGTTACAGCTAATTTAGACCCCACCATTTTATATGTATAGTTGGGATTATGTTTTCCAATGTGCATTACTTTGCATTTATCAACATTGAATTTCATCTGCCATTTTGTAGCCCAGTCACCCAGTTTCGTGAGATCCCTTTGTAGCTCTTCGCAGTCTGCTTTGGATTTAACTATCTTGAGTAGTTTTGTATCATCTGCAAATGTTGCCACCTCCTTGTTTACCCGTTTTTCCAGCTCATTTATGAATATGTTGAATAAGACTGCTCCAAGTACAGACCCCTGCGGGACATCACTATTTACCTCTCTCCATTCTGAAAACTGACCATTTACTCCTACTCTTTGTTTCCTATCTTTTAACCCGGTACCAATCCATGAGAGGACCTTATCCCATGACAATTAACAGACATGGGCCCAAGCCACAGAATCCAGACCTGGGTTTCTGACACTTAGAAGTTCAGGGTGTTTGAATCAACAGTTTTCAGTCAGGCCATTGTCTACAAATAAGTGATTTATAAAACATTAGTTAATTCTCCATTCACACCTGTGAAGTAGGTGGAGTCTTATCTCCAGATAGGAAAAATGAAACAGAGAAATTAAGTGACATGTTTATGGCCACACATTGAGCCAGAGCCAAAAGTAGGACCCAGGAGTCCTGGCACACAGGACTTCATTGCCACCCACATTGATGATTTAGTTGGGAATTGGTCCTGCTTTGAGCAGGGGATTGGACTAGATGACCTCCTGAGGTACCTTCCAACCCTGATATTCTATGATTCTATGATTCTATGATATTAAAATGACATGTTTTAAAATAATCTGGACACAAGTATTTTGCCAGATAAGTGCTACTGTCTCTGTATGTTTCACAGAGAAGGTACAAACTGGGCCAAAGTTTCAAAACAGCCTGTAAAATGTGAGCTCCCAATTCTTCTGTGCCCACACCTGGATTTGTGTGTGAACCACTAGGAGTCTGATCCAAACCCCCCTGAATGGAAATCTTTTCATTGACTTCAGTGAGCTCTGAATAAGTCCCAACTACATCTATTTAGCGTTCCTGGACCTAGCACATATATTCCAGTTTGGAACAGCTGTTCTATAGCAAACAGTTTTAAAAATGTATGATAGGACATATGCAGGTTCCAGGGGAAGCAAAAAGGGGTTAAACAATCATGTAAACCAGAAGGTACCTACTTCATAACTTTCCCTTACGGCAGACGTGTGCCTGTTTGGATTCAGTCCCTGAAGAGCAAGTAACTGAAGCTGAGGATAAGGGTAGTTTCTGATTTCATGGACTACCTGCGCAGGAGAGGGAAGACAATCACCTGTATTAGCACATGAAATCCTGACTTCAAATCAAATCTTTTTAAAGTACAAAACTTCAGAGCAGACTGACAACTAGTTTGAGGCCCAAAATGAAGATTTCTTTTAAAACGTAGAAATCATAGAGTTTTTATTAATTAAATCTACTCTCAGGAAAAATACAATTGTGATTTTTTTTTATTTTGTGTACAGTATTGCCAACCCTAGGCATTCAAAAATCATGAGATCAGCTTAAAAATAATCAGCAATACATTTTGGGTTCTGTTTATTTGTCCTGTGGTTTTTAGCCATTTACATAGCATTTGAGTCACACTGCCAAGCTTTTCTTTAAAACCAGGAGAACTAGAAACTTACTTTAAAGAAAAAAATGAAAGCTTGGATTCTCACATAGTCACATGATTCCAGGAGCTGGGGGCTTTAAGAAAAAAAAAAGCCAGACAAAACCCCCACCAAATATCACAAGACACAATAAAATTGCTATGGTTGGCAACACTGTGGGTCAAAATCCAAAACACAACATCCTGCTAGCAGGAGAGTATCACTAAGGCTATGTCTACACTAGCACTTTTGTCGATAAACCTTGTCAGTCAGGGGTGTGAAAAAACACACCCCTGAGCGACATAAGTTATACTGCTAGAAGCACTGGTGTGGACGGCGCTATGTTGGTGGGAGATGCTCTGCTGTCAACATAGCTACCACCACTCATTGGGGTTGGGTTAATGATGCTTATGGGAGAGGTCTCTCCCATCGGCATAGAGCGGCTGCACGGGAGACCTTACAGGGTACAGCTGCAGTGGTACACCTGTGCCGCTGTGAAGTCTCTAGTGTAGACATAGCCAAAGTGAAACTGATCATCATCAGTGTCGAGTGAAGAGCAGAAAGTTAACAAACAGCCGAAAGGTTGTCGAGGATAATAGATTCCCAATCCCCATTCAAATCTCATCTTGATACAATCACACACAGACTGAAGAGTGAGGACTTCTCTTAAAGAGTCACAAATCAGGAGAGGGGCCCCAAAACAGCATTTGTTTTTGAGAGCAAGCTTTTTGGGGGGAGGATCTGACTGATGATTTTTGAACTCATACAATTAATATCACAAATGGTGAAAAGTGAATAATTCGTTTAATTTTAACATACTTGCAGGAGTTGTATTGGTAACACCTCGTCAAAAAAATACCTGGGTGATCTTCATGCTGTTGGTCTCCTTTAAAATGCTACTAGGAATAGGCTTCAAAGATTTGTGTCAAGGATCCTTTTAAGTGGAAGGAGATACAGCAGGAAGGATTCTCAGAGATGCAGAGACTTTAAGGACAGAAGGGACCATCATGATCATCTAGATTCTAGTCTGACCTCCTAAGGTCCCTTTACACCACTCTGGCACTACAAAGGGATTAAATATACTTCAAGGCTGCTTTACATTGCCAGAATGGTGTAAACAGTGCTTAGTCTGAATGAGCATCAGGACCAATTATTGACTTCAATGGAGTTAATCTGGATTTACAGTGGTTTAGCTGGGAGCGGAATTTACCCTAATATCTACAGTGGTACAGTGTTCCATCTCTTTTCCATTCTGTCTAGATTTTGTGGGCCAGCTAGTGTAAAATCGGTGTAGCTCCACTGAAGGTAATAGAACTAATCCAATTTACTTTTCCTGCCCAATGAGTACAATGACGCAACCTTATCCTCTCAGGCAGACTCCCTCCCACAGCCAGAGATAAGTGGGACTCTTAGAAGACAGGTGATGGAAAGATAACAGCCTTTATTTTGACTGCCTTCTGGCAGACAATGCATAAAACATTTCCAGGCAGAAGTGTTTCACTTACCATCTGCGTTGAGGATGTGTTTCTGGGGAAATGGTGCATTCTAGACGTAGCTAAATAATGTTGATAGTGCTGAGGAACTGGCCTGACCTGGAACTGGGCATGTGTCAGTCCAGCATCAACACTAAGATCCCTGTAAGAATGAGACCAAAAATACATATATACAGAAAATATAAATCCAATCTTCCTTTTACATGCCTCACTTTATTTCTGAGCCCTAATACGCTGCCAGTTACAATTCATAGTATGCTCTCACATACCGGGCACGCAGTTCATTGGGTCCCATTCTCAGCTACAATGGTGCAAATCCAGAGTGATGCCACTGACATCGGTAGTTACTCCACATTTACAGCACTGCAGTAGAGCGGAACTAGGCCCGATTCTCCACGGTCTTGCTCTTTGTGCAAGTCACTTACACCTTGTCAAGGTAGTGTAAATTGGTGGCAAGAGTCATGATTTGCATATGTGCAAGGCAGTAGAGAAATAGGCCCACTGGCTTCATAGGTGGATGAATAAAAATTTAGTAGCCTTATTACTCCCCCAGGATATGACGGGTAAGGCAATGTGAATCAACTGGTTCAGAACAGGCCAGATTTTGTTTTCGCTCACGCCAGCGTAAATCTGGAGTAATTCTACTGGCTATAGAATTTGCCTGTTCCACTTTATTTTTTTATTAATACTAATCATACTTTGCTTATATACTTTACAAACATAGGAGATGCCTCCCCCGCCACTAAAATGCAATCACTTCCAATGTGAAACAAAGCATCCGTTTAACAGAGTACAGCAACAGTGGCACAGGGAGAGAAGAACTGAAACTACAAGGAGAATTTTAGGTAGGCAGAATAATACCAAATTGGAATTAAGCCAGAACACCGCTAGAACTTGGTCAAATATGACGGTGGGAACTTTAACACCACCACATAGTCAAGAGCTGGAATTCACATAATATTCAAAACTGGCCCAGCCCATAGAACAGAACCCCTAACAGATCACAAAGGTAATGGTTCAATGCTGACGCAGAGTCCCACCTACAATGCTTTCTGCAGCACTTATGTAGTCATTGGAGTTTTACAATCCCAGGGATAAGCTCATCTGCAATTGCTTGGCTTATGAGAGCACAGTGGTTCACAGCACAAAGCGAGATGGTACATACCTTACCCTAATCAGTCAGGGGCCCAAAGCCTCTGAACTGCAAAATTATTATTAAAAGAAAACAAAGACAAGGAAGCCATATATAGGAGGGGGAAAGGAATACATCTGAGGGGAATGGGGCAAAAAGTGGGCTGGAGTCATAAGGATAGAAGTTCATCAATTTTAAAGCCAGAAAAGACCATTAGACCATCTAGTCTGTTCATAGATTAAATCATCATCTAGTCAGACCTCCTGTGTGACACAGGCCAAAGAATTTAACCCAGCTACTCCTGTGTTGAGCCTAACCACTTGTGTTTGGCTAAAGCATCTCTTCCAGAAAGCATCTAATCTTGATCTGGAGACATCTAGAGATGGAGAATCCACCACTGTTGTAATCTCAGAAAAAAGACACAGTTTGTCTCAATGCATTTCTCATGCTTTCACCAGACAGAAATTTATGATCTCCATAAGCCCTCCAGCGGGGAGCCCCTCCTGTGCACGCACACACAGACACAAACCTGTGAGCTAAAACGTGCTGGCAAACCCCACCCTCTTGATTCCTGGAGTCCAAGGGCAGAGAGCTAGCACGTTATCTCCATCAGTAATTCAATTAACAGATCCCTTGGCTCTCCAGCAAGAGAAATCTCATAGCAAACAGTGCTTTGAATGCTGGTCACTTTATCAGAGTTACAAAAGCAGGCACTCTGATAACCACGGTATTAGCACTTGCCAAAGTGAAGCTAATGAGAACCTCAAACTTCCTTTCCCTTATAATAATTAATGGAGATATCCTATCTTCTAGAACTGGAAGGGACCTTGAAAGGTCATCAAGTCCAGCCCCCTGCCTTCACTAGCAGGACTAAGTACTGATTTTGCCCCAGATCCCCAAGTAGCCCCCTCAAGGATTGAACTCACAACCCTAGGTTTAGCAGGCCAATGCTCAAACCACTGAGCTATCCTACCCCCTCCCTTAAGTGGATGAAGAGAGTAGCCGGCACTGAGGCTCGTTATGAGCTATCAAAACATTTCTTCAAGTGGAAGCTGTGGAAGCTGCTTTTCCTCAGCAGCGGATGACAGACATGAAGACACAGTCACTGTAGAAGTCTTTGGCAGACCTGCTGCTTGAAACATCCTGAGGGGAGGAGAGAACTCCAACGCCCACTCCTGCCATTCCTCTGGCCTATTCCTGCCCTTTGCTTGGCTGTACCATGCCTCCTGTCATGCGGGATCTCAAATGGAGCCGAGCTGCCAAGCCTCAGACCAGAAGAAGGCCCACCGAAGGATGCAAGGTGTTGCAGGAGGGAGACTGACCTATGAGGAGAGATTTAAAAGCTGCCCCAGTAATATTTAATGTGGAAAAGAGAAGATTAAGAATTCAGAGTGAGAGAGAGAGAGGGACAAGCAGTGTGGTCCAGTTGTCTATTCGTGGCTCTGCTGCTAGTTATTATGATAGACATACATAATAGCAGCATAGGTGTGCATAATGCTATACAGAGAAAGTAACGACTCTTTGCTTTCAAGGACCTTATTATAATTTAAGACCTCATTCCTACAATGGCATCCTGCATCGATGCCTAGCTCTACTGTCATCATGAACAGGTCTGACTACCAAAAGGAGGCTGCCAGACAACTCTCCAATACCAAATTCTACAGGCCACTTCCCTCAGATCCCACTGAGGAATACACAAAGAAACTGCACCATCTACTCAGGACACTCCCTACACTAACACAGGAACAAATCAACATACCCTTAGAGCCAGAACCGGGGTTATTCTATCTACTACCCAAGATCCACAAACCCAGAAATCCCGGACGCCCCATCATCTCGGGCATCGGCACCCTCACTGAAGGACTGTCTGGATATGTGGACTCCCTACTCAGACCCTACGCCCCCAGCACTCCCAGCTATCTCCGTGACACCACTGATTTCCTGAGAAAACTACAATGCATTGGTGATCTTCCAGAAAACACCATCCAAGCCACCATGGATGTAGAGGCTCTCTACACAAACATCCCACACACAGATGGAATACAAGCTGTCAGGAACAGTATACCTGATGATGCCACAGCACAACTGGTTGCTGAGCTCTGTGACTTTATCCTCACACACAACTATTTCAAATTTGGTGACAATATATACCTCCAGACCAGTGGCACCACTATAGGCACCCGCATGGCCCCACAATATGCCAACATTTTTATGGCTGACCTGGAACAACGCTTCCTCAGCTCTCGTCCACTCATGCCCCTTCTCTACGCTACATTGATGACATCTTCATCATCTGGACCCATGGGAAGGAGACTCTGGAAAAATTTCACCACGATTTCAGCAGCTTCCACCCCACCATCAACCTCAGCCTGGACCAATCTACACTTCCTAGACACCACCGTGCAAATAAGTGACGATCACGTTAACACCACCCTATACCGAAAACCCACCGACCGCTATGCCTACCTTCATGCCTTCAGCTTCCATCCCGGACACACCACACGATCCATTTTCTACAGCCAAGCACTGAGATACAACCGTATCTGCTCCAACCTCTCAGACAGAGACCAACACCTACAAAATCTTCACCAAGCATTCTCAAAACTACGATATCCACATGAGGAAATAAGGAAACAGATCAACAGAGCCAGACGTGTACCCAGAAGCCTCCTACTGCAAGGCAAGCCCAAGAAAGAAACCAACAGAACTCCACTGGCCATCACATACAGTCCCCAGCTAAAACCTCTCCAATGTATCCTCAGTGATCTACAACCCATCCTGGACAATGATCCCTCACTTTCACAGGCCTTGGGTGGCAGGCCAGTCCTCACCCACAGACAACCCGCCAACCTGAAGCATATTCTCACCAGTAACTACACACCGCACCATAGTTACTCTAACGCAGGAACCAATCCATGCAACAAACCTCAATGCCAATTCTGCCCACATATCTACACCAGCAACACCATCACAGGACCTAACCAGATCAGCCACACCATCACCACTTCATTCACCTGCACGTCCACTAATGTAATATATGCCATCACATGCCAGCAATGCCCCTCTGTTATGTACATCGGCCAAACTGGACAGTCCCTATGTAAAAGGATAAATGGACACAAGTCAGATATTAGGAATGGCAATATACAAAAACCTGTAGGAGAACACTTCAATCTCCCTGGACTCACAATAGCAGATTTAAAGGTAGCCATCCTGCAGCAAAAAACCTTCAGGACCAGACTTCAAAGAGAAACTGCTGAGGTTCAGTTCATCTGCAAATTTGACACCATCAGCTCAGGATTAAACAAAGATTGTGAATGGCTAGCCAACTACAAAAGCAGTTTCTCCTCCCTTGGTGTTCACACCTCAACTGCTAGAAGAGGGCCTCATCCTCCCTGATTGAACTAACCTCGTTATCTCTAGCCTGACTCACTCTTGCTTGCATATTTATACCTGCCCCTGGAAATTTCCACTACATGCATCCGAAGAAGTGGGTATTCACCCACGAAAGCTCATGCTCCTATATGTCTGTTAGTCTATAAGGTGCCACAGGACTCTTTGCTGCTTTTACAGATCCAGACTAACACGGCTACCCCTCTGATACTTAGCTCTACAGTAGCCATTGGAACTTGGGGTTGGTGCAGGAGGTTGTTTGCATGGATGTCTTTGCAGGATCAGGGTCTAAGAAGAGCCCATTAAGCCTCTCCTGTCTGTATATCTCAGGTTTTCCTACCTCCCTGTGGCTGTGGGCCCAACTGGCTAGGGGGTCTAGAAGTGTCAAGGAGAACGTCCGCTTTCATTTCTTTTAAAAACTAAGATCAATATTTTCAAATTTGTATGGCCAAAGTTAGGCACCCAAATCCAGACTTCGGCATCTACCTAAAAGTGGCCAGATTTTCAAAGTCACTATTATACAGGTGTCTAAATATGCATTTTAGGTGCCTACCATCCGCCACCGATTTCTAATTCTTTTCCTTGAATAGAGTGCTTTGAAACGCACACCACCGTGTACTGATTGCTAGGGCTGGGAGGGCCAAGCAGCAGGGCTCTGCTCCTGCAGCAGGAAGCTGAGGAAGTCAGCGGAGGCTCCATCTACACTATGAGCTCGGGGTGTGATTTCCTTGTTCGTGTACACGCACTTGCACTAGTGCCCATCGAGTTAGTGAGAATATAAATAGGAAGGTAGCCACGGTAGCCGCAGCAGCAGAGGGGCCGCACAGCTGAGCCACGCAGAGTACATACCCGCTGGTTTCACGTAGGTTTGTACTCGGCACAGCTCAGCCAGGCCTCCGTTACCAGCGCGACCATGGCTACCCTGCTATTTATACTCATGCTAACTCAAGGAGCGCTAGCCCAAGTCTGCATACACCAGCAGGGAAATCACACCCCTCGCTTGTAGCACAGAGCCTGAGCTCAGCATGTGTGATACATGGCCAGACAGGGTTAAACATCCTGCAGGATGAATGACTCAAATTCAACCCTTCAAGACATATGGGGAGATAATGTTTGTGGTTTTGTGTATTTACATATATATGGGTTTCAGAGTGGTAGCCGTGTTAGTCTGTATCAGCAAAAACAACGAGGAGTCCTTGTGGCACTTTAGAGACTACCAAATTGATTTGGGCATAAGCTGTCGTGGGTTAGAACCCACTTCATCAGATGCATGACGTGAAAAATACAGGATCAGGTATAAATCCATGAAAGGATGCCCAAATAAATTTGTTAGTCTCTAAGGTGCCACAAAGACTGCCTCCTTATATACGGGTAGTGGTCAACAATGTACTCAACAGTCCTTGTCTATGCTGTATTCTGTTAATTCAGAGCTAAAAGAACATCCTAGCATTTAAATGAACTGTAAACGTGGGATATCTCTGTATTCATCTCTCTTTGAAGTGTATAGCAAATCACCTGTGAATGGTGGAAAAACAGGCAATTGCCTTATGTTAATCTGTGTGAATAATTAACAACAATGCTTTAGAAAATGAGAGCCTATTGTTCCCCGAGGGACTCTAACCTGTCAAAGAAGGCCTGAATTGTATAAAACAGGGGTAGGCAACCTATGGCACGGGTGCCGAAGGCGGCACGCAAGCTGATTTTCAGTGGCACTCACACTGCCCGGGTCCTGGCCACCGGTCCGGGGGGTTCTGCATTTTAATTTAATTTTAAATGAAGCTTCTTAAACATTTTTAAGACCTTATTTACTTTACATACAACAACAGTTTAGTTATATATTATAGACTTATAGAATGAGACCTTCTAAAAACGTTAACATGTATTACTGGCACGTGAAACCTTAAATTAGAGTGAATAAATGATGACTCAGCACACCACTTCTGAAAGGTTGCCGACCCCTGGTATAAAAGATGCTTGGGTCCCAATCTTTTTTATCTCGGATCTGCTTGATGCTTCAATGCAGGGGAAGCTTAAGCCACAAGATTGAGATCCCAGTGCTAACTGGACCGCCCTGAATATGATATTGGACTATAATCTATGGACTAAAATCTAAAAGAACTCTTTGCAACTATAAAGCTCACCATCGCTGCCTATGAATCTGAACCTCAAGTATTGCACTCATCTGTATGTATATTGATCTTTTAACCATACTCTCTCTCTTTCTTTTTTAATACATTTTAGTTTAATTAATAAGAATTGGCTGTAAGCGTGTGTTTGGGTAAGATCTGGTTGGTAATGTGTCTGATCCTTTGGAATTGGTAGAATTTTTTATATGATGAACTAAGATTTTCATTCATCTTCATCATATCTGACTTGGGTAACTAGGTGGAGGTCTGAGGCTGGGTTACTTTAAAGGAACTGCGTTTTGGACTTCTGAATAACCAGTAAGATATAACAGAAGCTGTTTAGTGCTGGCTTGGTAAATCTAAGTATTGGAATATCCACCAGCTTTGGGGATTGTCTGCCCCATTCTTTGCAGTGCACCCAGTTGAGTGACCTCAGCTGGCTCCCCCCGGGACCCCAGTCATAGCATGTATCCCAAAGAATCGTCTCACTAACCTTCCCTGAGCCCTTAGACCCACCTAGTGCATGGTGTTGTGAGAGGACTGAGTTACATGGAGAACAGCAAACAAACTGTTTCATGACAGGCCCACCCCAAGAGTGTTAAATCCCTTTCCCCCCACTACACCAATTATAATGTAAATTACTCTAGTGCCTAGAGGCCCCAAATGAGATCATGGCCCCACTCTGCTAGGAGCTGTACAAACACACACCGAGAAACAATCCCTGCCCAAAGATCTCACAGTCAAAATAGATAAAACATGGCAAAAGAAACAGGCCCACCAAGGTGAAGTTAATTGTCTAAGGTTATACAGCATGCGACTGGAAAAGTCAGATGGATGGGTGTCCTATTCATATGACAAGGCATCCTCAAGTGCACATCATGTGTCTGCACAATTACACCATGTACACACGCAACTGCAGCACTATAATTGCATCACCAAATTAATCACACAATTGTGCACCTAACTTTAAAAAAAAAAAATCACGCCTGCTACATGATGTTGCTTCACAGGATCCCAACTAACAGACCATATTGGACGTTTTCTGAGCATTTTGAAATGAATAAATATGACAAGCTAGCTGGGGGAAGCAAAAACAACCACCACCAACATTCTAGCACAAGCCACCATCGGCACAGCATTCTGATGCATGGACATCATAGATTGACATCTTGTTGCAATGCCTGTAGGACTCATCTCACTTGGAAATAATAACTGAAGGATTAGAGGCAGGATAACAGGTTAGATCGTACTCTCTAAATGCATATTCAGAAGACAATTTGAGTGACCAAAGGGAGTGTTTTATGTTTTAATAAAGGTGTGGCTGTTGGAGATATCTGATCACTTTCAGCAATTCTACCCAACCCCTTTTCATGTAAAAATACACTCCCTTGCCTTCAAGTGAACGCAGTCTCCACTGATGTATTAATACGTTACAGGAATGTTTGTACATCTGTCACTGGATAGACTAGTACAAGCACCCTGAGGGGAGATGAGTCACCCAAAGGTATATATACACATATACTATATGATTTCCTGACAGCCACTCCTTCAGTTTTATAAGATTATTGAACAACCAAGGCAAAAATAGGAGGTTAAGTGGTGCTTTATAATGAGCATAATAACCCCCCCACACACACACACACACACAGAGCGCTATTCCATCCAGAGAGAACCTAAAGCACTTGTCAGCGCATAGAAACTTGGCCAAAATTCTGCTCTCGTTGGTTTCAATAATGGGAATGCTCGAGAAAAAGAGACAGAAGAATCAGGCCATATGTATACTGAACTTCAACGGTTCCAAAGTCACAAATTAGGAAATGCCAGGATTCAGGTTGTCTATGCAACCTTAATTTGTCCCCCTTGTGCATATGCATTATGATCCAGTCTTTAATTACATGACCACATGCTATTTTTTCTACAGCAGCCCCACCACATTCAGTGCGCAGAATGGACTGTGCTCACTTATTGAGCAGCTATCCAATAATTTGTTTTTCCCTCATCGTTCAATGTAGACACATGCCTTTTTCACTGCACACTATTCAAACCGTGTCCTGACAATAGAATGATTAATTTCCTGGTGAGCTTTTCTGTCGTTCTCGTTGCTACAGTAGCCGAGCACTTCACAAGTATTAATTTATTTATTTATTTTCAGAACACCCCCCGGGAGATGAGGGGTGCTATTATCCCCATTTTACAGATGAGGAACTGAGGTACAGAGAGGTCAAAGTCAAAAGTATCTATTAGTTTTGGGTGCCCAATTTGAGACATCTAGAACCTGATGTTTCAGAGGACTTAGCATTACACAGCTCTGTATCTGTTCCAAGCACAGCTCCCCTTGACTTCAGTTTCAGCTGTGAGTAGTCAGCACTTCCACAAATCAGACCCCAGGCTCTCAAATCAGGAACCCAGAAAATGAGGAACACACAATTCCTGTGAAAAGTTTGGTTTAAATGAATTGCCTCCCACTGCACAATAACACGGTGACAGAGGCAAGGACAGAATCCAGCTCTCCTGGGCAGCATTCAACTGCCTTAACCAACAGATCCTTCTTTCTCTTCCCGCAATCCCTGCCTCATCCACTACACACCTTCCAAGGCTGTAACAGATAGAACGCACCTGATCTTGTCTGATCTCAGAAGCTAAACTAACCCTGGGCCTGGCTAGTACTTGGATGAGAGACCACCTGGGAATCCCAGGTGCTATCGGCAGCTTTTCTTCTATTTCCAGTCCCTTATCCAATCACACCTCTGGGCAGAGTTCCTCTGGGCCGCATCCACTGACTCCCTGGATGCCTTTGAGGAGCAGTGGGTACTGTCTGGGGCTCTCTGCTCAGTGTTCTCTTCTGGACACCGGAGTTTTGTCCTACGACCTGCACTCCCACTCCTGTTTTTTTCATTTGCTATCCCCTGCATTTACTTGTGGCCTGGGACCACTGGCCCCTTCCGCTGGGGTGGGGGGTTGCCTTTAGTCGTGGGCGAGCTTAGGCCTGCAATCTCCCAGGCACACAATAGATACACACCTTCCAACTGCTGTAACCAAAGTCATAGGGGGTTCTACAGATTACAGCCTCCTTCCCTACACAGCCCTGATTCATCCCCAGAGCATCACCCTCCCGTGCACTGAACGAGGCAGGAGTCCTGCTGAATAAATAGTAAGTGATCACGTCACTAAAGACTGTCTCGTAATGCGTACGCACAAGGGGATAAAATTAAGACGTGCAAGCTTAATTCTGGCATTTCCCAACTTTTGGGTGCCTGACTTTGCAACGTTCATAATGTGCCGCTGACATAGTTTTGTGTGTCATTTCCTTGGTTCTTAAAAAAAAGGAAACTGAAACAAAAACAACAGAAATTCCATTATGTGCTATCGTATTGACACCCACTCATTGAATTGCAGCCACTTCTGCAGTGGAGCGTGGCAGCTGTTTAACAGCACATGGCAACTGTAAACCACCATTTAGGAGCAGAAGTGAAGAATTTCTGGGCTAGATTCTCTAGCTCAATGCCCCTTAGCTCTGCTGGCCTCTATCCTTCCCTCTCCAGAGGCCCTCCAGTGCAGACCACGAAGAGAGGAATCCCAGAACACAATGCAGTAGGGAACTAGAGACAGCTAGGACCATTGAGAGCAGCCTCCAGTCTGCTCCAGTTTGACTAGAGGCTAAGGCAGAGAATCGAGATGCTGTAACTGGCTCCAGGACAGTCTGCTGCACCCAGCATATACCGTATGCAGCAGAAAATCTGACCCACTAGATGTAACTAAAACTGCAGGTGGCATATAAATAGGGAAATGTAATTACCCGAGCTGGGGTCTGGTTGGGCCTCTGGGGTTAACGCCCCACTTGCTACACAAGTGCAAAGTTTTATCATATTGTGAAAAGTGTCATGGGAACATTATCATTAATTTATTATAGCGAGTCAAAGTATAAACATTTTCCCGTAATACCCAGGGGCCATGACCTTTAATGACCACGGTTGCTTATGGCTTTGGTTTTATGCCTCATCCAAAACACCAGGGGAAATGAAAGACTTACCAGTCTGTGCCTTCAGCTAGATACCTGGGCTGGGGCCCCATGGGTTGAGGAGTTTGCAGTTGGTGGCCGAAGTCAAAGCCTGGGTGTAACCGATGAGGTTGAACAGACATGCGCTCCTGAGTCCGCCTGCAGGGGTGAGGAGAAGGGCAAGCGTGTTTAGAGGTGAGAAGGACATGGCCAAATGCTGTCAGAGGGGTAAGATATGGGCAGGTTGCTAGGTAAAACATTGTGTACCTAGAGCTCCCTCACCAAACACATCTTCCTTCCTTTCTTTAAAATAGAGGGGGGAAAGATATTGCTCTTCTGTGGAATTTTATTTTTATATCACAGCCTAAGCACAATAGTAAATAAGGCAAGAAAACAGCAGCAATAGAAATGGTCACACTTTTAAGGGGTGACAGACAAGACACGCAAGGGATGAGAGGGATGGGCAGCAGAGGCAGAGCGGTGATGGGACTTGCCCAAGATCACATGGCAGGTCAGTGGCAGAGCCAGGAGTAGAATCCAGGTCACCTCAGTCCCTTTCCAGCACTTTATCCAAACTTACTCCGTTTACAAGCAAAAACAAAAGTAAGTTATTTTTGAGCATCAGCACCACAAACAGCCTCAAAGCTGTAAGTCAAAAGATATACTTACTGGCTATGGGTAAGTCAATCATAATACAGAATCTGCAAGCCTAATTCAGCACCCAGTTATACCCTCTGTATCCATCCTTGTCTCCACATTCAACTTAGATTTACTCAGTCTTTGCTCAGGCAAACTGCCATCAGTATCAATTATGCAGTGTAGTTGTACCTCACTCACCCCATCAGCGTCAATGGGAGTTTGTTGTTATGAATGGGGTTCCACAGGAGTCTCCACAAATGGTAACTAGGAGAAGACTTTGGCCCTGCCCCTGGAATTTAGTCAACAGGTAGTAGCAGCTGAGTGTGGCAGTTGGGCCAAGCAATCCACCATCTGTGCAGTCTCCTTCATACAGCCAATGAAATTGTGGCATGCAAATTAGCTGTAAATAGGCTTGCCAACTTTGGTTGGAGGTATTCCTGGAGGTTTCATCGGATGACACCATCTTTAATTAAAGATTAATCTTTCATTCCTGGAGACACCAGGAAAATCCTGGAGGGTTGGCAACCCTAAGTAAAGCTGGCAGTGATTGGTTGAGTTATCTCTGATATCACAGTGGTCTAGGACTCCAGGCAATGCATAGATATATGCCTTATTGTAGCTGTACATCCCAGGGGTGGAGTTTGTAAAGTCAAAATGGCTGAACACTTAAAAATTGGGCGGTAACAGACTGTGAATTCCAGTGACGATTCAACCTGGTGACAGTCTAAACAAAAAAGAGCTCTCAACCATGTTTGTAGCTGTATCCATCACTTCACACTGACTCTGACGTTCTAGGCTTCAGAATAACAATCCTGGAATTTTATTATATTGCTTCTCTTGATGACATGCCAGAATAGACCCCAGCTTGCTCTCCTTTAGTTGTTTTGTCTTTGCAGGGCTAAGAGAAGAAGGAGGTAGTACAAGCAGTGTCTAAGGGCTGGTCTACTCACAGCTCTTGACTACTTTAAATGCATCCACACTATGGGGTTGCTCTGCTTTAACAATATCGGTTTCTAAACTGATATCGTTAGAGAGAGACAAAAACTGTGTGTAAACAAGACCTAAAGTACGCAGACGAGGCTCTGAACATACAAAGGGTCAAACCTGTGTGCTCAGTTGTTACGTAGTCAAACTCCCATTGACGCTGATGGGGTGAGTGAAGTACAACTACACTGCATACATTGATACTGATGGCAGTTTGCCTGAGCAAAGACTGAGTAAATCTAAGTAAAGAACTCTGGATATGGCCCAAATGGAGTTAATCTGCTGAGTAAATAGGTTCCATTTTTCACAGAGTCACAATAGAACTCACACGCGGCAAGACATAAACCAGATTCTCCTTATTAAGGGTTTGAAAGAAACTTTCCCTGTAAACAAGCTATTCCACAGCTGCAGCAACAGAGATTCTTGCAGTTTCCTCTGGTGCTAGCTGTTTCCCTGAACAGGATGCTGGACTAGATGAGCACTTCTTGGCCTTTTCCATACTGGGACCCCCTGAGAACTCCCTCCCACATAGCTGGCATCACCCATGTAACATTGTGAGAAAGGCATAGGGGTTGTGAACCTATTACCTGATTTGTGAATCCCCCAGGAGCCCATGACCACAAAGTCAACAACCCATTGACTAGATGTACCACTGATCTGATCGTCTGAGGACATTTTGATGTAGAACTGCACTGGATGGTTTCAGAAGAGTGCAGTATACGACTAAGTGATAAACATATCATCATTACCCTAGCCACAAATATATTTACTACTGATCATTACATCCACTTAAAGAACTGACCCATGCAAAACAAAACAAGCACAAGAAGAGTATAAGAAAACACCTTTAACAAGGAAAACATATGGAAAGGAGGCACCTTCACTCTGCAGCAATCATAGAATCATAGAATCATAGAATATCAGAGTTGGAAGGGACCTCAAGAGGTCATCTAGTCCAACCCCCTGCTCAAAGCAGGACCAATTCCCAGCTAAATCATCCCAGCCAGGGCTTTGTCAAGCCGGGCCTTAAAAACCTCCAAGGAAGGAGACTCCACCACCTCCCTAGGTAACGCATTCCAGTGTTTCACCACCCTCCTAGTGAAATAGTTTTTCCTGATATCCAACCTGGACTTCCCCCACCGCAATCCTTCCAAACACAGCGTTATTGCAAAGTTTCATGCTTTAATTCTTGATCCATTAGTATAACCCACAAATGGTTTCCATATGTTTTCAAATAGGTCTCCCTGTCCTATATTTTATACAAACCGCTCTCTCAGGAAATGCAGTCAGGGTAAGGCCTGACATCAGTTTCCATCTCTGTTGAATTAAAATTATTCTCTTTGCAGTCATCCATCCAGTGTGAAGCCAAGTTGCCTTCCTGGACAAAATGTTCTTCAAATCAGAAGCATCATTTACTCTGCATTCAGCTGGATTATAGCATCAAGCCTGCATCCAGAATGATGATCCTCTGCCTTTCCATAATATTCACATATAAGTGAACAGACCCAGAATAGGTGATAAAGTCTCCTATACGGTTGTGAAACCTCCCGCAAACATTTATAGATCTCATACAAACTACCCATGTTCTCTGTCGCCCAGTATAGATTATGTACAGTTTTAAAACTGATTCTCCTGCCATTTACAGCAGTACTTCCAATGACTTCAGGTGAGTTACACTAGTGCGAGAGAAGACTCTGTCTTAGTACTTTTAAATTCATGTCCCCAACTAGTCTTATAATTAAGAAGCCAAATGTTTTCCCCATTACCTTTGGGTAACTTTCACCTATTCTGATCTCCCATGTGCTGTTAGGACCCACCACTAAACATACATATGTATATATATTTTATATTCTTAATGAGTTTCCTTCATGCAGCTGAGTTTTCTGAGCTTTATGGGCACATCAGTCAGGCGTTTTCTGTAAGGAATCACTCAATGATTTTTTCATACATAGTCACAGCTGTGAGCTCCACTCTTGCTGGAACTTTTTTTAAGTTGGAAAAAAAAAACTAGTGGTTTATTTTCAGAAGAGCTGAGCAGCTACATATCCCATTCTATCTAGGTGGTAGTGCTGCAATTGCATAGGTGCAACAGAAGTTGAAAATCTGCTCTGCAGACTCTCGTCCTCTTGATGATGCCTCACCCTGAAAGACCCACAGACAGCTTTGGTGCTGGCTGAATCTGTGGCAAGGGCAGTTAGAAACCAAATGTCATAGGAAGTGAGAGAAAGACGGGGCCCCAGGATACAGGGCCGGCTCTACCATTTTTGCCACCCCAAGCAAAAAACAAAAAAGCCGCTCGAACTGCCACCCGAACTGCCGAAGCAAAAAAAAGAAAAGAAAAAAAAAGCCGCTCAAACTGTGCCGCCCCAAGATTGGATGGAATGCTGCCCCTTAGCATGTGCCGCCCCAGACATTTGCTTCCTCCACTGGTGCCTGGAGCCGGCCCTGCCAGGATATCATTTGTTCAGAACCACTTTTCAGACCCTGAGAGGACAGGGGCATCCCTCCATTCTAACCTCAGACGGTCTCATGGACTTCTGCATCTGAAAATCAGGCCGGGGTATCTATCCCCTTCAGCAGGTCAGATGTGTGTAGAATGTTCTTTGACATCCAACAAGTCAACTTTGACATCAGCTTTGTTTTACTGCGCTCCATGAACAGGACATGGAGCCAAACTCAGCCCTGATTTAAATGTGTGTGAGCCCCATTGATGACACTGGTGTCAGCCCCAGCTACCCTAGGGCTGAGCTTGTATTGTTATGTCTCGAATGTAAGAAGAGACATCACCCTTGAGCGCCATGGGCTGGCTGGGGTGGGTTAGTTCAGGGCTTGCAGCTGGCTGCCCTATTTCTTGGTGGAAAGGTCACTCACCTGGGATGAGGCATGAGCCTGCGGTGCTGGGCCTCGAGGAGCTGCTGCTGGAGGAGGTATTGCTGGTGTAGCGCCTGAGGTAGGAAGGAGGGTCCTGTCACATCCTGAAACGGCAGGGCTGGCAGAGGTGGTAGGGGCTGGTGTAGTGGGCCGTTATGCTGGTGAGCTGTCGCCATGTGAGGGTTCAGCCCTGGCTGTGGCTGGACAGGGTGAGGGAGAGGGAAGTCAGCTGAGATCTGAGGTTGGGGGCCCAGATGGAAGTGCCGGCAGGAGGTAGCATGAGGGTGCTGAGACCTTTGAAAAGGAGCACCTGCAAAAGAAAAGCAAGTCTATCAAATATGCAAATACCGCCACAAAGGCAATAGGACTTCCTTTAGAATACCCCATCAGGAACAAAGCCTCATAGATGTCTTCCCTCTTCGAATTAATGATCAAAGTCATCTGTATGCCCGGGACCACATTTCCAAACATGCCTCCACAAAAGCCAGCAGTTGCATTACGTGTGCACAAGCTGGGTAGCAGCATTAAACCAGACATGAAATCTTTAAAGCATATAAACCTTCCTGCTTTCGCACACAAGCCAGCCACAAACTGCCAGGAGTGAGGAAGAAATGTTACGTGTCCCCCAATGCCATCATTGTCCAGGGTGGAAGATTTACACTTTTTTCAGAATTCTCTTGCATTGGCTGCTAGCTGAGACAAGATCCTGGATTACATGGGCCAGTGGGCTGATTGAGCACATAAATACCTATTTCTTAGAACTTTTGCATTCATAACAGAGGCCATCTTGGCTGGCATACTAGGGATTGAACATGCATGCTACACACCCACTGAAAAAACATCCTCATGTAGGAAATTAAAAGACAGCAATATCACCATATAAACTACTTATTCTCAGTGTGTATCATACTACAAGATGAGTGTTTGTAATAAATCTCAGAGGTTTATTAGAATAAATCTTCCGGTACAGATCAAAGCCGAAAATGTAGAATCTCTTATCCTCTAAGCCTAAGGCCATCTCTTTTGTTCGGCCCAAGTGAAACCTTATATCAAAGACATCCAGCTTTGTTTGTTTCATCTTGGGAGGCCTGGTTCTCATATAGCCTTTCCGTAACATCTGCAAGATCTTTCCTAAACTAACAATAAACCAGGTGCTACCTGCTAGAGGCCCATGTCCCTCTCACGCAGACAGACCCCCACGAGTTCAATTCCCTTCTCTACCACAGACTTCCCTGTGACATTGCACTCTATATGATTTTATGAAAATATGCTGATGAGTGTGAATATAATGTAACTAAAATATGCTTCATGCAAAAGGTCTATTGTAAGGTATCATTACAAAGCTTATAATCTACTGAGTGTGGTCATCCTATTTGTATAAATGTATCACTCTTGTATCTGAAACTAGAAATATGAAATATAACTCTGAGGGCCATTAATGGTGGTTTGGAATCTTGATGGTTCCCATCAACCAGGACAATTGACTGTGGATGGCTCTGTTTGCTTGCAGGCTTTCTTGTGAGTCAGGTCAGGAAGAATGAAAGCTGGGGGTCTCACAGGACGTGTGACCATGTCACCTGGTACTGAAATTCATCTTAAACCTGGTGCTTTTCCATTTAGAAGGAGGGGTGGGGAACCCAAAGAGACAAAAGATTCCCGCCTTGTGCCAAAGCTATATAAGGGGGTGGAACAGAACAAAGGGGGCTGCAATCATGAGAAATCCCCTAGCTATCACCTGAGCTGGAACAAGGGCTGTACCAGGGGAAAGGATTGTGCCCAGACTAGGAAGGCGTCCAGTCTGTGATAGAAGTTTATTGAAACATCTGAGGGTGAGGTTTTATCTGTATTCAGTTTTCTTACTGTATTAGGCATAGACTTGCGTGTTTTATTTTATTTTGCTTGGTAATTCACTTTGTTCTGTCTGTTATTACTTGGAACCACTTAAATCCTACTTTTTGTATTTAATAAAATCACTTTTTACTTATTAATTAACCCAGAGTTTGTATTAATACCTGGGGGGGGGGGGGGGGGGGAACAGCTGTGCATATCTATCAGTCTTATAGAGGACGAACAATTTAAAAGTTTATCCTGTATAAGCTTTATACAGGGTAAAACGGATTTATTTGGGGTTTGGACCCCCTTGGGAACTGGGCAGCTGAGTGTTAGACACAGGAACACTTCTTAAGCTGTTTGCAGTGAAGCCTGCGGCGTTTGGAGGACATGGTTTAGACCTGGGTCTGGGTTTGTAGCAGGCTAGCGTGTCTGGCTCAAACCAGGCAGGGCACTGAAGTCCCAAGCTGCCAGGGGAAACAGGCTCCGGGGTAGTCTCAGCACATCAGTTGGCAGTTCCCAAGGGGTTTTCTGTGATCCAACCGGTCACAGTATTTTACCTTGAGCAAGTCATTCAGAGCCTGTCTACATGGGATATTAGTGCACAGCAAGCCAGAGTGTTAATCTACAGTGCCCTGGCTGTCACCAAACGGGAGTAGGTCAGAATTCACTACAGAACCGTTAGCATACTGTGCCCCATAGGACATTACTGCATGGCAAACTAGTGCACGGTAAATTCATGCTCTGGTTTGCCTCACACTAAAGTTCCATGTGGGACAAGCCCTAAGTTTCTCTTTGTCTCAGTCCTCATCTGTAAAATGGGGATAATAGCATTTCCCTACCAGTGGTTTTGTAAGCATAAGTGCATTAAATATTGTGAGATGCTCAGACACTACTGTACTCGGGGCCATATAAGTATCAGAGACAAAAAATAATCATTTGCACTTTTGTGGTGCTTTCCTTTAGAGTGTCTCAAACATTACATGAATCCGGCCTCACAACACCCCCGTGTAGGTAGGTGGTATTATCCCTGTTGCCAACTCTTACGAATCTCATGATAGTTCGTATTTTTCTTCTGTGGCGTAGTGGTATAAAAAGAAGTGGGTAAGCTGAACTCCATATGTCCCAAATGAGACATGGGTTAAAACTCTGTTTACCCAAATTTTCCCCTCAACCCCATGACTGTTTTTGTCAAGACCTGGCTCCTGGAGTCGTTATTTCACGAAAATCTCATCTTAAAACCTTCAGAATGTGACTCAACTACACCCAAACGGCTCAGCACCCAAAAAGGAAAGAAAAAGAACCCCAGATTTATCAGTTTTTAAAAAAAAGTTTCATGACCTTTAAACAATTTCATGGTTTTTAGGGCTTGACTCATATTTTAGTGCTTGGGTTTGACAGTATCAGATTCACTTTATAGACAGGTAAAATGAGGCATATGGAAGTTAAGTGACTTGCCCAGGGCCTCACAGAAGCCTACTGGCAGAGCCACAATTAGGACCGAGGTAATGAATCAGCATCCCTTTGGCAAAAGAGTCCGTTACGTATTAAGGGCGCGCAGTACCTCACTACAATTCTTTACAACTCTCCATTCTAACTTTTCTCCCTTATCAAGACAGATTTCATTATGCACCACACTGAGACTAGCCCTTACGTGGATGTATAGTGATTGCACACTGAGCCCCAGCCCCGCCCCCGTCCCCCATCTGCATACACCAGGCAATACAGTCCCTGTGATCAGTAGAGCACAGGGATTTCTCCGTCTGTGACCCCTTGGGTGCAGAAAGGTCTGAAGGTGGAGCCATAGTTGATGGTGTAATATACTGCTCCCTCTGATGGAGTGCATCAGTGATCACAATGCGCTGGGCACTCTAGGAGAAATTCTGCTCCCTAAGGCCCAGCATTCCTTCAAGAACTCCCTCTAGGATGGTGCATCTCCAAACACGCTCAACATGGAGCCATGCATATAATGCACCATTGACCACTGGATCAAGATCACTTCCTACTGCAAGTCATTAGCATCATACGCTCCACCACCAGCCATCCACACCCCATTTGTGCATGAAATAGGATTGCTTCTCAAGAGGCATTTAAATAAATAGACACCCACTTATCTCTTGAAAATACAATCACCATTCTTTCTGGACAAAACTCTCCTTTCAGAACTCCTCTGAGAGAGAGTCAGTGAATCTACTTCCTACAGCATGCAGCCTGGAGACAGACAGCATGCTAAACAGCACACACATTGGAGACAAGTGGAGGTTGCTTTCAAATGCTTTGTTCATTACGTACTTACTATATATTGGACTGCACAAAACACAACCCTGCAACTAGAACAATGCCCACAACGAAGCCAAAAAACACAGGAAATTTACCCACGTTGAAGTTTTCTTACAAACTCAAATCTCTGACCAGATTTGGAAGCCGCTTGAGAGAAGCAGGGTCCAGTTTGGAGTAAACTTGGGACGACGTTATGGTCTCGAACTGGAAGTGTATTATTTATTGTACTGGGTGCCAACAATTAGCATGGTGCTTTGAATACACAGTGAAGTTCAGCCTAATGTGCAAAGCTGAGAAGTGGCTCCAAACTCTCTAGAAAGCAGAGTGCTCCTATGCCAGGGCTGTGTTTTGGGGCCATCTTAGGTCAGACAAAGGCAAAGGAGTTTGGCCATCTATTCATTGGGGTGCCTCTACAAGTCAGAAGAGGTGGAAGAATTATACAGAGGATATCTTTGAAATTTGTGGTTTTGCATGAATTTGTCCTGAAACCAAGTCACAAGCTGGTGATTTCTAGTGGAGAGGAAGGCCATAAACACAGGCCGATTGAAACTAAGGGGACGTCTACACTCGGAGCTGGGATTGGGATTCCCAGCGTGTGTAGACATACTAGTGATAGCTCTCTGCGAGCTAGTACACTAAAAGCAGGAGTGTAACTGGGAAGGTGAGCAGGTCAACAGGTGAGCAGCAAAGCTAGCTCCTCTGATAACAAACCTGCCTGAACATCATGGGTATGTAACTCGGCACCACAAGCACCTGCCGCCGCTCGCTGCTGCCTGTGCTCCCGAGGCTACACGAGTACTCTAGTGTGTTAGCTCCAAGCAGAGACATACCCTAAAACAACTGATTGAACACACAAACCACCAATGTTTGAACAATTCCGTGTGTAACCCGATCGTACACAGGTTCTGATGAGCTCACTCACTGGAAATGGTTGAATGAAGACATTCACACATTGGGAGTCTAATGAAACTGAATGATTTGTCCACAGCTTGGGGGCTCCATTATAAAAGTTTCACACTATTCTGGGGCAGAATATTACACTATGCATTTTCATCTCTGATGAAGATACTCTCCATTAGACCTGGGCCAATATTGGCTAGCTGCATGCAGGAACATTCATTAAGATAAAAGCCACAAACTTGCTTTGATAGAATTTGTGACTTTTTTTTTTATTCCTTTCCTACAAGCGGTGCGTGTGGTTGTGAGGATGTCTCAGGAAAGACAGAATCTTTGTGAAATACATCTGCAGGCCTGTGGTTTCAAAGGAAGTCTTAGCACAGCCATCTTGAAATCTCTGTCACCTCTCGCTTTCTGTTGTGGTCATCCAGACAGAAGCAGAAACAACACCAGTACAATGCAACTGACCAACCACACATCACAAATTGCAAATAGTTGCTGAAAATCACACAGGATGAAATCTCTTAACTAGGGTAAACCCATAGTACCTCCGCTGACATCAATGGAACAGAATTATCCTGGATTTACCCCGATGTAACTGAGATCAGAATCTGGCCTTGCAGAACCATGCCTTTACTGAATTTAATGAAAGATTTCTCAGGGTAAAGTGCACAGGATTGGGAGGGAGGGAGAGCTCAGTGGTTTGCACATTAGCCTGCTAAACCCACAGCTGTGAGTTCAATCCTTGAGGGGGGCCACTTAGGGATCTGGGGCAAAAATCAGTACTTGGTCCTGCTAGTGAAGGCAGGGGGCTGGACTCAATGACCTTTCAAGGTCCCTTCCAGTTCTATGAGATAGGTATATCTCCATATATTAAGCCCTATGGTATTTACTCCAGTAACATTTATTCTTTTCTTTTTGCTCAGCCCATATTTCAGTCCCAGGTCAGATTTGCACTGGAACATAAAGTCACTGCCCATGAGAGATTCTGGGTCAAATGAGAACTTGATCCATTTATTTCAACAGTCCTTTGTTTAGACAGTAATATGTGGCACAGCAGAGAGAAATCCGTAACTAAAGATCTGTCCAGAGACACCACGCTGGCTCAGTGTTTGTTCTCCCTGTAATGATGGCCAGGGTGCCACTTTCACTTTCCAGAGCAGCTCTTGAGTTTGTAGGACATTTCTGCGGCAAAGATGATGACGCTGGAAATGTGCACAGCACATTCAAAAGCCACTAATTGCATCATTCCTGTGCCAGGCTCTGCATAACCTGCCTGCAGCAGGAATTTGCAAAAAGGCAATGTAGTTCTAGGATTAAAGAGGGGAGATGGAGATTCAGATGCTCCCTTTGTCAAGTCACAGAGAGCCCCAAGTTTCCATCTCCATGTGAACGGGAGATCTGAGCCCCTGACTGGACCAACTACAATCAACTTTATTTTTCCATTAATGCACCTTGATCTCCGGACAGGTAAGCAGATAGCTTACCAGTGAGAAGCTAATAGCTCAAAGGACTGGTCTCTGCATTAATAGCTGTTTTCTTAGGGCCTGCTCCAAAGCCAATTCAAAGACTCCCACTGACTTCAATGGCCTTTGGATCAGATCCTTATTCTCCACTCTCCAGACAAACAGGGAAAGAGAGCGTGTTAGCATGGTAACGCGCACACTTCGACCACCGAGTGATCAGGGCCGGCTCTAGGATTTTTGCCGCCCAAAGCAAAAACAATTTTGGCCGCCTCTTCCCCCCCCCTCCCGTTCTTTAATTACCCCACCCCCGGCCCCGGCCTCAACTCCGCCCCTTCCCCAAATCCCCAACCCTGCCTCCTCCCCCCAGGCTCTCAAGCCTAGGAAGGAGGGGGAGAAGCGGCGCCCGCGCTGCGGCCACTCGGGATCTCCCCCTCCCTCCCAGGTATGAGAGCCTGGGAGGGAGGGAGGGGGAGACCCCGAGCCGCCGCGGCGCGCAAATCAGCTGTTTCGCGTGCCATGGCAGCAGCAGCGGAGGTGAGCTAGGGCGGCCGGGGCACATTTTTAGGGGCGGCATTCTGGCGCCAGCCATGCCGCCCCTAAAAATGTGCCTCCCCAAGCACCAGCTTGGTTTGCTGGTGCCTAGAGCCGGCCCTGCGAGTGATGAAGTGCTGCTGCTGTTCCTGCTGAGGGCTTTTGACCCCAAGCGAATCTGGAAAAACAGCACATGCCCCTCCTTTCTCTACCAGCGAGGTGGATTCAAAAGCCACCAGGGCAACCCCTCAATGTGTCCAGTTTATTTATGTGCCTCCCTACATTGGAACTACTAGCTCTTCCCTGAGGTTCCGGATTATTAATGATTTATTTTGTGCTCTCTCTGTCTCTCTCTCAATATCCATTTTCCCCTTGTGCCGCTTACCTGTACTTTCCCATCAGACGATGATATTTAAATAGTAATTTGAAGGGATATTGGATCAGCAGCCCAGAGAGGGACCCTCCTGAAAACCATACCCAGCTGCTGTGTCAGCGGAGGAGATAACATATCACAACTCAGCCAGAGAAACCAGTTCCCACTGAGCTGATAAAGGCTGAACACCGTGAGGATCGGCAATCTCAGGGGCTAGGCTTGCATAAAATTCTCCTGCCGGTATGTCGCTTGGCAGCATAATGGTTTGATTCTCTATCTTCTCCCCTTCATTTCCTGGCTGTCCCTTTGTGATTGATCACACTCCGTCTCCCAGTCATTCTGCACTGACTCAGTGCTTGTCACAAAGTCCTCAACGTGTCCTACCTAACCCGTCCCAACGTCAGATGGCAGGCGACATCCTGCGCTGAGTTACGCCTGTGAGACTGCATGGAAGCCAATGTGGCAATTTCGCCCTGTGCTAGCTCTGGCTGATGGAGAATGGGGAAAACACAAAGGTTTGGGATGGCTCAGGAAAATTGCCCTGCGTCTAACAGCTTGTCCAAATGATTAACAGAGAGGAAGGATGGTCCTGTGGTTATAGCAGTAGCCTAAGGCTTGTCTAAGCAAACAGTCAGTTTGCAGCAAGCTGGGGTGTCACTCTACCCTGCACTAGCGTGCCCCGCATTAAGTGTCTGCTGCCACACACCAAAAGGCTCCTAGGGTGCTTTGATCTACCCCATTTCAAAGCAGGGCAGATCAAAGGGCACGAGGGAATTTTTTGTGCATGGCAGCATGGTCCACACAGACACTTAATGCGGGGCACGCCAGTGCGGGGTAGATTGACGCCCCAGCTTGCTGCCAACTGAGGCCTGGTCTGCACTTAAAAGTTAGGTGACTATAGCTCTGGCAGTCAGGGGTGTGAAAGTCACACCTCTGAGCCCCATAGCTGTGTCAAGCTAACCCCCAGCGTAGATGCACGTGGTCGACAGAAGACTGTTTCCTTTGCGCTAGCTACTGCCACGTAGGGAGGTGGGTTGCCTACAGCGACAGAAACCCCCCTTCCATTGCTGTAGGAAGTGGCTACATTACGCACTACAGCAGCACAGCTATGGCACCACGGCCGCTGCACTCAGAAAGTAGCCATGCCCTAAGACTTAGGAGGCCTGGGTTCAAGCTCCCGTTCCTCTCGGAGCTTGGCCAAATCACTTAGAGACAGATCTTCAAAGGTATTTGGTGCCTAGGGTCACCATTTAGGCACCACTGACATTTTCAAAACCACTGCTCAGCTGCTTCCTATCACTATAAGTGCCTAAGTCCCCTAGGCACCCACATTCCTGTCAGTGGGTGTTTCCAAAGCCACCTAAGCTGTGACACCACTCCACAGCTAACGAGCCCTAGCTCAAGCCGAAGCAGCAGAGGCCCCAAAGCGGGATTCTCAAAGTGGGCAAGGGAATGCCTGGAAAAACGATGGAGCAGGTCCTCAAGGAATCAATTCTGAAGCACTTAGAGGAAAGGAAAGTGATAAGGAACAGTCAGCATGGATTCGCCAAGGGCAAGTCATGCCTGACTAACCTAATTGCCTTCTATGAGGAGATAACTGGGTCTGTGGATGAGGGGAAAGCAGTGGATGTGTTATTCCTTGACTTTAGCAAAGCTTTTGATACGGTCTCCCACAGTATTCTTGCCAGCAAGTTAAAGAAGTATGGGCTGGATGAATGGACTATAAGGTGGATAGAAAGCTGGCTAGATCGTCAGACTCAACGGGTAGTGATCAATGGCTCCATGTCTAGTTGGCAGCCAGTATCAAGCGGAGAGCCCAAGGGGTCGGTCCTGGGGCCGGTTTTGTTCAATATCTTCATTAATGATCTGGAGGATGGCGTGAACTGCACTCTCAGCAAGTTTGCAGATGACACTAAACTGGGAGGAGTGGTAGATACGCTGGAAGGTAGGAATAGGATACAGAGGGACCTAGACAAATTAGAGGATTGGGCCAAAAGAAACCTGATGAGGTTCAACAAGGACAAGTGCAGAGACCTGCACTTAGAATGGAAGAATCCCATGCACTGTTACAGACTAGGGACCGAGTGGCTAGGCAGCAGTTCTGCAGAAAAGGACCTAGGGGTTACAGTGGACGAGAAGCTGGATATGAGTCAACAGTGTGCCCTTGTTGCCAAGAAGGCTAATGGCATTTTGGGCTGTATAAGTAGGGGCATTGCCAGTAGATCGAGGGATGTGATCATTCCCCTCTATTCAACATTGGTGAGGCCTCATCTAGAGTACTATGTCCAGTTTTGGGCCCCACACTACAAGAAGGATGTAGAAAAATTGGAAAGAGTCCAGCGGAGGGCAACAAAAATGATTAGGGGGCTGGAGCATATGACTTATGAGGAGAGGCCGAGGGAACTGGGATTGTTTAGTCTGAAGAAGAGAAGAATGAGGGGGGATTTGATAGCTGCTTTCAACTACCTGAAAGGGGGTTCCAAAGACGATGGCTCTAGACTGTTCTCAGTGGTACCAGATGACAGAACAAGGAGTAATGGTCTCAAGTTGCAGTGGGGGAAGTTTAGGTTGGATATTAGGAAAAACTTTTTCACTAGGAGGGTGGCAAAGCACTGGAATGGGTTACCTAGGGAGGTGGTGGAATCTCCTTCCTTAGAGGTTTTTAAGGTCAGGCTTGACAAAGCCCTGGCTGGGATGATTTAGTTGGGAATTGGTCCTGCTTTGAGCAGGGGGTTGGACTAGATGACCTTTTGAGGTCCCTTCCAATCCTGATATTCATTCTTCCTTCATTCATTCTTCATTCTCACCAGCGGGACCCGGTCCTGTAGGTGTCTCCGAGAACACCTGAAACCTTTCGGACTCTGCAGCAGGAGGGCTGGATGGAGGCCACCTATAGATGGGGGTACAGCACAGCAGCAGAAGAGCAGGGAGATGTAGGGCAAGCACGGGGGGGGAGGGATAGCTCAGTGGTTTGAGCATTGGCCTGCTAAACCCAGGGTTGTGAGTTCAATCTTTGAGGGAGCCATTTAGGGAACTGGGGTAAAAATCTGTCTGGGGATTGGTCCTGCTTTGAGCAGGGGGTTGGACTAGATGACTTCCTGAGGTCCCTTCCAACCCTGATATTCTGTGATGCACACAGGGATGGTTTCACCTGTTAAGGAACGGGCTACTCAAGTGGCTGACCTGGCTTAGGTCCCTAACTCCACGACAGGGTTTGCTGCTGAGGATCCCGAGCAGATGGAAGTGCTGTCTCTGGTCCGTCGGTCAGATGTACCATGTTAGCTGCCTAAGACTCTCTCCTCGGCATTGCACTCAGGGCTAGCTTGCGCAGCTGGCTGGTTCTCACGATCCCTTCCCTAAATGCTTAATTCTCCCCATGCATTGTACATGGAGCCTGGGTGTCTAGCTCTGGGTGGAGATGCCACAAGGCAGCAGGCGACCTAGAGTTAGGCATTGCCCTGCTGAGCTAAGCAAGTCTAAAGACCTTTAACAAGCTGGACCTTAGTCTCTCTGCACCTCTTGAAAAGGGAGATGACAGCACTTCATGTAGTGAGGATATATACACTGAAGACTGTGAGGTGCTCAAATAGAGTAGTGGGGGCCATGTAAGAACCTATGGCAGATAGTCGGAAAGGGGGCAAGGGGGAAATCACATCAGAGCAGATTTTCTTACTTCCAGATGGACTGGAAGCACCAGGCCACTTGGGACTGGGATGGAGTATTGGGTCCTCCCCTTTTATTTAATCTGAAAAACAAAAGAGGTGTCAGGTAGCCTTACAAAACCAGTCAGCCTGAAGCCTAGCTACTACCAAGATGAGTGCGCCACTTAAATGCCTGAACCAGATCCATCAGACAGCTGGCTGGCCCCGAACATGCCATGGCACAGGTGTTAGGCATGGACTTATTTAATACCTTTATTAACGATAATAAGGGGAAAGCCCTAACCACTGGACTATAGAGTCACGCTCACACTCTCTGACCCAATGCGTACTTCATTATTTATACACAGTAGCGCAGCTTCAACAGGAGCGATGGAGAGGCCCACAGTAGAGTATCCCAAGATGCAGTGGCTATAGCACTCACCTGAGAAGTAGGAGACCTATGTTCAAATCCCTTTTGCTGCATCAGGTAGGAGGGGAATTGAACCAGGGTCTCCTTCCTCCCAGGTGAGTACCCTAACCACTGGCCTCTGGGTTCTAGCATAGGCCTGCTCCTCCCCCTGCCATTTTGCCTGGAGTTGGGCGTGTGTTAAGAACACCTACCAGACTGGGCCCCACGGCAAGATGGCTGTTGCCTATCTCCGCCTGGTTTGAGGATCCCATTGAGGCCCTTAGGATAGGTCTACACACCCGCAGGTGGCCCATTTCAGCTGACTCAGGCTTGCGGGGCTTGGACTACAGGGCTGTAAAACTGCGGTGTAGACGTTCAGGCTGGAGACCGAGCTCTGGGGACTCGCAAGCGGGGAGGGTCCCAGGCTCCAGCCTAAGCCCAAACGTCTACACCGCAATTTTACAGCCCCGCAGCCCGAGCCCCGTGAGCCCGAATCAGCTGGCCTGGGGCAGCCACCGGTGTTTAACTGCAATGCAGGCAGACCCTTACATGCGCGATAGGTGCTTAGAGTGAGGTGTCGTACCCATGTCCAGTGGCAGGCACTTAGGCAACATGGGGACTTTATGGCCAAGGGATTTCGGTGCCCCCAGAGTTTGGCAGCAGCTTAGTGGGGGTTTTGAGGAACAGTGGTGCCTAAATCTGGGCTTAGGTGCCTAAAGTGGGAGCTAGGCAACTAAATCCTTTTGTAGATGTGGGGATCAGTGATTACAGCCTGGGCGTGGGAGACAGGAAACCAGGGTTCTATTCTCAACTCTGCCCTCAATTCACCATGGGAGAGATTGGCAGAGCCCTGAGCAAGGGGTGAGGCATCAGCTGTGTTAGCCCCTGCACGTACTGTGCCTTAGAAACCCCCATTCTTCAAATCACCTCTTCTCCTGCTTCCTCCTGGCTCCCTGGAGGTAATAATTTCCTGCTGGCCTTTACCAGCAAGTTACTACCCACCCCACACAGGTTGGGGAGTCCGAAGGGTGAAGCCAAGCCTTGCACTGCCACACAGGCCTATGTGAATCTAGGTTTCGGCAAGCTGACCATCTTCACCGTGCCTCTGTTTCTACGCCTGTGAAATGGGGATAATGATACTTCCCTGCCTAGGGAGGGGGCGATGTATTCACAAATCCTAGAATCGTGCTTTGAGCTCCCTGGATGGCAGGCGCAGAGCAATAAGATAGCAACAGAAACGCCACCAACAAATGAATCAGGTCTTGTCCTAGCAACGATCTCCAAGTCATGATCAACTTAAAGCATTCGAAGGGAGGGGGGAGGGCGGGAAACCCCAGCACTTCATTAATTTACACTGGTGCAAAATCTGAGTACTGCTAACTAATTATCGCACTTCGTTTGGCTCACCTCCACTTCACCGACAAACGGTCACACTCCAATTATGGCATTGCTGACTACACTGATAATCTGACACCGAGCTTCTCTCTAATGCTGCTCTGCAGCTCCCCGGGCTGGTGCTGCTGCATTTTCCGAGAGCAGCTAGTCCAGAAGCTAAGCACCTGCAGTTGCCAGGGAATGACAGTGCGACGGATTCGTTTTGCTGCAGAATAAAAGGACGCCCTAATTGGGAAGTGTCTGATTTTACTCTACTACTTTCTCTGCCATGCATTTTGGTACAAAGAAAGTGTCACAGCAACACAGCCAGGGAAGACAGTTTCTGATAGTTAAAAAAGAAGCTTGGGAGTAAAAAATTCTGGACTTTATCCCTGGCCCTGACACTGATTCACTGTCTGTCCCATAGGCAAGTAACTTAGGGTACGTCTATACTTACCCACTGGGTCGGCGGTAATCAATCGATCTTCTGGGATCGATTTATCGCGTCTTGTCTAGACGCGATAAATCGATCCCGGAAGTGCTTGCCGTCGACGCCGGTAATCCTGCTCCGCGAGAGGAGTAGGTGGAGTTGACGGGGGAGCCTGCCTGCCGCATGTGGACCCGCGGTAAGTACCTTTAAGTTCGAACTAAGATACTTCGACTTCAGCTACGTTATTCACGTAGCTGAGGTTGCGTATCTTAGTTCGAACTGGGGGCTTAGTGTGGACCAGCCCTTAGCTGCTCTGTGCCTCAGTTTCTCCACCTGTAAAATGAAGAAATACTTAACTAAGGAGGATGTTGTGAGGATTGATTAATGGATGTTTATGAAGCACTGTGAGATACTTTGATTAACAGCGCTATTACAGGCTTCAATTCTACAACCCTTCACTCACTGAAGTCAACAGGATTACTCAGGTGTGTAAGGGTTTGCAGGCCCAAGTCCATGCACTCATCCATATTCCGTGGGGAATCTGCATAACGAAACACCCTCTTTTCACACAGGAAGGAAAACAATTGCTCAAGTCCCACAAATTTGTCTTCAGAAAGATAAGATGCAACACAAAGGCCTGAGTTAATTGTAGTGGTTGAGAATTCCCAGCTCTCTGGAGACTTGAGAATTTCCACCTTTTCAACCTGGAAAGGATTAGAGCTGACTGAAAAACACTGTGGAAAATTCAGGGGAGGAAACCACTTTCCTTCCTGATTCTCATCAAAAGTTGAAATTTTGTCAAAATGGAGAGATTTTGACCATCTCTGCAAGTTACTTGAAATACAGCGGGGGGAGGAATTTTCCCAGAAAAATCCTCAGAGTCCATAGTTATACAATCAAAGCATTGTAGGATGAAGGTTTGCATATGGTACCATAGATGTAGATATGTTTTGGACCTTGTTAAATTCTGTAGTGTGGGCCCATGTCTTGACATCTAGGGCAGATTATTTTGGCCCATTCATTTCCCCACCTATGGGCTGTTATAATATCTAGCTTGTATATAGTGATTTTCATCAGTAGATCTGAAAGCACCCTACAAAGGAGCATCATTACCCCCATTTTATAGATGGAGAAACTGAGGCAACACAAAGGTGAAAGGCCCCATCCCCTGTCCACTTCTCTTCCCCCCTCCCCTCTGTCGCTCGCTGCTTTTCCCCTCCCACCCATTCCCCCACACCCGGGTCAGGAGGAACTCTCCTACAGAGCCAGGGCAGGGAGCTGCAGCCACCCAACACAAGTAGGGACTGGCCGGGTGATGACCCAGCACCTCCTTACCTCCCACTCCCGCAGTAACTGGACATTGGGTGCCCAGTCAGTAGATCTGACCAGACACTGTGAAATCCCCTTTCCGACTGGACTTTCCGGTCAAAAACAAGACACCTGGCCACGCAAGACTGCTCGTGGAATAGCTACTCACCAACGTAAAGGGCTCCTAGTCTGATCCTACATTGGCAGAACCAACATTTACACGTAAAGAACAGCATGCACCATTTTATTATCATGCACCAATACTCCATCCAAACTGTTAGTAAAATCCTGGGATCTATAATGTGCATATTAAAAAAAAAAAACTCATCAGTGCTTGTCATGCAAAAATCTGTAACTAATATTCTCAACACAGACGTACATGTTTCAAGCGTTACAGAAAGAAAAGAAGTCCAAAAATCAGGTTTGCCCCTATGAGTAATTCTATTGAATGCAACGGGGCTACTCTGAGGAGGGCTACTCATGTGAGTAAGAGTTCCAGGATCAGGCCCCTTAGTTTTTACTGAAAATGGGCATCCCAAAGAGGTTCTAACAGATGCAGCCCCAGGGGTAGCGCCACTGTGTCACGTTTGAAAGGAAAATAAAAATCTGTTTTATATTGTTAAAGCTGCCCATGATGCATGTGAATTTTCCCCCTTGGGTAAGGAACCCTGGCCAGCGTAAAGAGGCATTAACAGCTTGTGGGTGAGAGGGAGAGCGCTGAGCATGTGTGTGCATGAATGTAGTGAGGGAAGGTGGAGGGAGTTGAAGTCCTATTTATACATCTCTGTCAGATCACAGAGGAGAGGGAAATGGCAGCTTCTGGTGAGCCCTGACTCACAGGACACAGTCACAGACAGATTTTGGAACTGCAAAAACTTCATTTGCCTCTCACAAGCTGCTCAGATTGCGAGAGACCGACTCGGTGGGACCTGGCCGCTCCAAAGAAGTCTGCTGCGTATCTTGATGTTGGCCACTTGCTATTGTTTAAACTCCAGCTCAAAATCTCCCCCCACTCCAAAAATAAAATCAATCAATCAAAAGGCGCCCAGATAAGACTGACACATGCAGCTACAGCCATTAGGGCTGTATTCTGAAGGCTGTTTCTTAAAGTACCAGCCTCTGCAAGGCTGATTTCAGAGATGCCATGCAGCTAGGAAGTCTTTAAATAGAACTATTGCCCGGTAACACTAATAAATCAGCAGCCATGAGAGATTGTGATTTCACTCCAGTTTGGGTTTGTTATCCTAGAAATGCTCACATTTTATAGTAAGGTTCTATTTAGAAATAGTTATAAATGAAGATTGATTACCTCACATATTGATATTAATAATGATTACTAGATGTTAGCAGCACAGTACCGATATGAGTAGTATGTGTTATATATGAGGATTAATACATCAGCATGTGTATTACAAGCAATCTGTTGAACTCTAACAATTGATTAATACTATTTTATAACATCCATGAATCATGTATTAATCTTTTACAAACTATTTGTAAATGTATCCTTATAAAAAAACCCCAAATTTATTCAGTGATCTGAAATGGGAGATTATATTGCATAAAAATACCCATAACAGACATAACCACAGATGCTGTGACTTTAATATGCTCATTTACTTCAGTTTACAAGACAGGAAACTCAATACAGAGGGGAGATTCTGCTACAGTCACT
Organism: Chrysemys picta bellii; assembly: GCF_011386835.1. Lineage (NCBI taxonomy): Eukaryota > Metazoa > Chordata > Testudines > Emydidae > Chrysemys > Chrysemys picta. The sequence goes on along the minus strand of NC_088796.1, from coordinate 12,953,245 downwards.
ACACATGGAGGTGTGTGGTTCAGGGAGATATATGGGGTGGGGGGAGAATCACTGTCTTGATTTCAGTGCTTTTACAACAGCATTGCCATTTTGTTTAGGAAATTCTGAGAACTGTGCCAAAAACAAAAAGCCAACCAGTATCCATGAAAACAGTCTGATGTACCACACATACGGCAGGATATTGTGAATAAGCAAACTTATTGCAGAGTAGGGTGACTAGATGTCCTGATTTTATAGGGACAGTCCCGATTTTTGGGTCTTTTTCTTATATAGGCTAGGGTTACCATATTCAAACATTTAAAAAAGAGGACACTTCACGGGGTCCCAGTCCCACCCCCGGCCCCGCCCCAACTCCACCCCTTCCCCGCCCCCGGCCCTGCCCCCGGCCCCGCCCCAACCCCATCCCTTCCCTGCTCCCATTCCAACCCCTTCCCCAAAGTCCCTGCCCCAACTCTGCCCCCTCCTCTGAGCACCCCGCATTCCCCCTCCTCCCTCCCGCTCTGATCTTGGTTGGGGGTTGCTAAGTGCTTCCCTGCTCCCCACTCGCCCTGCAGCCCCTGCACCCCCCCCGCCCCTGCAGCCTCTGTGCCCCCTGCTCCCCACTGGCCCTGCAGGCCCTGCATCCCCACCACCCCTGCAGCCTCTGCGCCCCCCGCCTGCCCTGCCCCTGCACCCCCCTGCCCCTGCAGCCTTTATGCCCATGCCTGCTCCTCCTTGCCCTGCAGCCTCTGCACCCCACCGCCTGCCCTGCCCCTGCGCCCCCCTGCTCCTCCTCGCCCTGCAGCCCCTGCACCCCCCCGCCCCTGCAGCCTCTGTGCCCTCATCTGCCCTGCTCCTCCTCGCCCTGCAGCCCCTGCACCCCCCCACCCCACAGCCTCTGCGCCCCCTGCCTGCCCTGCAACCCCTGCACCCCCTGCCTCTGCAGCCTCTATGCCCCTGCCTGCCCTGCTCCTCCTCACCCTGCAGCCTCTGCGTCCCCCGCCTGCCCTGCCCCTGCACCCCCCTGCTCCTCCTCACCCTGCAACCCCTGCATCCCCCTGCCCCTGCAGCCTCTATGCCCCTGCCTGCCCTCCTCCTCCTCGCCCTGCAGCCTCTGCACCCCACTGCCTGCCCTGCCCCTGCACCCCCCTGCCCCTGCAGCCTCTGCGCCCCCGTCTGCCCTGCTCCTCCACGCCCTGCAGCCTCTGCACCCTCCCGCCCGCCTGCCCTGCTCCCCTGTTCACCCGGCAGCCTCTGCCTGGCGGGGGCTTCGGATGCTCAGCGGCGACCGGGGCACCGCGGGTCCCTGCAGCCCCGGCACACGCCGCACTCCCTGCCCCGCGCCACAGCCTCCTTCCTTCCACGCGGGGTGACGGGGCCGCAGGAAGGGTCCCCCAGTGGCCGGGGAGTCCCCACCCGCGAGGGAAGCCTGAGCCGCTGGCTGGGCCCGGCCTCCCCGTGGTCCTGCGGGCTCGGCTGCGGCGCGCGGTCCGCCCGGCCTCCGGGGGCAGCAGCGGCCCCTTCGCCGCCTTCTGCGGCTGCGCCCCCCTTCCCCCGCCCGAGCTCGCTACAATGTAGCCGGGCGGCTGGGCTGCGCTGCGGACCCGACGGGTTGTGCTGGGGCCGGGCAGACCCTGGCTTATGCTGCCTCCCTATTTCCCCGGACATGTCCAGCTTTTTGGCAATTTCCCCCGGACGGGGATTTGAGTACCAAAAAGCCGGACATGTCCGGGGAAATCTGGACATATGGTAACCCTAATATAGGCTCCTATTACCCCTCACCCCCGTCACGATTTTTCACATTTGCTGGCTGGTCACCCTATTGCAGAGCCATAACCAGGGGTTGTGAGTGCTCGGCGCCCAGAGATTTTGCCTCAGTTTGCTTGGTAAAGGACTGCAGGGTAGGTTTCTGCTTCTGTTAAGCCATAAAAAGAAACAACACCACTTTGCATTTACATGGCAACTGGCCCCTAAGAAGAAAGGCATAACAAGAACCAGTGGCCGGATACTAAAGCCAGACACAGTCAATTCGAAATAAAGGCCCAATTTTTTAATTCTGACGGCAATTAACCACTGGAAAAAAGCTACCAAAATATCTCTTGATATCTTCAAAGCAAGACCGCAGGCCTATCTGGAAGATATGCTTTAGTCAAACACAAGTAATTGAGCTCAGTGCACAGGTACTTGGGTGAAATTTTTTGACCTATGTGAGGCAAGACCTCAGACTAGCTGATCTAATCCTTCTGGCCTCACAATTATTATCTCATTGTGCTATGCAAACAGTCATTAAACTTCAGGTTACCCTGGGAAGTAGGTATCTGCCCTGTCCATGTATCAGATAGGCAAACGCTGCTCCACAGAGCTAAGTGAATCACTAAAAGTCACAGGCAAGTCAGTCCCCGTCTCCTGCTTTAACAGTGAAGCCATAGTCCTACATGAGCTATGGGAAAGTGTGAATGAGGGGTAGGGTCTGGTGGCCGTCCAATGGTTACTGATGTATGGTTCTACTCTGAAAAGTAACTGTAGATGCATTGGGGGGGAAGAGTTTCCGGTTTATCACCCTCAATACCTTCTGTATCAAGTGCGCTCAGTTTACGAGGGACGTGGATTAGCGGTAAAGCCTGGAAAAGAACAGTTAGGGATCCAGTTGATTCCCTGACTGAGAACTACACAGGCATATGCTTGTGTCTAGGCAGGTCTCAATACAAAATCATTCTGTGTCCTAAAATGTGCAAAATTCACAACAACAAATGTCTCCAAGACTCTAGAATCCCATTTCCTATGCAGAGGATCTGTTCCCAGTACTATAAACACTAACACGTGCTACATCATTACACACTATGGGGCTACACACTCATTGCTATACAACATAATTAGTCAAGTTAAAATACAAAGTTGTAAGTGAATGTGGAGGTCTCATAACACACTGGCACTCTATAATCAACATGGTTCCTAACGCCAACCCAATCAATCATTTAATTGACATGCAAAACAATATTCTACCTGGCCAGCACAGTACTCCATAGAAATAAAACTGACAGTCAAGTTTCACAGCATGTTTCCACTGAAGATCAAGACAAGGGGTGAAGTTAATTTTGAGCAGTGTAAATTGAGAACAATGAGAGGATTATATGGCACTGGGGACCTTGTTACAAGAGTGTTCTACAAAGGAGACGTCTGTATGTATGGTTGAAAAAATTATAATGACACCATTTTCCATCAAAAAATACAGTTTTGTCAAAATTCCCATAGAACATGTTGATTTCTCGACTTTTCCCATGGAAATTTCGGTCACATCTTGATTTAAACAATGATAAAATGTTTAGATTCATTTTGTTTATTTGTTATTTATTAAAATATTCATGTTAATATTATAGTAATACTATATTTAATATTAAGACTGACACAAAATCAATCAAAACATTTCAGTGACCCTCAATTGAAATCTTTTGGAATTTTTGTTCTGTGGGAGATTCTGGAATGTTGTTTTGATTGTTCATTTGGAACAATTCCCGCCCCCCAATGTCAGAATTTCCCACAAAACGTAATTTCCACTTTCAAACCAGATCTAGGTATGTTGAAAGTCAGTGAATAGTAGTTTGCCAGTAGATGGTGCCCAAGAACATACAGCATTATTCATAGGTGTTGTAGGGCCAATAAAAGTTGGGCTTCACAGAGAGGGCTATTTGCAGTGTACTTTACATCAGCTTTTAACAGAATGGAGCAAATCTTTTAACTATTCATTTCCAGATTTCCTAGCATTATCAGCCAGCACCTCAGCTGATGTACACTGGCATGGCTGCCTAGACTTCAGGGGAGCGGTGTTGATCTATGCTAGCTGAGGATCTCGTCCTGGGAATTGTACTCCCTTGAAACTCACTAGGAAGATTAACGCTTTCTTAACCAGGTTTTCAGTTTGTGGATATAACAAATTTTCCCAAGTGTGCAGTTCAGAGAAGGGTGTTTTAAAAAGTGGACTAAATATTCAGGAAAAGTACCATCCAACAGATTGAAATCTGTTTACCCACAGAATAGATATGGCAGTAATGCAACCTTATTCATTCAGTTAATACACCCCCATCTTATTCGGGAATGACTTTTATTATTTACTGGTATTCTGTGTGTCACTCCCTTTCCCGCCACTCGTGCCGCTGCACCAGCACTTCTATTTTTAGCTTGCTAGCTCAACCACAGCTAACACGTGCATACATCTTCCTGAGCTGGAAATTACATCCCCAGCTCTAATGTACACATAGCCTAAACCTGTCTCTTTGGAAAATGAGCACAGCAGCATTCATTGCTGATCAGCAGCTTGTGTTCTTATATTAATCTCAGGATGAAATCTTGGCCCTGTCGACGTCAACGGGACTTTTGCCGTTGACTTCAAAAGAGCCAACATTTCACCCTGAGAGTCCAAGTTCCAAAATTAACAACCACCCCCAAGGCCAAAAGGTAGTTCAGTCACCACGTGATTCAGTCCTGGTTGTGTCTGATGAGATGACTTCAGATTTTGATTTGGACACCTGTTCACTATTGGACTGAGAACCTCAATTCATTTTACCATCAGAAGGTAACAGCTTTCAACCACTCCTGATCTGAAACAGCCACAGAGAGATTCAGAAATTCCTGATCATGTTACTAAATCCCTGAGCTACCCAACCCCCTAAACAGCAGATGTTTTAAATGAATGGTCTGACTTTCTTCCCCTCCTCCTCTTTATCAGTGGCATGCACTCACACTGCATTCTTCAGTCTTTTCAATCAATGCTTGCAGCGAAGTGTTCTCTGGACAACCCCAGTTTCAGCACCCAAACTTGCATGCATAATTTTTTGGGCAGGCCCCTTTTTGCACATCCTTAGACTCGGATTTATGCACAGTTGGACATGATTTGCTCAATCAAGTGTCAACTGTGTACATCAACCCGTGTTCTGTATGCCCCAGAATGAATACCCTCCAAAACACATGTGCACAAATGTGGATGCTCCAATTGGTAAGCTGTTTTTGAAGATTTGGCCATCAACCATTCAGTCATTCTGTCTGTCTGGGCCACCCTCTCCCATACACTCATTCTAGCTGTTTCCTGTTTACAGCATGACATCATTCTGTACTGTGACAGACCCAGACCAGTCGGGTACAGGAGTCTGGTAGAGGGCAAATATACTGATCACTGGATGAGTCGTTTTCTGTTCCCTGAGTGACCAGAGAAGTGGCTGCACTAGAGTAATCAGGAATCTGCTAGAACCAGTTAAGGCAGGCAGGCTAATTAGGACACCTGGAGCCAATTAAGAAGAAGCTGCTAGAATCAATTAAGGCAGGCTACTCAGGGCACCTGGGTTTTAAAAAGAGGTCACTTCAGTTTGTGGTGCGAGTGTGAGGAGCTGGGAGCAAGAGGCACAAGGAGCTGAGAGTGAGAGGGTGTGCTGCTGGAGGACTGAGAAGCACAAGTGTTATCAGACACCAGGAGGAAGGTCCTGTGGTGAGAATAAGGACGGTGTTTGGAGGAGGCCATGGGAAAGTAGCCCAGGGAGTTGTAGCTGTCATGCAGCTGTTACAGGAGGCACTATAGACAGCTGCAGTCCACAGGACCTTGGGCTGGAACCCGGAGTAGAGGGCGGGCCCAGGTTCCCCCCAAACCTCCCAATTGACCTGGACTGTGGGTTCTTCCAGAGGGGAAGGTCTCTGGGCTGTTCCCCAACCCAAATGGTGAATCTCTGAGGCAAGAAAATCTGCCAATAAGCGCAGGACCCACCAAGATAGAGGAGGAACTTTGTCACAGTACATAACAAACCAATGAATAAAAACACTGAACAAAGCTTTTGCTGAACTTAAGACAAAGCCCCAGGGCTCATAAATGCTTTCCTAAAGTTCATACATAGCTCTCCAATTTACATATAAAGTGCTACAAAAACTGCATGGGGATTGGTTGGAACCAGCATGCTTTGACCCATCCATACATGATACTGCGCATACCCTGAACTTCATGTCTGCTCAGTTTATCAACCACAATACTCTTCCTTTTGGCCATTCCGTTTGTCTTTCTATTCTAGCCAAGCCAACGGTGTCTTTTCCCCCCTCTTTCAGTTAATTATTATTAGCTGGGCTAAATCTCCAAAGGAACTAAGTGACAAGAACGTTCTTTTCGTTCTGTTTTAAATAATGTGCTTAGAAAAGACAGTGGACGTCACAGGAATGTATCCTGGGTATACAGAACACAAAGGTATTAGTGCTTTTTCAAGAGTGGGGTATAGTTTACTGTGTCTCGACTACTTTACACTTGTCTTTCTCCAAGCAAGCAATAGAAAAGTAAACTAAGGGAAGGGATTTCATCCTACACTTTAAAAAGTTTCGGACATGAACAATGTCTTTTTAATAGACCTGCCTGTGCAGAATGCTACAGTAAAGCCAAGAAGCACACATACAAAGGGGAAGCATTAGATCTCAGTCCTTTCCCTGCCAGACCCTTGGGAATGTAAACTGTGCTGACTTGTGCCTATGAGTGTCTCAGAATTTGACAGGCAGCAGTAAGCTGCTAACAGTTGTTTTAGAGGGGGAATTCAATAAATGGTTTTCTGACGTTTGCTTTGCTTTGCAATGGCCAAAAGGCCAATTGGCATTGCTGAAGCGCTGGCATCTAACGATACCCTTAATTGACCTCTAATGACACCCCTAAAACCATGCATACATTAATTGCTACTATTATTAGTGGGAATAGTACTTGGATGGAAAGTGCTGTAGACATGCCAACTCAAACCTCTATACAAGCTGGAGATGGGCACAAAACCACAGCCTTGAAATGAAAAACACCAAACTTGGGGGGGTTCAGAATCTGACCTTTGATCCAGCTCTGAATTTTGTGGCTAGTCTGTGATGGTTCAAAACAAATCTCTGAATCCAAACACCAACAAGCCACGAGGATTTGAAATCTACAGCTGGATCCAAATGCTATTACTTCCTCCCATCTCTAGTAAAAGCAGTCATTAAAAGATCTTTGTACACAAAATGACCTCCTTTCTCCTACTTAAAATCCCGCCTTGGAGAATTCTTCCACAGACCCCTTTTCTGAAGAAGGACTTCTGCTAGGATCCTACGCTGTCTCACGCTTGTACCTGCTCAGGATGTTCTATCGCTGTGTTTGCTGGACCGTGCTCTAATTGAAACAGCAACAGAGTCCATCGATAGATTTGTACAGAAACAGCTGCCCAGCTTGTGCACTCAATAAACAATAATAACTAGAGAGACAGTTTGGTTTGTGAGCCTGGAACTAATCCTGAGTCGGACTGACTGTGTGACAACGGCAAAGTCACTTTGCGTCTCTGTGCCTCAGTTTCCCCCTCCATAAAGTTGGGATAATACAGGGATGCACGGACTGCTCAATATGCTCATTCATATGTAGAGATGGGGCAGCGATGCAAAGTTTTGATAGAAATCTAAACGCTGACAAAGTTCAGGGGGGCAAAGCCAGGGTATTGGTATTAATTTCTTCAACGTTTGGAGAGGTCTGGTTTAGGTTCAGCCCCATCTTTTGCTCATTTGTATTCACACAGCCCCTCCAGCTGTGTGTAACAGATGTTACCCTGCTTAGAGGAAGTTCTGTCATGGCTGCCGGACCTGAGGAAACGGCACCAAATGCCTCTGCCCTGCCACTCACAGGGGAGCTGGCAGGGAGTTGAATGGAAAGCACAAGGCGCCACTTCTGAAGATTGCTCTAAAGCCCAGCTCTCTGCTCAGGAGAGCAGGAAGGGAGGTCGCAATGACTCACTCCAAGGGCCCGATCCCGCTCACCTCACTCACACAAGCAGTCCCGCGGGAGTCAGAGCAACTGACTTGGGAAAGTGCAGCACGAGCAAGTGCAGCACGTTTGGGCTGGGGGCAAGTTTTGGACCCCGTCCTTGCACTGTTTCTGGGGTAGCCCTTGAGTTCTGGTGTACAAGAAAGAGGGGGCTCTGGGCCTGAGGTGCAGCCTGGGGTTATTATTCCCTCCTTGCAGGGGTGTGAGGATAAAGAGCTGGCGAACAACACAAGGCAGCATCATAAAAAGGAAGCCCTACAGATTGGAACATACACTACAAATGACTCACTCAGTAGACATCCAAGTGGGTTATTAGCTTGTCTCTACAGCCTGTGTGACCTACCTGGAGCCCCTGCCAACTGAAACGTCAAGCCCAGCTGGCAAAGAGAAGGATAAAGACCTGCAATTGATAAGGGCCCAAGCTACCCCTGGTCTGTCAATCCTGTGGCCCTTCTCCCACCTCAGGGGGTGGGCCTTTTGTTCTGGGGAGCTCCATCCACCATCCCAGGATTTCAATAGGCCAGATTCTTTCCAGACAAACTGGTGGAACTCATTTCCCCAACCCCACACCTTACAGAAATTGCTTTGCCCATGATCCCTTGCCGAGGACTTGTCAGATAAAGAGGCAAGTACGTTCATATGCCCGTTACGCTTGCCGTCTATTCAGATGCCAGCAGGAGTATCTGAGACTATAACCTAGGAGGCTGCTTGCCCTCTCTGATTGCCACCTTGCCACTGTGTGATTTGTGACCCAGAACAACTGTTACCAGCTTGCATGCGTTTGTGCAAGGCAGCATGGCACTGCTTTCCCCTGGGGCTCTGGGACCATACGGCTTTGGAAAGGATTTTATGTGCACTGCAGCCTTCACTTTGAAGGGTCAGGAGACACAGGAGGATAGTTTTAAATTGTGCTGTTTGTAGGGCAGGCTGCAGTTTGGACTTGTCAATCCTGAGAGCATCCATTTAATTTCTTTTTATTTCAGGGCTCAAAAGCCCTGATGACAGCAAGGGAGAGAGAGGGTCTAGTGCAAGGGTAGGCAACCTATGGCATGCGTGCCAAAGGCGGCACACGAGCTGATTTTCAGTGGCACGCACACTGCCCAGGTCCTGGCCACCTGTCCCGGGGGCTCTGCATTTTAATTTAATTTTAAATGAAGATTCTTAAACATTTTAAAAACCTTATTTACTTTACATACAACAATAGTTTAGTTATATATTATAGACTTATAGAAAGAGACCGTCTAAAAACATTAAAATGTATTACTGGCACGCAAAACCTTAAATTACAGTGAATAAATGAAGACTCGGCACACCACTTCTGAAAGGTTGCTGACCACTGGTCTAGTGGGATGCTGCGTAGCCTATAAGATTAACCTGCTTGCTTGCATATATATATATATATATATATATCTTTTCTTATAGTTTAAGTACGTGGTTTATTGTAATAGGTTTATAGATTTATATTAAAGTAAGTTTGACTGTAGTGCAAGAGACCTACAGGCCATATCCTGTATGTTAAGCTAAGAAACAGTTAGCATATCTATATTAAGACCTTTTACCCAGAAAGTAAAGTTGACCTTCATCTTGTTACCTAAATAGATAAGTACCCGCGCCTATGTCTAGGACCTTTTATCTAGACCAATAGACAATGGAAGAATGGCATGGGGGAGTGGGTTCAATTTGTACCCACAGACTTAACAGGTACACCACAAGGAAACTTATGTGCATATGTACATGTCATCAATATGCACAAACATGCTAGCCTATGGGGTAAGCATACCCTAACATTTTGTGGGTGAGGAATTAAATTTGGGCATAGGAGAAAGAAGAAGTCTGACACTTGTGCCCTCGCTAGAATACTCCGCTCTTTCATTCTCACTTACATTCTATTTCTACTCTATCTCTCTGTCTATTCTATCTATCTACGATGACTACTACTATTAGTAGGCTATACTTGTTCTTCTTAAACTTTAAGTTTCAAGGGAACTAGGCTAAGCTTGGTTTCCCTAAGTTTTTATTCTTAGTTTATTAGGTTTTGATTTTAAGTTTAAGTTAGTCAAGTAAACCCTAAGTAGCATTAGCTTTTTCTAAGCACTGCATCCCTCACTCAAGAACTGAGAAACCTGAACTGCAACGCTGATCCTGTGTCTCTTACCGCCAGGTTATCAAGGAAGGGTGTGAGCATATTAACCAAAGCTTTGTTGCATATAATACTATATTATCATATGTATCTTTTGAATAGCAGTAATGCAATTGTAACTTTGTAACTCTGAGTATTTTACCATTTACTTACTATTATTGATTTTAATAAAAAGTCTTTAAGGCTACATCTGTCATAGTGTGAGCTTCCTGTCATGCCCCCGAGGGTCCTTTGTAAATTCTGTGGAGCCTGATTCAGGACAAGAACTTTTATCTTCTGGTCAAACAGATTGGCGAGCCTAAGACCCATACTAATTAATATTAATAATTATTTTATTAATATTATTAACTAACAAAATAAAATAAAAATAAACTGATAAATTATATTAATATTATTAACACATCCTAAATCAGGCTACAGCTGGCAGCTGAGAATGCCTGAGTTCTAACCCCAGCGCTGACACCAACTCCCAAGAGCCTTCCTTAGCGTACTTTGCAATCAAGTAATTTTTATGCCCATTTTACAGATGGGTAAACATCAGTTAAGCAACCTGTCCAAAGTCACCAGGAGAGCTAGGGCTAGAACCTGGGAATTCTGGGTCCTAAGCTAAACATCAGGTTACCTTTACTTTCTGATCACCTACTTTCACTACCAAAGCAAGTCTTTCCTGCAGGATTCCTTCAGTACCTTCTCTCAAGTGTCTCCATGCACATCTCCCATGATTGCCTTATGGGGAGCAAAATGCAAGCAGTATGGCTTAGTAGATAATGCACCAAGGGGACCCCCAAAGGCCTTAAATTCTAGTCCAGTACTGTCACTAAGTTGCTGTATGACCTTCAGACCTGCTTTACCACTGCTTCTCCTCCCACTATTTCTTTCTCTTGTCTACTTATACTGTAAACCCTTCTGGGCAAAGACGGCCTCTCTGTGTTTGCACAGCACTTAACACAATGGGGCCCTGAGCGCTGCTCGGTGCTACTGTTATGCAAATAATCAACAATCACAGGTGATGTGTACATATTGATGGCTTTACTTTAAACTTGTACCAAAATCACTGCTAATTTTCAAAGCCTTCTGACTATCCCCATTCACCTCCACTAGGGACTGTGGCAGCATTTGAAATGTCTCCTTAAAGCGACCCTGTGCCAATTACTTTTGCATTGGATGTTGTTATCCTATAACAATGGTTTTCAACCTGTGATCTGCAGACCTCCTAGGGGTCTGCTGACTATGTCTGAGATTTCCAAAGGAGTCCACTCCTGCATTCGAAAAATTTTTGGGGTCTGCAAATGAAAAACAGTTGAAAACCATTGTACTATATTGATTTTGTCCATTTCTATTTTAATAACACAAGAACATAAGAACGGCCACACCGGGTCAGATCAAAGGTCCATCTAGCTCAGTATCTTGTCTTCCAACAGTGGCCAATGCCAGGTGCCCCAGAGGGAATGAACAGGACAGGTAATCATCAAGTGATCCATTCCCAGCATGCATTGATTTCCCCAAGCCCCCCCAAATTTAAAGGGGGCTGCAATTACCAGTTAGTTTTGTTATTATTATTTACTTATTGCTTAAACTCACTTGTATACTAGCATCATCAGGTGGGTTGGTACAGCTCTAGGAATAATGGAGGTTGCTACAGCATAAACAGAAATGCTGGGACATTTTTGGCAAAATGTTGGATAATTTTAATATTATCAGCGATGGAATTTTAGATTTAAAGAGAAATCTTTATAATCCAGCCATTATTCTTCACTAGATTATAAGAGCTGTAAGATAAATCAGAGCTTGAGCCTAAACTTTTTCAGACTGCTCCATATCATTGCTTCCCTTTTCATCTTGTGCTATGTGAACTTTCTCCCAAAACCAGTGGCACAGTCACTCAAAAGAAGAGACAGGTCCTAGAGACTGGACCAATTGAAATTCTAAAGCTTAAGAGGCCAGGCAGGCAATTAGGGAAAGGTCCGTGCAAACGGAGGTGTATGTTTCTGTTCATAGCTATTTGCCAAAACAATATCTGTAATTTACTGTTGCTATTAACACTGAGAGTTACTTAACAGGTTGTGTTTTGTAGCGGTTAGAGCTAAGAAATGGGAGTCAAGACTCACGGGTACTATTCCTTGCTCTGCTATTTGCTCATTGTATGGTCTTTGATGAATCACTTTAATCTCTCAGGCTGGGGTTTTCAACAGCGTTCTGGATTGGCCTAACTCTGCTCCCACTGACTAGACAATCTAATGGTCCCTTCTGGCCTTAAACTCTGACTCTTCCAAATTTACATATACATTCCTCATTGTTGAATCTCCTAATATGTGACCCTTTCCCTTGAATTGACTGTTCCTGAAGTTCCTCTCCTTTTGGAAGGTAGTCTGGGTCAGTTTTTAGAAGCTGACTGTTTGAATACCTGACCGTAGGAATTCAAAGCCCAGCATCCTTGATAGCTCTTGGCCTTTCATAGAAGATAGGCTAATCTTTGGTTGATATTTAACAGAGCATTGTAGCTGCCATACGTGACCTCCTGCCATGTATTGTTATGACCTTTCTGTTTCATTTGCGAATTTATTTGATATTTCTGAGATTTTGATTCCTGCACAGAGGATGGAACCAGGAGTCCTACCTGCGGGGGCGAGGTATAGTTCTCCCTAGACTGTACACTGTGTCCTTAAATAGCACCCAAGGATTGCAAAGTGCTTTACAAAAGGTGAGCAAGTACTGCGCTGTTATCCTCATTTTGGGGAAACTGAGGTACAGGGCGGTGAAGTAAGTTGCCTTAGGCTGCACAACAATTTAGTGACAGAATCAGGACAGGGCCTTTCTGCCCCAGACTCATCTCACTCTATTCCACTCTCCTGCTGTTTCACAACAAGCATTAGGTTGTTGGCATTGAGCTAGCTACCACACCAAGTCTTGGTGACGTGTGTGAAGACAACACTTTCCATACATTTGGGAACTAGCTTCACCGACCTGTGTAAGAGGGAGAGCATCTGTCACCTAAGTTCCCTGTAAGCTGCATGGCCACGCAGTAGCCTATTTAGCGCCACTCAGGCAACCTGCCCAGAGACTTGCTGCAGCAGGAGCGCTCCGCTGGCCCCAACCTAGCCCAGCCCCCAACCTGCTGCATGGCCAGGGTGCCCCACCCGTGGCACGGACCCAGCCAGGGCCAGGGCGCATCTACCCAGGCCCGGCCCCAGCCATGGCCGGGGAGGTGCAGCCCAAACCCAGGCGGCCCGGCCCGGACCCAGCTGCGGCCGGGACAGCACGGCACTGCCCAGCCCCAGCTGCGGCCAGGACCTGGATGGCCCAGCCATGGCCCGGACCTGCCCTGGTGCCCTTCCCCTGGCCCGAACCCAGCCCCGGCCCAGACCGGCCAGGGCTGTGGCACCACCCCCACCCCAACTCTCTGCCCCAGCCCTGAGCCCCTCTTCTCTGGCCCCACCCCAGAGTCCACCCCCCCAGCCGGAGCTCTGACACCCCTGCATCTCAACTCTCTGCCCCAGCCCTGAGCCCCTCTTCTACAGCCTCACCCCAAAGTCCGCCCTCCCCAGCCGGAGCCCTCACACCCCTGCACTCCAACCCTCTGCCCCACCCCAGAGTTCTAGCAGTCAGGGGTGTGGTTTTTCCATGCCACTGACTGATATAGCAAAGCTGACATAACTTCTCAGTGTAGAAGAGGCTCAGAAATGGCTTCTCAGAAGCCAGGAAGATCAGTGGGGAGCTGCCCAAGCTAGCTAGAAGTGAAATGCACAGGCGAGGGGCAGAGCTTTAGAGTCAGATCCACAAAGGTACTGAAGTGCCTAACTCCCATAGATCTAGGCCTTCAGTGTCTGACCGACAGAGCGCAGGGAGGCACCTCTGTCCACTCAGGTGTGAAACTTCTCCTGGAGTTCGGTACATATCCCAGGTCTCCCAGAGGAGCGCCCTAAACCATCAGGCAGTTGGATAGTCTGGGGTAGGACTCTGTCAATCACGCTTGCGGAAGCTGGTCCACTTTGTATAAATAATTAAATGTTCAGTAGGCCAGAGGGAGAAGCAAGACATTGACTATAACCTTCTGGTTAAGGCACTCCCGTGAGGCATAGGAATCCTGGGTAGGAGTCCCTCCTTCAAATCAGACAAGGAGGGGAGGAAGATTCAAACCTTGGTCTACCATATCTCAGGAGCAGGAGGAGGGCCCGAACCAATGGGCTATTGAGTATACTGATCCAAATGGATGGATACATGCACACCAGAATATTTCTCACACCCTGCTGTCATTTGTATAGGTTAGGTGCATGCAGGGCCGGCTTTAGGCCAATTCCACCAATTTCCCCGAATCGGGCCCCGCGCCTAAGAGGGCCCCGCGCCCAGTGGCAGAGCCGCCGGTGTGGGGGCAAGTGGCCGAGAATCCCTTCCCTGGCTAGAGGCTCCTTTTTAATTTTTACTCACCCGGCAGCGCTCCGGATCTTCAGCGGCACTTCGGCGGCGGGTCCTTCACTCGCTCCGGGTCTTCGGCAGCACTTCAGTGGCAGGTCCTTCAGTGCCACCGAAGACCTGGAGCGAGTGAAGGACCCACCGCCGAAGACTAGGAGCACCGCCCGGTGAGTACAAGCCCCACGTGTTTGTTTACGTGGTTTTTTTTTTTTTTTAGTCATCCCTGCTGGGGCCTCGTCAAAACTGTTCGAATCGGGCCCCGCACTTCCTAAAGCCGGCCCTGGGTGCATGTTTACCACAGCAGGCCGCACAGGGAATGCCTCGTTTGAGAATCCTGCTGGGGGGTTAGGTGCACAGTTGCCAAAATTCACACAGTAAATAAACACCCCAACTTTCACAATAAGCCAAAAATCAAGCTAACCCCATTTCAAAACAAGGCCAACACAAGCCAATCCCTAAGAACCCCAACACTCTATGTGACAGCATCAGGATTTAAGTGTTTTTAGGATTTAAGGATTTTACCCTATCACTGAAATCAGCCTCTGTACCAGCTGACTGGAAGGTAGCTAATGTAACACTGATTTTAAAAATGCTCCAGAGGAGATCCTGGCAATTACCGTCTGGTAAGTTGAACTTGAGTACTGGGCAATTGGTAAAAACTATAGACAAGAACAGAATTATCAGAGACCTAGATTGATATGATTTGTTGGGGAAGAGTCAATATGGCTTTTGTAAAGGAAATCATGTCTCACAAATCTATCAGGATTCTTTGAAGGTGTCAGCTAGCATGTGGATAACAGTGATCCAGTCAATATAGTGTACTTGGGTTTTCAAAAAGCCTTGACAAGGTCCCTCACCAAAGGCTCTTAAGGAAACTCAGTAGCTATGTGATAAGAGGGAAGGTTCTTTCAATGGTCAGAGACTGATCCACAAAGATAGGAATAAAATAGTCAGATGTCACAATGGAGAGAGGTGAACAGCAGGGTCCCCCAAGGATCTGTATTGAGGCCTGTGCTATTCCACAAATTCATTAATGGTCTGGCAAAGCGGGAGAACAGTGAGGTGACAAAGTCTGCAAATGATAGAAATCACTCAAGATCATTAAGTCCAAAAGTTGACTGCGAAGAGATACAAAGGGATTTCACAAAACTGGTTGACTGGACAACAAATAAAATGGCAGATGAAATTCAAGGTTACGTGCCAAGCATACGCGTGCGCACGGGGTGTGCCGGGTGTGCCCTGGCACACCCTAATGCCCTGAGCTCCAGCTGGGAAGGCTGCTCCTCCCCCCTCCCCTCCTCAGCTGTTAGGGATGGGATCCCGAGGGGGTGGTTAGGGGCAGGGGGTCTTTGGAGGGGGCAGTCAGGGAGCAGAGGGGGTTAGATGGGGCATGGGAGTCCCACGGTCTGTCAGGGGGCAGGGGGTGGATAGGGGTCAGGACAGTCAGGGGACAGGGAGCAAGGAAGGTCCTGGGGGGGCAATTCGGGGGGGGGGTCTTTGGAGGCGGTGGTCAGGGGACAAGGAGCTGGGGGAGTTGGATGAGTCAGGAGTTCTGGTGGGGCTATCAGGAGGCAGAGGTTGGAGAAGGGCTAGGGGAGGCAGGGAGCAGAGGGGGTTGTATGGGTCAGGAGTTCTTGGGGGGGCCTGTCAGGGGGTGGGGAGCGGTTGGATAGGTGTGGCAGTCCTGGGGGTCTGTCTAGGGGCAGAGATGTGGATAAGGGTTGGGGCAGTCGGGACAGGTAGGGGGTAGGGTCCTAGGGGGGCAGTCAGGGGACAAGGAGCAGGGAAGCTTAGATGGGGGAGGGATGCTGGGGGGGCAGTTAAGGGCAGGGATCCCAGGAGGTGGTAGTCAGGGGACAAGGAGCAGAGGGGGTTGGGGATTCTGAGGGGGGCAGTCAGAGGGCGGGAAGTAGGAAGGAGTGGATGGGGGCAGGATGGGGGTGGGGCTAGGGCAGGGTGGGGCTCCCTGGGTGCACATTCTAATGAAAGGGGCTGCGAACGCCTATGGTGCCAAGTAACATACGTTGGAGAAAATAATCCCAACTATACATACTAAATTAGCTGTTACCACCCAAGAAAGAGATCTTGGAGCTATCATGGATAGTTCTCTGAACACTTCCTCTCAATGTGCAGCAGCAGTCAAAACAGTTAACAGATTGTTAGGAACTATTAGAAAAAGGATAGAAAATAAGACAGAAAATAACATAATGCCACTGTTATCAATCCAAGGTGTGCTTATGGCTTGAGTACTGTGTCCCGCTCTGGCGCCCCATCTCAAAAAGGATATAGAGGAACTGGAAAAGGTTCAGAGAAGGGCAACAAAGATGATCTAGGGTATGGCGCAGCTTCCATACGGGGAGAGACTAAAAAGACTAGGGTTGTTCATCTTAGAAAAGAGACAAGGAATGGGTGATGCGACAGAGGTCTATTAAATTGTGAATGGCATGGAAAAAGTGAATAGAAAAGTGTTATTTACCCTTTCCCACAAAACATAAACCGGAGGTTGCCCAATGAAATTAATAGGCAGTAGGTTTAACACTAACAAGAAGAAGCACTTTTCATATACCACGCAACTAACCAGTGGAACTCATTGCCAGGGGATATTGTGAAGGCCAAAAGTATATCTGGTTAAGTTCATAGAGGATAGGTCCCTCAACGGCTATTAGCCAAGACGGGCAGGGACACAACTCTGTGCTCAAGGTGACCCTAAACCAGAAGCCAGGAGGTAAAAACAGAGGTGGATAACTCTATAATTGCCCTGCTCAATTCATTCCCCTGGAAGCTTTGATATGAGCCACTCTTGGAGAAAGGATACTGGGCTAGATGGACCATAGATTCTTATGCCCACCAGTGGAAACTTCAGCACCTACAGGGTTAGGTGGTGGAGGAACAATTGTGTTGAGAATGTCAGTGGGGCCTAGATGTTGGACAGAGGCACTTAAAAAGGCCCAATTGCCTCTTTTGGCACCTAAGTTCCTTTGTGGAGAGAACAGCACTTCCCTACCTCACAGGGTGTTGTAAGGATAAATAGGTTACAGATAAGGCGCTCGGATACTGTGGTAATGGGAGCCATATAAGTACCCAAAATAGAGAGAGATGGGCCTTTGCTATATAGAATGTACAAGCCTGAATTTGCAGTAAACCCAAAGACTGACCACCTAGATCGATCACACTCATCATTCTGGTATGCAAGTGCCTACAGTCCCTCATGAAGGATATGCATGGATTTAAGGAGAAAGATACACTGCCTTTAGCTCCGAATGTAACCTCTAGGTCCCAAGGACTTGTCAATTACTTTAATTTAGTTAATTTAGTTTAATTTCAGTGTCTTTGCAGCTCAGTTTCCGCATGGCTCTTTCCGCTGCCAGTGTTCGGAGACCATAGCAACTTCAAATTAAATATCAATCACAGCATTAAGGTCAAGTAGCTTGATTCCATTAACAGGCAGCTAGATTCAACTTCCATATAATCAACAGTCTATAACCTCCTAATGATCCTGAGAGAAAAACTGGGCAGTGCAGTTAGCTCTAGCATTCAATCATTGGCACCCCACTGACATAGGGGACGGCAGAATTGATTCAAAAAGTCCATTCATCTGCCAAGAAATCTCATCTGAAACGGTTCTGACCTGTGACAAATCTGGGTGAGTATTAATTTAAAGACAAAGCAAGAGAGATGGATTTCAACTGGGCCTTTCAGTTTTGGCTTCTAAGTCTTACTCCCTGCAATACTATCATGTATCTGTACCTCGCTTTTTAACTGAGGTTAGAGATTTTTTTTTCCTACCATGGGTTGACTGCCAAAAAGATATAATGCTCTGTTGGAGAGGATGCATGTTCTAGTGGCTAGAGCCCTGGACTAAGAATCAGGAGGCCTGTGTTCTGCTCCTTGGTTATGATTATTTGTATTACGGGAGCCGTATCATTTGTATTACCATAGCTCAGGGGTGGGCAAACTTTTTGGCCTCAGGGCCGCATCGGGTTTCATAAATTGTATGGAGGGACAGTTAGGGGAGGGGGTTGTGGCCCCCCCTGGGACTCCTGCCCTATCCAACCCCCCCTGTTCCCTGACGCCTCCCCCCGGGACCCCTGCCCCATCCACACACACCTGCTCCCTGTCCCCTGCCTGCCCCCGGACCTCTGCGCCCCATCCAATCCCTCCTCTCATTCCTGATGGCCCCCCCGGGACCTCTGCCCCATCCAACCACCCCTTCTCCCTGTCCTCTGACTGCCCCCCTGTTCCCCCGGAACCCCTGCCCCTGACTGCCCCCTGCCACCCCATCCAACCCCCCCTTCCCTGACTGCCCCCTGGGGACCCCTGCCCCCATTCAACCCCGTGTTCCCCACCCAACCGCCCCGCCCCCATCCATGCCCCCACCCCCTGGGTAGTTTGCCCACCTGTGCTGTAGCTTCACCATTACCTAGTCATGGACCAGGACCTCATTGTGCTAGGCGCTGTACAAACACAGATCAAACCCGTGTTCCCCCCCCCAACCGCCCCGTCCCCTGACAGCCCCCCCGAACTCTCCTGCCCTCTATCCAACCCCCCCCCCCCCCCGCTCCCTGCCACCTTACCACGCAGCACCTTTGGCTGGTGGCGCGGCTAGCTGGAGCCGGGCCACGCCGCCGCCGCCGCCGCCACCACGCAGCACAGAGACTGAGTCAGGCCAGGCTCTGCAGCTGCGCATCCCCAGGAGCTCAGAGCCCTGCCGCCCAGAGCATTGCGCCGGCAGTGGAGCGAGCGAGCCTAGGCTGCAGGGGAGAGGGAACAGCGGGGGAGGGGCTGGGGCTAGCCTCCGGGCCAGGAGCTCGGGGGCCGGGCAGGACGGTCCTGCGGGCCGGATGTGGCCCGTGGGCCGTTGTTTGCCCACCTCTGCCGTAGCTGCACCATTACCTAGTCATGGACCAGGACCTCATTGTGCTAGGAGCTGTACAAACACAGATCAAAAAGACTAGCCGGCTGTGTGACACATCACCTTTGTTTCCTCCTCCATGTCCTTTCTTTCCCTTGTCTATTTAGATTGTATGGCTTTAGGAGCAAGGCCTGTCTCTTACTACATGTTTGTACAACACCTACCACAATGGTGTCTCGATCTCGATGGTGGCTACTAGAACAGAAATAAACAATGAAATAATATGAATAATAAGCAGCAAGAGTGTAATATTATTATTAACATATCACTAGATCTGAGTCAATTTCAAAATTTATATATTTGCAACACAAAGGGGAAAGCATATATTTTTGCAAAAAAAAAAAAAGTTCCCCTTTTCCAGCCAGCTCTACTTATTGCAAAACTCTGTCATGCCAGCTGCAAACGTCCATTTTTCCACTTCCCCCACACGCATCTCCATCCTTCCTCCCATGCTGCCCTTCACACTCAGAACAGATCTGACCACTTCCTTTGTTTTGCTGAGTGTTCAGTGGCAGGTTCAGAGCGACATGCCTAGTCCAAACAACACCTTCCAACATCGGCAAAGGCTGCAGCACCTCATGGTGGAGGGTGGAATTCTCCCTGGTAATTGGGCACGACTGCCCACCCGTAGGGGCTTATGCCAAGAGAAGGTGTTTCCAGAAAAGCCTCCTGCTGGCTAACGCTGATCACCACTGGGCCCATGATGGAGGGGAGATTGTAGAGGCTTTGCATTCGCACTACCTCACCCCCAGGTGGACTTTCCTCTGCCAGGTGCTTGCAGACACTGGCGTGAATCTGACTCTCTCATCCTAGGAGTAATCGATGTGTGCAGATTAAAAGTGACTACAGCCTAACGGGGTTAACCCTGCCTGCTTTATTTACAACCCTGGTTGTCCCCAAGTCCTGGGGCACCTTGCACCTCTGGAGCCAGTGACCTATGGGCTTTGGAGAAGTTGGTGTTACATGATAGCTCAGTGGTTTGAGCATTGGCCTGCTAAACGTTTTGTGAGTTCAATCCTTGAGGGGGCCATTTAATCTCATTTGGGGTAAAAATCTGTCTGGGGAGGGGTCCTGTTTTGAGCAGGGGGTTGGACTAGATGACCTCCTGACGTCCCTTCTAACCCTGATATTCTATGATCCCAGCCTCATTGATGGGAATTTTGGCATAGCCCTTTTGAAGCTGGACAGTTTGCCACCTTGGAAACTTGGCTGAACTTTACTTAACCAGCATGAGGGGAATGGAATTTGACTCCCTATTGTAGAGAATGTAGAAACAGGTAGCGCCACCTATTGATGGAAGAGTGGAACTGTACTTATTTGCATAGCACCAGAGATGAGCATAAAGGTGGAAACGGTAGCTATTCTACTCTTGAATTTGATTATTTCAAACTGAAAAGTGCATCAGTGCAGCACAGGACATAGCTTTATATTGGCTCAGCCCAGCACAGGCTGTGATTTTAGACTGGAGCATGAAGAAATTATCCTGAAAATTAACTACTATAACAAGAAAAGCTTGAGAGAAGGATGACTTACATTGTTGTAAAACAGGAGTCCCTTAACAGACAGAGAGATCAAACTCAGGTCCCACATGTTCTACTACAGACCATCACAAGCCATGATTTTAACTCCACCATTTTGGTGATAGACTTTTAGAAAAAACAAATCAACTCTAAAGCACCCATCAGAGCAATGAAGAACCCTGTATTTCAGATGGTAAGATCATTATTTACCCCTCTTGGCACAATTATTGCATTGTTGCCTAGGTACTTTAGATTTTATTCACTTTGCCCGCCACAAAATATGTTCTTCTAAAAGCACTTGGCTACGTCACTTGAGCAAAAGAAGAACAAACAAACAACACATCTCCAACCTGAAAATAGCCCTTTTGTTTTTTAAATTAAAAAAACACAGTCAATTCCATTTAAAAGTGCAGTCATGTTCATTAAAATGACTGTTAAAATAACATCACGGCATCCCGTATTTATTCCCTTTCAGTTACTTCAGATCTGATTTGCCCACTTAAATAAACATTATGAGCCAAATTCTCTGCTCCTGTGAGATGACACCATGACATTGGCTCTTTACCTGCGAGCACTGCAAACACAACCTCGGATCAGAAAGACGAAGATCTACAAATTGCATATAAGAAATTGATCTGAAGGTCAGAACGACTGGATGAGGTGCTAGGATAACTGGGTTCTATTGTTGTCCGTTAATGTGATATGTGATTTTAGGCAATCTCCTCAATTATTATGTGTCAGATTATCCATTGGTAAAATTAGTGTAATATCTAGGGCTGGTCAAAAATTTTCGGCCTACATTTTTTTTAAATGGAAAATTGAATTTTCAACTCAGCAAAAAGAAAAGTGTCTCCTTTCTGCAGAACGCTGCAACTTTCCATTGAAAAACCTAAATCCGCTTTTCGGCTTAAATTGTCAAAAAAGTAGAAATTTTCAGCAAAAAAAAAAGGGAAAAACTCATTTTCTGACAGGATCTAGTAATAATCTGTGTTTCTCTACAATGGTGTTTGTAAAGTACTTGGAGATCCTTGGATGAAAGATGCTGTATTGGCAGAAACTGTCATTGTCAATAGAGATTCTGCAATCAGAATGTAGCTGTCAATTTTGCCAGACATGCGTAAGGCAGAGTAGAACCTAGCAGGATTTTCCAGACCAGTCTTAACTCCACAGTTATAACAGAGGGATGAGGTAAGACCCAAATACCCACAAGAATCAGATCCAGTGAATAAGAAGGTGCTGTTTTCACACAGGAGCTTTTCTGATCGTAACTGCACAGCAAAGTTTACAAAGCACTTCAGTCCTGGACTAAGGATTTCATTCCAAATTCTCAAATTAATCACCTTCTGCATAATGCACTTCTGGAATGGCCAAAGTAACTGGCCCTTCGAGCCGCATACAATAATCTTCAGAAGTTCGAGAGCCACAGGTTACGCACAACCTGCGCCGCCCTCTCTTTGCAGGGCAGAAGCCCCGAGTCCCACCACCCCACTGCAGGGCAGAAGCCCTGAGCTCCCCCAACCCACCGCTGCCCAGTCTGGTAGGCGGAGAATGGGGGCATGCGTGGGGGGCTCCGCGAGCCGCATCTTAATTGTACAAGAGCTGCATGCGGCTCACGAGACACAGTTTGGCCATGCCTGCTATAAAGCAACACAAAACCCCTTTGCAATGAGTGAGACGGGATAATGAAAGAACCTTTTTCCCAGGTGGCCAGAGTGACTCTTGCCGTCAGTGGCAGAACGGATCTGGGCCAGGCATTGCTACACTTCCCTATCTCTGCAGTTGGGCTCAGTGCAATTTAAGGAAACAGCACAGCCGGGAGTATCTGAGGATGAAGAGACCCAGAGCTACAACCTTTCCCACCTCTTACCTCACAGCACTTCTGTCTTGTTTCTTAGTAGGTACAACCACTTGAAGAAGAAGAATTATAATCAGCACCTTCATTGTTCACAGCCACTAATAAATCCACCCTCCTCATCCCTGTGAGGCTGGTACTATGAGCTCTATTTTACAGATGGAGAAACTGAGGCAGAGAGGTGACATGACTTGCCCAAAGCCACACAGGGTGGGAACGTCAGCGCCAGGAATAGAACTCAGAAGCTTGGATCTCCACCATTCTCTGTGCAGATCTCGACTCCAGGCCTCTCAGAGTAGCTGCTGTTACGGGCTTAAGATTGCTTTCTGCGACCTGCTCGAGTAGCTCCTTTGGCAGCTTAGTCACCTATTGATCATCCACCTTTGTAATAAAAATCCCTTCCTGCAATCCAGCCTAAAGCTCCCCTTCATTAGCTTTAATTCCTGACCTCATGTGACTCTTTTACCTTGTGGTATGAATGAGCCTTGTCCTAGATCCTCGTGTGAACCCATCAAGAAGTTGTAAAGCATGATTAAGTCACCTCTCAGCTGCCTTTTTTTTTTTTCTTTGCAAGGCTGAACCTATTCAGCCCTTGAAACCTGTCTTTGCAAGGCAGGCCCCTTCGTCCCTTGGAACAAACGCTGGAAAACTCTTTTTGAAAGAATCACAGTAGGCGGCCATTAAAAAAAAAAAAAAAAGGGCAGCTGTAGCCTCTCTGTAGTGAGAGTTTCAAAAGCACCCAGCAATGGCTGGATTCTGCTCCCAGTGAAGTCAATGGAAGTTTCACCAGTGACTCCAGTGGGAACGGAATCAGGCCAACCCTGAGAACGTGTGCAAATCCCACCCTACACGCATTGGTCCGGCACTGAAAGGCCCTTTACGTAGACCAATAAAACCTGTCACCTGCTCACTCCTTTCCCTGCACTGCTCAGGCTTTTCTTGGAGGAGTGGGGAGGCTTTTACAGTGTCATTTGCTCTGCTAGGACTGACCTGCAACCCCCCTCTTAGCATCCCTCTTGGTGCCTAGACAGCACTGCACAGATCATCACTTCAGACTAACACTCTCTCCTGTTGTGATCCTGTACAGAGTGCTGCCACAGTCCCTCAGGGAGTCCCACCCCACAATAAGCCCCAGGCTACCCATCATTCCAGCCAAATCATCAGTCCACGCACCATTTTTTTAAAATGATGTTAACGAATTTGGGAAGGATGAGACAGAAACCAAACTCACTGGGCCTAATTCTTCCCCAGTGTAATCCCACCGAGGTCAATGGACTTTCATAAGGAATGAATCTGGCCCATTTTCTTTTGTGATTTGAAGGGAGGTTCCCAGAGGTAGAAGGTAAGTGCATTATCCAACTCTGCTACCTACACAAAACATACATGCACTTTTATTTATGCCTTGGATGTACAATAGATAGAGCATTGAAAAAAATATTGAGCGTTGGCCAAACTGACACAATAGACACCATCGCAGAAGACTGGAATGAGGCTGAATTTCCTATGAGAACATAGATGATTTTACCACTGTGTGTTGCGTTTCTGGGCTAAAGAACTTGACATTGTCCCTTTAAGATCTCCTGGGTTCACCCTAAGCCTGGGTCCCATTGAAGTCAGTGTAAGAAAGAAAGAAGAAAGCTCAATGCTTAAATCACAACTGGTCACTTGAACCTCCTCGACTAACTTTTTGGCCTCTAAAACACAAGGAATGTATGACCGTGGGGGAAGCAGAGTTCAAGTCAACAAAAATCCCCATCTTGCTTCTGGGAATAAAAACTCATGAAAGTCTAATTGTGAAAGATATTCTACTTGCGGCTTAGTCCATGCTAAGTGATCCCAGGTGTCTAGGTAGCAATGTCCAGTGGCTAATCTCAACCCTATACTACAGTGTGCTGTATACCGTAAACCTAGCAGATACATCACCCAGCTGCACAAACATTAGCTGGCCCTCCCAGACTAACACGCTCTCCTGATGGGGACTAAAATAAGGAAACACTTTAGGAACAGCTTGTCCAGGTGAGGTGGGAGTGGGTCCAGTGGCTGAAAAGAGAAAACGGGGTTCTGTTCCTGGCTCTGCTACAGGGTGGCTTTGGGCAAGACACACATTTCTGTAAAAAGCAACAGAGGGTCCTGTGGCACCTTTGAGACTAACAGAAGTACTGGGAGCATAAGCTTTCGTGGGTAAGAACCTCACTTCTTCAGATGCAACATTTCTGGATGCCAGCTTTGAAGAGGGGCTGATAAGACTGACCTACCTCATAGAGGATATGTGAAGCTAAATTAATAAATGTCTGCCAAGCATGTTACATCCTCGGATGGAAAATACTATAGCCATGCAGCCAACTGGTACGGTGTATGTGCCCCTTTGCCCTGTAATGGAGGGGATCAGAACTACGTATTATAGGTCCTATACTGCTAACTTACAGAGGTTCTCCTTTTGCTCAAGCAGCAGCAGCTTGTGTGTGTGTGCATGTGTCTGTAGAGACAAACATACCCTTGAATCATGAGGAATATGCACCTGACTCAAAAGCCAAGACAAAAATAAATCAGTACAAATTAACTGTGTAATTGCAAGCTGCACTGTCCTTCAGAGGGAAACTCCCCTTATGGGAAAAGCAGGAATATGCAATGACACTCACAATGCAAATAAGAGATCCAAGCCATGGCTCAAAGAGGATAATTTTGTCCAAGGTGAAATAATACCATAATAATATCTGATACTTACATCGCACATGTCACCCAGATGCTTAGCAGATTTCAGGAGTACTTTATACTGCCTTTTTTTGACCCCTAAGTGCAACGATAAAATACTTTAAAAGTTTCAACTCTGTTTTAGATCCACTTCCAGGAGACAGCTGTAGGGCAAAAGTCTGTTCTTCCTGTTCAAAGCAAGGGGAATGCCATTGAGCTCCATGGTGCTACCACAGTATCAAACCAGTGTGAGACTAGAATCAGGACTTCAGAAGAGTTACTCCAGATTTACACCCATGTAAGCGAGAGCAGAATTTGGCTCATAAATTCAGTTTCTAAAACTTCCCTCACAAAGAGGGACGTTTAATATTACAAGTGATGTAACGTCTCACTCTGCTACCACTGGCATGGACATGGTATGACATTGGAATAGCTCAGTGGTTTGAGCATTGGCCTGTTAAACCCAGGGTAGTGAGTTCAAACCTTGAGGGGGCCATTTAGGGATCTGGGGCAAAAATCTGTCTGGGATTGGCCCTGCTTTGAGCAGGGGGTTGGACTAGATGACCTCCGGAGGTCCCTTCCAACCCCTGATAGTCTATGATTCGTTTGGAATACAAAATGTGAACAAGAAAACGTACAACTAAAACTACTGATTGAATCAGAGACTGTGGCCCCAATTCAGCAAGGTGCTGCTGTATGACTAAGAGATGTCCCTGAACCAGAAACCTCCAAAACTGGGGATGTTTGAAATCTGGACCCAAACTCATGTTCTGCTGTGGCCTAAGGCAATAAGGCACTTTATCTGCAATGGGCCAAAGTGGTTCCCCAATCCCTGTAGTTTGCATGTTAAAACACTGATCCAAACCTAGATCCACATTTCCTATGTAAGGCCTCACTCTACTTGTTAATTAACAATGACAAAAAATGTATCACAAGAAAATTCCATCTTGGGGCCCTGGTGACAAATTATTCAACCTTCTGCTCAGGTAGTTTTGGAATTATGTGGCCTTCCATTACAAACTGTAGTCATTCAGCTGGTCTCAGTAGTAACAGACTTGACTATTATTTAATAGAATTAATATTAACACTTAAGCTGAAGACTAACTACTTAGTGGTCTGAGTTTCAGGCTGTAAATACCTAGACTCCTTGGAAACACAGATTCAAATCCCGCAAAGGTTGATGCAGTCTGAATTCCATGCATTCTACTATGAGTAGATCTGTTAGCTGAACCCATGGCAATTCAAGATCCTTTAGCATGGAGGCTTGCTCAAATGTGCTTGGTCAAAGTTTCCCTTCCCCACCATTGTTCTGTGTATCAGTTAGCTGCCACCCTTCAGCCCTCTATAGGTATAATGCCGTAAAGTGCTCTGGGTTCATTTGGTTTGACAGGTACTGAGTAAAGTCAGATATTACTATTGTTATAATATTACTTTGTCATGGACAAATTTAATCAATCCATGGCATGGATTTCTTCTTTGCATTGTGGGTCTCTCTTGCATATTCTGTTTGAGTTCCAGGCCTTGATATATTACAGATGTCAATGGCAGTTTCACATGTGGAAGGAGTGCAACATATGCAATAGAAATCAGAAGAGGAGAATTTATCCCTCCTTCCCCAACCTCTGACTTTTAACTAGTCTTGGGTCCTACTAGAAATATTCCTGCCAATGATACACACTTATATATATATATATTAAGGACAAGAGAGTCATCTCTTCACAAGAGGTAGGGTTGTCAAATCCTGCAGTTTTAATCACAAGTCTCGCAACATTTGGTATTTCTCTTAAACCTAGAGTGATGTGATTAGTGATGGGACTATCAGCTTTCATCTGAAAACAAAAAGTAAGTTTCTAGCCCTCACAGTTGCAGAGAAAAAAGTGAAAACGTGAACCCCAAAGGCCTCATAAATCAGAAGACAAACAACGAACAACTCCAAATCTATCCTTCTCTAAAATCGTGATTTTTAAGCCAACCTCAGAGGTCATGCAATACAGTGTGTAAACTCAGAAGACACTGTCACACTCAGACTTAGGGCATGTCTACACTGTAATCAGAGCGCAACGTATGTAGACAGACCTGAGCTAGCTTTGGTCTAGTTAACTCGGATAACAATAGCAACGAAGCCGCAGTAGCGTGGGCTGGCCACTAGAGTACATACTGAGGGCTCCAAGCAAGGTTGTACAGCCCCCACTTCCACCGTTTCATGACTGTTGCTCTCCGAGCTAGCTAGTTCAAAGCATATTTGGCTATGTCTACATGCGCTACAGTCACACCTCTGATTGCAGTGGAGATGTACCCTGAGGGAGGTGAGTCGCATGCACGAAAGGATATTTTTACTCTTAACTTGTTGCAAAGGCATCACTTAGTATGAAGCAGTTACTGAGCTGTTCTGGAAATGGTGCTGCATTTTATCCTATAAGACTTAGAGAAGAGAACAGGCCAAGAACCAAGATAGGGACGAAGGTGAATTACAGTTCAACTCGTACAGAAAGGCCCATCAATCACTGGTGTGAACAGCAATGGAAATGATGTATCATTGTACTGCTGCTCTTATTGGTGCGTACTACATGTAGCGCTTTATCTTTCATTTTCAAGTGCTTCTCAAGGCTACAGCCGACCTTGTGATGGAGCAGAACTTTTCGCGCGTTTGACATTGTTACGTACAATTAGACCCACAAAAAATGACATGACAGATGAGACTTAACACACATGGCTGTAACCGCTAAGAGCTGGCAAGGAGAAATCACATGCATTGAATTCTTTTATTGTTTTGAGAATGTCTTTTTACCACATTACTTTTTTCTTATCACTCAACGTAAATTTTGTACTGGCGGAATAGTTACTAGCTTCACTGCTGTTTCTGTAAATCCTTTGTATGCTCTCCTGCAATGCTATGACTCCATACAGCAGTACTGGTGTACTGGTGACCCCTTTCGCATAGCAAGCTTCTGAGTGCGACCCCCCCTTATAAATTAAAAACACTTTTTAATATATTTAACACCATTATAAATGCTGGAGGCAAAGCGGGGTTTGCGGTGGAGACTGACCCATCCACACTGTTTTTGAATGTTATAATTCCTGATGTCAGATTTGTGTCCATGTATTCTTTTGCGGAGAGACTGTCCGGTTTGGCCAATGTACATGGCAGAGGGGCATTGCTGGCACATGATGGCATATATCACATTAGTAGATGTGCAGGTGAACGAGCCCCTGATGGTGAGGCTGATGTGATTAGGTCCTATTATGGTGTCCCTTGAATAGATATTTGGATAGAGTTGGCAACGGGCTTTGTGGCAAGAATAAATGGAAACAAATTAGACGTCAATAATTATAACATTCAAAAACCAGTCGGAGAACACTTCAGCCTCCCTGGACACTCAGTTACAGACCTAAAAGTCGCAATTCTTCAACAAAAAAACTTCAAAAACAGACTCCAACGAGAAACTGCAGAACTGGAATTAATTTGCAAACTGGACACAATTAAATTAGGCTTGAATAAAGACTGGGAGTGGATGGGTCATTACACAAACTAAAACTTATTTCCCCATGCTATTTTTCCCCCTACTGTTACTCACACCTTCTTGTCAACTGTTGAAATGGGCCATCCTGATTATCACTACAAAAGTTTTTTTTTCTCCTGCTGATAATAGCCCACCTTAATTGATTTGTCCCGTTAGAGTTGGTATGGCAACTGTGTATATATACATCTTCCTACTGTATTTTCCACTCCATGCATCTGATGAAGTGGGTTTTAGCCATGAAAGCTTATGCCCAAATAAATTTGTTAGTCTCTAAGGTGTCACAAGCACTCCTGGTTTTTTTTTGCTGATACAGACTAACACGGCTACCACTCTGAAACTACAGTTAGGAGTTCTGTAGGGTTACCATACGTCCGGTTTTTCCCGGATATGTCCGGCTTTTTGGTAATCAAACCCCCGTCCGGGGGGAATTTCCAAAAAGCCGAACATGTCCGGGAAAAATACTCCCTGGCTTACCTTAGAGCGGGCGCCAGGGGCTGCTCTGCTCCCTGACTCCTGGGCTCTGTAAGCGCCGAGCTGCCCAAGCTCTACCGGCCTCGGGCAGCCCCCATGCCTCTGGACCCTGCGCCCCCTGGCCGGGCACTTCCCCTCCCGGGCTCCGGGGGCGCAGGGTCCAGAGGGAAGGGGGCTGCCCAAAGCTGGTAGCGCTCGGGCAGCTTGGCGCTTACAGAGCCCAGGAGTTCAGGGAGCACAGCAGCCGCTGGAGCCCGGGAGGGGAAGTGCCCAGCCGGGGGCGCAGGGTCCGGAGGCATGGGGGCTGCCCGAAGCCCAAGCGCTACCGGCTTCACAGTTTGCCGGGCAGCCTCCAGACCCTGCGCCCCCGGCTGGGCGTTTCCCCTCCCGGGCTCCAGCTGTGCTGGGGAAGCGCCAGCCGGGGGCGCAGGGTCTGGGGGTTGCCCGGCAAACCGTGAAGCCGGTAGCGCTCGGGCAGCCCTTTTCGCATGGCTGGGAGGGAGGAGGGGGAATGCGGGGCGCTCAGGGGAGGGGGCGGAATTAGGGCGGGGACTTTGGGGAAGGGGCGGAGTTGGGTGGGGCCGGGGTGGGAAAGGGGCGGGGCCGGGGCCTGTTGAGTGTCCTCTTTTTTTATTTTTTAAATATGGTAACCCTAGAGTTCTGCAATTTCACATTTGAGTTCCTTCAGAACTCTTGGGTGAATACCATCTGGTCCTGGTGACTTATTAGTGTTTAGTTTATCAATGACACCTCTATCTGGGACAGTTCCTCACCTAAAAAGAATTGCTTAGGTTTGGGTATCTCCCTCACATCTTCCGCCATGAAGTCTGATGCAAAGAATTCATTTAGTTTCTCCAAAATGGCCTTATCTTCCTTGAGTGTCCTTTAGCATCTCAATCATCCAGTAGCCCCCCTGGTTGTTTAGCAGGCTTCCTGCTTCTGATGTACTTAAAAAAAAATTTGCTGTTACTTTTTGAGTCTTTGGCTAGCTGTTCTTCAAATTCTTTTTCGGCCTTCCCAATTATACTTTTACACTTCACTTGCCAGAAGGCAGGTTTGTGAGGCTGGAAGCACTGGGATGTGCCTTCACAGGCTGCAGCCCTGCAAACCTGCCTGCAGACAGGCAGCAATGGGGAGAAGGGCTGCAACCCAGATGTCTGGGTTTCTACAGGGAGTGAGGGCACTGCGGGGCCTATGGGTTTGCATGGTACCTCTCCCTGCGCTGTCCAGGAGTCGGCGCTCAGCACGTCCCACTGCTTCCTTCTCTGGGTACAGCCCACTGGCAGGGCACAACCTGGAGAGGACAGGGAGATGTAGCATCCAGCTCCATCCCCGGATTCTCTGCTACTGCCCTGCCCACAGCCTCTCCTCCTAGCCTGTAACCCCTTACCTCCTGTGTGGGCCCTGCATGCAGGCAAGTTTGTGAGTCTGCAGCCCCAGCAGGAAGCACTGGGATGGGCTGAGCACCAGCCACAGGCAGGTTCCTGTGGCTGCAGCCAAGGAAGGCAAGTCCCACCACTTCCTTCCCAGTTTTCAGCCCTGCAAACCTGCCTGGGGTGGGCTCTCAGCCCATCTCAGCACTTCCTTCCCTGGCTGCAGCTTCGCCAACCTGCCTGCAAGTAGGGGCTTTCTTCCATAAATGTTGTTAATAAGTGGCATACCAATATCCGAATGCCATTAACATTCAAGTGACTGGGATGGGATTGGTTTCTGGCAAAATGTTGCTATTAACTAGAAGTGATCAATATCCAGGTTGCTATTAAGTGGATAGATTCCCACTTAAGAACGTAGGACCAGCTATACTGGATCACAAGTGGGTCCATCTAGTCTAGTATCTTGTCTACTGTCAGACACTTCACAAGAAGGTGCGAGAAACCAATAGACAATAATGGTCCTCACTTCTTTTGCAGCAGAAGAAGCTGTTGGTTGCACAAGAGTCCCCTTCGTCCAGCTCCAAGAATTCTCTCTCTTAAGCAGTTAAGTTTGCAGCCCTCCCAGAAATCCTAAAGTCAGCCCTTCATTTTTGCGTCTGGGTTTGTCAGGCAGCTAAGCAGACTAGGAGGGGTAAGCATTTCAGATAACAACTTAGGTCATCAATCAAGTAGTCTTGTGGCAAAGATAAAGAAATGTTTCCAGTGGAACTTCCAGGGTTTATATCGTCTCATATTGTTGTGTGTTTCAAAAATACACTCAGCTCTAAAGCACAGTGGAGCATGTCCTTTGGAATTAAGGGCAGATTTTGAAGTAATCAGCATCCACAATGGGGGGGCCCTGATTGTCACTCAGCAGCAAACACTGTGGCCCTTTTGAAACTCTGCCCATAGTGTGCTCAGCTCTCCTGAAAATCTGGCCTCTGATTTTGGTGATTTTGGTAAATAAGAGCTGAGCTCGTTTGAAAATCTGAACACTAGTGTTCATGGGATTGAATGCCTTAAATTAAAATCTGTGAGTGAAATCCTAGCCCTACTGAAGCCAACCAGAGTTTTGGCATTGAATCCAATGGGACCAGGATTTCATCTCATATCTGTGGACCAATACAAGCCTAAAGCAGCAGACTTTGCCATCAGTATCTTAAGGCTCCGAGCCTAGTGACTTGTATGTCATGGAAAAGGTAGAATAAAGAGGGTGACAATAAAGACTAGCTGACCCAGTGGTTAGAGCAGTAGCGTGGGACTCTGGAGGTTTCCTGCTCTGACACAGATGTCGTGTGTGACCTTGGGCATGTCACTAAGCTGCTCATTGTCTCAGTTTCACAGCTGTAAAATGGGGATAATAGCACGTCCCTATTTCACAGGGGTGTTGTGAGGATAAATACATTACATGATTGTGAGGTGCTCAGATGCTACTATGATGGGGGCTGTATGGGTACCTTAGGCTGGGTCTACATTACCCGCCTGAATCGGCAGGTAGAAATCGACCTCTCGGGGATCGATTTATCGCGTTCCGATGGGACGCGACAATCGATCCCCGAATCGACGCTCTTACTCCACTAGCGGAGGTGGGAGTAAGCGCTGTCGACGGGAAGCCGCAGAGGTCGATTTTGCCGCCGTCCCTACAGCGGGGTAAGTCGGCTGCGATACGTCGAATTCAGCTACGCTATTCGCGTAGCTGAATTTGCGTATCTTAAATCGACCCCCCCCCCCCCCCCCCGTAGCGTAGATGTAGCCTTAGATAGACAGAACAAGTATCTTTGGCCTGTTGGCAATCTCTCTTGGCACTGAGCCATGCTGTTGAGTGACCCATAGGATATCCCCTGCAGGCTGCCATTCTTATCCTCTGGTGTGGAAGTGCTTTCTTGTTGCCATGCTTAAAGGCAAGCGACGCACAGCAAGAGGCATTTAAGACACATGTTTCTATCTGTTAATCAATCAAAGACAACGGGAGCATCTGTGATTTATTAAGAAAGAGAAATCGAAGACATATTCAGCTTCTTATAGGGGGAAGACATCTTTGTGGAGCAATTCTTAACAGTCACCCAGGTTGCATCACAGGGGTGTTGGATTTGTTTCTTAATACTGAGACACAACCCTGGGCTGAGCGTGAGAACGAGAGCTCTTGTCTAAGAATCATGGGATTTACTGTCTGGAACCTAGATGTTTGCTCTCTGAATAGATAAACCCTCTGAGCATGCGAGCGTTCATAGAGGAAGGAACAATAGCACTGCCCGGCTGAGATAGTATATGTGCATTTAGCAGTTGAGAAAACAGTGCTAAGAATTTAAAGACCACAGCATTGCAAGCACCAGGCATTAAAAAATCATGAATTGAACCCCTCCAAAATCATGAGCATGGTTTTTTATACTCAGGAGATTTTATAGAAACAATACATTTGGTTTTCTTTTTTGTCTCCTGGAATTTGGACTTTTGGGATAAACTCGGTTTATTTATTCATGCATTTCTCTGCACTATGAGGAATAGTGAGTTGAGATTTAAGCGGAAAGCACCACATATTGTGAGACTTGCAATAAAGTCATGAGAGTTAGCAATACGTGGAGAAGGTGCCTGTTCATGCATTAGAGTTTGGGTGTTCAGCACTACAGCTGGTCTGAAATAAAAATTTCTCATGGAAATTTGCAACAACAACAACAACAAAACCTTGGCTTCATCAAAATTTTCCACAGAAATTTTGTTTTATGCCAAAACCAGAAATATTTTGATTGAAAATGAGATTTATCGTTTGTGCCTCATGCCTAGCTGGACTACATCTCCCACACTGCATCAGGGTGTCCCCTCTTGGTGATGAGACGCTCTGAGTCATGGAGTCCCTGGCAATGGATGCCTAATGGGAAATGTAGTCCACCTGGAAAATCCCAGCACATAGAAGAGAATGGGACACAAGGAGCAAATTACAACTCCCCTTTTTTGGTTGAAATATGTCAGTTTTCAGCTGACAGATTTTGACAACAACAACAATAATAATAATTTTCTGTGGAAAGCAGACATTTTTTGCAAAAAAATTTCATTTAGTCAAAACCTCAATCTTCTGTCGAAAAACAGTTTTGACAGAAAATTTTCAATCATATTGCAGAACTGAGCCTTAGATTATCAACTGAAGTCCAGACAGATGTATGTGGCGTATTAGTACAGTAGATAGAGCACTTGATTTAAGCGTTGGGAGACCTGGTTCTACCACATACCTGCTGATGCTCCCTTTTCTTTGTAAAGTGCTTTGAGAGCGCTGGATGAAAAGCGATAAGTATTATTATTAATTACAGATAGTCTAGCACATCAGTGTGCTCCCAACAACTGGCTGTATTTTAAAGAATCCTTATTGAGGTTGTAGGAAAAAAGACATCCTGATGTGTAGAAAGACTAGTAAATATGGTAGGCGACCAGCTTGGCTAAACAGTGAAATCCTTGCTGATCTTAAAAGCAAAAAAGAAGCTTACAAGAAGTGGAAGACTGGACAAATGACCAGGGAGAAGTATAAAAATATTGCTCAGGCATGCAGGAGTGAAATCAGGAAGGTCAAATCACACTTGGAGTTGCAGCTAGCAAGAGATGTTAAGAGTAACAATAAGGGTTTCTTCAGGTAAGTTAGCAACAAGAAGAAAGTCAAGGAAAGTGTGGGCCCCTTACTGAATGAGGGAGGCAACCTAGTGACCGAGGATGCGGAAAAAGCTAATGTACTCAATGATTTTTTTGCCTCTGTCTTCACAAACAAGGTCAGCTCCCAGACTGCTGCACTGGGTAGCACAGCATGGGGAGAAGGTGACCAGCCCTCTGTGGAGAAAGAAGTGGTTCGGGACTATTTAGAAAAACTGGACGAGCACAAGTCCATGGGGCTGGATGCGCTGCATCCGAGGGTGCTAAAGGAGTTGGTGGATGTGATTGCAGAGCCATTGGCCATTATCTTTGAAAACTCATGGCGATCGGGGGAGGTCCCGGATGACTAGAAAAAGGCTAATGTAGTGCCCATCTTTAAAAAAGAGAAGAAGGAGGATCCGGGGAACTACAGGCCAGTGAGCCTCACCTCAGTCCCTGGAAAAATCATGGAGCAGGTCCTCAAGGAATCAATTATGAAGCACGTAGAGGAGAGGAAAGTGATAATGAACAGTCAGCATGGATTCACCAAGGGCAAGTCATGCCTGACTAACCTAATTGCCTTCTATGAGGAGATAACTGGGTCTGTGGATGAGGGGAAAGCAGTAGATGTGTTATTCCTTGACTTTAGCAAAGCTTTTGATACGGTCTCCCACAGTATTCTTGCCAGCAAGTTAAAGAAGTATGGGCTGGATGAATGGACTATAAGGTGGATAGAAAGCTGGCTAGATTGTCGGGCTCAACAGGTAGTGATCAACGGCTCCATGTCTAGTTGGCAGCCGGTTTCAAGCGGAGTGCCCCAAGGGTCAGTCCTGGGGCCAGTTTTGTTCAATATCTTCATTAATGATCTCGAGGATGGCGTGAACTGCACTCTCAGCAAGTTTGCAGATGACACTAAACTGGGAGGAGTGGTAGATACGCTTGAGGGTAAGGATAGGATACAGAGGGACCTAGACAAATTCGAAGATTGGGCCAAAAGAAACCTGATGAGGTTCAACAAAGACAAGTGTAGAGTCCTGCACTTAGGACGGAAGAATCCCATTCACTGTTACAGACTAGGGACCGAGTGGCTAGGCAGCAGTTCTGCAGAAAAGGACCTAGGGGTCACAGTGGACGAGAAGCTGGATATGAGTAGACAGTGTTCTCTTGTTGCCAAGAAGGCTAACGCATTTTGGGCTGTATAAGTAGGGGCATTGACAGCAGATCGAGGGACGTGATCGTTCCTCTCTATTCGACATTGGTGAGGCCTCACCTGGAGTACTATGTCCAGTTTTGGGCCCCACACTACAAGAAGGATGTAGAAAAATTGGAAAGAGTCCAGCAGAGGGCAACAAAAATGATTAGGGGGCTGGAGCATATGACTTATGAGGAGAGGCTGAGGGAACTGGGATTGTTTAGTCTGCAGAAGAAAAGAATGAGGGGGGATTTGATAGCTGCTTTCAACTACCTGAAAGGGGGTTCCAAAGAGGATGGATCTAGACTGTTCTCAGTGGTACCTGATGACAGAACAAGGAGCAATGGTCTCAAGTTGCAGTGGGGGAGGTTTAGGTTGGATATTAGGAAAAACTTTTTCACTAGGAGGGTGGTGAAGCACTGGAATGGGTTACCTCGGGAGGTGGTAGAATCTCCTTCCTTAGAGGTTTTTAAGGTCAGGCTTGACAAAGCCCTGGCTGGGATGATTTAGTTGGGATTAGGTCCTGCTTTGAGCAGGGGGTTGGACTAGATGACCTCCTGAGGTCCCTTCCAACTCTGATATTCTATGATTCTATGACATTATTATTACATAAATCATATACATGCTTCCCAGGTGCTGAGAGGAGGAGAACGCTGGTCCTTCAGCCCCACAAGCACATGCCCCTAATCACTTAAGCTAATACAGAGCTCCTGTTAGCGTTACCATTAGTAGGCCTTTTATCCTGTATGTGCATCAGCCAATGGTATGCAATACCACCTCAGTCACTCACACACAAAGCCAGCACATGCTCTTTGGGACAGGGACTGTCTTTTTTTATGTGTTTGTACAATTACTGATGCTTGTACAGTTTGTCCATGACTGGGTCTCCTGGGCACTACCACAATACATCTAATAATAATTAATAACAAAGGGCCCACGCTACCCAGTTTGACTCTGAACTTCTCCAAAGTGCCAGAGGGTCGTTCCAGCATCCCAGTCCCGACTCATCTCTAATGTTAGTTAGCTGCCTTCAGGGATGAATTTGGCTGATTATCTTTTAACTGTCTGATGTTGGTAACTATTAGCAACAAATGTAAAACTCCAACCCCAGTGGCTGTAGTTAATGGCTGCAGTCCATGCTGAAACTAAGGAGGAAAGCTTAGTAGAGAGTAGAGCACGTATGAAAAGGGAGGGGTTGTACTGAAATCTTTTTCTTAGCCTGGAGCTTTGTTGGATGGGAGTTGGTGCAGGCAGCTGAATAGACTTGCCCACTCCCCAAATTCCTATACCTGCGAGTCCCTTTTATTTGGGAGTCTGTGGCACTGAACACAGACTCATGAGTCAGGGCCTCAAAAATCACAAGATTGGCTTAAAAGTCATGAGAATGATCCTCGGTAAGTTTGGGGTTCTTTTCCTTTGCCTTCTGTCATTTCCATTTCCAAATTACATAGTCCTGTGTGTTTAGGTCTCCAAACATTGTATTGTTCATACCAAATGAGGCCATTTAGACAACACTACCTGCCCTCTGACATGGCAAGGGCAGAAGTCTGAATATTTTCATAGATGAATCTGATGTTAATTACACACTGGTAATTAAAACGGCAAAAACTGGCAGCACTGCATCAAAAGACTTACATTATTTGGTGTTTTTCCTAAAGTCTCAGCTCCCAGATTCGTGTGACTATGAGAGACTCTCAGCGTTTGTTTGTTTTTAAAGAAGTTTCTGACCCTCAGGGTCACAGAGAAATGGCCCAAGTGAACTCTAAAGACTCAAAACCCAGAAAGCAAATAACAAGAACAAACATTTGTATCTCAAAAACAAGAACTCCTTGTGGCACCTTAGAGACTAACACATGTATTTGGGCATAAGCTTATTTGGGCATACATTTGTTAGTCTCTAAGGTGCCACAAGGACTCCTCATTGTTTTTGCTGATACAGACTAACTCTGAAATTTGTATCTCGTGATTTTTAAGCTACTCTCGCGATTTTGGGGGCATGACATGTCATTTTTTAACCTTTGGGATTGGCAATATTATATTTACAGTCTTTGGCCAAGTCTTAGATTCACTATAGTCTTGGGAGAACCAAAAGGACTTGCTGTTTGTAAAATAAATGTGACTACTGCACCAGATGATATTACACTAGAGTCACGCTGAAGGTAACATGACAGACCACTGTTGCCCTCGGAATTCTGGAATAATTTAAAGAACACCGGCTGCACATCACAAACAAGATGCATTTTTTTTTCCAGATAGACTCATGTAAGATAGTTTTAAGGCAGACCATTAAGGGGAACTATTTGTTCTAAGCAAAGCCTCACCTGATATCAACATATAACAGAGATACTACTTTATGCTGTGATCCTGTAGTTATTCAGGATTAGGCTGAGAGTTCTCCAAGGAACATCTAAGAGGTGCAGAAAATAGTGATTCAGTAGGTAGCATTCTTCTTTCTGAATTTGTACTGAGCCGGCATGATATTATAGAGCCCCATGTTATTCTATTGCCATCTTTCAGATCCCATGGTCCTAACCACTTCGGGTCATTAAATATTTAATGGCACTTTTGTAAGAGTTTGGGTTATAAATCCTGATATTCTATCTTCCTAAATATATCCCTGGCTGTTTCATTTGGCTACAGTATTAGTCACTTCCTGTCTCAACTGCTGTGTAATGTTCCTGTTCACTGCTAATCAGCTGCCATGTTTCACCTCGCAGGTGTGGGTGAACAGTGAATGTTTCACCTTGTTGGAGGCGTAGGTGGCCATTCATTAATATATTAAAAGCATAAGTCAAATGCAGACCAGGATGGTGTAGGGATGAATAATGGCCTCCAGAGCCTTCTGCATCTCAGCTGAAATTCTTAGCTTAGTGGCGACTGAAAAGGAGTTGTGATGCTGTGACTAATCAGTGGCTTACATTAAATGAATCCGTGATCTCGATCCGTCGCCCAGCAGATGGGTCATCACAAAAGCAGCAAACCAGCTGACGTTGACTGGTAGTCTGCTGACAATCTCAGCACAGAGGCAAAGAATGGAATGGGCATGGAAGCTAAAGCCTCTCGGCCTGTCTCAAGGCAGTCCCTTCGCAATGAGGTCCTGGCACTTTGGAGAAGACTGCGCTGTCACGATCTGTGATATAGCTGCTTGGTATTAAATAGAGCCCTTTATTCCCCAGGGCTGTCAGTCATTCTTAGTCCCTTAGGATGAGTTGACTTGTGGGATTTATGGGCCCTCCCCTCACTAGTAGGGCAGACCTTTTGTTCCTCTGGTGGGCTGTACCAACTAACCCAGAATTCATCTAGGATGGCATCTTCCACCAGCCCGAAATTCACACACTAGTAATAAAGGTGCCAAACTATACATGTTAGACTGCATTACAGATGAGGTCCGTTATTATACCCAGACACTTACCAGGGTTATGCTTGACACACAGGGCTTGTGTACACTTGAAACACGACAGGCACAGCTGTGCCACTGTAGCACTTTAGTGTGGTCACTCTACACCAACAGGAGGGGTTCTCCCATCGGCATAAGTAATCCACCTCCCCAGTAGACGGCAGCTAGGTTGATGGAAGAATTCTTCTGTTGGCCTAGCACTGTCCACAAAGGGACTTGGGTCAGCTTCACTCTGTCGCTCAAGGTGTGGATTTTTCACACCCCTGAGCGACGTAGCTGGGACAATTGAGTTTTCTAGTGTAGACCAGCCCACAATGTACTACTTCAAGCTATGGCCATGTCTACACCCCGGGTGGTATAGCAACATAATTACAGCGCCGTAGCTGTGCTGTTGTAATCCCATAGTGGAGATACAGACTAAGGCAATGGAAGGGGGTACTCCATCCCCCTAGGAACTCCTCCTCTCCAAGCGATGGTAGCTAGGTTGATGGAGGCATTTTTCCATTCACCTAGCTGCATCTACACAAGGGGTAGGTTGGCATCACTATGGCACTCAGGGGGGTGGATTTTTCACACCCCTGAGCAAAGTAGCTATGTCGATCTAAGTTTTAAGGGTAGACCAAGCGTACTACAGCAGTTTCCATGTAAGCCAGGGAAGGCTGAATGGAGCAGCCAGCCTAATGTTTATGGGAGCAAATAGCTACATTTTATTTTAAGGTCTTAACAAGTTTGATCTCTAGGGGTCAGACCAATGGTCCTTCTATCCCAGTATCCTGTCTTCCTACAATAGCCAGTTCCAGATGTTCCAGAGGGAATGACCAGAACGGGGCAATTTATTGAGTCATCCATCCTCTGTCGACCAGTCCCGGCTTCCGGCAGTCAGAGGTTTAGGGACACCCAGAGCCTGGGGTTACATCCATAACCATCTTAACTAATAGCCATTGGTGGACCTGTCCTTTTCCATATTAAAGACCAAAATTCCTGCTGTCGTTTAGCCAAAATCCCAGATTTCATTGGAAACTTTGCCTGCATAAGGACTGTAAGTACTGTAGGTATCTCTAATTACTGTCCTGGGGTGTGTAACGTAGAAAGAAAAGTAGATGCTACTGCCCAGTGCAATGGGAGAAAGAGACATGAAATAAGAGGGCCGGGTTCAGGGTGTCAGTTACTTTGGAGTCGTCTGATCTTGGTCAGTTGTGTTCTGCTTTGGAAAAGGCTGGTAGAAATAACTTGCTTGTGGGGTCAAGTAACACCTGTTTTTCCTTTGTACTCATTGTCTATTCATGAAACACACACACCCCCACCTCCCCCCCCACACACACACGCATACTTCCTCTTTTGGCAGAACATTTGTGGCACTTAAACCACGCTCACATTTTTTGATAGCTGGGATAATGAACCTAACATCTACATAGTCTTTTGCATCTGAAGAACTCAAAGCACATTCCTGAGAGTGACTTACCCACACCCATCCAACAGGCCATTGACAACGCTGCAAATAGAAACCAGGACTCCCACAGCCCCATTTGTTGCCCTAACCCCCAGACCACACTGCCTCTACTATAGGATGTAGTTGCACACTTTAAGCACCACTCTTGCTTAACACGAGAGGGTATCTGAACACCAAGACATGACCAGAAAAGTTTCCTGTCTAGTTACTTTTTGCATGGTTACATGAAACCTTCTGATATATTAAATTCCAAGAAAGGGCTTGGGTCATTACATACTGCATCCCTAAACTCTCCCTGTGATTTCACTTAGCTGTGATGATCAGCATATCCTCATCCAAACCGTTCTCTGGTAGGTGCCATTAAACAATGGGCATGTGCCACACACCTCGCTATAGATTATAAAACCAGAAGGGACCATTGTGATCATCTAGTCTGACCTCCTTCACCTCTGATATTTGGCAAGCTCAGTAGTGACCAAAGACTGAATGGGACATTCAGAGGCTGAGCTACCTTCTCTTTCCTGGAGGTTGTCATACCAGGTCATGACCAGGGCACTATTAGTTTGCACCACTGCTCCCCACTGTGGATCAAAAGAAGAGTTTTTAATCTCTAAGGCTGTCGGTGCTTCACCTGAATTCACGTCACATTCAAAGAATAATAATTTTTAAAGGATTTCAGGAACAAACCAAATCTTCCTGCTGCTATGGGGTGCAGGTCAAGAGGCTAGGTGCTATCCAATTCCCTCAGAACGTTACAGGGCCGGGTCCAGGCACCAGCACAGCAAGCAGGTGCTTGGGGCGGCCAACAGAAAGGGGCGGCATGTCCAGCTCTTCGGCGGCAATTCGGCGGTGGGTCCCTCAGTCCCTCTCAGAGGAAAGGACCTGCTGCCGAATTGCCGCCGAAGAATGAAGCGGTGGCAGGAGAGCTGCCGCTGAAGTGCCGCCGATCGCGGCTTTTTTTTTTTTTCCCCCCCGCCGCTTGGGGCGGCAAAAATGCTGGAGCCGGCCCTAGAACGGAAGAGTTAATACCACACCTCACACAACATTGCTCCGTAAATAATGGCAAGTGGAAGACACAGAGCCTTTGCCTTCTGCAATGCTGTGGATCCATCAGAGATTCCTTTCTTTCACTGCCTGTAAATTACACACAGTTCCCTGATATCACTGCACAGCAAACAAACTCCCTCCTTATCTTGGATCCGGGAGATCTGTGGACTATCATAAATAACTTCTGTACAAGATAAGTCTTCTTCCAATACAGCCTCTGCCTCTGCCCTGATGGTGCTGCATAGCTAACACACTTTCTTCCGCCATCAACTGAGCTAAAGCAGCCAGTTTCTGAGAGAGGTCAGCTGTAGCCCGCTCAGTGAAGAGTCGACCCCTGCTCCCTTTGAAGACGCAAAAACCCCATTGACTTCTATGGCGCAGCTTCAGGTTCTAAACCCAGGACCCTGAATGGTGCGGAACGCCCAGCAGCTCCTGTTGATCTCAGTGGGAGAGGAGGATGCTTGGCTTCGGGCATGGTCAAGCCTGATTCTGCTGCCTTTGCTCACACTGTGTAGAACCTTGCCCTGTGAGTCAGCCTGTTGGTTTCAATGAGTCTACTCATGGAATAAGGTACTAATCAGACACAGCAAGGGTGGCAGAATCTAGCCCAGGGCAGGGCAAACTACGGCCCACGGGCTGGATCCCAGAAGTGGCTGGGACCACGTCTCTGCAGCCCCTGAGGGAGTGGGGGGGCAGAGGGCTCCGTGCATTGCCCTTGCCTGCAGGGACCGCCCCCCGCAGCGCCTATTGGCCGCAGCCAATAGGAGCTGCGGGGGGTGGTGCCTGCAGGCGACGGCAGCGTGCGGCAGAGTCACCTGCCCCACTCCACTCCCAGGAGCCACTGCCGGATGTGCTGGCCTCTTCCAGGAGTGGCGTGGGCCAGGGCAGGCAGGGAGCCTGCCTTAGCCCTGCTGTGTGCTGCTGCCACCCCGGAGCCATTCGAGGTAAGCGGCACTGGGCCAGAACCCACACCTCGAACACTTCCTGCACCCCGCATCCCAACCCCCTGCCCTGAGCCCGCTAGCCCCCTGCCTGGAGCCCCCCCCCCGCACCCTACATCCCTCCTGCACTCCAACCCGCTGCCCTGAGCCCCCTCCTGCACCCTGCATCCCAACCCCCTGCCCTGAGCCCCCTAGCCCCCTGCCTGGAGCCTCCCCCTGCACCCCGCCCCCCTCCTGCACTCCAACCCCCTGCCCTGAGCCCCCTCCTGCACCCCGCATCCCTCCTGCACTCCAACCCCCAGCCCTAAGCCTCCTAGCCCTCTGTCTTGAGCCCCCTGCCACACCACAACCCCCTGCCCTGAGCCCCCATCGCACCCTTACCCCCCTCCCTGAGCCCTCTCCTGCACCCCAACTCCTTGCCCTGAGCCCCTTCCTGCACACCACACCCCCTCCTACACTCTACACTCCCTCCCGCACCCCAACCCCCTGCCTTAGCCCTGCATACAATTTCCCCACCCAGATGTGGCCCTCGGGCCAAAAAGTTTGCCCACCCCTGATCTAGCCCTGTTCTAGCCCAGTTTCACCATGAAAAACTGAGCATGCGGAAGGTGAGATGTTTATAGACTCATGATTCATAATACTGCAGTTTGCAGGGAATATAACACCATTCATGATTAAGAAATGCTCTTATTTTCTGCCAAATATATAAAATAATCACTCATCCCCTGAGCAGCCAAAGCGAATTATACATCGTATTAGCCCCATACACTGTAATTCTGGTATAGAATGAAACCACTTCCCAAGTCCCTAAATCTCCTTTCTGACGTCAAATTACAAATGTCTTGCCTAGGATCATCACTGCGATGACTAATGAGCACTTATTATAAGTGAGTTTATAAATGTTATTAAGAGATTTCTATTAAAGGCCAGGCTAAAAAAAAATGTGGATTTAACAAGAACAACAAGAGGAGGAGGAATCTGCATAGATTTCACAGCTCTTTTCCTGCCAGGCAAAGGAAAGCCACAATGTTTGCAGCTCAGTGAATGTGGAATCGTTGGCTGCTCACTGACTTTGACGGACATACCTTCTGAAGTGCTGGAGCCCTGATTATCTTCAGGTTCATTCGGAGCTTTAGAAGGCTCTCGCCGGACTCCTGGGAGCCCATTACCCCACTACTGCACCGCATGGAAAGGGAGGGCTGAGTGCAGGTGGATATTCTTTAAGATCCTAACGCTGCATCTCCAAGCTCTTGTAAAGCATTTTTAGACTACAACTGATTTGAGACAGATTTTAAAAAAAAAAAAAATCTCAGGTGGGATTCTGATCTCACTTACGACAGCATAAATCCAAAGCTGACGTTTATTCTGGATTGGTGCTGGTGTAAACAAGATTAGAATCGGATGCCTTGTTTTCTGATGATGCATTTTGATAGCTTTGTTTGGGAGCCATGGCTCATTTTCACGAGGACTTATCACTGGCACTTGGGCCTCAATGACAGCTCCTATTTAAAACTATCGCCTCCTGCAAGTGGTGCAGGATAGGTGCGCATTGAAGGTGCAATCACTGATGAGATAGGCCTATGAGAGATGGGCCCCACACAAAACCCTGACATGAACTTTGGGGAAGTTCAGATCTGGAGGTAAATGTCATGTCCGGCCCTATCTCCTTAGTGGGTTACACCAAAACCCTGGATCTGAACTCCCCCCTAGCCTGGATCTAGATTTTGCTGCTGGGATCCATCACTAACACTTACACAAATAATAAGCAGCCAGAAAAACATTGGATGAGACAGGTAGTTTTTCCTCATCTCAAAAGCTACACAGCGAAGGGGAAGCACTTGCCTTCTTACTTTTCTATAAACAAATGCCACTATCCATCACAAGCACAGTGATGAGATGGACAGACAGAAGGATAGCAGGATGGGAGGACAGATTTCAAAGCATTTTAGAGGCATTAATGAATTCCCCTTCACAATAACCCTGGGAAGTACACACAGAGGTTGACTTTAATAACTCACCTCAGAGCTCTCAGTATTTGCAGTATCCTAGGAACTCCCTAGCATCAATATGCGGAAGCTGAGGAAAAACTTAAGATACAATTTTTTAAGCAATTGTCACTTTTCGGGGGGGGGGGGGGGGGCGGGGCCTGTGCTAAGTATTATTTCCATCTTGCAGCTGGGGAAACGGAAGCGAAGGAAAGTGACTCGCCCAAGGGGACACAACGAGCAGAGTCGGGAACAGAATCGCAGGTCTCCTTCCTCCCAGGTCCAATCAAAACCCCGTCTTCCCCTTCCAGGAAGGCGGATTGTCTTTTTTACTTTTTTCACTGCCATTTCACATGGCTGGAGAGAAGGAAGCAGCAGAAGTGGATGTGCGGCCTCACAGTACACGCCTAAAGCTTATGCAAGTTAAATTTAGTTCTAACTAAAACCATGTGCCTTGGGCTGCAATGCCAATTGTGAGTG
Source organism: Chrysemys picta bellii (assembly GCF_011386835.1). Taxonomy (NCBI): domain Eukaryota; kingdom Metazoa; phylum Chordata; order Testudines; family Emydidae; genus Chrysemys; species Chrysemys picta. The sequence continues at coordinate 12,908,444 of NC_088796.1, read as the reverse complement.
CTCTTTCTCTTCTCTCCTCTCCCCGTGCCCCCTCCTCTGCCCCCCCTAGCTGTTTCTTTAGCTGATGGCAAATCTTCAGCTTTCCCAAAGGAGATGGGCCTTTTAAAACAAGCCTCTAATTCCCTTCCCCTCCCCCAGTTTTGAGTCGGCAATGAAATAAATGTAAAAAGTGGGTGCAAATAAGCAGGCAAGTCATGCCGTCCTCTAGGCTCTGTTGTGTCTGGGAGGCTCAGACCCGCAACAGAGCCTCAGCTGCACTCCAGGTGGCAGGCAGGCAGGCAGGCCCAATGCTGCCTGGAGTTCCCAGGCAGTGCAGCAGAGGCAGCACCCTTCTAGGGTCTGTCTTCACTGAAAAGATACCGTGGGTTCTTATTTGAGTGTTGCCCCTAACACCTCTCCAGTCCACACACAAAAACCTCTCACCCGAGTTAAGCGGTGCTTTCATCCCGGGCTAGCTGGCCCGGCTGGGGATGTGAGTGACAGCCCAGGTACCACATTTACTTGGGCTGGTAGCCCGCCCATTGGGACGCAGGCTCAGTCACTCAAGTGCTGATAGTCCTCCGGTGCCTTCCCACAATTCCCTCATGTGCCAGAGGGACAGACAAATTCTCCCACAATTCATAAAGCAGCTCAGTTTACTGCAGCACAAAGAACCATAGGATGTGCCCCCAGAGTCCTAGCAACACACACAGGGGGTGCACACAGCAGCAGTGAGGACACTGGCTTGGGTAGAGCTTTGCAGTGTGGCTGCTCACACCTGGGCTAAGCTAGGGTGACCAGATGTCCCAATTCTGTAGGGACAGTCCCGATAGTTGGGGCTTTGTCTTATGTAGGCGCCTATTACCCCCCATCGCCTGTCCCGATTTTTCACACTTGCTGTCTGGTCACCCTAGGCTAAGCTAACCTGGGTCCTCAGACAAGGTGCTGATCACCTGGGCTAGCTCTGCAGTGAAGACACTCTTATTAGAGGTTGCAGCAGGCCCTCTGCTCTCAGCCTGGCCAGTTCTATTGGCCAGTCCTGAAGTCATGATCCCTCCTCCTTCCTAGATCTCCCTAGCCCTTTTGCTACAGCTAGCTTTACAGGGGCCAGCAAAAAAACAAAACCTTGTGCTCAGCGGAGCTCAAGAACGGTCATTTTTTCCAAATCTTTGCCCTTTTCCCTTCCCTTGTGCCTTTGCAAGGGGCTCAGGCACGATCTGGGCCCTTAAATACCTTCCTGTACCCACAAAACAGGCCGAAATGCCATCAGCGAGGCCTGCACAAGTTTGAACCAACTTGTGCCTGACAGCAAGGGTGGGTGCCAGGGTGGAGTATGAACTGAGGCCCCTTGAAAATCCAGGTGCAAAGACTCAAAGGAATAAGCTGAAGCTCAGAGGCTGTGTCCACTGCTCAGCCTTTTTCTTTCCGAATGTATTTCCTTGCCCTGATTTCAGAGTAGCAGCCGTGTCAGTCTGTATCCGCAAAAAGAACAGGAGGACTTGTGACACCTTAGAGACTAACAGATTTATTAGAGCATAAACTTTCGTGGACTACAGCCCACTTCTTCGGATGCATATAGAATGGAACATATATTGAGGGGATATATATACACACATACAGAGAGCATAAACAGGTGGGAGTTGTCTTACCAACTCTGAGAGGCCAATTAATTAAGAGAAAAAAAACTTTTGAAGTGATAATCAAGCTAGCCTAGTACAGACAGTTTGATAAGAAGTGTGAGAATACTTACAAGGGGAGATAGAGTCAATGTTTGTAATGGCTCAGCCATTCCCAGTCCTTATTCAAACCGGAGTTGATTGTGTCTAGTTTGCATATCAATTCCAGCTCAGCAGTCTCTCGTCAGCCATACCATCAGGGGCTCGTTCACCTGCACATCTACCAATGTGATATATGCCATCATGTGCCAGCAATGCCCCTCTGCCATGTACATTGGCCAAACCGGACAGTCTCTACGCAAAAGAATTAATGGACACAAATCTGACATCAGGAATCAAAATACTCAAAAACCAGTGGGAGAACACTTTAACCTGTCTGGTCATTCAGTGACAGACCTGCGGGTGGCTATATTACAACAGAAAAACTTCAAAAACAGACTCCAACGAGAGACTGCTGAGCTAGAATTGATATGCAAACTAGACACAATCAACTCCGGTTTGAATAAGGACTGGGAATGGCTGAGCCATTACAAACATTGAATCTATCTCCCCTTGTAAGTATTCTCACACTTCTTAACTGTCTGTACTGGGCTAGCTTGATTATCACTTCAAAAGTTTTTTTTCTCTTAATTAATTGGCCTCTCAGAGTTGGTAAGACAACTCCCACCTGTTTATGCTCTCTGTATGTGTGTATATATATCTCCTCAATATATGTTCCATTCTATATGCATCCGAAGAAGTGGGCTGTAGTCCACGAAAGCTTATGCTCTAATAAATTTGTTAGTCTCTAAGGTGCCACAAGTACTCCTGTTCTTCTTTTTCCTTGCCCTATAATTCACTCCAAAGTGAAAACAAACTCCTCCCCCCTCCCCCCCAAACCCTAAACCACTTAATACTGTTGTGACACTTCAGTGGTTTTCCCTGGGCCCTCAGAGGGAAAAGAGCAACTGCTCACTGCTTTATCGAAGTTAATGGCCCACAAAGGAAATCACAATCCGCTAACAGAGAGGTCACTGGGAGCAGCCACAAAATTCGAAGGTGGACTCTGCTAGAAACTAGTGACCCAAGCTCGATGGCATTCTGCCTCTCGAAGATCAGGAAACCCCCACTTGGAAAGGTCAAGGCTGTTCGCTTAGAGGAGATCAATGAAACCCTGGATTTCCTTAGGAAGCCGATAGAAGGAGCTTGTGCATTAGATACGCAAGGAAGCTGTTTGTCAAAATCCATCCCAAGCAAAACAGATGCCTCAGCTCATCAAATCAGCAGTGCATTTTGAGTGAATAGTCAAATGGCCTTTCCAGATGAGAGTCTAATGAACTTGATTCCTGCAGGGCTGCCAGTTCTTATCAACAAAGATGCTCTCATTTTGCCTCCCACTCTCCCTTTCACAGGGGCCTTCGGAACGGCTAAATGGCTTTAAATTCATCCGGAGCAGAGAGGCCCACATTACACAATGTGTATGCACAAAATGCCTGCGCCGTTTTGCAAATCAGAGCCATTCTGCTTAGGATTGTGTAGCTCTGCTTCGCGGGGTGGGCCCCCTTCTCTGATTTACAGTTGTTTTGACTGCCAAAAATGGCTCCTTAATCAGCACTGCATGAGGAGGAAGAAATGCCAGGCCCGGATTCTGCTCCTAGTGACATGGGTGTAAATCCAGAGTAACTCTCTTGATCTTGACTTCAGTGGAGTGGCTCTGGATGGGTGCTGTAAAGGAGGACAGAATACAGCCCTTTGTCAAAGTCAACAGGAGTGGCAGAGATGTAATTCTGGCTAGAACTGCCTCAGTGAGACTAGAGACAGACCTGGCACAGTTTGAATCCAGATCAGATTTTTACAGTTCAGGCCCATCTCTAATTAAATTCACACTACACCCCTATGAGGTAAAGTACTATTCTCCCCAGTTTACACATGAGGAACAGAGAGACTATGTGACTGGCCCGGGGTCAAACACAAAGTCTGTGGCAGAGCAAGGAATTGAACGCCAGTCTCTGGCTAGTATCTTAACTGCTGAATCATCCTTCCTCTCAAAGGTCTGAGGCTCATAGATTTAAGCTTTGCCTCTGTCTTCGAGCACAGGCAGTTGTTCAGCTCTTTTTGTGTGGCAACAACAAGGTCAGCAGAATGAAAATCAAGTCTTCGGGCTTGTCTACACGGTGGGGTAATGTGCTCTTTAGGGGTGTGATTTCTAAAGTGTGCAAATTTGTTACACATTAATTGACCCGTGTTGACCCTGCCAGTCTGCTGAAACCCTGTTCCAAACAGCACTATGTTAAAGCACACCAACTGGGTGTATACGTTAAAGCACACCAGCTGGGTCTATACGGACCAGTTAACACGCAACACGTCCGCGTGCTTTCTAAATCACTCCCCCAAAGAGTGCATTGTCCCACCAATCTTTGTACAGGCCCTGAACAGCTTACAACCAGTCAGCCTGCAGTGGATGAAGTGAGGACGTGGTTGCACCAGCCATCTACTCACCATTCTGGACTAACTAAAATTCCACATAACATGTAGCTTATGTTCCCTGGGGCCCCCTGCCTGGATGTAACTGAGACGAAAGGAGGACAATGTGTTGCCATTACATCGGTTAATACAACTGTGACACTGGCAGACCAGCTCTTGCCAAGGCTGAGCACTGATAAATTCATAGCTGGACACCAGATCAGCTCACCTGCAGTGTTCCCTCTAATTTTTCCCACCCATGTGCGGAATGAATTTTGTTATATGCACCAATATGGAGATGAGGTGTGGCACATCACAAGCATAACAAAATTCATGTGGTGGGGGTTGGGCTGAGGAATTCTTGTGGGAGGGGGCTCAGGGCTGGGGCAGAGGGTTGGGGTTCAGGTGTGTGAAGGCTCCAGCTGGGGGTGTGGGCTCTGGGGTGGGGCCGGGGAGGTGAGGCTCAGGGCTGGAGCCGAGGATTGGGTGCAGGGGGTGAGGGCTTTGGCTGCGGGTGGGGCTCTGGGGTGGGGCCGGAGATGAGGGGCTCAGGGATGGAGCCGAGGATTGGGTGCAGGGGGGTGAGGGCTCCGGCTGCGGGTGTGGCCGGGTATGAGAGGCTCGGGGCTGGGGCAGAGGGTTGGGAGCAAGGGGTGAGGGCTCCGGCTGGGGGTGCAGGCTCTGGGGTGGGGCCAGAAATGAGGGGTTTGAGGTGCAGGAGGATGCTCTGGAGTACAGCGGGGAGAAAGGACTCCCTCCAGCACTCTCTACCCGCAGCAGCACCTGGGCTGGGGGGGAGAGGCACCTGTCCCCACTGCAGGATAGGTGCCCCTCCTCTGACCCCAACAGGTCTAGGCCGGGAGAGGGCTGCCCGGGCGGGTGCCTGGGTCCAGGCTACTCTAGGGTCGGGCTGACCCTGGCCACACCTCAGGCCGCGCCTGGGCCTGATCCGGCCATGGCTGGGTTCGTGCCACTCTGGCCACAGCAGGTCCGGGCCACAGGGTGAGTTGGGGCCGGGGAAGGATCGCCCCTCCCGTGGCAAGTTGGGGGCCGGGCTAGGTGGGGGCCGGAGGGGTATTCCCTAAGTGCCTGCACAATGTGCAGCCACACAACTTACAGGGAACTTAGCTCACCTGTATGGTAGTATTGTTCAAGATAGGCGTTAGACCTGTAAGAATGCGTTTAGTGTTTCAACTCTACAGAATGCTTGTCAGTTGCTGCATGCATTAATTTCACTTGTAATGTCTGTATCCCGTGCTATAAGGTAATATGTACGTTTTGCTTTATAACTGTAAAAATGCCAGCTCTGAACCTGTGAACCCAGTCAAGAGGAACGCTCCACCCACCGCCCATCAAGAAGGACTATCAAAACTAAATGGGCCATTGTGGAACATCATGATACAAAGACTTGGTTAATGGCCATCTCACACCCATGAAGATGCTATGTGCAAGAAAGTGCATTCCATCAGCTTGAATGCTGGAAGAAGAGGATAAAACAGGAACACAACAAGAAGAAAAAATTCTCTCTCTCTTTTCCTGTTTGGACTCTCACAGGGCTGGAGCTAGGAAACAGAAGCAGAGATCCCCAGGGTCAACCTGGGTTAGACCTAACATTCAGTTATAGCAACTCTGTCACCTTCGGAACCATAGACTGTAGCTCATTTGTGTATATATGTTGCCTGCTTTAACCTGTAAATAATTCTCTCATTTCTTTTTTCTGGTTAATAAATCCTTAGTTAGTTTACCATAGGATTGGTTACAAGCGTTGTCTTTGGTGTGAGATCTAAGATACAAATTGATCTGAAATAAGTAACTGGTTTCTTGGGACCAGGAGCAACCTGAATCTTTTTGTGATCTTTGGGGTACGGCAACCAACTACCACTAAATCCGGCTTGCCTGGGTGGCAATCTACCTTGGCATGCCCACTGGCTGTTACAGTGCTTCAGGAGTTCACATTTGCTAATGGTTTGGTGAAATCTAGTGGTACCGCCAGATTGGGGTGTCTGCCCTGATTTATGACAGTCTGCCCTGAGATTGGCACTCAGGGTGAACCACTCCAGACAGCGTGACGACAACAACAATATTTGGCTCCTGCAAGTGCTGCATGAGCATGAGCCAAACCTCAGAAGAACTCAGCTGATGGGAAAGGAAGGATCATTCTCCCCATTTTACACGAGGAGAAATGGGCAGAGAGGTTAAGGCCCAACATTTTCAAAGACGCACTTGTTAAAGTGCCCACACGCTTTTGTGCATTTTGTGTCCAAAGTTTCCACATGCTCAATCCCCCAATGAGTGTGCACAAGAAGTCTGAGATGTGTATGCACAGATATTGAGGAGTGTGCATATACCCCTGATTCGCACACACCCAAGACACTGTGCATGCACAACACTCCATGCAAATGTTAGCGTCGGTATTTTGAATATTGAGCTCAAGTGATTCACCCAAGGCCACATAGCAAGTCAGTGGCAGAAGTAATATGGGAAGTCAGGAGTTCTTGGCTGTCAGTCCCATGCTCAGACCAGTAAGTGCTGCTTTATACAAACTGACTGGGAGGGAACCCTTTAGATCCCTTTACCCAGTACTGATTGTTAATGTACTTCTGGCAGGGGTCATTCCATGGCTTAGTTACTGGGTGGATCTTTGCTGTCAGCAACCCATCTTTCTCCCCCATTTGGGTGCCTTCTCCCCCATTTGGTGTACCAGGATAGATCCACCAGCCTTGTTATTCTTTCCTAAAACAATTTTCATACATATTAAGGCGAGAAGGGACCATTACGATAATTCAATCTGACCTCCTGCATAACACAGGCCATAAAATTTCTCCCAAGAATTCCTGCATCAAGCCCTTCATTTGCGGTTGAACTAGAGCAGGGATCGGCAACCTTTGGCACGCGGCTCGCCAGGGTAAGCGGGCCGGGCCGGTTTGTTTACCTGCCGCGTCCGCAGGTTCGGCTGATCGCGGCTCCCACTGGCCACGGTCCGCCGTCCCAGCCCACTGGGGGCGGCAGGAAGCGGTGGCCAGCACAGGGCTAACCCTAACCCAGCCCCCATTGGCCTGGGACGGTGAACCGCGACCAGTGGGAGATCAGCCAAACCTGCAGACATGGCGGGTAAACAAACCGGCCCGGCCCGCCAGGGTGCTTACCCTGGAGAGCCGTGTGCCAAAGGTTGCCGATCCCTGAACTAGAGAATACCTTTTAGAAAGCCGTCCGCTACTGTTTTAAAGACTCTAAGTGATGAAAATCCACTCCATAGCTTGGGAAGCTGTCCCAATGCTTAATTACCTTCACTGTTAACATTTTGCACCTTATATCCAGTTGGAATTTTTCTAGCTTCAGCTCTTATCCACTGGCTCTTGTTCGGTCTTTCTCTGCTAGATTGAAGAGAGTGATGGTATCAGAAACCATCGTCCTGAGTAGGTACTTACAGACCATATCAAATCACCTCCTAACCTTCTTTTCAATAAACTAAATAAATTGAGTTCCTCAAGTCTCCCATTGTAAGGGGTGTTTTCCTGACACTGAAAATTTCTCGGAACCTTCTCTCTCAACCCACTGGTTTTTCAACATCCTTTTTAAAGTTAGGCATTGGAACTGGACACAGTGTTCCAACAATAACTGCCTCACCAATGCCAAATACATGGGGAATACCACATCCCTAATCCTGCTCGATATTCCCGTTTATACATCTAAGGATCGCATTAGCGCTTTTAACCACAATCCACTGCGAGTTCGTATTTACTTGACTCCTGAGTCCTTTTCAGAGTCACTGCCTTTCCCCCGTCCTGGAAGTGTGACTTTGCATTTAGTTGTATTAAAACACATGTTGTTTGATTACCTCTAGCTTGTTTGGTGTCATGCTTTGCGGGGGCATGGTTGGGCAGTGTGACACTGCAGGGGTGGGGGTGGGTGCTGGAGATGGGGTTGGGCAGTGTCTCACAGCTTGATCCAGAACCCTATGGGCCAGTGACACGGCCTCATTATCATTCACGTCCTGGCCAATCTTTGTCTCACCTGCAAACTTGATCGGCAATCATTTTATATTTTCTCCCCGATCATTGACAAAAGCATTGACCTCCTCTGCCGTGGCACACGTGACTTTGCATTTCCTATCATCTGCATTTTCATGCCCTTTCGGCTGCTTCCCAGCTGGCCCATTGGCAGTGCCTTTTCAGAACTAAGAGTATGCATGCATCCTTGCCAGTCGTTATGTAGATGGAGTTTATAACCTCATCAAGAACTGGGACAGGTTACTGGGGGGGATGTCTACACTGCAAAGACAAACCTGCAGCATTGAGTCTCAGAGCCCGGGTCACCTGACAGGTTCATGGGGCTCGGGCTGCAGGGCTCAAAGCAGCAGTGTGAACATTCCCACTCAGGCTCGAGCTGGCCTCCAAGACCATCCCCCTTTGTCCAGCTTCAGAGCCCAGGCTCTAGCCTGAGCGGGAACAGCTACACTGCTATTTTTTGCCACGCAGCCAGAGCCCTGCGAGCCCAAGTCTACTGACCCGAGTTCTGAGATTCAGCATGGTGGGTTTTTCTTGGCAGCGTAGATATATCAGACTGCCTTCCCACCACCATGCCATGCTGTCCATTCCATGACCCATCCTCAGGTCGGTATGAATCCGTATTATAGCTACCTGCTGTAACATAGAGGATCGACTTAAAACTAGCATTAAATACATGCAGCCACTTACACCCTAGGATTTCTGGGAAGGATCAGGCCTTAAACAGAAAGGGATTGAGTCCCCACTATCTTTCACCTTGTGCACTTATTTACATCTGTGCCAAATGGGCATAAAACACTACCAAAGGAGAGTTCTCCACTCACATTCCCCTGGGGGTAGCATATCACAGTCATTTGCCACCGGCATAAATGGTTGCACAAGAGTGCAATGAAGAATCAGGCCCATATTGCACAAATGGGTTAGTGGGACTGCAACGAATGAACTATGGAATAGTGCATAAAATGCAAAACCATTCACAACTACGTAACTGTGCAGTTTGAAACTGCGGTGTCTGGTTTTCTGTGCGCTGCCCCTTGAATTCCATCTGGTCTCAGCATGGCTGCAGCCTGTAACCAGAGAGGGACACACTGTGCTCTCTCCTGGAGTCTTTACTTTTGTTCTTTCTTGTTGCTGTTTCCTTTTAATCCAAAATAAAAGTTCTCTTAGGTGGGTGAGATAGGGTGACCAGACAACAAGTGTGAAAAATCGGGACGGGGGGTGGGAGGTAATAGGAGCCTATATAACAAAAAGACCCAAAATTTGGGACTGTCCCTATAAAATTGGGACATCTGGTCACCCGAGGGTGTGATATAGTTCTTGGTATATTGGAAACATAACACAAAACAATTAGCACTACAGAACTAATCACTTCAGCAGGTGAAGGCTAAGTACTAAACACCATTCATGTGAGAACATGTTACGTCCCTAGGAGTAAGGAAGGGAGAACGTGACAGGAGGTAGGAACACTTACCAGCTGAGATAGAGAGCTCCACAGCAGGCAACAAAATGGCCATGTTAGGGCTGCAGCTGTCTGTGTCTGCAAAGTTTAAAGGGCCAGCACCCAGAAAGGCATGCTGGGGGAAAGGTCATGTGACCACTGAAGAGCATCACCAGGGATCAGAAAGAAGAGCCTAAGGGTCCTGCCTGTTGCAGTTGGGCAGCAGCCCTATATCAGAGTATCCACAGTGCAGTGGTTAGGATATTCTGTTAAGAGGTAGGAACCCCATGTTCAAAGCTCTTCTCAAGCAGTATGGGCAACTGAACCAGTATTGCCCACCCCCTGGGTGAGTGCTCTAACCACTGGGTTATTAGGGAGGTCTTTTTTTTCTCCCCACCCGCCCCTGACTGTGAGGGGCACGCCAATGCTGTTCTTGCAAGCAACAGCTTAGATGTCTGACTCCAGATCCCTCTAAGCTGTGAGAGGGGAGGGCTTAGGATACACCCCCTCCTTGCCACCTGCTATTGACTAGCTTAGCCAACTCCCCGCCTAGTGTGCTGGCTTTGTGGATCCCATTTTCAGGATCTGTCTGTTTCTCCCCATGTATTGTACAGGGAGCTTGGGTGCCTATCTCAGAGTTTGTGGATTCCACCTGGTGGCTGGGTGCCTAAAAGTTAGGCATGGCAAGGCTGAGCGTTGCAATATCTAAGTCCCTTTGTGGATCTGGGGCCAGGTGATTCTGGGGAATGGAGATTGTTTCTGCCTGTCCCCAGCATAGCTCCAGTTCTGGAAGCTTCTGCCTGGTTGGTTTCACTCCGAGCCCCCTGCAGAATTGGAGTCCATGTCATGATAAAGAGCTCTGTCGCTAACGCTGACACGGCTCAGAAGTGACTGTTGTGTGTTTGTCTATTTTGGAGGGGAAGGACCTGAGTGGTCTGCCTCCCTCTTAGAAGATCAAGGCGCAGACTACAGTGAGCAGGAATTAAATCGGGATCTCCCATGTGAGAGGGCACAGAGCAAGTAATAAACACACAAAAAGAACCGCACTGCTCTGGGGCGGCAGGGGGAGGTCCATGTCTCAGGCAAGCTCTGCAACACGCAGAACAGTTGTTTGTCCCAGGAAGAGAACCAATGACAGCAGAGGTGACCCATGCCTGCCGATAATGGGGGGGATGGACCCATGCCTGCCTCCCCCCCCGGCATCCCCTCCGTGTGAGAGGAGGAGAAAACTCACTGCTAGGCCCCTGTGCCTTACCCATGTGTCTACCTGCAAAGTTAGAGAAACTCATAGTCTGAGTCCCACTGTTTGGCAGCTTTGAACTTGGCCTCAGTATGGCCAACCCCCCCCCCCATTCATGAGTCAGCCCTCCCCCCCAAAAATCTGAGATTGGCTTAAAGACCATGAGATTTTTAAAAAATAAAGTGATAAACTGTGGATTCTTTTTATTTGCCTTCCAGTTTTGCGGCTTCAGGGAGCACTTGGGTCACGTTTTCAAGTTTGTCTCCACAACCCCGAGGCCTATAAATGTAGTTTTATTGAACTGGAAGCCGAGATTCTCACCCAATCACCTGACCCCAGGAGCAGGACATTATGGAAAACACCAAAATATTGTGAGACTCCCACTAAAAGCAGAAGAACTGGCAATGCTGTTGCTGTTACTTGTGGTCCTACAAGCTGGCAAGGGAGACCACTATCACTGAGAGCATTAGTAAAGTCACAGGGACATGGCCAATTGTCTGATTAAATATCCCTGATTCATGCAAGCGCCATGTCAGACAGAAGGTGCACAGGGCCCTCCTGCGAAAGAGCGTGTATTGTAAGAATTTTACATCAGCGACATCCAACCTTAGGGCTTCCTTTGCAACTTGCTAAGAGACTACAGGTGGCACCGAACTTGCAGAAATGGAGCAGGGTAGCAACGCTGTGCTCATTCTGAGCATAGTCTTAGAGGTCTGTGAGGACTGCAGGTCCCAGTATGCTCCATCTTGGTATAAGCAACCTCCACTGGGATCGATTTGGAGAATGGCATTCTGGGACTTGTAGTCTCCATGGGCTGCACCTGGGAGGGGTGACTATGGGTCACATTGTGAACTGCCTGGACCCCATATAGTCTGCCAACTATAGTTGAGCATCGCCGGCTCACTGGAGTACTATGGAGAGGACAAGGAGCTACTGGCGCATCAGCAGGAACCTCTAAGAAATAGAGGAAATGTTTGCTTTCCAGAGAAGATGATGAAATTATTTTAAAATTAAATTAGAAAAGCTTCAGAGTACAGAGACAGTTATGACTGTTGGACTGACTAATGAAGCGCAGATCAACACTGATAAAGCAATCAGGAATCGCTGGCTCAGGGATCTGGCAAAGCCATTCAGAGCTTTTCACTTCTAGGTTGCTGGTTTAAAGCCAGCTTAGGACACTAGTCACAAAGTCATTCCTATTGATGGCTGTTTGATGCCCTATAGAAAGTGAGTGGGTGGGTCTGGTTGGGTTGGATAAGTGTCTACAATGCACAAAACCCACCACCACCTTTGTGTGCCCTTCTGTTCACTGAACGGGTCTGGAAACAGAACTCTCCTCTCGCCTCGCCAGGTCAATGTAAAGTCCATTGGTAGGAAAGGGGAGAGGGAATCTCATGCTGCGCATGTGTGGATAAACTGAGGGCTTTATTAGGCATGCTCGTCAAGCCATCTCAGCGCTAAATTCACCTTTGACACCAAACAAAAAATAATGGCTAAGAAATAAACAGGGTCCTGTTTCTTTAAGCAGCAAACTTTAGGGTGCTGATGAATGAATCTGTGGACTTTAATATTTCTGGAGTGATCGGACTGTGAGACTCTGCAGCAAATCCCCAGACATAGACTGGGCTATGGCGCGTCATACATCATGGCTTGCTGTTCACATCTTTCTAGTGGTATTCTCCTACTTAGACTTCCCAAATGAGGAGGGGATTTCTTTTCCACTGCTGCCTAAGCATAGTGTCTGGCCAGTTTAAAAGTCCCCCGGGGGAAAAAGAACCTTCTACTTTCAATTATTTTAATAGCCAGGCTTATTCAGTACCAAAGCCCCACATAACAGGATGGACTATAAATGCATACTGGTCTGGGATGGATGTTTAAATGCAATATCCCCTAATAGCTTCTTCAAGTAGGGGAAGCCAGAATGACATGGCAACACGTCTGAAAAAGTATGGGAGGGCAGAATTCCGCCTTCTCCCCATCCATAGCAAGATTTCTCTAGAGAATGCTTGAACACAGCAGTTGGGAAGGCAATACTTTAAGATCTGAACAGCATGAACTGCAAAGTGAATTTCATAATCCTTTCGGGAACGCTTTGAACTGATCTGTTTGGAATAAAAGAAAATGTAGCTCCGTAGGGAGCCGGATGGCTCATGGAATTGGTAATGAGATACAGTCTTTCTCCTGCAGGTCACCTGTTAGAAACTTATAATCTAGCCCAGGTCATTATTAATCAAAAGTTGTTACTATCATCTGATGGCTGTTTGGTGGCCTATGGGAAATGAGTTAGTTCCAGTTCCTTGCCTACACAGCATACAATCCACCCTGATAATGGCAGCCAGAGCTCAAAGGTCAGAGATGAGATGGGGACTCAGATATGTCTATACTGCAAAACAAAACAAAACAACCCCCAGGTTAGTAGTCTCAGACCCTGGGTCAACTGACAGGCTTGTCCTACAGATGTTCCTGCTCAGGCTGGAGCCTGGGTTGTGAGACCCACTGGCCTCGCTAAGTTTCAGAGCCCGAGCCCAAATGTCTACACTGCTATTTTGAGCCCCATCGCATAAGCCCCAGAAACCTGAGTCACTTGACCGAGCCTCTGAGTCTCTCTGCCGTGGGTCTTTTTTTGCGGTGTAGACATGCCCTAAATTACTCCTTCGGCCCTTAAAGGCCATCCCTTCGCATTAGCAGGTTAGCCCAATGTTCTACTGCACCCACTGCCGTATATGTCCTGCAGAATTCTTCAGGCTGCTTGTTTGGAAACTTTTACTAACACTATAGTCTCTCTATCTATATTGATACACACTCGGTATTATTAAGGAAGCAAACTGGAAGCCTTCAGGCAGCTCATAAGGGATGATTTTAGGGCAGTTTCAACAGCTCAGAGGGTTATTAGGAACACCAATCACTGTCCTTTAACATGTATATGCGATGGATCCTTGAATTACAGCCCTTATTAATCTGTGCACAGTGACTTGGTAAAATGTGTTCTTAGCTGTTTTGGAAAACCTTGCTTAATAAACAGGCTCTTAGCATTCAAGCAAAATCTCCCCAGCAAATGGCTATTGGTTCAGAAGACACATTGCTAAAAGGGGCATGAGAATGCTAAACTGTTGGAGCCCGCTACAGCCTAGATGGGTCCTGCTAGTTCAAGAAAGTGATCCATCTTTCATGATGGGCAATCAGACAAAATGAAAGAACTCCAATAGCTTAAGGAAGGACCCCAAGACTGGGCAGTGACTCTAAACCCAGAGTAGCGCCATTCGTATTAGTGAGTCACTGGAGGTAACTGAGATCAGAAGCTGGTGCGTGTAGCCTTCATGACCACACTGCTTCCTCCACATACAGCCCAACCCAGAGAAGATTGGTAATAGCAGGACTAATGCTTGGAGAGTGTTGCAAATGTCAAGAATCCCAGTAATTACACTCTGATTACTGGAGTCACAGTAAACTGGCTATGTGAGCAAAGGTAAATCTAAATTAAGCAGCATCCTTAGGAGACATCACCTATTGCCACTCCATTACGTTTATTGTGTCAGGCCCAATCTTGTCGTCCTTACTGGAGCAAAATTACCATCGACAGTGGTCTGGATCTGCAGCCGCAACCAAGGAGCGCCCAGCACAGCACAGGCAATTGGGGGGATTGGAAAGATGGCTTTAAGCTACCTTCGCACGCTCCCAGTTCTGCACTGGCTTTGCAGCTGCCCCGTGCCCTCTGTAAATTAGTGCAGCTTGATAAGCACAGCCAGTCTCTTTCCTCCTAGACACCAGCTGAACACCACCAGAGCATCACCCTACATTAGGGATCTTCCTTAGGCCAGTGAAGCCCCTACTCTTTAGGGGTCCATTACATCCACAGCCGCACAAAGCAGCCACAGCGAAGAGAGGCATTAGGTCCATTGACTATGGTGGGGGTTTAGCCAGACTATGGAGGACTGAGTACAGACCACAGGAATTAGCCAATAGGACCTGGTTCTGCTCTTACTCACAGGAGTAACTCCACTGGAGTCAACAGGATCAGATTTGGTATCCAAAGGTCAGTTTAGTAATTTCTTCGCCATTTTTTGGCAAAGCATCTGCAGACACCTGGGGCATCCCCAAGGTCAGCACGTCCCCGGTGGAGACCCATTTAATGCAAATTCAGAAACAATTGCTCTTTGGGAGGAAGCCTGGCAAGCCTCAGTTGTATCCATGGCATAGCAGGTGTATCTCTTAGCACTCACGAAGCAGGCTCTAGCTTGTTTCCTCCTGCCTGAAGGACTGACTATCTTCCCCACAAGATGCTGGATCAGATTCTCATCCCAATTTTGCAGCTGCCACCCTCCACTGAAGTCATCTAAACCTAATTCAGCCCTCAGATATACCCCAACTACCCCAAGAACACGCATAGTTGAAGACAGACGAGATCCTTCAAGTAAGTGCGGTTGCTTTAACCAGAGTGACTGAAACCAGAGCTGAGGCTTTACTGGAGTTGGGCTGTGTTTAGTTAGCAGGAATGGTAAGGATTTATGGCCTGGTTTTCGAACATGCTGAGCAGCCCTTACTCCCACTGACTGCCGTTTGAGGATCTAGAGCTGTAAAACTAGTTTGCTGGGACAGGTCCCATCAGGCATCGGAAGAAAACACTATAAACTTATTTTTTGCTAGAGGCCATGACGCAGACCTGGTAAAACTGCTGCCTTGTTCATACAAATAATACAACGTGAATTTGGCTGATGTGTCTGGTCAGGGGACTGTCCCCAGAATATACACATAAGTGGAGTGAGGCTTGTCAGACATCCGTATGGCTCTATGCTCTACATTGAGGCCTAGATCTTTTCCTACCACAGAAAAAAACTCAGGACAAAATGAGGTGGGAAACTCAGCAACCTGTGTGTTCAGGGGGTGTGGTCCTCCCAGCCCCTGGATGCTCTGAGATCTACCTCATCCACAGAGGACCAGGGCATGTGCATTGAGGCCTAGTCCCTCTCTGCTGATCCCTGGGCCCCCGAACTTCCTCAGGAGCTATGTTCCATTGAGTCCCTGGCTATGCTAAGCCAAAACTCCTTGGGGAGGAGATGCTGACAACATGGAATGAGAGTCTGTGCAAGATAAGGTAGCAGGATCAACATTATTTTGGACTGAGGAAAAAGCTGATTGTGGAGGAGAGTGGCACTGTGCAGCCGCTCTCACTCCTGGCTCCCCACATTCCCTGAAATCACAGAGCCCCGAACACACAGAGTTGGCCCGGAAGGGCCGGTGCAGAAGTGGGGGACAATTGTAGTGGATTGACTCACTGTCACACTGTCACAGCATTTAGCTAAGGAGGGGGCTTTCCACTCTTTCCATCAAAATGAAGGAGGGATGAGTTGGCCTTTAATATTTTGCATGTTCTTCATGGCATTACAGAGAATGTTTTCATGTGAGATACATGGGCAGTTTGAGAGAGGGGGCCGTTTACTCCCACTGACTCCTTTTGTCTTACATTTTACCCTATGTGCAACAGAGTCACTGACACCCCAAAATTGCTGAAATGGACAAAAATCTCCTGATGATGCTATTCATTCACTAGGGCGATTGAGGATTCAGACAGAGCAGGATTCAGGCCTTGATTTGCTGTGGCGAGAGCTGAATGCTGTAGTCAACTTGTATGCAGCTAGCCAGAGTAACACCACATACACTCTGACAGGGGCCACAAAAGCACTGAGAGGTGCTTATGCACATAAGCAGATTGTGCAGCTAAGTGATATATGTTTGGTGCAATGCACTGGGCTTTTTTAACATTACAAGAATCAATACTTATTAAGGAATTGTGTTTACTGATATAATCTTGGCCTGCTTGCAGTGGGTTTTTACGTTTCATAGCCACTAAGCCTATCATCTTCAAATTTCGTGATTTAAAAATTAGGCAGCTAAATCCACCGTTAGGAACCTAAATCAAAGAGGGCTGGTTTTCAGAGGTTGTGAGGACCCACCGTTCTCTTTGAAATCCACACGAGTACAGCAGCACTTGGCAGGATTGAGCCCTAATCACTTGACTCACGGTTGATTAGGCCGTGGGTTGGATTTTTTACCACATGCGTCTCACAAGTCCATTTATACTTTGGTTTCTTTTGCTTTTTAATTGGGAAGTGGGTTCGTTAGTATTTAAACATTACACTTACGTGGGCCCAATTCTGCTCTTAGCAGCGTAAATCCAGAGTTACTTCATTAAACTTTGCTGGAGCTGTTCCAGATTTACACCACAGCAAATGAGAGTAGAATTTGGCCCAGTATGTTTATTTCTGAAATAAAATAAAAAAACCCAGTACAGATTATAATAAGACAAGAACCTCACCTTGGTTCAGGAGATGGGGTCAGATGGGCCTGGTTCTTATTGAAATTTCTCTGGCAGCATAAAGGGGCTTAAAGTGAATGTAAGCTATCTAAGACCCTTCTAAACCTGCCAGAGCAGGTAAAGGCACCTTAGCATACATAAGAATCTGGCCCAGTTGCATCCATGGTCAGGATAATCATTCCCCCTCTTATAGAAAGATGTTATTTAAAGCAGCCCATTAATGCATGGTGTGGGGGGCATCTGAGAGAAATATACTTTCAAGAAACCATTGTGAGTCCTTTCCCCACCCACAGCAGCAATGGAACTTTACTTGCCTCCAGTTTTCCCCATCTGTGCTACTGAAACGAAAAAAATAGCTCTCTTGTGTCCAGATGTCTTTCCCGAATCACAGTGTCAAAGGTATTAATTATTAAGCTGTGGATGCCTTCGATGAATTATGAACTATGGAAGCCTTGTGGCTGCTTGCTAGTAAAGTGTTGGGGGGGGGGGGGGAAGCAGAAATATTGTCTCTCATAAGAATGCGTGTTCTAACAAGATAGGTCAAAACATGATGCAGATGATAAATTGCTTAGCATGAGTTCCCATTAACCCAGCAGCTTTCTGTATTATTACATTACTAAACTATGCTCAAAATGTATTGACCAAACAGTTTTGATCTATATTAGCCTAATTTGCAAAATAAGAACTGGTGGCTTGTTATGATGAAACCAGTATCTGTCACAAAGGGACAGCTGCTTCCATATTTCAGTTTAGCAAGGGTTGGAAATGTAGGATTTGGAGTGAGAGAGTTGGTTGGTTGGATTTTTTACTTTCTGAAACCATGAACAAAATTGTATTGTACTATGTTGGGAAAAAAAAATCATGTAATAGAATGATCAGCCCCAACAGGCATGCATGTCTCCCTTCATGCAAGCTAAGAAAAGCACAGCCTCCTGCTTACATATGTGTACGTGTACATGTGTCACAGCAAACAGCTAAGCTTTCAAATCTGGAATAGGCTCGAGCAGAGAACAAAGGGCCAAAGCATACAGTACATCCAGAAGGGGGAGCAGAGAAATATATTGTGTGTGGTCATACAGGAGGGACATGATGGCCAAACAATTACTAAGATACATGGAAAAGGAATATGGAGGAGGAAAAAACTCAGGATATAGCTAGGAGAAAGTGAATAGGCACTGCCTTGCAAAATGATGAGCCTCTTCAAATGACAACCATTTAGGTAGGGTACTTTCCTTTAATCACTTGATTTCATTTGTTTCTAACATGCCTTTTTCTACAGGACAAGTGTAAGATTACTTGTCTGGCACTGAAATTTCGATTGGTGGAACTGTCAACTGCTGAATTTTTGCTCTACTTTACAGAAAAATAACCCAACCCTGCATTTCTCCATCTTCTTTTGAAATGCAATTAGTGCAAAAAATGTTTTTGGAAGCCCTGACTTGTAGTGGCACCTAAATACCACAATGTAATCACTTTTAAATGTATTATGTGATAATGCCCTCCTGCAAGTCTGGGAAACAGTCTGCTTCATTGGCTCTGGTGAGATACCAAAAATGGGTGATCTGCATTATTATTTCATAGCATCTGCAGTCAACTCCCCTACTGACTAAAGGGCAGAGCTCATTCAAATTTTCTGTGTGCTTACATATATTTTAAAGTGCATGTTTACTTACTTGAGTTTCTACGTCAATATTTAACTTGTTAATCAAATCAGATATTCAAAAGAGTGGACCTCAAGTTTTCACACTATACTGCAAGCAGGAAGTGTAGTTATAACCTTAGCATCTTGGACACATTTACTACTCTAGCTCCCCAGCTGTCTATCTAAGGTATTTATAGTGTGCCAGTCATCATAGTATCTAGGCACTAACCACTGCTCTCCTACCAGATGGTGGGCAGGATAGTCATATTCAAAAGGGCAGGGTTATAAAAAGGAGGGAGGAAATATTTTTTCAGATTCATTTACTTCTTGCTAATAAAGCCAGACATATAAAAATGTCTTTTCCCCTCATCCATCTTGGGGCATTGCACCTCTCATTACTCATGACCAAAGTGTAACCTTGTAATCAGAATGCAGTAAGTAGCAGGCTCCTTAATCTCTTCTGATAATTAATGAGTGTGGGTGTGTTTATACACTTCTTTTTTGCCATTCTGGAGTAAAACAGAACTATACATAGGCACAGTGATAATATAGGATGTGTATCTGTCCAGTAGATATACACAGACTAATGCTGACTATAGATATGGGGTAGAAATATTAAAGACTCCCATATCTGTGGTACTGAAAAATTCATTCACTCCAATCTTACAATGGGGAAAGCAAGGAAAAAATCTAAACAGCAGGATACGACAATAAATGGGAAAACAGCAATAGAAAAAGCACACTAGGTTAATATAGGAAAACTAGTTTCTTTATTGAGAGATTGTATATTAGTATTAGTGGAATTGTGTGTAACAATGTCATCATGCACACAATACAAAAAGGCAAGGCCCACCATGCTATGGAGGGGCAACAGAACAAAAGCAGCGTACAATGAGCAGATGTATAGGCTACAGCACATTACATTTCAGCAGGGTATGTCTCTACAGAGAGATTTACATCAGAAACTAGGTAATGTAAAAAAATACAGACCATGCTTTAGTTTTAGTACAAGAAAAAAGGTGAAGATACACAACCAAAGGATATTTGATACAGAAAATTACCCACAAAATAAGAACAGGAAGTAATTTAGCACAGCAGAAAATGTTATCCCTGTTTAATGGAAAACCATTTTGCCAGGAGTCTCTCTTTTTAAAAAAATAATGTCATTAAAATTGCCATTTAATATGCTTCTTTGGAGCAGCGTTAATTGATCAAATGTTTGTGTCCAATTGATACACACTAAATGAAGTGTTTGGATCATTTCTATAACAGGCAATTGTATATACTGGATGTTTCAGCTTTCAAAGAAACAGATGGAGGCCAGCTGTTGAAAGTGGTGTAATTTTGGCCAAGACTGTGTGTGATATATAATGTACAAAGATGCAGTACCCCTTTGTATTACAAAGTCTTTGAATAATCCTTGTTAATACGCAGGGTGGAGGAATATTCAGATGTTCATATGCTTAGTGTCCCCATTTATCCACGGATCTTATTCTCCAACTATTTTTCAAGCCTTTTCTTAAATTAAGGCTAATTTAATTGCAGATTTTATTATTATTATTTTTGACTGTAATTTGTTTAGTCATAAAAGCGTTCTAGATGGCAAACCAATGGTTGTCTAAATAACTAGAAAAAAACCCCACAAGATACTGCATCCACCAACTAAAGCAAAATGAATCCACTTAACAGGAATTTACAGTGCAATGTACTTAGCTAAACAAGATGAAGATACAAAAATGGCTGTTATTATCTACAGCTATTCTGAAATGGCCTGTTTTCTATACTACTACAATGAAATTAAAAAGAGCAGATTTAAGCTTACAGTCTGTCTAATAGTTTTACAAGAAAATTGTGGTTTAGGACTTCAGGTTTAAGCATTAGTATCCTCTGTCACAAGGTCTTTTATGGCTCATTTTTATGGGTCAAATATCAATAGCCCCTTTACAAGTTTCTCTGTGGGGATGTTCAGTTTTAAGTAAAATGAAAGAACCCAAAATGAAATGTAAATTTGGGGGAGAGAAGCAGAGAACCCCTCCCACCCCACTAAAACTAATTTGAAATTGAAAACATTAAATTGCATCCAGTAATGGTATTAAAAATCAGTGTAATTAATGATGATAATGATTTAATCAGGATAATTATACTTTGGGGCTTAACATCAGTCTTAATTATTTTTAATGTATGCCTAGTATATAATAAAAAATCCTAGACATTCTCAAATAATAAGGATAATTGCACAGATGAGAGGGAGGGGGGGAAATTAGTGTTACAGAGAAATCTCATCAATCTAAGCCTTTTTGAAATTGACAGACAGCCCATAGAGAGGGGATACTGCAGCTTAAATATCAATGCCTTCCTCGGATGGATACAGGAAATGGTTAAGAGAGGGGTGTCACAATACAGCTAAATGCAGAGGCAGAGGGCTACAGCACACAGCAGCAAGTTGACCATTCACTGTGCTACACAATGAAGAAAAAAAAATAAAGATTTGATAAATGCAAAATGTCATCATCCCATCATCACAATAGAGACTGCAGTTAACAATGCCACTATGTTCAACCTGGGTCATATGTACACATACAGTAAAGGGAAATAAATTTTAAAGCGGTTGGGCAACAGCAGGAAAGGAAAGACCAGATTCTGATCTTAGTTACACTGGGGGTAAATCAGCGCATCTGAAGCCATCCGTGCAGTGGAGTTACTCTGGATTTATAGCAGTGTAAACTGAGATCAGAATCTGGACTGACTCTAATTATGCTAGATTTTAACCCATCTTTTATTGGGTCCCCAGTGATCAAGATCTCAATGGTAATTACAGCAGTGCATCATCTTTAAGAGGAAATTTATTTTATATATAAATAAAACTATAGGGACTTGACCAACAATAGGCCAAAGGGGGGTGGGCGGTCAGGCTGGGGGCACATTTCCAGGAAAGAAATGTAAGGAGAGAGAAAGGCTGATTTAGAAATAATAATGACTCTAAATGCATCCTGATTTTGATAGAAAGAAAATGGAAGGAATGAGGGAGAAGGGGTGGGGGAGAAGAGGGAGAGGTCCAGGTCCATTGTCTGTAGCAGAATGTGGGGTGGATGGGAACGAGGGGAGGTGGAAAAAATATGCAATGGCCATACACATCCCATATTAAATCTCTGTGAAAAATAATCATCACGCTGCTTTCCTGAAAAATCTCTCTGAGCAATAAGAGCACCATGGAGCTGTGGACTGATGTGCTGCTCTCCAGAAACAACATTACCATTAGAATCCCCAAAGAGAGGAGGACAAATTACAGGAGATGGGAGGCGGGGAAGGAGGGGGGGAATGTCCAACAAGAAATAAAAGTCACCCTAAAAACGGTCGGCTAATTCCAAAGCTATTTTAGTCCATTACAGAAGAAACAGCAAGGGACAAAAAGAAAGGTTAAGAGAGGGTGAACGTGCTCTCGGTTCCCAAGAGAGTGGGGGAGGGACGAGATAAGCTGGAGACCTCAGCTTGTAAATAAATAATAATAAAAGCACAAATCAATGGTTAAACAGAGCACACACACGCCCAAAACACAAAATAAAATCGCTACCTACTGAATGCACAAAATCAAAAAAGAAAAGAAAATCCTGTTTTTAGCCCCCTACCCCATCTGGGCATAGAGCGAGGCAGGTCTGGGCTCGGCTTTCCACCCGAGAGCTAGATGGGTCAGGTGGGAAGCAGGGGGCAGATGGTCCGAGTGAAAGGAAGGAGGCTCTCCGAATCCAAAGGAGAAGACTCTAAAAGAATCCCACCGCTGGGTTGCTGGGTTTTCTTTCTTTCCTTCCCCCTCCACCCTCCTGCATCGGATCCGCAAGAAAGAGAGACAACGAGGAGCCCGGGGGGAAACCCTCCAGAGAAACCAAAGGATCGTGCATTTAAAAAAACAACACACACACACACACACACCACCACCACCGAGAATAAGCCCCGAAGGATAAAGCGATACCTCTGTTTCGTACAGAGCCAAACACTGGAAGAACAAGATAGCCGACGTGCACTAGAACCATCCTGCCTGGCTGCGGCTGCGGTCCCTTTGTTGTGCTGCTCCTGGGTGGAGGTGGGAGCGGGGCTGCTGCTGGCTGGGAGACAGATGGCCCATGGAAATGGTCCCTTCCAATCCCCTATATACATTCAAATGTGGAGCTGGGACTGCAGCTGCCTGGCACACAAAGGGAAGGGCAGCCAATGGGAGGGAGGCCTGAGAGGAGGGGGTGGTTGGTTCTTTCTTGCTGGGGTTTTTATATATATATCTTATTATTATTATCACCAGCTTGGGTCTTTGTGACAGGGAGGAGACCCAATCAGGGGCTGGGGCTGGGCTGAAGCCTGCCCTGGGTCCTGCTGGCTACGCTGCCTCCAAACAAGGAGATGGAAGCAAATTGGGGCCAGGGTCTGGAAGGCTGGGGGTGGATTTCACACCCACTGTGTTTCATACAGATACACTCTCACACACCCCCTAGCCAGGGGGATTCGCTGCCAAACACACGCCCTCCACCCCCACCACAGAGATATGTGCATGCACACACCCACAGAGACACATGTAGTGATTCAGACAGAGACACGGAGATACACAGACTTCACATATGCTCCACACCCGAGCCACAGAGAATCGTGTGTGTGTGCACACCCATAGAGAATCATGTGTGTGTGCACACCCACAGAGACAAAGATAAACATGCAGTACAAAAACAGACAGAGCCAGATTTTTAAAGGTATTTAAATGCCTAAAGATGCAGCTAAGCACCTTACAACCTTTAAATATCTGGCTCACCCATCCTACATACAAAGACACACACACAGGCACTTGTATGCCAACCGTCCACAAAAACACATACACACCCAGACATACATAGGCACACATACACAAACATACAGTCTATACATACATCAAGAGACACACAAATTTACAGAGACATCAACACACCCAACATATGAACACAGACACAGATCATACCCTTATAAAAAGTCCTATAGAAGTTGAGAGAATGATAACCCTGCTATAGAACTCTACAGAATGGTTAAGAAGACTACAGAAATGGCTTTATTAAATCCTGTAGCTTTTCAGAGTAATTTCTGTAGAATCCTATTAAGTATCTCTGTTGGTTTAATTCCTGTTACATTCTATAGGTCTTCTCCACTAAGGCATGGAGAGGTACATATAAAGATACACAATCGGGCATATACACAGCATATACACAATCTACACAAATATGTAAGAAGTGTAGGTACACACACAGGCATGGACACACACAGAGAGAGGGCACAAATATGTACGCTATACATGCACCTAGACAGAGGCACACAACATATACACTGCATACATATACCCTACACTCACAGATAGAGCAGAGATACACAGACAGTGACACATAAACATGCACATTGAACATTCAAAGTCATATATATGCAGCCAAATCATATAGATATACATACACATATAAATGCACACTCCCTAACCACTCAAAGACAAAGGGGAATACCCTAGTCCAGGGGTTCTTAAACTGGGGGTCGGGGCCCCTCAGGGGGTTGCGAGCTTATTACATGGGGGGTCGCGAGCTGTCAGCCCCCACCCCAAATCCTGCTTTGCCTTCAGCATTTATAATGGTGTTAAATATATAAAAAAGTGTTTTTAATTTATAAGGGCAGGTCACACTCAGAGGCTTGCTATGTGAAAGGGATCACCAGTACAAAAGTTTGAGAGCCACTGTCCTATTCAGACACATACACAGAGTCAGACATGCACTGACACCCTGCACATATGCTTATGGAAAGTCCTACAGAGTGAGCAGAGAATCATATTCTCTCTGTAGAATTTCTAAGCCAGTCTATAGAATCCTATAACAGGGATAAAGGTCACTATTAAATTCTATAGGACAGTTTAAAAATTCTATAGCAAGGATATCATCATTCTCTATTAAAATCTATATGGATTTGGAATATTTTTTATAAAATCCTGTTTCATTTCTACAGAACCCTATTGTGTAAATCCCTATTAAATTACCTAGGACATGCATACAGAGCCATAATTAAACATACAGAGAGACAAACTTTACATACTCAGAGGTACACACATACTGCACAAGGACAGCAGCACCTGGGTCCCTCCCATATGCATGTACATCCTACACCCAAAGATGTACAGACATAGACAACAGCCAGACCTGAAAAGGTGTCCATTTCAACCCAAAAGCCCTCCACAGAGTGCTAAAAACAACAGCAAGGAAACCCTTAAATATACAACTAACTGGAAAATAATATGCTACTGAACAAAACAAAAAAGGTAAGAGCGATGGTTTGACATTGATTGCCATAAAGTAACAAGAAAAGGAAGGAAATCTCTATTTTAAAATACTGTCTGAGGCCATTCTGTGCTACATATACCACAACATTCTGCAGAAGGGTAAATCATTGCTCATGTGACAATGAAATAATCACAGTAGTCCCTTTCTTCTAACACTGAACCAGGAACTGTATGAAAATAAGGACAACTGTATTGCCCCTAAAGCTATTCTGTTTCTCTTTGCTTCACTGTAGAACTTCAGGGCTAGAGCTTTTCCCAGTCTCTCTGTGGTCTGGTTTCCTGCTACCAATTTAAAGAAACAGTGCACATAACTTGACTGGGGCTATCATAGAAAAAAGTTAGTTTTTTCCTTCATAAAATCTGATGTTGGTGGAACTAATTGAGGAGACCTGGAAAGAACATAATCCAAGTGAAAAGGAACAAAATGTAGCAATCCAGAATGGTAAAAGCTGGAAAATGTAGAGACACACAGAATCCACATAGAAAACAGACACCCTAAATTATTCACCCTTAGGCCTCATAATAAATGCATCAGGAAGTTTCAAACCAGCTACATATAAGCACTGCCAAAAAAAAAAAAAAAAAAAAAAAAAAACTTCTGTGGACTCCACCATATAAAGAAATCACTAGATAAAGACATGCCACTTCAAGCTGGTTGAAAATGGCCTTCCCCACACCCCCAAACCAAACCATTTTCCAGTTTTTCCAACCAAATGCAAACTTTCTCTCTCTCTCTCTTTCCTCCCCACCCCAGAAGACTCAACATTTTGACCAACACAACACACACCCCCACACACCCCCGCAACATTTTTATTTTAAAAAATCATATTTGGCTTCCTCCCAAAAACTGCAGCAGCTTAAAAAAAAACCCACACACCTCGTTTTTTAAAAAATTCCCATGAAAAACAACTGACATTTTTGACCAGGTTAAAAGCCATCGGCATGAATACTGTGTGACAGTACAAGTCAAACTAGTCACTAGGTCAGAACAAAGTCAGCTCTAACTCAAGACTACAAAATGGAGCAAAACCCTGGGAGAAAACCTTCAGCAATTCTGCAAGCTGGTACTGTGTGTACAGCAGTGGAGAATAAAACTAGGACAGTTCCTCCTATTGATCGATATCTAAAACCATGTATTGTGCCCCGAGTATTACCTCATTAAAAGCAACACAAACTCCCTCCATCAGAAAGCAATACAGACCTACAAGATAAATACAAAAAAATGTCACTCCACTGCTGTGCAATTTCAATCCTGGCACGAATAATACTAGCCCACATGCTTCATTCCTGCAAAAAGTACTCAGAAGGAAATGCATTAATGCAAAAACCCCATAGCTCCATTGGTAGGTGCAAAGTGGGTGGGGACAAAACAGAAGTTGGAGGGTTTGAGATCCATAGGGAAGCTGGCCCCCAACTGGATGGATCCTGCCCAGGTGTATACTGGAAGTAAAAGGTCCCTCAAGCAGAATTAATTTTGTGTGTGCTTATGTTTCACTCTATATGCATCCGAAGAAGTGGGCTGTAGCCCACGAAAGCTTATGCTCTAATAAATTTGTTAGTCTCTAAGGTGCCACAAGTACTCCTGTTCTTTTTGCGGATACAGACTAACACGGCTGCTACTCTGAAACACCACTTAGTGCTGCTCCTCCACCTCGCTTACATACTTTTCCCTATACCCCTTTAGGGATGTATTGAAGAGGGTGAGGGTGGCTACACAGAGACAAGCAACCTCCCACATAGCCACTTTCTCCCTCCTCATGGACAAAACAGAGAAAATGTCAGCCTTAAATAAGAAACTTTGAGAAAGTTCTGGACAGTTGGGGAAAAAAAGGTCTGAATGGAGGTTGGTGCGGGTCACAACCTCCTCATGGACCAATCATGTTTCGTCATAGCTTTCGTGTCACCTGGTTTTCGGAGGTGCTGAATGACAAGAGCTCAGCAGCACCTCTGACAAGTAGGCCACAATCCTGCAAATGACTATTTGAATCCCCCTGAAGCCCCATTCTATCTCTAACACTTACCAGGACGCCATTACAGTAGTGTCTGAGCTCCTCACAGTTTTTAATGTAGTTCTCCTAACATCCCTGTGGGGCAGGGAAGTGTTATCCCCGTTCTACAGCGGCACAGGGAGGCTATGTGACTTGACCAACATCACACAGGAAGTCTGTGATGGAACTGAGACTTATATCTATGTCTCCCAAGTTCTAGGAGGCATCCTGGTTTGAAGAGTTCTGTGTAGCTCGAAAACTTGTCTCTTTCACCAACAGAAATAGGCCAATAAAAGGTATTACGTCACCCACCTTGTGTCTCTAATAACATTTACTGAATTCAGTGGACACACACGCAGGAAATCACACCCCCCCACACCCATGCCAGGTTATTCTAAATTTATTTATATGTAAAGGGATATATTTGTCCCCCTTAGGATAAGCAAATCCACCCTTTAAAAATGGGAATGCTAGTGTGATTAGTCTGTACCAGTCTTCCACAGGCAAAATGTCCCTTCCTGAATCATTGAAACATCCCTGCAAACATGCCATTTAACTACGATACATTTATTTTTAAATAGCATTTAAGCTGCATTGGCGTTTCAGCTTTCATTTAAAACCCACAAAAGCAAAGATATTCAGCATTAAGGTGGAAAACCCAGGCAGCTATTCTGTCCTGAATTCACCCCCTTGCAGCCGGGGGAGGGAGGGGGGGTGCGGAATACAGCAGCGGCTTAAAGCCAAAGTGTCTGTCTGGATTTTCAGCCTTGATTTTGAAAAACAGTTCTGTCCTGTTGTTAGTTTAGGAAAGACCTTTAGTCTTCCCTAAATGTAGGTTTTTGTGATTGATCTCATGGGTTTGTTTTCTTTGCAATAGTATTATTGCATAAGAGCGATTTTACTTGGAAAGAGAACTCACAATTTTTTCCCTATCAGCAACATATGTATATCAGCCCTTCCAATAATATCAATCTACTGTGCTCCTCCATACAATGGTAATAATCTTAACAAAACACCCACTGTCTAGTCTGTTACCACTGACAATTGCTTAAGATGGTTTAAAACTGGAAAATATATATAATGAAGGCTCTGATCCTGTCCTCGTGGAAGACAATGGGAGTACTGTCACAGACTTCAGTGAGAGCAAGATCAAGCCCTAAAGAGGGTGGAGGTTTTTTTTTAAAAAAAAAACCCCATGAATTCTTAACACAATACACAATTATGCTCTATTGTGTTGACGCCCTACATACTTTGAGGACTTATTAATTGGCACATCATTGACCTGAAATGGTTCCAGTCTATCCCAGATGCGAAAAAACCAAGCTGAAATTTCCGTAAGAAAACATCATAGGAGCACCCAAGAATTTATAATGAACCAACTCAGTTGATTTGTTTGCAGTTTCAAAGCAGCAGGTTGGGGAGGGGGGAGGGACCAAACCCAATCTACCCTCATTTAATTAGTAGCTTTGTAACTTGTGTAAGTGGGTGGGTGGGAATGCTCTAAGTATTATCCTACAAACAGAGCTAGTATTCTGGGTTTGTTGGTACTGTTATTACTTTCAAACTCATGTTCTGGACACAGTTTGGCATCTTATGCAGAGATTTTTCTTGTCTACTCAGCATTTTCGCAGATAATTTTTTATCCTAGAAAACAGGAGGTTTGTAATAAGAGAAAATATGATGGACATAAAAGGCCAAATCTATTTCCCTTCTCTTCCCCACCCCATGACCTCTCCAGGCGGAGCTGGTCACTGAAGAGATGCATGGAGGCGTTGAAGAGAATGAAAATTGACCTTGTCCTATTTCCTCATGGAGGAAGCAGCCTGCACATCCCCTAATGCAGCAAGGGAAAGCACAGAAGCACTATGCAGGAGCAGATCAGCCTAGCCCCTCTCTCTCTGATGACCTGCCTGTGTCCTCATGCCTGCTCTCTGCTGTACTGCAATCTGCTATGAAGCTGGGCTCAGTTCTGTGCACACACACGGCCTGGGGTACACCAGGGGATCAGGGCTGATCTACACTTGAGATGCTACAGAGGCACAGCTGTTGCGTTTTGTTGTAGACACTACCTATGCCGACAGGAGGGGTTCTCCCGTGTTGTCAGCATGGGTAATCTACCTCCCAGAGAGGCCGTAGCTAGGGTGACAGAAGAATGCTTCCATCGGCCTAGCGTTGTCTATACCAAGTTAGTCTGGATACAGACTAACACGGCTATCCCCTGATACTTGTCTATACCAAGGGTTAGGTAGGCTTAACTACTGCCCAGGGGGGTCAGTTTTACACACCCCTGAGTGACATAGCTGGGCTGACCTAATTTTTTAGTGTAGACCAAGGCTAAAAGTGCCTTTATTCTGGTTTAGCTTATGTCTTTTGGGAAGGGGTTTAAGCTATTATTGTACTGGATAAGTGTCCATAAGGGGGGGCTATATCAGTAAAACTACTGCCATAAAACTGGTAAAACCTTCCCATGCAGAAAAGGCTTAAGCCATCTTGATCATCACTACAAAAGTTTTTTTTCTCCTGCTGATAATAGCTCATCTTCATTAATTAGCCTCTTACAGTTGGTATGGCTACTTCCACCTGTTCATGTTCTCTGTATGTGTATATATATCTTCTTACTATATGCTCCATCCTATGCATCCGAAGAAGTGGGCTGTAGCCCACAAAAGTTTATGCTCAAATAAATGTGTTAGTCTCTAAGGTGACACAAGGACTCCTAGTCTTCCCACCGTTGCTGCAAGAGTCCCATCCCTCTGCAGGTCCGGCCATCTGGATCATCCTTCCTGTATTCCTCCACTTCCGTTTCTTTTTCCAATTTCATCTTGATCGATAACCCTTTGTTATTAGCTGTACAGCTAAATGCGTCATTCTATTTGCCATGCTGTAGCTCTGCTCCTGTTTACACTGGCTTAGAGGTGTGACTGGGGAACACATCTGACCACATGAGTTGTCATTGTCTGTGTGTTTGTATCCTCATGAAGTCTGCTAGGAGGTCACTGTAATGGGAAAGGGCAGATTTCTTACACAGGCAGACTCCCAGAGGAGGGAGCCTCAGGAGGGACAAGCTCAGACATGCCTCAAGAATGTGGATTGGAGACAATATACTGGTGGATGGGACACCACAGGGTTCCAGGGGGAAAAGAACAAAGGGATGAAGTTCCACCATGAGGCAGACCCTGCTGGGAGAGGAGACACAGAGTTAATGGGACACCAGAGGATGCTGCTTTTCCCAGGACACTCTACTATGTATGAGAAGGGAGAGAAAGAATCAGACAAAAGGTTCTGACAGGGACACTGACATGCGAGGCTCCTGCTACCTCTCCTTGCCCTTTGAAGACCATGCTTCATGACCCATAGTGGTACAGCTTCCCACATGAGCATACATGTCTTTATTTGCATCTGTCCCTCTCCTCTTTGGGAAAGGGACTCTCTTTTAATTCTATGTTTGTACAGTGCCTAGCATAATGGGGTCCTGGGCTGTATCTGGGGCTCCTAGGCATTATGGTAATACAAATTAATAAATCAGCCTCTTCATTTGCATTTGGCTGCTAGGTAAGTTTTTACTCCATTGTGCTGTGCACTAGCTTCTGCTAGCTCCCAGCGACCCTAATGCCCTAACTCCAACCTTTCTTCCTCGTTCTGTCCTTCCATTTTGTTGCTCACATTCACTGTGGGTAAATCTATTCTGCACTGTAAACCTATGTCTGTGGGACACAGGATTATGGACTCGATGTTTCCAAGCCCACGCTTGAGCGTCCATACTGCATTGTAAACCTGGGTTTGTAGCAGCTGGACCTGAGTCTCACCACCATGCTAACGTGTCCATACTGCACTATGCAGACCTTCTGACTCAGATCTGCAGCTTGACCTGTGTCCACACTGCAAAATCACAGGGCTTGGAATGGAGTCACTACTGTGGGATTGGGGATCTGACCCATCCCTCTAGCAGGGTCCTAGGACCCAGGTCCTGAGGGCTTGCTGACCTGAGTCAGATTGATTTGTGTGTGGACAGAAACAGAGCTTGGGCTCAAACTGAAGTCAGAGCCTGTTGTGCAGTGTAGACATGCCCTCTATCATGGTTAAGCTAGAATGACTGTGCTTTGGAGTGGGGACTGCATCTTCTCATTTGCAGTGGGAGGTGTCTGGCACACTTTGGGGCACTGTAAGATAATTAGTAACCAAAGAGTCTGCCTTGGGAGGAAACGTCCGTCCCTCGTGTGAGGAAGAGCAAACAGGTGCAGTCCACTGACCTGGCAGCAGCACCAATGTGCAAAGGGGCTGTGGGTCTGGCCCAATGATGGTCCCCACTCTTTACGTCCATCCACTGACTCCCCCTTCTCCACCATAAACACAAACCACTGGTCTTTATATTAAAGGCCTTTTGTGGGTTGGCCCTGCCCAACCTTTCAGCTCAAATACCTTATTGCGCCGTTGAGCCACCCGACCCCTCTGCCAGCACTGCCAGCAGGGACCGTCTTTTGTTCTGTGTTAGTACAGCACCTCACACAGCGGGGTCCTGGTCCAGGATTGGGATTCTTAGGCATTAGAGTAATTACTGTGTTTACTATTAATTTATGCTTCGTGTTATGTAGCTCTGTAAAGCATTTTGCATGAATGACAAAATAAGGAGCTTTTCTATTCCTATTTACTTTACTTCCAATTCTTTATCTTCATCAGGCCATTGTTGTTGTTGGGTTTTTTTGCTATATTGTTTTCTAGGATTTGCTTTGTCCTAACTTGCACTGATACCCTGGTTTTCACAACAGTCGGAGGCTTCTTTAATCCATGCTTAGTTTATCCATAGCATACATCTGGATACATCTGAAAAATGTAAGCAGTCACCAGTCTCAGAATATAGATGTACTATTAATCTGGATTATTTTATTTTTCTGATCTGAATGAAAATAGGAGTTTGCAACCAGAATCTGATTAACTCTTTTGCACCCTGCTATGTAGCACCAGCATGCTGGACGTTAGCACTAATGCAAATGCCATCTCCCAGCATGACATGGATTAAGCTGATCTGACTACTGCAGAGACAACTGCTTGCAAGCCCTTGTTTGCCATTTTATGGCTGTTAAATTCAGAGGGAGGGAGGCTGATTCTCCTTTTAAAGTTTTCACCCAATTTCTGGGCAGAGACGCACATCCCTAGGGAACCTAGCATTGCAGCAGTCAGCATCTCATATACTATGTACTGGTTTATAGTCGCGTGGTTGAGTTTTCCTTTCATACCCTGTATGTTAAAGGTGAATGGAACAGGAAATTAAAATGAAGTTTGTCCCCTTTTTGTAATGCATAAAGAAGACCTGAAAGAGTTGTTTTTTGAAAAGGTACAAGGAGGAGCTTTTTAAAAAAAAAATAACTAACTAAAGTTGTCTCTCTTTTTTTTTTTTTTTTTTTGGCTTTAGAAATTCAGGTCTCATTTCCCTGTGTTTCCTAGAAGATTGTGTGGATAGCTGGAGATCTTTTGCTGTGAAGTTCTGAGTGAACAAAGCGTGCAGCATAAAGACAACCCTAAAGTTTCTTGAGGGCTGCAGATTTGTGGTTCTTTGCAGCAGTGGTTCTCAACCAGGGGTACGTGTACCCCTGGGGGTATGCAGAGGTCTTTAAGGGAATACATCAACTCATCTAGAGGTTTTTAAGGTCAGGCTTGACAAAGCCCTGGCTGGGATGATTTAGTTGGGGATTGGTCCTGCTTTGAGCAGGGGGTTGGACTAGATGACCTCCTGAGGTCCCTTCCAACCCTGACATTCTATGATTCTTTGATCTAGATTTTTCCTGGTTTTACAACAGGCTACATAAAAAGCACTAGTGAAGGCAGTACCCACTAAAATTTCATACAGACAATGACTTGTTGATACTGTTCTATGTACTATACACTGACATGGAAGTACAATATTAATATTCCATTTGATTTATAATTACATGATAAAAATGAGAAAGGAAGCAATTTTTCAGTAATAGTGTGCTGGGACACTTTTATGTCTGATTTTGTAAGCAAGTCATTTTTAAGTGAGGTGAAACTTGGGGGTACGCAAGACAAATCAGATTCCTGAAAGGGGTACAGTAGTCTGGAAAGATTGAGAGCCACTGTTCTGCAGGATCCTGGATTACTACCACTACTACCTTTAGCATTTTAGAAGGAGAGCTCAACTCGATTAACTCTTTTACCACAATGAAGCCCTTTCTGTGGAGTAATCCTGGTTCAGCAGCAGGCTGCAAACTGATTAGAAATGCAGGTGATTCATTCCAACTAAGTGAGGTTAGTTTATTACACCCTGATCAGGGAGTTCATTACTTAACAGAGAGGCAGTCCCTCTTTCCCTTGGAATTTGATCTCTTTATATTAAACATACCACAGGGACACTGACTTAAGTGAATGCTAACAAACAAAACAAAACGTAAAAAGTTAACACACAAACAACCAGAGAGAAGAATCTGAACATGTATATGGTTACATGAGATTCATTCACCATTACCTGAGCCTTCTTAGTCTGCAATATGCTAAAAACTTCATGAGGTTAAGCCCTTTTATGAGATTTCCAATATTTTCAGGTTTCTGCCATGCTGGAAGGTCACAGTTGAATCCACAGGTGGTTTTAGTGGAGTCAGCTCCATTGAAATCAATGGAGATTTACCTGCTTACACAGTGGTGAATGGGACTCCTATCTCCCCTTTCTGGCTAAAGCCCCTGTCTGATTGAGAGGTTGGGTTGCCCAGTGGACTGGTACTCACGAGGCTGGGTTCCATTCCCAGCTCTAGCAGTGATATGCTGGGTGACCTTGCAAAAGTCACTTCCTTCTCTCCGTGCCTCAGTTTCCCATCCCACCTTTTGATCGCCTTGTTAAATTAAATTAAATTAAATTAAATTAATGGAGATATCCCATCTCCTAGAACTGGAAGGGACCTTGAAAGGTCATCGAGTCCAGCCCCCTGCCTTCACTAGCAGGACCAAGTACTGATTTTTGCCCCAGATCCCTAAGTGGCCCCCTCAAGGATTGAACTCACAACCCTGGGTTTAGCAGGCCAATGCTCAAACCACTGAGCTATCCCTCCCCCCCATAGAGTATAAGATCTTTGGGACAAGGACTGTCACCGTGTGCTCAGTGCATAGCATGATGGGACTCCAGTCTCAGCAGGGGCCTGTAGGTGCTAACAGAACATAAATAATAGTCATCTTCTACAATCACTTAACAGCCTGGTTACACGTTTCTGGACTGGTTGGAGAGCACAGCAAAATCTCCAGGTTCAGATTGTCAACAGCCTCTTTCTAACTACGGCTAGCGAGCTGCCTTCTACATTTGTCTTTCTTGTCATTCTTCACAGCTGCATTTGACACATCTCAACATTTGATTCTCCTCAAATGCCTGATGACATCTGTTGGCGTGACTGGAACGCTTTTTTTTCTTGCGGGCCAATCACAAGCAGTTCATATGTCTCTCAACAACTTCATCTCCTCTGGTGAATCAGTTGTCTTGGGTATTTCACAAGGCTCTGTCCTCAGTCCCCTGCTTTTAATCTGCACATGCTTTCCCTCTGCAATCTGATCTATCGACATGGCTTTACATTTCATTCAAATGCCAAAGGCACAGATTTACGTTAAAATTAGCCATAATATTCCTTCTGCTACCTCTATGCAGTCTATGTGCCTAGTCAATATCAAGGCTTCAGCACCTCAGCAGCAGCTCCAATCACAGTTAAATGTGTTCAGTGTTCAGCTGGGTTATGGTTCAAGATTTGAACTGCATGCGATGAAAGTCTGCTCTTTACCATTTAAAGAACACTGTCAGATCTTGTTCCCTCCTCCCTCTTTCCAATGTTGAGACCAGTGTTTCCTTCTGCCATATAGTGCTTTTGCAGCACCCATATCTGGTACAAATTGCTACTAGCAGAATTCCCAATGGCCCTATCTAGCTATAGGCCTGAATCTGTTCTCACTTTCCTCCAAAACTCCATTGACTTCAAGTTACTCTGGTGTATGTGAGAGGAGCATCAGCCATTGTATATTTATAATGTACCCATGTATAATGCCTCCATGATGTCTGATGTCACACATAACTGCATATCCACATTTGGCTCTGTTATGCTGGTTGCCAGTTTCATTCCAAATTAGCTTCCAGACCTATAAACATCTTTGAAATCTTAATCTGAGCTTTCTCTGATCTGGTCACTCGGTTACAGCCCTAAACACCAGCTGCAGTAACATAATGTTGGTTTACTCATTTCACCGGTAAAAAGGGAGGCCACATTAGATAGCCATTGCTTTCAGTTAGCAATTTCTCAATGGGCAGCCGTGCCATAAAACGTCAGAGGTGCTACTACTCTTTAACTCTTTGATTTCAAAGTGAAGATTTCAGTTGCTCAACAGGCACCTGTGCATGGCATTACTCAATTGTTGTAGATGTTTCATAAAGTGCCTCAAGACCTCATAATATGATAAGACTCTATATAACCTCAAAGTCCTAACAACAGGACACAGCAATTATAAATCCCTTGTCATTTTTGCAATAGAAATGCCAGTCAATGCCTGGCCAAATTCTTGTGTGGGTAATTACCTTCTGCCTACCTACAATTCCTTTCCAATTTTAATTAGATATTGAATTCTTTATTTTGACTCCAGAGTTGTTATTGAGTTGTATTAAAAGGCTGCTGTGGCTTTCCTTGTTTTATGCCAAGGGCTGGCGTTCCAACTGTGAGGATCTCCAGGCAACCTTTGGCTCCCGGCTGCCACCAGGTGTCTTCTTTATAAACAGTTAGTGGGCTGAGGCCTGGTCTACACTACAGAGTTAGGTTGACACAAGGCAGCTGATATTGACCTAACAGCGTAAGGGTCTACACTACAATTTCACTGCCACTGACATAACTCGCCCACTACACTGACTTCCATGAGAGGCAGAGAGTCAATGTCTATGTAGTTAGATTGACACAGTGTCAGTGTAGACACTGCGTTGCTTACATCAACTATTGCTGGCTTTCAGAAGCTGTCCCACAATGCCCCACACTGACACCTTAATAGGTGCAAGTGCTCCTGGTGAGGACACGCACTGCCAACACAAGGAGCAAAGCGTAGACATGCACAAGCTTGTAATTACTGCAGCAGCTGTATGCCGACGTAAGTTACGTTGATTTCATTTTGTAGTGCAGACATGCTTTGAGTGGCTAATGGAATCCGAGCCCTACCAGAGGCACCACCCATGGAAGTCCTGACCAGAACAACACCCAGCCCCACCAACTGGTCAGCCTGTGCTATTTAAGCCAGAAGGAAGCACAGGAAGTTGTCGACACAGCCAGGTGAATTCCTGGTTGGCTGGCACATTGGACACTGCCTTCTTGCCTGACTCCTAAGCCCTGCTTTCCTGACTTGTTCCTGATCCCTGCCCCATGTCTCCCAACTCAGACCCTTGGCTCAACTCCCAATTCTGACTCTGGCTCTGACCCCTGGCTTGATTCCTGGTCTGACGACTAGGTCTGATTACCCGAATCCTGGTTGTGACACACACCAACCTTCATTCTGACCTTTTTTCCCCCAACTGTCCAGAACTTTCTCAAAGACATTTATTTGAGGCTGACATTGTCTCTGTTTTGTCAAATTAGTAGAGAATGGTTTTCAAAAGTTTGAGCAAAATCAGCCGACCCATTTCTCATATGTTCCATTCAGGCACGACTCAAAACTACCTGGGCCAATTTCGTTCAAACTCAGCTTGTTTGGTAGATCCTTAACTCATGACCTGTTCCTTTGTCCTTGTCTGAGAAAAATTAGTTTAAAGTCATGGGAAATTTGAGTGGGACATTTTGTTTAAAATGCTTATGGTTACTATATACAAGAGATACATGAATGACACACTTTCCTTTTCTATTAGATAACTGGCTAATATTTGATTATTCTCCAATATATTGAACTACTCTCTAAATAACAAATTCTGCAATAGCACATGACGACGCAGCGCCGTCGCGTAGCAGGGCTGGCACGCTCCCTGCTATCCTCCGAGCCGCGCGACTCTTGGGTTGGGAAGCAGCATCCTATCCCCTTATGTTTTCACGATAATTTTATGGTGAGGCTCAATCGCAGGATGGATAAGCTTGCTTTGCCAATTTCAAACCCTATTGAATGGAATGAGTTTAGAGTTTAATTCGGAGTTGAATAGTGCAAGGGAAGGAAAAGGGTCACCTCCCACTTGGGAGACTGTGAGAGCAAGAGGGGAAAATATACCGTGAAAAATTCTCTGGAGAGAATGGAGTGAAAAAATGAGTGAAGACTGATGGCATAGAGGGGGGAAAAAATCCCCCAAAAAATAAATACAGCAGCACCATGAATGCAGAGAGGATCAAAAAAACAACGGGGAAGACATTTTAGGAAAGAGTTTGAAGAAATTTTTGTTCCACTCATTTCAAAAATGAATGATTTTGTATTTATTTGATTTTATGCAACACTATTCACTTCTACTTTTTATTTTATTTTCCCTTTCCCCCTTTTCCCTCTCTTTTCTGTCTTTCTCCATTTTGCCACTGAAAAGGAGGAGGGGGAAAAAGATGGAAGAGGAGCAATAATACAATAATAATGGAAAATTTTGGAAAAACAAACATTTTTGGTGATAATTTCCTATTCAGAAAAGGCCATTTTTTGGTGAAAAAAATTGTTGCCCTAATAAATTTCAACCAGCTCTAATATACAATAGCAGCTCTATGCCAACAACTTTGCTTTGGGTTGTTTTATTCTATCCCTTCTACACCTCACTGATTTCTCATTAACTTGAAAAACCTGTTGTTGAATCACCCCAGTGGAAAATAAAACAGATTTTAATTACAGGGGGAAAAGTCAGTGACCGCGAACTTGTTCTGAGAACCCCCAAGAGGATTTACATCTCAAACCCCACAAGTTTCAACCATGCACTGATGAATCCATGTCATGACTCTGCAGCCTATAAAGAAGGTAAAATTTTAATTTGGTGCGTCACCTTTTTTGACTCTTCAAGACACCAGGGCCCTGTGGGACTGATGTTGTCCCCTAGCTCTCACACACGTGCTTTCACTCTTCCTATGACCTGCATTATCATGCATGTTTTAATTAAGTCTATTATTAAAAGGCCAAATAGCTGAGAGCAAAGCACCCCACGCTGCTTTTCTAAGGCAATAACGGTTCCTCTTTGGGAACCACATATTTTATATGGTTATAAAATTATAATTTTATATGATATGTCTCTATATTTTGCCTCAGTAATTATCCCCCAAGGACTGGATGAGGGATTTCTAAAACGTTATGATGATCCTATTGTCATTTCAACATAGCTTCTAGATGAGCGCATGCTCGGATCCGTTCCATGTCTCTCTATGTCTGGCACAAGTCAGTCAGAAAAGTAACAATCACAAACAGAGAGTGCTATCCAAGATACACATTGCTGCCTGCTAGCTAGAACTTGCCTTGTAGGAGACCATAATAAGTTCATGTGAAGTTCTTAGCTCTCAGTCAAGAGCTACAAAATAAAGTGGAACAAAAATGTCGCAATATCCTTCAGCCAGCCAGGCCCCACGGTGCTATATGAACTATGGGCATGGGCTTGCCCCTGCTAGAACAGAGGGGTGGAATTTACATGCCTCTCTACCAGCCAGGGCAGCTGTACCCACGTGGGATTCACCAGCTGATGCCCTCCCCAGCGTTTGCACTGCTGCATTGTGGGGTGGCGGTCCACAAAGCCACACCTACTCCGAACTGCCATCCGGTCACCAGAGAGGTTCCTATGGGACACGCAGCACCAGTTCAGGACAGGAAGTAGCACCCTAAGGCTCCATACCGTAAGGTGCTTAGTCCTTGCTGCAACGTGATGATGAGTTCCCTCAACTCCCATTGACTTCATCAGTTGTCGGGGCACTCAGCACCTCCCAGGAGGCGCTGAGGATCTTGCAGAAGCAGGCCTGTAACCAGTGGAAGCCATATGGGATAGACAGTGAGTATGCCGTTACCCAAGACATTAGGGTTAGCATCTGCAGCTGCTCCTGAGAATAGTGCAAGGGGCTCTTTGACTGACATGAACCTGACCAGAGCACCCCTTTTACATCGTGTCAGAGTGACCCGCGGGAGGGGGCTTTCTACTGCACCACCAACACCACTTCCTACAGCGCCCTCCCGCGCTTTCCCTGGGAGGTCGCCCTTGCAAGGACAGCCCAACCCCAATCTTGCTTTGCTTTTGAGATCGGACAGGTTGACTGGTTCGAGGTGACTAGGGTTGCCAGGTGTCCAGTTTTTGACCAGAAAGTCCAGTCAAAGGGGGACCTGTGCAGTGTCCAGTCAGTACTGCTGACTGGACACCAAAAGTCCAGTAACCGCAATCTGCATCCACTGCCAGGAGGACGGAAAGAGCAGCTGCTGCTGGAGGGGGAGGGATCTTGACAGCACAGAGCGTTTGAGGAGCAGGGCCAGCGGCCGGGCTCACCGCCCATCCTGCCTTCTCAGCCTCCCGGGGCCTTGGCTCTCTCCAGCCCCTCGCTCCAGGGACTGACCCCTTCTCCACCCTCCCATGCCCCAATTGGGCAGGCTGGCAGGCTCCGCGGCAGCTCCTGAGTTCAGGGAGAGCAAACAACTTTGGGGGACGTGAGTAAGAGGGGTGGAGGGAAGCAAGTGACCGGGGTGGGGGCATGGAGTGTCCAGTTTTGAAAAACTGGAAAGTTGGCAACCCGAGCAGGAGACCCAGTTCCAATTCTGGTTCCCCACTGGGTGTGGAACCCACTGCAAGCTTGGGAGAACAGCTGGTGAGATTTTGGCAGCAGCAGACCTTGCACCCTGAGGGAGTCTCTCACTCCAGCACCCTAAAGGTGCATCCTCCCATACATGCCTCCTCAGCCCATCTCTGGGCTTGGCTACACTGGCACGTTACAGCGCTGCAACTTTCTTGCTCGGCTGTGAGCAAGTTTCAATGCTGTAAAGTGCTAGTGTAGACAGTGCACCAGCGGTGGTAGCTGCAGCCCTCGTGGAGGTGTTTTTTCTGCTCTGCCGCAACTACACAAACCACTGCCGTGTAGACTAGCCCTCGGACCACACACTTGGATTACACTCCGCATCAGGCACCAGATTTCTCGACCTTCAAACCTGCCAGTGTGATACATCATAGTGCTTGACCAAAATGCGGAAGGCCCGTGTTTTGATGCATTATTATGGCTTTTTTTTTTTTAAACCAT
The DNA here is from genome assembly GCF_011386835.1 of Chrysemys picta bellii. Classification (NCBI taxonomy): domain Eukaryota; kingdom Metazoa; phylum Chordata; order Testudines; family Emydidae; genus Chrysemys; species Chrysemys picta. Next base: position 12,868,225 of record NC_088796.1, on the reverse strand, counting down.
AAAACCTGCTTTTAAGGGCATTTAATCACTGGGTCAATTCAATACAGATCTTGGGTAACCTGTTTCGAGGGGGGAGTACCTGGGAGGGGTCCTTGCTCTGTTTGCTGTGGGATTGGGGGGTCTGGGGAGAAGCTCCCAGCTGGAGTTTCTCAGGATGCTATGGGGAGGAGGGATCTGGGGAGAGAGGGGTGGTCTCGGCTCAGCGTTCCCCTCACTGTGCAATACAGGCTGACCCTACTCCCAAGAACAGTAACTCAGGCCAAACCGCTCCACTTTTCCTCCATAAAGTGAATTCAGTCCCTCCCCCGCAGCCTGACAACTCTGCAGGGCTCCACCCGCCTTGCTGCTGCAGCTCTGGGCTCTTCTCCGCTCTGCCCTATTCCCCTAGGAGAGCAGGGAGAGGGAGACCAGCTGCTCAGGAGGTGCCCGTTGCTTTTCTCGGCATGGGAGCAGGCGAGATGGAGAAAGTGGGCAGTGGGAGCCTCCCAGGCTGTGAAGAGTCCAGCAGCTCAGGGCCGGCTGTAGCCCCCAGACTCCAGCTGGGAATAAAGTAGTGGCCCAGCCTCCTATCCCTGCTCACAAAAAAAAAAAAAAACAGCTGGCACCGTCCGTTTCCTCCCTAAGAGCCCCTCTCTGCTTCATGGAGATGGGAGCAGAGAGGAGCAGGGCCCCTGGGCTGCTGGAGGAGCATCTCTCCCCATCCTCCTATAAAAGCAGCTGCCATTCTCATGCAGACTGCTCCTGAAGAGATGCACACACTGTGCTCTCCCCAGAGGCATTCCCTTGATTTGAAATCTGATGGGCCTTGCTCAGCTGTGCAATCAGCTCCCTGTGTTGCCTCGCGGGGACTTCCTGCAAGAGCAACTCTGTGAAGCATATGGACTGCTTTGATCTCGGTCCCCCCCCACCTCCTGGGAGCAAGTCACCAAAAAGGGGGGGGGGGTGGAAAGGCATGGTCACAACCCCTCCCTCTTCCACCTCAGCTTGTAGAGTAGGGGCAGTGCAAGGAGGGGAGTGAGCGAGCTACAGGTTGCACACACAGCAGCATTTGCAGATTGCTTCTGCCCGCCCTGCAGCACAATCCTCTCCCCCAGGGCTGCTCCCGGGGTGCTGTAGCTCAATGCTAACCCCAAGCAGGGGTGTGGTGTAAATGCCACCCTGAAAATACAGCGGGGCTCTTGGTGCATGGAAAACCATAACACCCACCAGGAAGAAGCCAATCTCCAGATTTCAGCAGATTCCCACTCCCCTTCTGCATGGGTTTATGTCAATCAGAAGCAAGAGAAGAAATGTATGTGGTGGGGAAGGGGGACAGAAACCTGGGGAAGGGGAAAGAAGGATCCCAGGGAAAATCCTTTCACAGAAAAAAAGAAAAAGAGGCAGCAGCTTCCTCCGAGCAATGCCAGGGAAGCTGCATGCCCTGCCTAACTGAACATGAAGGGAGCAAGCCTCTTCCCTGCTATTTCACGGGACTCTCTCCTTTCTCTCTTGGAAGCTCCCCACCTGTTCCAGGCTGGAAAGGGAAACCGGCAGAGCAAATTCAAGGAGCCATCCACGCTGTCTGCCCATTTATGAAAGGGGGGGGGGGAACACACTTAGCCTTTGGTTGGGTAATGAAGGAAGGGGGGAGGAAGGGGAAGGGTGAGATTGTATGACACACCAAAGGGATCCATCCTCCAGGAACTGGTCTCTCCAGCTGAAGACAAAGAGTAAATAGACAGCCTGCACAGAGAGGCCCTCTTTATGGCTGAAAGTGGATACTTTGTTGGAACAGATTTCCAATAGATTGCCGAGCACTTTCTCACAACTCGGAATCTCATTTCTTTATGTTCCCCGAACACTGGGATATGTTAGTGAGCTTGCAGCTGTCTTTGAGGGGACTATTCACCATCTCATAGCTCTTTTTTGAATGCTGGCTTTGTAATTGCTTATAATAAATGGCTTCTTTTGCAGACTGTCCCCGGATTAAAAATAAACTAGATTCAACTCACAGAAATCAGACTTCAGCAGCCAGTCTTAGTTTTGCGATCAAAATATTTGTGTGTGGGGGGTGGGAAAGGGGTTTCTCTGGCGATGAGACAAAAAAAGTCAATTTTGTATTCGTTAACGTGCATGAAACATAACAATGGTGAAACCAACTGCAGCACATGTCTAGTAATTCATTCTGGTAAGTGAGCTGGAATCAGCCAAATTCAACAGTTCCCCAAGAAAAGATCTTGTTCATATAATATAACTCCACCTGCTCTTTTTAAATAAAGCAGAACGGGGTGTATATCTTTCTCTTTATATGGTCCGCATCACCCTAATATCTGGGTACCTCATTGTTATTAATGAGGTACTGCGCTGGGTTAGGCCTCAACTGGAGTATTGTGTCCAGTTCTGGGCACCACATTTCAAGAAAGATGTGGAGAAATTGGAGAGGGTCCAGAGAAAAGCAACAAGAATAATTAAAGGTCTAGAGAACATGACCTATGAAGGAAGGCTGAAAGAATTGGGTTTGTTTAGTTTGGAAAAGAGAAGACTGAGAGGGGACATGATAGCAGTTTTCAGGTATCTAAAAGGGTGTCATAAGGAGGAGGGAGAAGACTTGTTCACCTTAGCCTCTAAGGATAGAGCAAGAAGCAATGGGCTTAAACTGCAGCAAGGGAGGTTTAGGTTGGACATTAGGGAAAAGTTCCTAACTGTCAGGGTGGTTAAACACTGGAATAAATTGCCTAGGGAGGTTGTGGAATCTCCATCTCTGGAGATATTTAAGAGTAGGTTAGATAAATGTCTATCAGGGATGGTCTAGACAGTATTTGGACCTGCCATAAGGGCAGGGGACTGGACTCGATGACCTATTGAGGTCCCTTCCAGTCCTAGAATCTATGAATAAACTATGAATTAATGGAGTCCTCTCACAGCACCTTTGTGAATACAGCTGTCTCACTGACGGATCATTTTACATCATTTTACAGTTGGGGAACTGAAGCATAAAGAAATTAAGTGACTAGCCCAAGATCACACAGCAAAGCCTCCCTCCATCAATCCCACAAAGACTTAATGCAGATGCTTAACTTTCCTATTGTGAGCTGTCCCACTGAAATCAATTGAACCACCCGCAATAGTCAAGTTAAGCACCCATGTGAATCTTTGCAGGATTGGGGTCTATGTCTGTTGCAGAGGGTGGGATTTGAATCCAGATTTCCTGGGTCCCATGTCAGTGCCTGAGTCACAAGACCACCACCCAGCACGTTGTTATTATTGTCAGTCTGTTACATTACAGACAGAAACACCTAGAAGACCCAGCCAGGTAGGAGAAAAGCCTCTGTAAGCAAAGAGATCAAGGGCTTGAGTCTGTTGTTTTATGGCCCTGTTACACTGCTCTGGCAGCAGATCTGCTCGCACGGGAATATTCCTAACATAGGGGCTTACCCCTGGGTGGCCTAGAGCTGGCAGCTGGCTCAGTGCCATCCCCTTTAAAGCCTCTGGCATTGGGGCATGCCAAGGGCATGGCCAGAGGGGCCAGGAGCATGGTTGGAGCATGACTGCACCCCAGATGCTCTCAGCTCCCATAACAGCCTATAGGAATCATGGGAAATGGAGCATGAGTTAGAGCAGCCTTGAGATTAGGGTTCCCCAGGTCTGTGGCCAGCAAGACCCAGAGTCAGGGTTGGACCAATCTACCAAATGCCCCTGCAGTAGATCAGTTTCTGCCTGGGGTTGATATGTTGATCTTCTTCACCTAGTCCCAGTCCCCCTGGATGTCTGTCAGGGGATCCACATTTTTCTTTTTTCCAGCCATGTTCCGGTACCAAGCCCAGCGAAAAACAGCTTGCACAGGTTAGCGATAAGGCTTGCCCAGGGCCGGCTCCAGGCACCAGCTTAACAAGCAGGTGCTTGGGGCGGCCAAGGGAGAGGGGCGGCACCTGCGGCAATTCGGGGGCAGCAGGTCCCTCACTCCCTCTAGGAGCGAAGAACCTGCCGCTGAACTGCCGCCACCGATCGCGGCTTTTTTTTTTTTGCTCGGGGCGGCAGAAATGCTGGAGCCGGCCCTGGGCTTGCCTATGCCCAAAAGTTGTAGGGCTTTACCTGTGCGTAAAATCTGACCAATATATCTTAAAACACGCATGAGAATCCACTACTTCTGGGACCTGAGTTCAAGTTTCCGTGGGAAGGTTTTTACTGGCCTTGCTCCCAGTGGAGTCTGTTCTCCCCAGCAGGTGTTGGGCTTGAAAGTAGGACTAGTGGTAAGAGACATGGGGTGTCTAGATCATAGGCCCAGGAATGGAGAGGGCTTCAACTTCAAGCAAAATGTCCACAGTGACCCTCCCTTCCAGCAGCCAGAAACTAGAGGCAAGGCCCAAGCCGAACTCCCAAACCCTAGAATATCAGGGTTGGAAGGGACCTCAGGTCGTCATATAGTCCAACCCCCGATCGCATCTAGTCCAACCAGATTACTCCCAAGCCTTGGAGGAGTTCAGAGCAGGATCTGAACTTGACAGATGTCTCTGTTTCTAACCAGCCAAAAGCCTGGATCCAAATATCCTGGAACTTTATATCTGGACCAGAACCTTGTGCTATGAATCCATTTCTGCCAGAAACCTTCCCTCCTCCCCAGTGTAAAATTCTCTAGCAAATTCCAAGGCTCCTAGGAAATGTAGCCAGTTCCCAGATGACATCCACCCAGGAATTAACTAGTTTTCCATGGGTAAAGCTAAGGCTTTCAGAATAATTTCTAACTGCTGCAAAATTCATCAGCGTCCCAGTCTGATTTTTGGTGTTTCTGATTTTTGGTGTTTGGTGTTTTGGCCATGCTTGTGTTGTTCTACAGAAAAGTCACAAACAGAGTGAAATAAAACCTGAGGAACAAGCTTTGCAAATATCAGAGAAAGAAAAAGATGTGGAACCAGGGCACATTTTTAACGAAAGAGATCAAGCTAGTTCTTGGGCAATCTCTGAAAAAAATCAGCCCCAATACATGACTGAGTCAATTGCTCAAAGCGCAAATGATTCACAAGTGGCTGGATAAACAAAGGTTTAAGAGACAATGCAACAATGCAAAGCAAAAGAAGACAATAGAACCCAGACCAGAAACAAGAGAGGCAGCCGGAATACTCAGAGGCTGTTAATGGACTAAATAATAAGGGAGTTCCAGACAGGCTCATTGTTTTATTTTTAAAGGGGGGGGAGAGACTTAAAAGGTTATTTCCTCCTCCTTGCTATCTTGGGACAGATAAAGCAGACGGCACTTTGCATGTACATAGGGCCAGGGTTTTGCTATTGATTTCAATGGGATCAAGATTTGGTCTGTAAACATCCCTACAAGGTGTGTGTGTGGGGGGGGGGGGGGGGAGAATTGGGTTTGTTCCTTCTTTATGACATACGGAGGTTGACCTGACAAGGGTTGTTTTTTCCTGCTTGATTTTTTTTTTAACCTTAGGCCTAGTTTAGATGGGGTGGTGCTGTTGACTCTTTTTATACCATTAGCTACACTAATGCAAACTCTAATGTAGATGAGAGGCACTGCTGCGGCTCATACCAGTGCCACTTATTAGGGCATGCAAGTTTTCACTGCAATCAGAGGCGACAGGTCAGTGTGTGTAAACATCTAGATTAAAGATAGCTCAGGGACCTCAACAAGTGTTGCCGCCACACCTCCAAACAGTGCATCTCCATTAGGGGTTTGCTCCAGTGTAGCTTCCTCAACGTTGTTACACCAGCGCAAATTTCCCTGGTCTAGCCTGGTTTTGCTGGCTGTCTTCTTGGAAAGCTTAGATGTTTATTTCTCAGCCTTTATTAATATTGCCACTCCCAACCATTCAAAAATCACAAATCAGCCCTGCCCCCTCCGGGAAAAATCAAGGACTCTGCACTTGTCCTTGTTGAGCCTCATCAGTTTTCTTTTGGCCCAATCCTCCAATTTGTCTAGGTCACTCTGGACCCTATCCCTAACCTCCGTTAACCATCTTCATTAACGATCTGGATGATGGGATGGATTGCACCCTCAGCAAGTCTGCGGATGACACTAAGCTGGGGGGAGAGGCAGATATGCCGGAGGGTAGGGATAGGGTTTCATATTGCCCCTGTGACCCAGCTGTAGCAGTACTGAGAGTCACTAACATGGGGATGCCTTCTCCTCCTTGGCAGTCACGTCAAGATTGAGTGACCATCCCTGGAATCTGCTTTCAGTTCTCTGCTGAGCTCCGCCACAACGGGGAGACTTTAAGAAAAAGAAAATGGATGCAAATGGGAAGAGGAAATGTCAACGCGACTTAAAAACCTACTGATAGAGCTGTAGGGTCAGCTTCACATTCATGTTAAGTCCCCTTTTTGCCACTCAAGCAGTACAAAGGAAGGGGACTTAAAGGGGGAGCTGCTTCCTCTTCTACCCACTTCCAGCTCAATTTACACTGCCAGATTGGTGTAGAGGGATCCCTGATATAAACAAGAATGAGCTCCCCAGTTTACAGGTGTCTGTCCTACGAGCTCTGCAATTCTGTGTCTGCAGCTTGACATATTTTCTGGAGGGTTTTTAAATGCTATTATTCTTCATCCTGAAAGTTACCCACACTGCTCACTATTCTTCCCGTGACCTACGTGTGTCAATCTGCCAGAGTCAGCGAGCTCTCTAAGCATCAGTGTGCTCACCGTGAATGTCTGAGTGCCTTGTCTGAGCTCCAAGCACACTATTCAGAGTGCTTATGAACCTTAGACCTTAGTCCATCCCGTGCTTTGCTGCACATTGGGCTACCCACGTTTACCATCCTTGCCGGACAACTGCCCTTCTCTCCAAATCTTCCCATTTCATGTGGAGGTGCTTGATGTCGTTCAGAACTGTTCGTTTCCATGTTATTCGTGGTCTTCCTCTCTTTCATCTGGCATTTAGTAAAGGACAACACAAAACTCCGTGGGAGCAATAGAGCAGGCTAGGAGAGACGCATCTCGTTTTACGTTGAGATGGGACTGAGCCTCACAGGTCATATCAGACCCTGAATTTTACCAGCGTTCGGATGGAGCTGGGATGCAGGAATTTGGGTTGGCTTATTAGGGAGATTCTGCCCCCAGTTTTGTGCTGTGCCTCTCAGAAAGCCCAGTCCAGGACAGAGATGGGAGCAAAGGGGGCCATAAGCCCTATCTGAATCCTGAACCAAGGCAAAGTAGGTGACCTCCTAGTTATTCCTAGTTACAATGACTTACCTCTGGCACCTGTGGGCCACCCCACCAACTCAAACTAGCTCCTGCCTCCAGCCCCCGGCACAAGGGTTATGAGAGGAGGAAGCATCAGGTTGTGATACCAGTCTAATGCATGGCCACTTTATTCCGAGAGTATAAAGGAAAGAGTGTGGGAGAGAATCAGGGCCAAGGGCTGTAGTTTTGTCAGCAGTCCCATCCCGTATTGATTACTCCATGTTGGGATTTAAACTGCATTTAACCCATCTGGAAGCTAGAGAGCCAGGGGAAACTACAGGGTCTGTCTGTGTTCCCTGGCCCCCGTAAAGAACACCCTTTATAGTCAGTCATGACAAGGCAGGTCTGTCTCTCCTCTCTACCCTGACAGACATTATAGAGGCCAGCTACAAAGTTTGGATCCAGATCTACACTCCCTTGAGTTCAGGAGTATCCATATCTTTGTGATTGGTTTGGGCCCCACCCATCTCTGGTTTTACTGCCGTGCTTTTATCTCTACAGGTCCCGCCAAAGAATTTTACAAGGCAAAGCCTTACATTCCAGCAAGCAGAACTCACAAATACATCCCCCACTAGGACTCAGCACCAGCCCGTGTACTATCTTAAGCATCAGCACATGTGCAGCAGATGAATCCGAGCAGCAGAGCTGTTTTAATTCATACAGCTGATTGTTGGATGTTTATTATTATTTATACTTCAGTAGCACCTGGAGGCCTCAATCCATTGTGCCAGGCACTGTACATCACAGAGAGTGTCTGCCCTGAAGAGCTTACAATCTAAATAGACAAGGCAGACAGCTGGAGGGAGAGGAAAAGAGGTGAAGTGGTTTGCCCAATGACACATTGCACAATGATAGAACTAGGAATAGAGCCCACGTCTGCTAAGTTCCACTCCAGTGCCCTCTCCACTAGACTAAACTACCTCTATCCAGTTTGTGTATTGTCATCTTGCCTATCAAATGATGCCTGATGTACTGGAGTCACGAGGAGGCAAAAAAGAGTGGCTTGGTTTTGCACTGTGGTCCACCCCAGAAGTGGCTGCATTTCAGTGGTGGGTAAAGAGATCCTTGTATATTGTTTACCTCGCTCCCAGCTGAGGTGGTGAGGCTTGATCATTTAGTGCGATCAAAGCACATTCCTGGTGCAATCTAAGATAGCTGCATTAAATAAACAACAGACAAGATGGGAAACAATAGGTCAGATCAGGGTATGAAGAGGTTATTTAGGGGAAAAAAGTAGCAAGTGTTGGAAGAAAATGGGTGTGAAGGAAAACAGAGGGGAGCTGGCAAATCTACATTTGTTTGCAGGTTCATTGTTATACTAGATATCTGCAGCTGTCCTGGTTTTGTAAAGATATTTCAGTCCTTTAGAGCAGAGACCAATCTTTGCATATAATCTCCTTACATTAATAAAAGGAAGTGGCAGGGGTGAGATTCTGATCTGTGCTACGCCACCATCAATCCAGGGTAGCTTCCGTGGATAATCTGGATCTCGCCCACTGACTTTTCATGATATAACATGCCATTCTGAGGCTTGGGTGTGCGCACATGTTGGTTTGTGTGCCCTTGTGCAGCATGTTGATGCTTGAATGAGGATATCGCCTCGTAAGCAGCAGCATTTATGGGGATTCAAAGCCAACTGTCACTGCATCTTCGAATGACTGGCAAGAGCGAAAGCAGTTTTTAGCACAGAAGGTTCCGTTTTAGGTTTTTTCTTGTTCCAAGCCTTTGTCTCCTTTGTAATAATGGAATGTAATGGCTTGCCATTGTTTCACCTTTTTTGATCATGTCAGCCTCTCTAGGATCAGACAAAAAGAACTGAGACGGCATTGCAGCAGACTGTCCTTGCCTGGCATTAACAGGAATCATTTAAAATATGTATTCTATTGCTAAATGGCATGGCATGGAATAAATGAAGAGTTAGACTGATGTGCAATTAGTGGCTGCATTTTGTGTCTGTTCTTCACCTTTACATATAATTGTGATTTTACTGTTTCTTAATCATAGAAAATACATGATTGAGGTAGTGTACAGGAATTGGGGAGTATCTCTTTAAATACCTTGGGAGCCCTCTAGTGGGACTAACTGCTAGTTAGTAAATACTGTCATTTGGAACCTAGCTATGTCCTTGAGGTTGCCTCATATTCTTAATGCTGTGTGGACAGGAAAGACACAACAGAAGTGTAGTGTGAAGCGTTGCTCCTTTTGACCCAAGCAGCTAGTCAAAGTTAGGGGGGGCTGGAGATGTTCCAGGTGGCAGCGTTAATTGGTGACAGTCAGGCATTTCTTTGATGCAGCTTTGTTTATTTGCAAAGAAGGTACAAAGCCCTGTGTCCCTGAACGCAGAAGGACTCGAGGACAAAAGCTGTTTCTTAGCTTGCAGTTAACCCCGTGCCTCTTTAGCCAACATCAGATCCAAACCCTCGCTCTGTCTTACAAACTCCTCCTTGGCTTTTCTTGTCTGTTCCCAGTTTCCTTCTGGGTGTTCTCTCACACACCTGGTCACAATACCCAGTTAAACCTCCGCTGGTGCTGGTTTCTGGGCAGACTCTGTAGGCCCTGTTTTAGGGGTGGCCCTCACCCTTCTCTTAGGGCTTGGCTACACTTGCAAGTTAGAGCGCATTAAAGTGGCCCCGGGCACCCTAGCTCACTCCCCAGCCACCGTGGCAAGGCACAGAGCACTCGGACTCCAGGGCTAGAGCGGTCCTTGTACTCCACCTCGGCGAGAAGATTAACGGTGGGTGCGCATTGGCTGAAACGCCCGGGCGTCAGTGTGAACGGGTGTTGCATTACTGTGCTCTGATCAGCTTCTGGAAACGTCCCATAATCCCCTTAAGTCAAGTGGCCATGCTTGTCATGGTTTTGGAATCACTGCAGGCATGCCGATATGCCCTTTGAAAGCGCCGTTTCTTACAGCCGGCTGCTTATCTGCTCCAAGACAAAGCAACCATTACTGTGGAATGCTGTGTGTGAGAGAGGGGCAGGGGTGGGTAGGGGGGTCTGCTGCTGTCTGAACTTACAAGACAGCATGCTGATATGCTCTCAGCCCCCCAAAACCCACTCTCCCCCCCACATACACACAACACACCCTGTCACACTCCACCACCCCCCATTTGAAAAGCATGTTGCAGCCACTTGCATGCTGGGATAGCTACCACAATGCACTGCTCTCTGTGGCCATTGCAAGAGCTGCTAATGTGGCCACGCCAGTGCGCTGGCAGCTGTCAGTTTGGACAGATTGCAGCGCTTTCCCTACTGCGCTCTACGAAGGCTGGTTTAACGCAAAGTGCTCTACGTCTGCAAGTGTAGCCATGCCCTCAAACTCATTCACCAATCAGCTTGAGTAAGGCTATGCTGGCAGAATCTTAGAACTGGAAGGGACCTCCCATCTCCTGCATGCCTGGAAATACTAGGGCTTGTCTACACTGGCAATTAACAGCGCTGCAACTTTCTCCATCAGGGGTGTGAAAAAAAGACATCCCTGAGTGCAGCAATGACGGACATTCCACAACCTCTCTGGGCAATTTATTCCAGTGCTTAACTACCCTGCCAGTTAGGAAGTTTTTCCTAATGTCCAACTTAAACCTCCCTTGCTGCAATTTAAGCCCATTGTTTCTTGTCCTATTCTCAGAGGTTAAGGAGAATAATTTTTCTCCCTCCTCCTTCTAACAACCTTTTCTGTGCTATATACTAGGAGTGATTCCCCAGCTGGCATATCTGTACGCGCACTAGCTCAGTGATGGAATAGCAGCAGCATGGCTCAGCTGGCCAGGTACAAACACTCCTGAAAACGGTGGTTATGTACCCAGCACTGCTCAGCTGTGCAGCAACGGCGCGGGCTACCATGGCTGCCCTGCTATTTATATTGGTACTAGCTCTCAACAAGCTACTGTAAAATCATGACCAGTGTAGAGAAAGTAGATAAGGAAGTGTTGTTTACTCCTTCTCATAACACAAGAACTAGGGGTCACCAAATGAAATTAATAGGCATCAGGTTTAAAAGAAACAAAAGGAAGTATTTCTTCACACAACGCAGAGTTAACCTGTGGAACTTCTTGCCAGAGGATGTTGCGAAGGCCAAGACCATAACAGTGTTAAAAAAAGAACTAGATAAATTCATGGAGGATAGGTCCATCAATGGCTATTAGCCAGGATGGGCAGGGATGGTGTCCCTACCCTCTGTTTGCCAGAATCTGGGAATGGGCAATGAAGGATGGATCACTTGATGATTGCCTGTTCTGTTCATTCCCTCTGGGGCATCTGACAGTGGCCACTGTCAGAAGACAGGATACTGGGCTAGATGGACCTTTGGTCTGACACATTCTTATGTACTGTGAGAATGTGTATGTGAGCAGTGGAATCATGCCCCTAGTTCATAGTGTAGCTGTAGCCTGAGTTACAGTGATAAAGCTGCAAACACAAAGCCAATACACTATTTCCATCCCGAATTATTCAGCACCCCCCAAGTTCACAAGAGCAGCTTTAAAATCATGAGGTTTTTTTAAAATGATGCATTTGGGGTTTTTTTATTTGCCTTTTTATTTTAGACTCCAGGGCTCATGTTTTCACCTCTCTCATACAGGCCTGGAAACTTTCTTTTAAAAAAAATAGAAAGGTGCGAGTCCCACAATCAAGGCTGCGTGTCTGTCACGGAGGTCACAGAAATCAGATTCGGTGACTTTCTGTGACCTCTGAGACTTCTGCAGCATCTGATGCTGGCTCAGGGGCTGTCCAAGCCGGGCAGCCCCCAGGCCAGCAGCAGCAGTTTGGGTGTGTGGGAGGGGGCTCAAGACTCCCTCAGGAATTGGGGGAGCGCTTATCTGGGGGGGTCCCCAGCTCCCACTGGCATGTCCCTGCAGCTTCTAGGTGGAGGAGCCAGGGGGCTCCATGCGCTGCTGTTCCCAGCCAATGGGAGCTGCAGAGCTGGTGCTTGTGGCAGGAGCAGTGTGCGGAGCCCCCCATGACACCACTCCCCCTAGGAGCTGCAGGAACATGACAGTCAGAGACGGGTAGGGAGCCTGCCAGCCCCGAGGGTCCTGGCCCCAGCACCCGGGAGGGTCCCAGACCAAGTTTTAGTTAGAGGTATTTTTAGTAAAAGTCATGGACAGATCACAGGCTGTGAATTTTTGTTCACAGTCCGTGACTTTTACTAAAAATACCCATGACTAAAATGTAGCCTTACACATAATCACTTGACTCCAGGAGCTGTGACTTTAAAGAAAAACACCAGATATCCTGAGACTCAAAATTTGAAGAGTTGGCAAGACTGCTGAAGTAAGTGAGAGGAGACTCGGGCTCTAAAAGCTTGCTGTTTAAACATCCTGCCTCCCAGTTTTCACTTGTATAAAGGAAAGAACAGTAATACTTACTACACCCAATATAAAACATACATTTTGGTTACTTTTCCTGTGGAGTCAACTCAGAGAATTTCAGAAACTATTGTCTCATTGTTTCCTTGTACGCTCCTATTGGTCTGCCTGTATCCATCTGTTGTCTCGTATTATATTTACATTCGCAAAAAGAAGAACAGAAGTGGGCTGTAGTCCACGAAAGCTTATGCTCTAATAAATTTGTTAGTCTCTAAGGTGCCACAAGTACTCCTGTTCTTATATTTACATTGTAAGTTGTTTGGGGCAGGCACCATCTTTTTGTTCTATGTTTGTCCAGCACCCAGCACAATGAAGTCGCTGAATAAGGCTCCTAGGTGCAATGATAATTGAAATAACCATAAAAACGATTTGCAGCATTCTCGAGGTAGCAGGGACAATCAAGCATCTGGGAAACACTTTTATTTAACCACCATATCAACATCATGATAATAGAAATACCCAAAACACAAGAAGAGGTTCTATAAATGCAGTAGGAGCAAGAGAAAGATGAAAGAAAGTGTAGGTCCACTACTTACTGGGGAAGCAGAGCTAATAACGACAACATCAAGAAGGCCGAGGTGTTTAATGCCGATTTTGCTTCACTCCTCACTGGAATGGATAATTATATCTGACAATTAATATTAAAGGAAGGAACACAAACCAGGAGAGGAAAAGATCAGGGTAAAGAATATTTGGATAAGTTAGAGGTTTGTATTCAAGTTTGCGGGGCCTGATAAAATTCACCCTACGGTACCTAAGGAACTATCTCCGAAGCAATCTTGGAACCATTACTAATTATCTTTGAAAGCTCATGGAGGATGGGTGAAGTCCCAGAGCACTGAAGAAGGGCAATTCTAGTATCTACCTTTAAAAAGGGGAATAAAGAGGATCTGCGGAATTACAGAGCCTGACCTCAATACTGGAAGGATTCTGGAACAAATTATTAAACAATCAATTTGTAAGCACCTAGAGGATAATAGAATAATAAGGAATGGCCAGCATGGCTCTGTCAAGAACAAATCACGCCAGACCAACCTAATTTCCTTGTTTGACAGGGTTACTGGCCTAACGCATGGAGGGGGGAGCAGTAGATGTGATTTATCCTGATTTTAGTAAGGCTTTTGACAGTCCCTCATGACAGTCTCATCAGCAAACTAGGGAAATGTGGTCCAGATGAAATTACTATAAGGTGGGTGCACAACTGCTAGAAAATCTGTACTCAAAAGAGTACTTATCAATGATTTGCTGTCAAATTGGGAGGACCTATCTTGTAGGGTCCTGCAGGAGTCTGTTGTGAGTCCAGTACTAGTCATAGACACTTCCTACAGCAACAGAAGGGGTTCCTCCCTGTTGTAGCAAATCTACCTCCCTGAGAGGCAGTAGCTAGGCTGATGGAAGAATTTTTCCATCGGCCTTACGGTGTCTATGCTAGGGCTTAGGTTCGCTTAATTACATCGCACAGAGCGGGACTTTTCCACAGCCCTGAGTGATGTAGTTAAGCCAACCTAACTTTGTAATGTAGACCATCCTTCAGCAACAGGCGCTGGAGTGCAGAGCATCCCACCGTGATTCTCTCGGCAGTGACGAATGCCCGTCTCTGCACTTCGGGGTGGTTTGTAGTCTCCCAAGGTCTCCCAGTGACACCTTAAGGCAGTGGTGCCCAAACAGCTCCTGTCCGATCCCCCCCCCGACCCCTTCCCAGTAATGGAATCTGTCCACATCCCCACTCCATTGCTGCACAGTTGGCTTAGCAGAGGAGCTTGGGTTGAAGGCAGAGCTGGGGACGGGGGAGGAGCTGAGGCTTGAGGCAGAGCTGGCCTGGGGGTTGACCCAGGCCCTGCTGTGCACCCCCACAAACATTCCCCCAGACCTCCTAAGGGGGCCCGCCCCACGGTTTGGGAACCACTGCTCTAGGCCTAGGGTCCACACAAGGTTGCGCCAGTTTAAGGAAGGAGTGATGTTTAGTTAAAGCAGTGGTGCTTTGCGTGCGGGCACTTTGCCTTTAGTTTAAGCCTTGCTTTCATCAGATGAGCTGCAGGGGGTTAAGGCAGGAAATGGAAGTGAAGTATGTGCGCATAGAGCCAGTCTGGCAAAAGCACCATGTTATGGCAGGTCTGGGTATAGTATTTCTTTCCCCTTCCAGGACCTCAGCTTACCTCTCTGCTGGGGTGCAGACCAGAGGCTGGTGTTTTCGGGAGTTTGAGGTATAGATCTATCTATATTAGAGAAATCTCTGATGGCAGGAGAGTGACCGAACCTCAAAATGAAAACATTTACTAAAGCCCTCTTGGTCCATGTGAATACATGACCATGTATACATATAAACCAAGAAACAACTATAAATGTGGTCAGCAACAACTCTACAAATCAACACTCAGGGGATTTCCCCCCCAGGTTTTAGTACTTACTATCACACGTTCAAATGCGACCTATAATTACTCATGTACATACATACGCTTCCTCTTCTCTGGGAGGATTCACCCTGCTCAGTCTCTGAGGAATGGTGTCCAAACCCTCTGTATGGCATATCAGTTCCTAAAAGATGGGAAAGAAGTGATAGTCCCACAATCTCCTTCAAATTCCCCACAAGACTTTGTACTATCAGTCTACAATTGCACAGCCTGCAGTCAATTCTAGTCCTCTTCTTCTCCAGGGGAGTGATGCAACCTGCAGTCTAAGGCCAACAGAATCGGCAGAGTTTCTGGAACACAATCCTTCCAGTGGACTCGCCTGGGCTTTGACAGGGCCGGATTTACACCGTATGCACCCTTGTGCACAGTGTCTTCAGCGCGCCCCCCCCCCCCCAGCTCACCTTCATGTTTTCCATAAAAAAATGAAATTTTTAACCCACATTTAACTTTTAGGTGCCCCTAGGTACGTGCCTACTGTGCCTAATTGGAAATCCAGCCCTGGGCTTTGTGCTGTGCTACCACAGAGTGCTTCAGTTGGGCTCCCACTTCTATTTATAAACTCCTGCCCCTCCCCTTGAGTTCCCATTGGTTCCACTCTCAGAGAGTGACTTTGGGCATGTCCTGCCCTGCTGCTTGCCCACAATGGAAATCACCCAAGTAACTTCAAACAGCCAATGAGCATGCCTAGTGCCTGCCACACCCAAGTTCTGGATGATTTGGGCCCATCCAGCAGAGTTGCCTCACCTTGCTCCACCAAGTCTGCAGGCATAGAGCCTCTCAGAATGAAAACAAGAACTGTGTATGCTCACCAAGGTTTCTTCCCTTATTTACACCACTAAATGCTTCAATGTAAGCCTGAGGTTATATACACACGCACAAAGCTGTATCAGTTTAACTTAACCAGTGCAGCTTCTTCATCTCAGTAAGCCCTATCACCAGGCAGATACTGTAGTATGGAAATGTTCATTCCAATCTGCCCAATAATATCTCATGGCTAATGTGACGGGTTGGATCACAGAAACCCCCTTGGGAGCTGCCACCCGATGTGCAAAGACTACCCCTGCTCCTGTTTTCCCTGCCAGCTCAGGACTCCAGCACCCTGTCTTGCTGAGCCAGACACTCCCGTCTGGCTCCAGACACAGACCCAGGGTCTGAATCACTTGTCCCAAAGCTGCAAGTTTACCTGAAAACAGCTCACAGTAGCGCGCTTGTCTTTAGCACTCAGATGCTCAACTCCCAATGGGGTCTAAACCCAAATAAATCCGTTTTACCCTGCATAAAGCTTATGCAGGGCAAACTCATAAATTGTTCGCCCTCTATAACACTGATAGAGAGATATGCACAGTTGTTTGCTCCCCCAGGTATTAATACATACTCCGAGTAAATTACTAAATAAAAAGTGATTTTATTAAATACAGACAGTAGGATTTAAGTGGTTCAAAGTAGTAACAGACAGAACAAAGTAAGTCACCAAGCAAAATAAAATAAAATGCGCAAATCTATGCCTAATCAAACTAAATACAGATAATCTCACCCTCAGAGATGTTTCAGTAAGTTTTTCTCAGACTGGACACCTTCCAGGCCTGGGCACAATTCTTTCCCCTGGTACAGCTCTTGTTGCAGCTCAGGTGATAGCTAGGGGATTCTTCATGATGGCTCCCCCCTCTCTGTTCTCTTCCCCCCTTTATATATCTTTTGCATAAGGCGGGAACTCTTTGTCTCTCTGGGTTTCCACCCCCCCTCACTGGAAAAGCACCAGGTTAAAGATGGATTCCAGTTCAGGTGACATGATCACATGTCACTGCAAGACTTCATTACTCACTTGCCAGCACACACATATACAGGTAGACTCACAGGTAAATACAGCCATCTGCAGACAATGGGAGTCATCAGGATTCCAAACCATCATTAATGGTCCACACTTTACACAATTACAATAGGCCCTCAGAGTTACATTTTATATTTCTAGTTTTAGATACAAGAGTGGTACATTTATACAAATCAGATGATCACACTCAGTAGATTATAAGCTTTGTAATGATACCTTACAAGAGACCTTTTGCATGAGGCATATCCCAGTTACTTACATTCACTTATTACCGTATTTTCTCTAAAACTATCTCAGTTACATTATATTGACTTATTATCAAGTTTTTATAAAACCATATAGACTGCACAACGTCACAGCTAAACATCCCCATCCCATCTGTTCGTCTCCTGCTATGTTGCTGTGGGATTTTAGTTAGTGTGACAGGGTGGGGATACCCCATCCAGTGCATGGTGAGTGCACCTCGTGAATACATCTGCCGGAATGGCCTTGGCCTCAGGGCTGTAAGGCCTACGGCCAGAGTAAATAGAGTCACCCTTGCTCTCCGGGTTGTAAGGCCTGGTGGCCAGAATCCATATGGCTGCCCCCTCTCTCAGGGCTGAGTGGTCCAGCAGTCGGTGTCCAGTCAGGGAAGTGGAACATCACCTAGGGGTGGGTGACGGCCAGGGTATGGGGACCTAGTCCCTCCCTGCTCCACCGGATCCCAGCCCAAGACCCTGTTAGTGGCAAGCATCTCTGCCACTGAGTCAGCAGGGATCCAGACCCACACTGACTGTTCCCAGGTACATGGCTGCCTCCTCCCTCTGGGCTACTTCATACCTTGTCCCTTGTAGTTGAGCACCAGACATCTCCAGAGTTTCCAGGCTATTTGGCATGGATGGCTCCCAGTGACCCTGGGTTCCCACAGACCTCTGCTGGTTTCTGGATCTCTGCCTGGGCTTCAATGTCCCTGCTGTCAGAGCCTCTGGCACTTCCCAGGCTGGAGCCCACAGCAAGTGTCCTTCCTTCTCAGCCATCAAGCCAGACTGAGCTGAACTGCTCCCTTTTATACTACAGCTACCCTTGGCACATGCCCAGTAGGGTTGAGGGGGTGTGGGTTCCTCAGCCCACAATGCAGAGTTAACCCTTCCCTTCCATTGGGGGGTGAGTGCACTCTGTCACAGGTAGGTTTAACTTTAAGCATGGGAATACTCCCTTGATGGGGACCCCTTTGTGTTTTCATCAAACAAACACAAGCGACAGTCCCTGCCTCAAAGAGCTACCATCTAAAAAGACAAGACACAATGGAAACAGCGACACAGAGAGTTAAGGAACTTGCCCACGGCCACAAAACAGCTCAGTGGCAGAGCCAACAACAGATCCCAGCCTTCCAGAGTCCCACACCCGTGCCCTAACCACTGGCACAGCCTGCTACACACAGTCTAGCATTGTTAGCTCTCATCTTCCACTGCAGCTCCCTGTTTGGGCACTAAATGCAAAAAGGCTTTTACAATGATGCAGCAACATCCCTGCAACAGGGTGAGGCAAACAGCTGCATTAAGACAGGTTTCAGAGTAGCAGCCGTGTTAGTCTGTATCCGCAAAAAGAAGAACAGGAGTACTTGTGGCACCTTAGAGACTTTTCTACAAGCTCACTGCTGTTGTACAGGCCATAAATATGGTTCTCCCCCGCCCCTCCATGCTTTAAACAGTTGCTTTTGAAAATGATCACTATTGGCCTGGCCTTTAAGCGGTTTTCATTTCTTTTGATAGAAACAAAAAGATAGCCCCCTACTGGAAACACCTGTTACTGCACCAGGATTTAAACAGCTTCAGGAATTGAAGTTTACATTTCATTTGCTAATTATAGAGATCTCAGTGGTTAGTTCAAAGATGCGCAAACTCAAGGTGGTTTTGGTTTTGCAAAGCCTCATTGGTAGGGTGACCAGATAGCAAATGTGAAAAAAATGCAACAGGGGGTGTGGGGTAATATATATAAGAAAAAGTCCCAAAAAACGGGACTGTCCCTTTAAAAACAGGACATCTGGTCACCCTACTCATTGGAGCTGTTTGACTTTTGAAAAACCAGAGTGTCTTGTCCCAATTTATCTCAACTGCGAAAGTCCAGGGCTGCTAGAGCTGGGTAAATGATCCAGGTTTTGCCTCAATTGTAGTTATTTTGGTCTTACAGCAGAATCATTTCATGTCACTGTCAGAGTTGGCTGGGCAAGGTTATTTTCCTCTTTTTATGGTTATTTTACATATCATATACTCTCCTACTCCAAATCTGTCTAAAAACGTATGGGGGGGGGGGGAGTGTTCTCAAATTACTATCCGAGTAAGGAGTGTTACTTGAGCAATAATGTGTCGAGTTTTCTATTTAGCTTTTTTGGTTTGGTTGGCAGTTGAACAGAGACTAGCCTATGCAGTAACATTTGGGTCTAGGGCCAGATTCCCAACACCCCACAACTGCAGCTGTTTGGCTTCTTTGACACAGCTGTTCAGGGAGCCACTCAGGTGACCTTTTTGAGCATGTGGGCTGTAAAGGGAACAAGATTTCTGACTCCCCTATCTTCTAGTAAGACACTACTGCTAACACTTCCATCCTAAACTTTCTGTGTAACCTTGGGCAAGTCACTTAGCTGCTCGGCGTATCAGTTCCGCATCTGCAAAAAACAAAGGGAAAACAGCACTTCCCTACCTCACAGGGGTGTTGTGGAGATAAATACATTAAAAATTGTGAAGCGCTTTAAGATTTACCGATGAGCCACACTATGTAAAAGCCAGGTATTATTATTACTAAGGTGAAATAGCTCAGGAGTGTTATTCTCGTGTCACCAATGGGGAAACAGAGGCACAGAACAGTGACAGGGGGAAGGGATAGCTCAGTGGTTTGCGCATTGGCCTGCTAAACCCAGTGTTGTGAGTTCAATCCTTAAGGGGGCCACTTAAGGATCTGGGGCAAAATCAGTACTTGATTCTCCTAGTGAAGGCAGGGGGCTGGACTCAATGACCTTTCAAGGTCCCTTCCAGTTCTAGGAGATAAGATATCTCTGTTTATTTAAAAAAAAAAAAAAAAAGACATGCCTTTCCCCAGGTCACAAATGAGTAGAGCTGGGTTTGGAAGCCAGGAGTCCTGACCTCCAGTGCTGTGCACCCTCTCCTACTGTGTTCTCTGCTCCCGATCTCTCTCTTTGCCCCTACTTGAGCCTTTCTCCTTGCCTTTCCCCACTGGCTCCTCTTTTCTCAGTTGTCCGGTCTCCCACGCAGGCTGCTCTCTCCCTGAATTCCTTTGGCACCCGTCTCCCTCATAGCATGGCTGGCTAGTGAGGCTGGGATGCTGCTTGGGGCAGGGGGAAGCAGGGCTGTCTGCTTGTTCCTCCTTACTGTGCTGCACTGAGAAGCATTGATCTGTGGGACAAGGGGGAATATGGTCTGGCTGCCTGCGAGGAAGCCCCATGGAGTAGCCTCTCCTAGCCAGGAGGAGAAGCTAATGGCCAAGTCTTGCTCCCTGCCTGCATTTAAGCTGGCATGAGAGAGAGTGAGTGACATCAGAGATTACTGTGTGACTGTGAGGGACCCTTGGCAGCAATGCAGGGCTTTGGTTTGGCCCATCACAAAGCCACTTGCAAAACATAGGTTTGCGTTCATAAGAATATAAGAATGGCCATATTGGGTCAGACCAAAGTATCCTGTCTACTGACAGTGACCAATGCCAGGTGTCCCAGAGGGAGTGAACCTAACAGGTAATGATCAAGTGATCTCTCTCCTGCCATCCATCTCCACCCTCTGACAAACAGAGGCTAGGGACACAATTCCTTACCCATCCTGGCTAATAGCCATTAATGGACTTAACCTCCATGAATTTATCTAGTTCTCTTTTAAACCCTGTTATAGTCCTAGCCTTCATAACCTCCTCAGGCAAGGAGTTCCACAAGTTGACTGTGCACTGTGTGAAGAGCTTCCTTTTATTTGTTTTAAACCTGCTGCCCATTAATTTTATTTGGTGGCCCCTAGTTCTTATATTATGGGAACAAGTAAATAACTTTTCCTTATTCACTTTCTCCACATCACTCATGATTTTATATACCTCTTTCATATCCCCCCTTAGTCTCCTCTTTTCCAAGCTGAAAAGTCCTAGCCTCTTTAATCTCTTCTCATATGGGACCTGTTCCAAACCCCTAATCATTTTAGTTGCCCTTCTCTGAACCTTTTCTAATGCCAGTATATCTTTTTTGAGATGAGGAGACCACATCTGTATGCAGTATTCAAGATGTGGGCGTACCATGGATTTATACGTGGGTAATAAGATATTCTTCACCTTATTCTTTATCCCTTTTTTAATGATTCCTAACATTCTGTTTGCTTTTTTGACTGCCGCTGCACACTGCGTTGACCTCTTCAGAGAACTATCCACGATGACTCCAAGATCTCTTTCCTGATTAGCTGTAGCTAAATTAGCCCCCATCATATTGTATGTATATTTGGGGTTATTTTTTCCAATGTGCATTACTTTACACTTATCCAAAGTTCATTTATCCATCCAGTACATTTATCCATTTGTTTAAAGGAACAGATGTCAGTGCCAGAAACAGTATGTGTGAGAGAGCGTGAGAGCAGGCTTTTCAATGTCCCCTTCCAAGCACCTACGCCTGGCAGCAGCAGGACCCAGAAGACCTGGTGTCATGGATGCTCAGGATTAGTGCCACATCCCCCAGCTGTGCAACCATCTCTTGGAGGAGCCCCTTCGATGTGCCAAACCCACAAGTGTTCTCACCCTTCCTTCAGGCCGGCCACACGGCCTCCCTGAGACCCAAGACGTAAGCTTTGGGCCTCAGCTCTCCTGCTTCACACCGTGAGCTCCGTTCAGCGAGTCCAGCTGAGACCAGCTCCTGGTAGAGACTTGTACATGCCTCGCGGATTAATGCACCTTACCCCCTGTTTGCAGGGACACCCTGTACGGGGAGACTTTGGCAAAGCAGTAAAGTGCCTAAAACTACTATGGCTTATTGTTCAAAGCAAGCTATTAAACAGTCTCCGCTTGACCAAGGCAGGAAGGGGGGCGGGGAGTTTTGGGTGCCACAGAAAGGGCAGCTTGATCCCCCGTCCTTCCTGATAAGAATTGTGTTGAAGTTGGTGATACATGCATTTTAAAAGAGCAGGATGTGCCCCAGGAATGTCTATTGGGGTCTCAAGGCTGCAAACTTTGGAAAACCCCACACCTGGTTAACCAATAATCAGAAGGAACCTCTTGCTTGATCATTGAAACTGCTTACTTAACAAGGTTTCTTTAAGGGACATGTCATTCTATTACTAATGTATAAATAAGGGGAAAAAGCTTGAGGTAGTTGGACTTGTTTGGGGACTCTTTTGGACTCTCCCTCTGGATACATCTTGCGGTCCCCACCAGCAGACGGAAGATTTGGCCACCTGAAGCCTGCCGCTGTGTCACTCGAAAGCCACACTCAGCTTTGGCAATTATCAAGGGTTGGGGGTGTTTTACTAATCTTGTTGCGGACGTGTGTAAGTGCTTGAGACTAAGTAAAGTTTAGCTTTAAGTGAAAGCACTCTTGTGTTGTCCTGTTTGTGCCAGCCATCTATCGGTCGGACGGCCGTGTCTCCCCTGATTTATTTCCTGACACCTCCTCGCACACAGTAAAAGTTACCAAGAGCTTTGGGTTGAAAGAACCCCGGATAACAACCCCAGCAGCGTTGTCAAAACAGTTGGGTTTATTAGTACACTGGAACACAGCATGGGAAGTCCTTAAGTGAGCAGAGAGAACTGAAGGTTAAAGCATAGGCCGTTCTGGTGAGCCCAGAGCCCCAGCCAAGCTGTGGTGAACACCACGTTCAGGCTGTATGTCTCTCTCTCAATCCAATCCCCTTAGATAGTTCCCAGGTGAGAGAGCTCCCAGCTTCCTGCAGAAGCCAGCACTTATCCCCCACTGCATATCTTCCAGTCCTTTGCCCGCGAGCTGGGGTCTTTGCTCAGCTTCCCTACTGAGAGGCAGGGAAATCCATCTCCCTCTATATCAATGTCCTGGAGATTGGGGTTTCCATTTTCTTCTCTGATTTTCCATTGGGGTCTGCTTGGCAAGTCCTTTTTAATGACCCATTCAGGCTCAGAGAACTAGGCGACACCCTCTCCCCCATGTCTCCTAGCCTACTAAGGGAACCAACTTAGTCCTTCCATCTGCCCCCCACTGTAGCCATGCAAAATATCAGGGAAACTGAGGCACACATAGGCATGATAAAAATCTTACAGAAAATTCCCACTTGGTCACACCAGGCTGTGGGAAGAAGGGCACAGGACCCCTGCTTCGAGTTGAGGGGACACACAGGGAATGTGATGGGCTGGAGGCCTGGGGTGGAGGAGACCCGGGAGTGCATAACACAGCAGGCACGCAAGCAAAAAAGAGACCCAGAAAGGAGCAGAGGAGACCTGGATGGGTTGATGGGAAGAAAGACTCTGTCTAGGGGTAAAGTGTGCTCATGTGATCGAGACCTGCATTAAAGACCTGGATGCTAATCCCGACTCCCCAAACAACTGGGTGATTCATCTAGTTAGTACCCAGGCTTACTTTCTGCAGCAAATGGACTCCTTATTTAGCTGTGGATGTCAGAGGAGAGTCTCCAGACTGGGCTCTGGAACCTGGCATTTGTTACGATTATTGCCATGCGATACAGCAGAGCAGATGATGGGCAGGTATGTAGCCAGCAAAACGCTAGGAAAAAATCCCAACACATTAACAAAGCACTGTCGGTTGCATGCTACGAAGTCACGTCAGCGCTGCACATGCCATTTGCTTTAAGAGCCACGGACAGGACTGGCCAAGACTGCATCTTTGTAGATTTCACAGGAAGATTTGCACCGTGCCTTCCTACTTAGCCAGCAGTGTTAGGATTACGACAGCATTCTGCAGGGGAAATGTTTTCATGGCAGGGCCGCCTGGGCGGGGCGGGAGGGGCGGGAGGGGCCAAGAGAATATAGTATTCTGTAGTATTGCAACTTTTTTTTAATGAAAGGGGCCCCCGAAATTGCTTTGCCCCGGGCCCCCTGAATCCTCTGGGCAGCCCTGTTTCATGGTGCTGCAGCTCAAGTCTCATTGCACTTTCTAGCACTGTTCAGAACTCCACAGCACCTGTCATTCAATCAGCAGCTTATCCTGCCTATCCATCTAGAGACAAGAGGCATGACCACAGAACGCCTCTCGAAATGTCTGCAATGCATGTTTATTGGGTGTGGTTTTGAATTGGGTCCAAAAAATGTAGCTAACTTTGGCGCCATCTAGTGACTTTCCAAGGTCTATTTCTAGTTGGAGACTTTTTGAGCAGAAATATCGGGAACACAAAGGTGTTGTGAGCAGTGTCAGAATTTGTTGATGATGAGTTCAAGAAGGAGACCGAGTAACCCCCAGGGTGGAAGGGTAAACTAAATGATTGATGGAACCAGTGATCTAGGAAGTTGGAAACAGTCCAAGGCTACCTAGCCCCAGCCTGCTAGCGCTCTTGTCATCGGACAGAGGGTGATATATGAGCGAGTTCAGGCAGCGCAGATAACAGCCGTGTCTCTATCATGCACAGATTCCAGAACTGTATCTACTCCGATGACTTGTGGGCAGGAGGGAAGTTGCATCACGTATATATTACATTGCAGAAAGTCGTTTGCTCAAAGGTCTCTTCAGCAATTGCAAATCATTGAGTAACAATTCTGTGGCACTGAAGGATTTTCCATTCACCAGCAAACTCTACCACTTGATGTAAAGCAGAATCCCTGTTAGGTGTGCCAGTATGAAGGCTCTGGGATGACCACTAGAGGGAAACACCCATACACACATCCTTGGACAATCCAACCTGTTAGTCAATAGAGGACACTAGTGTATAGATACACTAGCCAATATATTAGAGCCCTGCCAGCCTTCAATGGGACATTGGCTGGTGCTGCCTTGGGTGTGGTACATTTATGACCTGAGAATTGATTCTCTTTCTTCAAAAGCAAAGAGTGCTCACATGAAATCATTGCTTCGTGTTTTTAATGTCAAGGATCTCATTCTGATTTGTTAAATTAAAGATGCAGCGATGCAATGAATTGATGAGGAGAGAGAGAGACAACCTCCATTTGACTGGCATCCAAACTCCGGTACATACTAGGATTTTATATTTCTTGGATTTAAAATGTGTCCTGCAAGCACCTACGCCGGCCAGAGCCTCTCTATTCCCTCCCAAATCAAAAGAAAAGAGAAATGGGGCAGGAAAACTGGGAGGGAAAGTAGTCTGAAGGTCTCCTTGTCCTTGATGTTTTCTGCCTCCTCAAAGAGCAGGGAGTCTCAGGTTTCAGTGAAATGCTTTTAGTTAACCCTTACATCAGCAATGCAGAATTTGACTGCAGAGTCAGTTGTACTCAGAGAGTCCCTCAACTCTGTTTGTCTTCATGTCTCTCCAGTACATCTGGTTCCAATGAACAATTTTGATGAAAGCAAAATCGTTTTTATTTTTGTGTTTTCTTTAATAGTTTTCAGGTTTTCATTAAAAAAAATATAAAATAAAATCCAGCATGCAGAAATGGATTTTTATTCTTTTCAGTTTTTGGACAAATTTGTTTGGTTTTCATTGGAAGTCTGAAGAATTTCATTGAAAATTGTCATTTCCTGCTTAAATTTCTATTTCAACCAAAAAAAAGAGCTGTTTTTCATCTCCCTCCTCTTCTCCCCCCCAAAAGTGTTTCGAATGAAAGATTCAGCCTGTTTCACATTTAGCATGTTTTCACTTGCTTCTGCACAAATGGTCCACAAAGCTGGTGCCTCTGTGGCTGCTTAGAGAATCTAAAAGGGAACTTTCAAGAGCCAGATCTTGTGGGCCCAGCTGGTGCTGAGAGAATGCAATTGGCATGTAGATCAGAACATACTGACGGTTGTGTGCAGTGCCATATTAACTATGGAGCTGGGAGAGCAAATCCTGGGGCAGCAGCAGTCAATGAAGCTCCAGGAAAGGGATCTCCAGATGATTCTTCATTCAATATTTCTATCTGGGTTTTGATCTGACCGAGTCAGATGTTGCACTCTGGCCAATAGAATGTTCTCTCTCTGATCATTGTATCCAAGGCATTCTCCCATAGCCTGCACTTGACGTTTTGTCTCTTTGCCAGATTGACACCGGTACCACAGGCAGGTGCATGTGAGCTTTTACATCCTGCACATAAGAAGGGACGCCAGCAGATCGAGGGACGTGATCATTCCCCTCTATTCGACATTGGTGAGGCCTCATCTGGAGTACCGTGTCCAGTTTTGGGCCCCACATTACAAGAAGGATGTGGAAAAATTGGAAAGAGTCCAGCGGAGGGCAACAAAAATGATTAGGGGGCTGGACCACATGACTTATGAGGAGAGGCTGAGGGAACTGGGATTGTTTAGTCTGCAGAAGAGAAGAATGAGGGGGGATTTGATAGCTGCTTTCAACTACCTGAAAGGGGGTTCCAAAGATGATGGCTCTAGACTGTTCTCAGTGGTACCAGATGACAGAATAAGAAGTAATAGTCTCAAGTTGCAGTGGGGGAGGTTCAGGTTGGATATTAGGAAAAACTTTTTCACTAGGAGGGTGGTGAAGCACTGGAATGGGTTACCTAGGGAGGTGGTGGAATCTCCTTCCTTGGAGGTTTTTAAGTCAGGCTTGACAAAGCCCTGGCTGGGATGATTTAGTTGGGAATTGGTCCTGCTTTGAGCAGGGGGTTGGACTAGATGACCTCTTGAGGTCCCTTCCAACCCTGATAGTCTATGATTCTAAGGCCATGCCAGAGGAACAACATGAGAGTTATTATTTTGCGGTGAGAAATCTTAAGTACCATCCCACATTGATGTGTCAGTACAAGAGGTTTTTAGAACAAACAGATTCATTAAACAGTAATAAGTCCCTAGGACCTAATGGTATTCAGCCAAGAGTTCTGAAGGAATTCAAATATGAAATTGCAGAACTACTTACTGTCCAGTATATAACTTATTGCTGAAACAAGCCTCTGTGCTCAATGACTGGAAGGTAGCTGATGTAACACCAGAGGCAATCCCAGCAATTACAGGCTGGTAGAAGCCTAACTTAAGTACTGGGCAAATTGGTTGGAGCTATAGAAGAGAATAGAATTATCAGACACAGAGATGAACACCATTTGTTGGGGAAGAGTCAACATGGCTTTTGTAAAGGAAATCATGCCTCACCAATCTACTAGAATTCTTTGAGCTTATCAATAAACATGTGGGCAAGGGTGATCCAGTGGACATAGTGTACTTGGCTATTCAGAAAGCCTTTGACAAGGTCCCTCGCCTGGTACTGATGCTGGGCTTACCAGTCTATCATTTCTGGGATCACACTCTGGAGCCTTTTTAAAAAATCAGCATTATTTTCGCTATCCTCCAGTCATCTGGTACTGAGGCCCCCACTGATTGTTGGGCAGGCTTCCTGCTTCTGATGTACTTAAAAATTTTACAGTTGACTTGCCATGGTGGCATTTTGTTTGTTTTATTTGGGGGTATATATTTAGTTTGAGCCCCACTATGGTGTTTTGTAGTAGCTTCCATGCAGCTTGCAGGCACTTCACTCTTGTGACTGTTCCTTTTAATTTCTGTTTAACTAGCCTTCTCATTCTTGTGTAGTTCCCCTTTTTTAAGTTGTGACCAGGGGGGCCACACCGAGATTGCTCAATTAGGGCAAACTGCAAAGAATGGGGCAGACAATCCCCAAAACTGGTGGTTATTCTAATACTTAGATTCACCAAGCCAGCAACAAAACATCTTCCACCATAGGCGCCAGCTTCCTCTGGGCCCGGTGGGGGGGGTGCTCAACCCCCCACTCTGTCCCAGACCCCACCCCCACCCTTCCCCCAAACCCCCACCCCATCTCGCCTCTTCCTGCCTCCGCTCCACCCTGGGCCCCACCCTTTCCCCAAGCCACCACCCCCATCCTGCCTCTTCCTGCCCCTGCTCTGCCCCAGGCCCCACCCTATCCCTTCCCCCAAGGCCCCACCCGCACCCCGCCTCTTCCCGCCCATTCCACCCTCTCCTCCCAGCATGCCCCATCCCCGCTCTTCCCCCTCCCTCCCAGAGCCTCCTACATGCCACGAGACCGCTGATTGCGGCAGGCGGGAGGCTCTGGGGGCGGGGGGGACACTGGCCGGTGGGTGGGAGGCACTGCGGGGGAAAGAGGGACCTGGGTGCCAATGGGTGCTAAAACCATGGGTGCCATGACTACCAAAACCTTAGACTACAAGTTCACTACAACAAAGGTGCCTCTTCCCACTGAGATGAGTAGTGTTTAACCTCATTGTAGCTAGCTGAGGTCACCCATATGCCCTCACCTGTGGTTGTCCTCGACTAGCTACTTGGAGTTAAAACTACAGTGCCGTGTCTCTACTAGGATTTTATACTGAGAGCTATCTCCATGTAAAAAAACCACACTCTCTTTGCAGGAAACACATAGCCAAAGTATTTTGATGCCGCTTGGAGCAGCAATAATTCATTAGCAGCAAAAATCTGCATCTTCGTAGATTTCAATGAAACTATGGACATTTCAGCGTCTGTCTAAGCACACAGGGGCACTTTGCCAACAGTGGGTATACGCGGCTTTTTCTGAAATGAGAGGAGCCTTGGAAAAGCGTGCTGGACATTTCCCCGTGCAGTAGCTAGGCTTTGCAGACTTAGCTTTTATTATTTTTAGATATCATTTTTACTGATCTCATTCGTTTTTAAGCCTGTTTTTCTATTTGGATCCATTTAAATTTTCACAGCTGGGCAAAGTTCTGGGTTTTAAGGATTTTTTTAATTTTTATTTATTTAAATTTTCACGCTGGTGGGAAATTGGGGGGGCAGACAATGGAGGGGGCAGACAATAATTATTTAATAACAGACACTGAGTTTTTAAAAGTTAAAGCTCGATAATGGTTAAAACACAAATTGTCAACGTCACATGTCAAAACCGACAAAGTAAATCTCCTGAAAGTAAACTCCACTGAGTTTGCAAGCCGCATTCTGCTTACTTGGCCTAGCTGTAAATTTCAATCATCATCGATGGATGCGTTTTTTTCGTCGATTTGTCTGTGTTCAGTGAAATCAACAATTACCAGCAAAAGTCTAATCCTTCCAAGCCTAGCTGTAGTCCAATTTTATCAATGTCGCCCTTGGTGGTACTGTCTAAGAAGTGTTGTTGTAGCCGTGTTAGTCTCAGGATATTACAGAGACAAAGTGGGTGAGGTAATATCTTCTATTGGACCAACTTCTGTTGGTGAGAGACGAGTTTTCGAGCTTACCCAGAGCTCTTCCTCAGGGGCAGTAACGTCACATCTTCCCCAGCATAGTCTGCACAGTTTGCCATTCTCTTCACTAGATGTCTCTAGCTGCACTCTCTGCTGGTTAGTAGTCTGAACTGAAGCGGGGGGAGCAGATGACAACGGGAGAGGCTCAGAAAAGGAGCTGGAAATGTGGAAAGAGAAAGGCACATGGAGGAAGGGTTAAAAAAAAGAGGAGGAAAATAGAGAGGCGAGGGAGAATTTCAAATCACTGTTTCCAGCAATAGCACTTACATAGCGCTCTACAAACTGCCACGGCCTTACTGCACCCTGAGAGGGAGGCAAGTATTATTATCCCCATTTTAGAGAACCTATTGATTAGCAAAATCAGTCCCTGTAGTTTAGCAACTGTCAACCATGGGAAAGACACTGGTGATGACACAGTGGGTGTGTTTACACTGTAGTTGGACGAGTAATTCCCAGGTGATCAAGGCAGCAGACTTCCAGCACTGCAAGCAGTGGGATGGGCCAGTCTGAGACCCTAATGACCAGATGTCCCAATTTTATAGGGACAGTCCCAATATTCGGGGCTTTGTCTTATACAGCACCTACCCTAAGTCTGTACTAAGGGCGCTAGAGCGTCCCGGGCAGCCACAGCTACACTGCTATTTAGCATGCTAGCTCAATCAAAGCTAGCCCTTGTATATCTACCCAAGCTGGAAATTACATTTCCAGTGCCATTGTAGACGTACCCTGAGTCTGTGAGCCCGGCTTACGTGAGCGTTTACCCCATTGCTGGAATACAGACACTCATTTTGCTTGTGTCGAAAAAGCCTTACAGACGTAGAAACTGAGAGACACAGAGAGGTTAGTGACTTGCCCACAATTACACATCAAGTCAGTGTTAAAGCCGAGACTGGAACACAGGTGTTCCAGGTTCCCATTCCTGCGGTCAGACCACTAGGCCAGGCCTCTCCATGAACCTCATGTTTTCTAAACATTAGATCATCACAAGTCCGTGAGTTGGGTGGGGGTTGAAGGAGAGGGAGGAGGACTCCCAGGGATCTGATTTGCTGGACTGTGAACATCACTAGTTTAAAGGGGTATGCACGAGGGCATGGAGCCATAACAAGAGACTTTCCACGACTCGTCTTTCACTGGTAGCCTGTGGGTTTTGTCCTCTGCAGGTAACAGGGTTGCCTTTCTTTACGACTCTGCCCTTTGTCAGCTTGAAGGGGGCAGCTGGATACTTCCCCCTGGCTCTATATAAACGGGCTCCCACCCACCCCGGGCATGGCTCCAGGCCACTGAGCTAGGCTCTGGCTGCTGATGCTTTAATGCACCCACGCTGTCTCTAGAGCAGAAGTGCTCAGCCAAACTCCTGGATGAATGGAGAAGCATCACGTGGGTTAAGAATTCAAAAGCCAGGGGCCAGGATGGCTCATGCCATTGGGAAAGGGCCTAGTCTTGCTCTGCTAGAACATTACTTTAATGGGTGGCTCAGAGTAGTGACAAGAATCCACTGTACTACAAAGGCTGTTCAGTAGCCTGTGTGAAATAATACAGGGAACTTTTTGTGCCTGGATCTCTAAGCACAACCCCCATTTCACAGGCAAGGAAACTGAGGCACCGAGATACTAAGCAAATTTATTAACAACACACAGCAAATCAGTGGCTGAACCGGGACTAGAACCCAGGTGCCGCAACTCTTAGTCGAATGACTTATCAGCTGGGCCACATTGGTTGAGTTCAGACCAGCTTCCATTTGACAGGGGTTTGCATCACGAAAGCTAGCCCCATTCATTCCACTACAGGATAGTCTCCAAAGGAAAGTGGTGGACGTTCCAGTTGCATGGCACATTGCTACACACAAAGCTTGAACTGGGTTTATATCTATTTAGCTTAATTATCCCCTGTGTCGCTACTCTGCGGCTGACAGTCACATTGTCTGGTGATCTCCATGTGAGGTTGTGAGGCCTCTCGTGCTGGAAGAGACAGCCTCCTATCTTAAGGGAGTTTGTGCCACAGAGAGTCAAGGGCCATTCACCATTGTAGGTTCCGATGCATTCTGCTGCTGTATCTTGGACTCCTTCTCAGCCAGTAGAGTTGTTGCAAATTTGCGTATATCAAAGAGCTAGGCACCTTTTTTGAAGGATGTCAGAGTCAGCAAAGGAGCAGAGGTTGGCTAGGATCATTGTCTTTGAGTGACCACGTTACAATTTATGCTCAAAAAGATCACAAAGATGGACAAAAAGGCTGTTCTAGCAATAGGGAAGTTCGAGGACAAAGAAACACAGATCAGATTGCACTTAGCAACCATTCCAGGGTTTTGCAGGACCAGGCTGATGAAAGTCTAGAAGACTGGTCAAACTGGAAGAAAATGGTATTGAAGACAGCAGCGGAAGTAGTGGGGCTCCAAAGAGGGCAGAAGAAAGAAGCATGGATTACATCCGGAGCGTGGGCTGCAATTGACAAGCAGAAAGCTCTGAAGGCAAAAAAGGAACAGTATAAGACACAGGCAGAACTCTTAGAGAGGTGGATGTAAGTGTGATACTTCCTGGGGGCACCCAGGGCTCTGAGGCACCTCACTACCACCTGCCTTTAGCACGAGGAAGCTTTCTCTTGCATGACAGGGGTCAGCTCCCCAACTGCACCAGCCATGGGCAACACAAGCAGTCCCCTCTAGGCCAATGCAGGCCCTGCTGTTTCTCTAGGCAATAGGCACACTCCAATCTCCTGGGACAAGAGACAACAGTCTGTAACTGCATAAAAAACAAGGAGAGGGGACAAGATTTAATCCTTCACCGAGGCGGCAAAATGACAGCGTGGTTGTTTCACGAATAGAGGGCCACAGGCAGCCTATTAGATAGAGCTGCTCCATAGAATAGTGAATGGCATCTCAGGAAGACCCAGATCATCCCAGGTAATGCCCATCAGACTCGCAGAGACAGATGTTGAAAGCACATGAAGAACAAGCCAAACAATGGAAAGAACATTTCCCTCCTGTCCAGAGCTGATGATCACACACAAGTGTGAGAGAAAAGCCAATACTAATTTAGAAATAGAAGAGGGACCAAGAACACCCAATGAGATTAAAGCTGCCATCAAAGGCCTCAAGCAGACTCCTGGAGTTGACACAATTCAAGCAGAGGTACTAAAGGCAGGAGGTGAAATTCTGACTGAGCAGCTAACAAAAACACAAAATACATGTGCTACAAGACTGGAAAGATGGTATCATCATTGCCAAAAAAGGGTGATCTTACTCAGGCCTGGTCTATGCTACACAGTTAGGTCGACGTAAGCCGCCTTGTATCTAACACTTAAATTTGTCTCCCACTGATCGAAGCTCTTCTTTACACCAACACTGCAACACCATGTCCCCAAACGGCATTGTGTCATAGTCGATGTACTGAGGTCAACACAACACGAAGATAGACACTGTGTTATCTATGTCAGCCCTAACAGTCCTCCAGCAGCTGTCCCACAATGCCTGACACTGGCTGCTCTGGTCACAATTGTGAACTTCACTACCCCGGGGTTATGCAAACCAGAAGACTCCCACCCCCCTCACTTAAAGCCCCAGCAATTTCTTTAATGCCTTTTTCTGATTGTCCAGCTTGGCGAGCACACCCAACAGCACGCCATTGTTGTGTGCAACTGCCCAGTTGTCCATACGAGAGGAGTAGACCGGAGATACTGGATCTCCTGGGCCTGTGGGGAGAAGGAGCTATGCAAGCAGGGTCGGCTCCAGGCACCAACTTACCAAGCAGGTGCTTGGGGCGGACACTTCGGAGAGGGGCGGCACGTCCAGCTGTTCGACGGCAATTCGGTCGATGGTCCCTCACTCCTGCTCGGAGTGAAGGACATTCCGCCGAATTGCCGCCGCAGATCGCGATCGCGGCTTTTTTTGTTTTGTTTGGCTGCTTGGGGCTGCCAAAACCCTGGAGCCGGCCCTGTATGCAAGCACAGCTACAGACCAGCTGTAGAAATGTGGACATCTATGAGCAGAGGGCACAGGGGATGCAGGAGAAGAGGTACGCCATGGATCAGCAGTAGTGCTGCAGGAAATCAAAGGAGTTGTCAAGTATATCAGAAGGCCAGGGAGGCCAGTCGATCTTGTGCTAAGCTGCAGACCTGCTGCTTTTACAAAACGCTGAATGCAGTACTTAGCGGAGACCCTACCACCGCCGCAAGCACCACCGTGGATACCTGCAAGAAGCCCGACTCACAGGCCCCTGGCATGAACAACAAGGACGCGGAAAAGGAGGAGGATGGGGGACAAGCAACCGAGGGGTACAGCTACGCAGTGAGCCAGGAGCTGTTTGAGACTCCACCACAGTCCAGTCAATCCCAGCAGTCGAGCATGGGCTAGTCCAGTGCAGGGGAGGAACCTCAATAAGTATGTACATTTATTTCCCATGATAGCAATGGCCTCCACAATTTAGCAGGACACAGCCACTGACTTTCCATTAATTTACGTTTACTAGAAGAGCTAAGGGTACAACACACAGAGGCAGTGTTATCTGCTCTCATTCCCCTGTAGAGCTAGGTGGGGTGGGGGGAAGGAGAGAAGCACATGGGGCAGTCTGTTTATCTACACAGGGAGGTCCCTTGAGTCTAGAGTGACCAGATGTCCCGATTTTATAGGGACAGTCCCAATATTTGGGCTTTGTCTTATACAGGAGCGGCTCTATGGCTTTTG
The DNA here is from genome assembly GCF_011386835.1 of Chrysemys picta bellii. Taxonomy (NCBI): domain Eukaryota; kingdom Metazoa; phylum Chordata; order Testudines; family Emydidae; genus Chrysemys; species Chrysemys picta. Next base: position 12,834,502 of record NC_088796.1, on the reverse strand, counting down.
CCACCCCAAGCACGGCAGTCAGGCGGCTTTCGGTGGCATGCCTGCGGGCGGTCCGCTGGTCACAGAGATTCGGTGGCATGCCTGCAGGAGGTTCGCCGGTCCCCGCCGCTGAATTGCCGCCAAAAGCACAGGACCGGCAGACCTCCCGAAGGCATGCCACCGAAGGCTGCCTGGCTGCCGCCCTCACGGTGACCGGCAGGCCGCCCCCCACGGCTTGCCGCCCCAGGCACGCGCTTGCTGTGCTGGTGCCTGGAGCCGCCCCTGGTCTTATATAGGCGCCTATTACCCCCCACCCCCGTCCCGATTTTTCACACTTGCTGTCTCATCATCCTACTTGAGTCCTCCTGAGACATCTTAATGAAACTTCCATGGAGGTCTCTGCAATCCTTGCCCGAAGGTTTCCGAGGATGGCAGCCTTATTTCTTCATGCACGGTAGGACACTTTCCCCCGCCAGTCGACGATACGTTTGGCAGGCACCACTGAAGTATGCAGCCTAGCTGCACCGGGGCCCAGATGGCTCTCTGTGCCTTTGTTATTCTCAGGAGTGAGACTAGTTACAATTATCACTGCCTGTGGAAAATGGTGCCTGTATTGGATGTTGTTGCCCTAGATTCATAGTTTCATGCAACTGAGCAATTCTCATTTCCCTCACCCCAGCGGGCCATACTCACCACGGCAGGTGCTGTGAGCGGCGCCGGGCACAAGCACTCTGAAGCAGAAGTGTCAATAAGCTTGTCTTATTTAAACTTTTAGGGGAGCAAAGGAATGGAGCTCTGAATTATAACTTTGGCTTTCCATTGTGACTATACTGACAATGGCACCTCTGGGTGTTTGTTTATCTATATAGTTGCTGCCATTGCAACCTCGAGGGGGTCCCTCTCCACACCTGCTGAACTCCTGAGCCAGATAAGGAGGAGAAAGAAGAGCACTCGGGATGACATGTTCAGTGAGATCCTGCAAGCCAGTGCTGCATCAGACCATGAACAGAGGGCCCGGAGGATGAATACTGTATGGAGAAGGAAAGAGTGTACAGGAGAAAGGCCCAGGACATAATGGGGCTTCTCCCACAGCAAACACAGACTCTTGTGGACCGGCATGTTTAACAATCCCAGGCTCACCTCCCTTTGCAGTCCATGGAGAACCCCAATATAGCACCTCCCTACACCTCCCCTCAACGTTCCATGTGATATCAGGGACCCCATCCCTGCCCCTCCCACTCCACCCCAGGGGACACCAAGGACAATCAAAGCTTCACATACACTGATCTGTGAGAGCCACCGTTGATCTCTGTGTAACTAAAATGGACATTAATGTTCCTTCCCCCTCTTTAAGCTCTGTTCCATGAATTTATTAAGGTTTCAGTGGATTTGCTTTTAACTTGCACAGAATTATTGTGAAGTGTTTCTGTTACTCAATAAAACTCTATTGTTTGGAAAATAATTCATTTTTATTAGTTCCCAACATATGCTGCAGAATGGCTAGTGGTATTGAAAGCACTCGCTTACTTGGGATTGTATGCTTTGACACAACTCATAGGATCAGTGACACAGTGTAATAATCATACATGTACAGCAAGCACTGCAAAATTAATAAGGGTCTTGACAATGTTACACTCACAGATATATAGCAAGTACCACAAAGTTCCTAACGGGGTCACAAACTGCAGGGCCAAGTAGAGCACAGTACACCACAATGCATTAATGTGGCTCACTGTTAAAGTGCTCTTTCAAAACCTCCCTGAGCTGTATAGCTCTGCATGGAGCTCTTTTGATAGTCCTTGTGTCTGGCTATTCAAACGCAGCAGACACCTGCTCCAACCTCCACCCCAGTGGTAACTTTTCCCTCTTTGCCTCATAGATATTATGCAGGACATAATGGGCAGCTATGGCCATTGGGATGTTTTTCTCATTGAGATCCAAACTTATGAATAAACAATGCCAGCGCCCCTTGAATCTACCAAAAAACACATTCAACTGTCATTCTTGACCTGCTGAGTCAATAATCGAATTTTTCCTTGGTGCTGTCAAGGTGGCTGGTGTATGGCTTCATGAGCCTCACCAATAAGGGGTAGGCTGGGTCCCCCAGAATCACTACTGGCATTTCAATATCACCAATGGTAATCCACCAGTTGGGAAAGAAATTCCCCACTTGTAGCTTTCTGAACAGTCCTGTGTTCTTAAAGATGCAAGTGTCGTGCACCTTCCCTGACCAGCCAACAAAGATGTTGTTGAAGTGTCCCCACCCCAGTGATCCACCAATGCTTGCATAAACCATAGAAAAGTAACTGTTTCTGTTGATGTAATCTGTGGCAAAGTGGTCTGGTGCCAAAATAGAGATATGCATGTCTATTGTTCCACCGCAGTTTGGGAACCTCATATCTGCAAAGCCATCCATTATGTCCTGCACACTGCCAAGAGTCCTGCATAGCAAGAGACAATTAATGGCCCTTCACACTTGCATGACAATGGCCCTGACAGTGGAGTTTCGAACTCAAACATTATTTCCCAGTGGCTGGTAGCAATCTGGCATTGCAAGTTTCCACAATGCAATCGCCGCTTACTTCTCCACTGTCAGTGAAGCTCTCATTTTGGTGTCCCAGCATTGGAGGGTTGGAGCAAGCTCCACACACAGTTTACTGTTCAACAGACAATGTAAGTGCTGTAAAATCTGTTCACATAGGCCTCATGCTTCAGGGCTTAAGCCAGCTTCTACCTACTAAAGGATCAGGGTGACATCTAGTATTGGGGACCGACCACCCCACACAGGGCCATTTCTAGGGATGGACAAACAGGGCAGTTTCCCTGGAAGCCAACTGTGCTGCTTGGCTTTCCACACACCCTTGGCCACTTGGGGGAGCAGAGTGGGGGACCCCAAAAAACATTTCCAACCTCAGTTAGTGAAATGGCTAGGGCCGCTCCTGCCCCCACATCTGCCTGTGTGGGGTTCTTACACCCTCCTCTGAAACATCTGGTGCTGGCCTCAGTCAGAGATGGGTTACAGGTCTAGATGGACCTGGGTTCTGAGCTGAAGTTCTGGATGAGTTGGGATGACTAAGGGAAAGCTTCTCTATTCACTATTTGTCAATGTGTTCACATATAATTAGCATCTGTTTATATTGCACCAGTGCCCAGAGGCCAGTAATGGGTACAGTCTTATAAATCAAGCACCTGAACAAGGGTAAAAGCTCTCACCTCTGAAGGGATCCCTAATGCAGAGGGACTATCTCACTAATTTTGCTGAAACTTACCCTTGTCCTCATACGCATGAATTTTGAGGTCTTAGAGCAGTAGTTTCCAAACTTTTTTCATTTGCAGACCCCTACAAAATTTCAAATGGAAGTGTGGACCTCTTTGTAAATCTTAGATATAGTCTGCAGCCACCCACAGGTTGAAAACCACTGCCCTAGAGTCTCCAATCTCTCCCTTCTTTTTCACAGATAGCTGCGCCATTTAGGCTACAGAGTGGAGAGGGAGGGGCTGTACAACAGAACCAAGAGAGGGAAAGCTTTGGAGAGGGAAAGCTCTATATATTATGCAGTCTTTTAATTCTGTCTGGGCCTGCTTGAGACTCCAGTTCACCTCTTGGTTCTGTTGTACAGTCCCTTCCTCTCCACTGGGTCCTGGCCCAGTAGTGAGCATGGTCACCACCCAGTCAGCAGGGATTCTTCCACAATACGCTGACTTTCCTCGGGTGTGAGGTACCACTCACTCCACACCCCTGGGGCACTTCCTATCATGAGTCTTGAAGCCAGGGTCCATTCATCATCAGGGTCTCCAAGCTCCTTGGCGCAGGTAGCTTGTTGGGACTCCGACTTCTGTCAACTGGCTGTAGGCAACTGGTCTTTGGTCTGGGCCTCCGACTCTCTGGTTCCTGCAGTCAGGGGCTGAAGTGGCTCCCGGGCTGGAGCCTCCACCGAGTGTCCTCCTTCCCTGGCGGTCAGCCTGGAATAAGCTGGGCTGCTCTTCTTTATACTAGTGCAGTATTTGGAGCATGCCCAGTCTGGTCTAAGGGGTGGGATTTCCACCGCCCATAGTATGAGATTAACCCTTTCTTGCCTAGTGCGGAGTATGCACGTCCTGTCACAGGGTTTTTTACATATATGCTTAATGGCATGATCGCTCCTGAACTGCACTTCACAAATTTCAGACAAACAAAAGGAGGTACTTCTTCACACAATGCAGTGTCGACCTGTGGAACTCATTGCCAGGGGATGCAAGGCCAAAACTATAACCGAGTTAAAAACAAAAGGATTAGATAAGTTCAATGGCTATTAGCCAAGATGGTCAGTGATGCAACCCCATGATCTGGGTGTCCCTAAACCTTCAATCACCAGAAGCTAGGATTGGACAACAGGGGATGGATCAATTGAAATTGCCCTGTGCTTTTCATTCCCTCTGAAGCATCTAACACTGGACATTGTCAGAGATAGGCATCTGGACTAAACTGACCAATGGTCTGACTCACTATAGCTGTTCTTATTTGGTTTGGAATAAAACACTGAAACATTTCCACAGCATATGAATGTATGTTGTGCTTTTTTTGGTGGGTGGGTGCTAAGTTTCTCAGCTGAAATATGAATTTATGCTAAACTGTTCTATAAGAAACTGTGCAACAGTCTTTTGAGTTGCTCTGCAGAGCATATGCCATAGAAAAAAGACACTGCTTCTTCAATTATTGAAGAGAAGGCATCTATTTACTCTCTCCAGTTTAAGTAATACATGATCATTCGAGCAGCACACACTGTCTTCCAAGCCGGCATACACTAAATAAATACAAAGCCTTGAGCTTTTTGTTTATGTATTTATTGGTTAAGGCAAAGGACTCTGTTAAAGTTATTTACCAGGCAATGCTCTGTGCAATGAGTACTGGGTCTATTTATTTAATATATTCCAGCATTGCCAACTCCAGAGGTTCCAAAATCAAGAGTCAGGTCCTGCAAAATCATGAGATTTGAAAACAGAACAGTTGGGTTCTTTTTCTTTGCCTGCTGGTTCTGAGCCTTTTGGGAGTGCTCGGGCCAAGTTTTAAGGCTACTCTCTACAATGGTGAGGCCTAAAAACTCACCATGACAAGGCAGGGCTTCTCCCCAGCTTGCTGGGGATTCACTGCCACTCCCACGGTCTCTTTTAGACATGTTTATTGTCCAAACAAAGGAGTTCCTCAGTGTCACCCTTTACATTTTAGGCTCACTGCCTTCCCTACCAGGGGACTCTGGTGGCAGTGGCGGCAGCAGTTGTGGTGGTAGTGATGGTTGTATTGGTGCTGCCTCAGCCAGTTGTGACTCAGTGGTGCTTTCTCTCTCTTTATAGCTCCAGATGCAGCCCTGGCCCCTTAATTGCCCTGACTGGGAGCACCTGTTCTGGCACAGGACCTACTTCAGTTACAGGGGCCAGCCACCCCGTGACACTTTTTACTTAAACTTGAAGCAGAGAGTCTCACATAATCACAGGACTCCAGGAGATGGGGATTTAAACAGAACATTGAACATCATTAGCATAATTGGTGTTGCAGAGTCTTATTCCTTTGGGCTCAATTCCCACTGATATCAATGGGAGCAGTATGAGGTCCTCAGTTATTTCTACCACCTTTCCCACAGGTTCAGTCAATACGTAGCAACTTGCCACAAAAGCAAAATAAACTAATTTCTAGATGGCCGTGAACATAGGACCTAAAGGGATAAGATTTCCTATGTCATGAAGGAGGATACCAATAATGAGAGTCTGTCCAATGAACGAAAGGCTTCCGTTTCTGAATTTTTAAGTGTGTTGGGAGCATTTTTTCGACATACCTAGCCCGTATGCTACCCCCCTTCACTCCAAATGTCTAGCTACATTCACATGGCAATCTGGTACCTGCAGAGAACTGTACCGTCCAACAGGGTTGGAGAGCCTCAGAAGGTCTGGAAGTTAATTTCAGCTAAGCACACAGAGATGTTTGGTGCTTCTCTGATCCTCCTAAATCTGCAGAATTCAGATGGAAATCTTGCTTGAAGAGTCTTTCCTTGGCAACACTTACCTTGCCAGTGACAGAGCCAGAAGCGGTCCTAACAATGAAACATATTGGGAAATGAGTCCCCCCTGCTGTCCCGCCTCTCTGAAACCATCCGGTTCAGGGATAGTTCCAGTTTGGAATTAAGCTTCAAGCTGATTATTAATTTAATGAAGTAGCCCAGGGATGGTATCCAGAGTCTCTGGAGTGGGAGAGCCACCAACTTCCCATAGTTCCCATGGCCAGACTTTCATTGACACTCACTGGGGATCAGATTTTCAAAACAGCCCAATATTCCCAGTGACAACCTGGCCTAAGAGTACTTCTACACTGCAGTCACGGGGGTGTAATGCAGCATATGTAGACATACCTGAGCTAGCTTTAAGCTAGCTACTGCCGGGTACCAAGAACAGCAAAGCACGGGCTTCAGCATAGAGCCGACAAGCTTGGGCCCATGCGTACATACTCGGACAGCAAGCTTGTGCTGAAATCTGGGCTGCCACAGCTTCACTGCTATTGGTACCCGGCATAGCTAGATTAAAGCTAGCTCATGTACTTCAATCACACACACACACCAATTGTAGTGTAAATTTACCCCAAGTAAAGAACTGCAGGGTCTCAATGCATGGATGAGACGATGGTGTAGGGAGGAGGGATTTAGATTTATTAGGAACTGGGGTCAACTTTTTGGGAAATGTGGAGCCTATACAGGAAGGATGGGCTCCACCAAAATGGAACCAGATTTCTGGGACTGAAAATTAAAAAGGCTGTAGAGCTGTTTTTAAACTAAGGGCTGGGGGAAAGCCGACAGGTGCAGAGGAGCACGTGGTTTGGACAGAGACATTCCTTAGGGGAGGATCTATTAACAGAGATTCTGTGTCCTAGTAAGGAGGAGAGGATGAAAGATAAAATACGGGTAGGATCGGATGAGAAACAGTCAAATGAAAAAAAGTCCCACTCAATTACATCACGGAATGGCAGACAGCTAAAAAGTAACAATTTTTTTAACTGCTTATATACAAATGCTAGATGTCTAAATAATAAGAGAGGTGAACTAGAGTGCCTCGTATTAAATGAGGATATTGATATAATAGGCATCACAGAAACTTGATGGAATGAGGATGATCAAAGGGACTCAGTAATACCAGGGCACAGAATGGAAAGACAGAACAGGTTGTGCTGGTGGGGGAGTGGCACTATATATGAAAGAAAACGTGGAGTCAAATGAAGTAAGAGTCTTAAATGAACTAACCTGTACCATAGAATCTCTATGAATAGTAATTCCATGCTTGAATAATAAGAATATAGCACTAGGGATATATTACAGACCCCCTGACCAGGATGGTGATAGTGACTGTGAAATGATCAGGGAGATTAGAGAGACTATAAAAATAAAAAACTCAATCATAATGGGGGATTTCAACTATCCCCAGATTGACTGGGTACATGTCACCTCAGGACGGGATGCAGAGATCAAGTTTCTTCACACCTTAAATGATGGCTTCTTGGAGCAGCTAGTCCTGGACCCACAAGGAGGAGAGGCAATTCTTGATGTAGTCCTAAGTGGAGCACAGGATCAGGTGCAAGAGGTGAATATAACTGAACCGCTTGGTAATAGTGACCATAATATAATTAAACTTAACATCTCTGTGGTGGGGAAAACACCACAGCAGCCCACCGTGTTAGCATTTAATTTCAGAAAGGTACAGCGCCAAAAGGGAAATCTCTGCAAGCTGCATGGAAACTTTTTAAAGAAACTGTAATAGAAGCTCAACTTAAATGTATGCCCCAAATTAAAAAACATAGTAAGAGGAACAAAAAAGTGCCACCGTGGCTAAACAACAAAGTAGAAGAAGCAGTGAGAGGCAAAAAGGCATCCTTTAAAACGTGGAACTTAAATCCTAGTGAGGAAAATAGAAAGGAGCATAAACGCTGGCAAATGAAGTGTAAAAATATAATTAGGAAGGCCAAAAAAGAATTTGAAGAACAGTTAGCCAAAGATTCAAAAAGTAATAGCAAAAAAAAATTTTAAGTGCATTAGAAGCAGGAAGCCCGCTAAACACTGGATAATCGAGATGCTAAAGGAGCACTCAAGGACGATAAGGCCATTACAGAGAAACGAAATGAATTCTTTGCATCGGTCTTCACGGCTGAGAATGTGAAGGAGATTCCCAAACCTGAGCCATTCTTTTTAGGTGATAAATCTGAGGAACTGTCCCGGATTGAGGTGCCATTAGAGGTGGTTTTGGAACAAATGTATAAATTAATCAGTAATAAATCACCAGGATCAGATGATAGTCACCCAAGAGTTCTGAAGGAACTCAAATGGGAAATTTTCAGAACTACAAACTGTGGTATGTAGCCTATCATTTAAATCAGCTTCTGTACTACATGACTGGAGGATAGCTAATGTGATGTCAATTATTAAAAAAAGACTCCAGAGGCAATCCCAGTAATTACAGGCCGGTAAGCCTGACTTTAGTACCAGGCAAACTGATAATTCTGTTCTTTACTATAGTTTCAACCAGACACGTAGATGAACATGATTTGTTGAGGAAGAGTCAACATGTTTTTTATAAAGGGAAATCATGCCTCACCAATCTACTAGAATTCTTTGAGGGGGGCAACATGCATGTGGACAAAGGTGATCCTGTGGATATAGTGTACTTAGATTTTAAGAAAGCCTTTGACAAAAGGTCCCTCACCAAAGGCTTTTAAGCAAAGTAAGCTGTCATGGGACACGAGGGAAGGCCCTCTCATGGATCAGTAACTGACTGAAAGATGGGAAACAAAGGGTAGGAATAAATGTTCAGTTTTCAGAATGGAGAGAGGTAAATAGTGGTGTCCCCCAGGGGTTTGTATTAGGACCAGTACTATTCAGCATATGCATACATGTTCTGGAAAAAGGGGTAAACAGTGAAGTGACAAAATTTGCAGATGATACAAAACTACTCAAGATAGTTAAGTCCAAAGCAGTGAAGAATTACAAAGGGATCTCACAAAACTGGGTGACTGGGCAACAAAATGGCAGATGAAATTCAATGTTGATAAATGCAAAGTAATGTACCTTGGAAAACATAATGTTTATGTTTATATATATATATATAAAATGATGGGGTTTAAATTATCTGTAACCACTCAAGAAAGATTTTGGAATCAGTGTGGATAGTTCTCTGAAAATATCCACTCAATGTGCAGCAGCAGACAAAAAAGCTAACCATGTTGGGAATCATTAAGAAAGGGACAGACAATAAGACAGAAAATATCATATTGCCTCTATATAAATCCATGGTACGCCCCACATCTTGAATAATGCATGCAGATGTGGCCGCCCCATCTCAAAAAATAAAATAAAGTATTGGAATTGGAAAGGTTCAGAAAAGGACAACAAAAATGATTAGGGGTATGGAACAGCTTCCATATGAGGAGAGATTAATAAGATTGGGAATTTTCAGCTTGGAAAAGAGACGACTAATGGGGGGGGGGGGATATGACAGAGGTCTATAAAATCATGACTGGTGTGGAGAAAATAAATAAGGAAATGTTATTTACTCCTTCTCATAACACAAGAACTAGGGGGCACCAAATGAAATTAATAGGCAACAGGTTTAAAACAAAACAAACCAAGTATTTCTTCACACAACACACAATCAACCTATGGAACTCTTTGCAAGAGGATGTTGTGAAGGCAAAGACTATAACAGGGTTCAAAAAAGAACTAGATGAATACATGGAGGATAGGTGCATGAATGGCTATTAGTCAGGATGGGCAGGGATGGTGTCCCTAGCCTCAGTTTGCCAGAAGCTGGGAATGGGCGACAGGGGATGGATCACTTGATGATTACCTGTTCTGTCCATTCCCTCTGGGGGCACCTGGCATTGGCCACTGTCAGAAGACAGGATACGGAGCTAGATGGACTTTTGGTATGACACAGTATGGCCATTCTTATGTTCTTAAGTGGGAGCTGAGATCTTTTGAAAATCTGCTCTGAAAAGTCTCCTATGGGTACTGTCCTGACCCCCCACCCCCAATCAAAACGTTCTCTAATGCCTTGTTTTCACTGGGGAACAAAAATTGTATCTCAACACTGGTTAGCTGGTAAATCCTAGGCTTCTGCTAGGATTTACCTAGACCAGCTAACAAATGTTAAAATGGCAACTGTTCTTGTCCACATGAGGCTTTTAACACTTGTTAGTTAACCTGTGTTAAAAATATACAGTTTTCCCTCAAGTGGACATGGTCTTATTCTTCATCTTGGGTTTTATGCCATCACTGCAACACCTGAGCACACTCCCTTAGATTCCCTTTTCCTTCCTTCACTTTGAAAAGCTTTCCTGGTGTTTCACTCTGAAAATCTGACCACCCTGTATCTCCCCAACATTTAATATTCATTCTAGGATTGGAAAAGCTCACACTAGCAGCCCAAGGCCAAGACCTTGCTACACAGAAAAAAGGTGTTAAAAAGATGAGTGATTTGACCAAAAAAAAAAAAACCACAGAGCTGATTTCTTTTTCTTCGTCGCTTGTTTCATTCAGCTTCATCACATACAGATGACTTCAAATACTACTTTTAATGCTCAGGACCGCCCAGAGGATTCAGGGGGCCTGGGGAAAAGCAATTTCAGGGGCCCCTTCCATAAAAAAAGTTGCAATACTATAAAATACTATATTCTCGTGGGGGCCCCTGCGGGGCCCGGGGCAAATTGCCCCACTTGTCGTGCCCCCCGCCCCCGGGCAGCCCTGTTAATGCTAAGATCCCAGTTTTGCCACCCTAAGTCAGGGTGAACTGCCCCTCACTCTGTGCAGAAGCCCTGTTGATAATCCACAGGCAGGACACAATCACGAAGCTCCGAGAGGATGCAGCTGTGTCCTGCATCTCCTCATTCAACACTCCAATGATATTTACAGGCACTCCTCCTGTGTACAAAGGCTAGGTCATCCAATCAAAGAACAGAAACCAGAACCTAGCTGAAGCTTGACAAATTCAGACTAGAAATAAGGTGCAATTTTTTTTTAAATCAGGGAGGGTCATTAATCACTAGAACAACTTACTAAGGCACAAAGTGGATGGTACCATGGTGGTCCATCACTTGTAGTCTTTAAATCAAGACTGGATGTCTTCCTAAATGATATGCTATAGCTCAAAGGGAAGTTATGGGCTTGTTGCAGGAATTACTGGGTGAGTTTCTATGGCTTGCATTATGCAGGAGGTCAGATTAGATGAGCATAATGGTCCCTTCCAGTCTTACTGTATATGAATCATGTGACAAATTACTAATCACACAGCTCAGTATCTAACCCCAAATGCTCAGAAGAGTCCCCAGTATGAACTGTTTGCCCAAACAATAGAATCATAGAATATCAGGGTTGGAAGGGACCTCAGGAGGTCATCTAGTCCAACCCCCTGCTCAAAGCAGGACCAATCCCCACACAGATTTTTGCCGTAGATCCCTAAATGACCCCCTCAAGGACTAGAACTCACAATCCTGGGTTTAGCAGGCCAATGCTCAAACCACTGAGCTATCCCTCCACCCCACCATCTAATCTGAATAATGAACAAATAAGGAAAAAGTCACAATCTGTTCAGGGACAATGCACAACCAGAAGAAAACTCCGCAAAGAAAATAGCTTGTAACGAGTAGTCAGCCAGTTCTCTGCATTGTTAAACAGGGCTCCTCTCTGGCTATTTGTGCAGGTTACAGAACCCATTAAAGCTGTAAAATGTTGGCAGGACCAAGGTGTTACTAAGATGTCTGACAATAGAGCACCAGTGTTTAGCTTGTGATTTGTAGCTGGCTGCTCATATCCCATCAAGGAGTATTTTTATTAGGTGTTTTTGTCTCACAGACCCCAGGGAGAGTGTTAACAAATGGCCACAAATGGGAAATGTAATCATGTGGAAAAGCAATACAATTATCCTTTCATGAATCCCGGTCGTATCCTGCACATCCACTCGAGCAGGTGAGATGAGCTTAGAGTAAGAACACATCTCATAAAGCTGTGTAATAGCAACACATTGCTCATCAGGCTCTTAAAAGCATAACTCCAAGCCAAATATCTCTGACACTAATGGTCCCCTTTGGGTTCATATAATAATGAGGCCATCACCAGAGCATAATACAAAGGATAACAGAAACACATCCCGATGGAGAATTTAAAATGTATACCTGCTGTTACAAAGTCAGTTAGTCCTCAGCCTTATCCTGGAGGTTACAATTTGCAGAGCTGTAGGGTTTTCCAAAGGGTTATCATGAGGAGTATTGGGATGAAATTGGGCTATTTATTTAATTTCCATTAAAATCTGAAAGATCTTCCAAAGAAAATGGCAACACATCATGAGAGGAACAATGGTTTTATGATTAGGACGCTGGACTGGGATTCAGGGGATTTGGGTACAAATTTGTGGCTCCACCAAAGACTGCCTGTGTGATCTTGGGCAAGTCACTTCATTTTTCTAGATCTCCATCTGTCCGTCTTGTAAACACTTTGGGGAAGGGACTGTCTCCCTTAGGTGTATGTGCCGTATCTAGCACAAAGGGGCCCTGATATTGAATGGAGCCCTAAAGGCATCTACGGTAATACAAATTATCATCATCCAAACTAGAGGGAAAAGTTCTATGATGTTATCTAGTCCATTTCCCCAAATAGCACACAGAGTAAACCCAGGATTATTCTAGTATTTAAATAAGAGAGAATAAACTTGCAACGGGCAAGGGACATACCAGATGATGTTAGGCCTTTTCCACCTCTTTCAACTAACGGTAACTAACGAAGTCAGAAGGCTTGACATACTTGTTTTAATAAGGTGAAGGCCAAATGAGTGAAAAGCTACATCTGCTGAACAGGAAGAGCTCTAGCTAGGTTTCTACATTACATTCAAGGCCATAGTACTTGAATGCCTACTGGAATACGCGAGCCCCTACACACAACTATAAACTAAGTAGAATCATAGAATATCAGGGTTGGAAGGGACCTCAAGAGGTCATCTAGTCCAACCCCCTGCTCAAAGCAGGACCAACTCCCAACTAAATCATCCCAGCCAGGGCTTTGTCAAGCCGGGCCTTAAAAACCTCCAAGGAAGGAGACTCCACCACCTCCCTAGGTAACCCATTCCAGTGCTTCACCACCCTCCTAGTGAAATAGTGTTTCCTAATATCCAACCTGGACCTCCCCCACTGCAACTTGAGACCATTGCTCCTTGGTCTGTCATCTGCCACCACTGAGAACAGCCGAGCTCCATCCTCTTTGGAAGCCCCCTTCAGGTAGTTGAAGGCTGCTATCAAATCCCCCCTCATTCTTCTCTTCTGGAGACTAAACAATCCCAGTTCCCTCAGCCTCTCATAAGTCATGTGCTTCAGACCCCTAATCATTTTTGTTGCCCTCCGCTGGACTCTTTCCAATTTTTCCACATCTTTCCTGTAGTGTGGGGCCCAAAACTGGACACAGTATTCGAGATGAGGCCTCACCAATGTCGAATAAAGGAACGATCACGTTCCTCGATCTGCTGGCAGATCTGGAAACAGATGCTGTAATTTTCTGCATCTTCACTTGAGGATTATGGTTTAAAAAGAGAAAAGTGGGACTTCAGCAGGGCTATGTGAGATTGGTGGCTGGGAGGATGAGGGAGTCTTGGGGAGAAAGCAGGGGGTTTGAACTGCCATGTATAATAAGCACCATTTTCCAACAGGCACCATCTATATATATCTATATATACACACACACATACATATATACATGCCTCAGTTTTAAACAGGGCTGATGCTTTTTTCATCATTCAGCAGCAATGTTAGCTCTTGAATGTGTGTTTTTAATTTATTGTCTCAGACATACCGTGCTCATGAGAGATATCCATCAGACAGCCCTGCAAATGGAACTCCTTTATTTAGCCACAGAAGAGCTACTGCCGGCTTCCTTACGTTGCCTCTCCCCTCTCCAAAACATGCCTCAATCCTGAGCTGGAGGGACTCACCGCAAAGAATGAGAAGATAATTTCATACCAAGAAAGGTGCCAGTTGTGCTGCAGATACTTATCAGTTAGAAACTAGACAGACACTGTAACTCCCTTCACATTGGCCATCCAACAACCAGCAAAATGACTTTCAGTTACTACCACCTTAGTGGGATTCAAACAAGAATCCTAGGTAATAGGCTCCATACCCAATTACCATTCCCTAACCACTGAACACACAAGAAATACCTTTAAATAAAATCTTTCGGCAGTATGACACAATAAAGGTCCTGGGAGGGCAGCAGTTTTAACGTGATGGAAAGGACAGGACCTTCAGTAGGTTAGGAACGTGTAGTAACTCCCTGATGGATGGATGGCACGTTGTGATTCTCCCTTTCTTAGTGTTCTGCAGAACTTTGCTTTCTAAACAGTCAGTCTAATCAGGGCTTCCCACTGGAAGCAACAGCAGATCAAACACTTAAGATTTTTCATCAGGAACTTGGGAAAAACAACATGTGCTCTAGTTCTTTTGCCCTTTCATCTCTGGCATGGTTTCTCACTTGACTCTTGCCAATTTCTCACATGCTATCCCTAAATCGGCAAATCAAGACAGTAACACGGGAGGTTTATCGGGGGTTAAATGAGTTCATTGGGTTTACCACTTCCCATTTCACCCCTTTTGCCTCCTTAGAATTACCCTTTGAAAAATGCCATCCCCCCATCAGCAGCTGGCAGCCAATTTTAATTTTAAGCTGAATTGTAAATACAGCTGAATAACCATCTCCAAGAGAATGCAGGCAGGGTGTGCGGGGGTGTTTTCTACACGCCAGTGTTCTCATCGAGTCTGTACAGAACACACCCATCTGCTCAGGAACACTTGCGAATTTTGCTCAGCCCTGGTATCAAGAAAGACTCAGGGTTCTGAACTCCTGGACTTTGCCATCTGATTTCAATATTAGGTGGAGACTATTCTTTTTACCTGTTCCAGACCACTTTAAATGCAGGACCTGTTGGTGGTAACCCAGTCTTTGGTGGAGTGCTGCTCTTTTCCCAATGTAAACTGTAGTCGTAATTCACTGATGCTCTGGGAAACAAAGTGATAGCAATTGTCATTCAGACTATGACACTAAGAAGGCGGGAGGGAGGGGAACAGCATTTCACCAAAGGACACAGAGGTATTTACAAATGCTACTGTGAAAATAGACCACCTTTCAATCCATTTACTTTCAATTCCCATTTCATAGCAGATGGAACAGCTTTTCAGCCAAGAAATTAATTTGCAACCAGAAGATCCGGGGAGCGAGGAGAGGGGGAGGAGTGGGGGCTGGGAGGGGAAGTGAGGAAGGGAAGGAAAATCAGGACTGATCTATTAGCTCTTGTGTTGTCCCAGGAATCATGATTTTCATAAAGCAATACGAAGTGGATCAGCTTGAGCCAGGAGAAAGAGGTAGGTGACTGGGGTGGAACTTCAGATGCTGTATATTTCAGTTTATGAAGGCTTTGTTTATGGTACCTTCTGGGTGTGAAAAAATCGTTAGAAACATATCCAGCCTATTACTGAAATCTTTCAAAATAAGCATCAATATCAAATCAGGAGCTGAATGACTGGCAGGTGCACCAGTTGTCCTCTCTAGCTTTGCATCAAACTCTAAAGTGTCAACCTCTCTTCTGATGCCCGATGTGAAATTAGTTGGGAGTCCTGTACTAGTGTCCACTACACGTCACCACCACCACAATTTGTAATTTCAATACTAAGGCGTGAATGGGTATGAAGAGTGAACTACCCTCAGCACCTTTCCTGATTTATCTTTGTATTTAGTATATATGGCACTTAGTGTAGTACCAGCTTGCGCCCTCATCTAACAAAAAAACTGATACTAAACAAAACTCTTCCTCTACCCTCTTCTCCTGCAGGAATAGCTTGAAAGGTAGCAGGTTTCTTTTCTTTCCCTTTGCTTCCCTCCTATGCACGAGCAGACTGAAAGGTAATGGGAAAGTTAAGTCAAAGTAAGGAAATTTGCATTTAATTCTGAATGTGGAGAGGCCCATGTCATTCTTATCTACTGCAGGAGCAAGTTCCATAGTCTAAATCAGGGATCGGCAACCTTTGGCACGCGGCCCGGCCGTGCTGGTTTGTTTACCTGCCGCATCCACAGGTTTGGCCAATTGTGGCTCCCATTGGCCTGGAGCGGTGAACCATGGCCAGTGGGAGCCGCGATTAGCCGAACCTGCAGACGTGGCAGGTAAACAAACCGGCCCGGCCCACCAGGGTACTTACCCTGGTGGGCCGCATGCCAAAAGTTGCCAATCCCTGGTCTAGATCCAACTCCAGGGAAAGTTTTGTCTTCCACATTCAGAAATTCAGAAGTCTCCTCCTATTGGTCAGTTTCATGGTTCCAATAGAACTTGGCTGACATGGGTGGTCACAGAGGAAGAGGTGTGACCCCCCCCAGGTAGCTGGGGTGAATCCTATGGAAGGCTTTGAGTATCAGGACTGAGACTGAATTGGACATGGTATTCTCATCCCTACGGGTGGTCCCTGCCAGTAAGGTTTAAGGCACCTGGTAGGAATAGTTTGTAGAAACCTGTCTTGCTGGTATCCCTGGTGTACCTAGGTCCTATCAGTACTATAATCCCATCCTATCAGTACTATAATCCAAAATTGTTGTGTTGGACCAAGTCTTTGAAATGCTGGATAAAGGAAAGCTTTTGTGGTGAAGAAATAAAATATTTAACATACTAGACATCAAACTGAATGTCAGAAAAGGAAATAGTGCTGAATTCTAAAAGTATATAACCCACTCTCAGAGCTTAAAGGCTTTATTTTGGAGGCACTTCAAATATCACAGTATCAAATGGAAGTGGAAAAAAACTCCCACACAAGGCAATATTGTTTAAATAATACACTCTATTTTATTTTGTCTTAAAATAGTTTAACCTTTATGCTACAGACTTGTTTCAAAAAACAGAAGGTCTCATCTTGCACCAAAAATATATATATATTTATTTATATATATATATATATAGATATATAACACTCTTTTATTATTATTTTTTCCTCCAAAGACCATTAAATACTAGATGGAAAATTAGAACTAAATAATGAGTGTTGAGAAGAACCAAATTTTTACTAGAGTTGCACATTTTAAACATTAAATTCTAAGCAATGATTTGTCTCCACTGCAGAAGATTCCAAGTTCAAACACTAGAACTGCTGAACCATAAAGGGCTTAAGACGGTGCCCACTGAAGTCAATGGAAAGCCTCCGATTGCCTTCAGTGGGCTTTGGGATCAGGCCCCAAGTGCATTGGTTCTTAGCCATACAATGGCTAACATTTCACTTTCCTGTCGAGAAGAGCAAAATTGTCCAGGCGCCTTTTGCTCTCTTAAAAAAAATCCCCCAAAACAAAAGAAGAAATACTTCCTAGCTATCCAGTGATTGTGGTTTTTAGATCACTACCCTTTAAAATTTGTTACAAGAATAAAAGAAATATGTAGTGTTTTAAATAAAAGAAAAGAAAACCAGCATCAGACTAAAATACATGATTTGTTTAAAACAAACACAGTGCACAATTGAAGGAAGTTTGGTTAGGATGCAGTCATTTTTATATATACATGGAAGTCACATCATATACAAACTGAGAAACAGAAAGTCTGTTTGCAATTTTTTAAATGGAAGGACTACAAACGGGTCCCTGTAGCTTTCTTAGAAACTGATCTTTTAAAGACAACTTCATGAAACAGTAAAAAGCAGCCACACTAAATCATCTTTCCCAGTTAACCTACAGCATGGTGCTAATCTGCTAAAATGATGGATGAGTTATGAAATTAACCAATTAGGGAAAAAAAAGATCAATAGTCACTATTAATATAGTGTACCAATATTACAGGACAGTTCTCTATTGCAATGAGTATGGATTCCATTCACTACACTCCCTCCCACCCCCAAACAAAGACCAATTACTAGAAGCACCAAATACATCTTAGAAGTTATGGTCATGCAACACGCTGATCACCGTTTAATGTTTTAGAATCTTTTAAAACAGAACATAAATCCTTTACCTATTTGATCTTTAAAGTGCAGTCACAACCTTTCCACTTTTTGAAGCAAAGCAAACTGTTTACTATTAACAATACTAGAATCAATTTTTTTTAAACAAATCTGTGCTACCAAAGGCAAAATTCTTGTCCATACAGCAAATTTTTGGAAGCCACCCTGCACTCTTGAAAATTGACACCAAATCAACCAGATCAGGACTCATGGTGTCCTTTCTATTTGCTGTGTAACCCTAGCTGGTAAAAATTCTGTGTTGGAACTGTAGAAAAATTCCATTAAAAGCATTTTGAATACAAAAGGACACATTTCAATTGCACAATAGATATTTAAAGTGAACATCCTCTTGTTTTGAAGTTTAGTCTTTGGTTTTTACCTTGAACAGGAGCCAGTGTGAGTGATTAAGGGCTACTTCAATACTTACTATAGGGACTAATGCTTACTAGAGTGTCTTGTCCAATTGCTCTTACTTTAGTAAACACCCAGTTTGGTAGGTAAGTGTTTGCAGGATCAGACCCTAAGAGAAGTTCAAACACAAGGATAGAAAACATGACCTAAGAACAGGCAAATGGGGCAGAACTACTTAAAACCAAAGGATAAGCGTAGGCCCTGATCCTGCAAAGTACTTAAGCACATTCACAGTTTTAAGCATGTGAGTAGCCCCATTGAAGATTGAGAGGCATGGTTAAAAAAAAGCAGGATCCTATAATGCAAGGGATTCAGATCCCTTTAAAATGGGCAGGGAGGCTGGGTCTTTTTATTACTATTTTCTTATGCTTTTGTGCTGATCAGCTGCTATTAAGTCATTGTTATTTGGAAAAAAAAATTAACATGCTGTGGCAAATGACCAGTAAAACACCATAGCCAAGAAGACAGAAGAGACAGCACTGAACAGAATGTAAACTATAAATTACATAGAAAACAACAAACCTTTAATTAAAAAGTTGTCCAGTGCACATGGTATGGGCCTTTCTATAAAACGACAGTCCTGCTGGTGAAGAAACCAAATCAAATTGGGTTAATACTGTTGGTCCAATTTTCAGAAGGGCTGAGCACTTGTAGTTCCACTGAAATCAATGGAGGGGCTCAGCACCTCTCAAGATCAGATCACTGTCTCCGATGCTCACACAGCAAAAACACTAGCTTCTACAAACAAAATCAATTGACTGGTAAATTAAAATCATTTTGATATCAGTGGTGGGAGAGGATGGGAGCGTGTATCCGTCTGCACAATTATTTCTTTAGATTAACACACACAATGCATAACTGTAGGTGTCATTTAAATTCAGTGCTATCACGTTTTCGTACTAGGAAAAATCCTCCTTTGAGAAGGTAAAATATTTGAAGCGATATTAAAAGGACACTGCATTCTGATGGAAAAGGAAATTCTCCAGGAGTTTGAAGTCCATAATGCTAAGAACAGGGCTTCTGAAGCTGAAGCTAAAACAATGAACTTCCGTGCCATAAAGAGGGGAAGGGATGGGGGGCAAAACCACAGTGACATTGCATTACAGTAGATATTTGCGTCTGGTATCCTCGTCCAAAGTGAGATCAACTACTTCTGGGGGTGAAGACCAATTCTGCTGGGGGGCCACTGCTGTCCATGACTGTGTTTGTCGAGTGCTAATGTACTGCGAGCCTGAGCCATGCTTCCAGGAAGAGACACTCTGAATCACACCTCCCCTAGGATGGGCACACCTGCAACAAAGCAAAGAGCAAAAGCATTAACACTACTGTCAACTCTCCATACAAGATCCTTAGTTGCAATATTTCAAGGTGTTAATTTGCATCTGATTAACAGGTCTCTTCAAAATTTGCTCGTGCCTTTTCCATTTGTGGAGTCCATGAAGGCCTGCCAACGTGACGTACTACAGATTTTATACACACACACACTGAACAGTAAACCCTTGAACTTGAGCTCACAAAATCACAAACAATGTAGAGCCTAGAATGAAATTTCCCTGCACTCAGTTACTGAAATACAAAGGATCAAATTCTGCCAATAGAAGTGAGTGAAGCTCCCAGGAAGTCATGCATGCATGGCTCCCAATATTACAGGGAGAATATGCTCCATAATGTGTAACATGTACTGTTCAGATAACTGCATTGTATTGGGGGGGAAATTGGGTATTTTTTCTGCTGGGAATTACAACCGTTAGTCTTTTTAAAGAGGAAATTTTTCAATAGGAGAAACCTTCATGAAGAAAACAGGGAAAAAAAATTATATGAGACCAGATTCCCTTTAACAGAGAAGATGATACGTGCCTTACAGCAATTATAGTAGAAATCTACCTATGTTTTGTACAATTTTTTTTAATTAAGCCATTATACTTTATTTCCTTTGTAGCCCAGTGGGCCAGCATACCTGTATTATATTCACTGCTTTGTATTATATTCTGCTTTATTATATTCAACAGTAATGCAAGGAACCTACAGGCTTGTATCTTGTAAGACATTGGCTTCAGCAGTTAGCATGAGGATTGAGTCCTACAAACTTTGGCACAGATAAACTTAGGTAACTCATAAGTTTTGGGGAACTGGCAGTAGAAAGTAGGGGGGGATTGGGTCTATAATGACATCAGCCAACAATAGAAACATGAACTAACACCAGCTTCTGGAAGGTTTTGGACAGAACATCCGACTGCAAGAGTGCCATGGCAACAAATTGTCCTACCTGATGAGTTAAAATCATAAATATACTAAGCTATAGAACCTAAAGGGAGGAAATACAAATAAGGAAGAGGGGAAAAACTCCTACTGAATATGCATTAGATATGGTAACGTCAGCATAACATCATAAAATTGGCATCCCAGCATGTGGTCAGATGGATGGGGAGAGAGAGATGTAGCCCTTGGGAGCGGTCAGAATGATGGTCACTGGTGAAGATGAGGAAGGTGATGGTGATAAGGAAGATAATGGCTAGCATTTCAGGCTGTTCTGCAAGGGATGGCGTGAGTATGGATGTTCAGATGTACTATCTGTATTATCTTTAATTTACCTTACTGGAGTTAGAGTGTGACTGACTTTGCTAAGTGTATTAATAGATTATTTATTTGTAAATATAAGAGAGTTCCTATAGTGTGAGTGTTGCACCTGTGCACATCGGGGTTCCCGATTATATAATAATTTTAATAATATGGGGCTTGATCTTGGGACAAGAACCTGTCTAACCTTAAGGTGATAACTGGGTATTCTTATTCATAATCAGTAGCATCAGGCTACAGATTGGTGCCCGAACAGGGGCCCCAAGGGCATATAGCTATAATCTCCCTACCTGGCATAGGTAAACTCACCTCTGGTAAAATCTAAATTAAAATCTAGGTAAAACTCTCAGTCACAATTTGGTTCCTGTCAAAAACACTCACTGTAACTCACCAGGGACTTCCTCTTTTCCCCCTCAGCTATTGTTCCTCTTTTCTAGTTCTACTATTTCTGCTTTTCTTAGCAAGAGGGGGGAGGGTATGCCCTCCTGGAGGACAGCAGTAACACACACCCACATCAAACAGAGGAGCACGTGATTTCTTGACCATCACATTCACTTGGCATGCCAGAGGCAGAAGCAATGTAGGACACTCGTGGGTAAGCACTTGTCTCCCACCATTAGATGCCCATGGAAATTGTAACTGCAAGTGGGTGATGCGGGACATCAGCCTGATTGCACTCCTCACTGGGTATTATTGACTAGTCACTGGGGTTTAGAATCACGCAAGGAGGGGATTCCTTTATACACGTTAAGGGGGCTTGTAAACTGGTTGTAATTTTGAGGTACCTATAAGAGTTACAATGGCAGTTGCATTTAGCCCAATGACCCACACTTTGAGGTGGTGCCAAGAGGCCGCAGGGGCTCAGAACTTGTACGGTCCGGGACTCTCCCGGGCTGAGCCCAGATCCATCTATCAGCAGCCTCCCCCTTGCTGCTCTATAGGTCCGGACTGGGTAATTACCTTTCGACCAGCTAAGAGCACATTAGCCATCGAGGGAAGAGAGAGGGAGCAGAACCCCCATCCCCTCCGCTTTTCTTGAGACTTGTTCAAGTAATTGTTGAAACCGGTTAAGGGGTTAATTATTTAAGGAGGGTCGCTTCTACATATGTACAGTGCTAAGTGCTTACTGTGCAGAGTTAGAATGAAGCTAGCTAGTCAGATTTAATTGAGCTTGTTTGAAGTAGGAGTTGGAGGTAAGTGTAGTAGAGTCAGCTCAGAAGTCCGGTTGTGGTTGACCAAAACATAGCACATAAACATATTAAAGATTATGGAGGAGGTTTCATACGAATGCAACATAGGCTAATTTTTCATCACCCTAACTTGTGGGTTTGTAACATAACTAATGCTTGTCAGTGGGTAATGACTCAAATGGAGAAATGAGAAGCAACAAGACTGTAAGCACAGCTATAAGTATAAATCCAACTTCCACCAAAGCAGAGTGTTAAAATCCCAGGAGACTAAATTAAACAGCAATATAAAGGAATGGTTGAATAAGTAGTATCAAAGGAACAAGGGGAAAACCCTGACTTACCAGAAAGTACCGAAAGCTTCGTCTTAGAGACCTTGTAACTATGCATTTAGCCCATACCCTGTACTCAACCAAGACAACAGGCTCTGTGCCTTTAACTTGTAATTTCTAAGTAACCCTCAGCAGCTAAATCACTTAGGCTTTGACCAGCAACTAACATGTTGCTGACAGGGGAAGTACTTCTGCACTCTGTGCTTGGGAGGAAAAGGGGAAGCAGGAAAAGAAAATTGCTTCTAACTTGAATTTGGCAGAATATTAAAAAGTAGGGATCCATAAAACATCTAATTTTTAATATATATATATATATATTATGTATGTATATATATATATATATATATATATATATATATATATATCTCCCATAAATGAAGAGATAAGGTTCAGCATCCTTTAGACATAACCTTGTCTAAATGTGCATGTACAAGGTAAAGCAAACTCTGTTTACTACTCCTCTAACCTGTAAGTGGTGGGGGAAGCAGTGCATAAGAAAGGCCATACTGGTTCAGATCAAAGGTCCATCTAGCCCAGTTTCCTGTCTTCTAACAGTGGCCAATGCCAGGTGCACCAGAGGCAATGAACGGAACAGGTAATGATCAAGTGATCCATCCCATCGCCCATTCCCAGCTTCTGGCAAACAGAGGCCAGGGACACCATCCCTGCCCATCCTGGCTAATAGCCATTGATGGACCTATCCTCTATGAGAAAAAGTATAAAAAGGAGTGAGGTAACGCCTTTAGGGAATAGTCAAGCATTAAGTATTTATACCGTTTTGTTACTTGCGTGTTTGTATTGGGTATATTCCTAATTTAACTGATCGGATGTGCATTATTATTCCAAAAATAGGTATCAAGTTAGTTGCAATTTCAGACTTATCCAACATGGTAAAGGAAGTCAGTTATCTTTCTGCTTCACACAGGAATTATTCTTTTAAGGAACTATCAAAGTCTCTCACAAGCGACAGGTAGAAAACTTTGCTACTACAATATAAATCATGCTTATTATTATAGGTCCTAATTCACAAAAATAAAATGTTGAATTTATCTAATTGCAATTTTCCCTTTATATTTCCTAAATAAAGCATGTGTTCATATTTTTCTTTTTCTCCCATTTCTGTTTTAATCTAGGATCTAAAGACTAAAGAAAAGCAATCTCCTGACTAAATCATTAAACTTATTTTATAGACAAACCAAGGTTGTAAACCCAGGACAATTAATAAATTTCAACCTTTAGGTTTCCTGGACCTGCTCTGAACAGCAATATTTAATCCATTGGTGGTATGGTTTGTGGTGTGTTGGGATTACTTGTTTGGATTAATTTTTATGTTTTGTGTCACGTGACTAGGTTATGATTTTTCATACTTTTGTTTTATTGCAACAACAATCTTTTTGCGTGCAAAGGTGTAAATAATAAAATCATCATCAGTAAAACATTTTTCTTTGTGGTACCACACTATTTCAGTATTAGAATTAAAATCTAATTACGATGGGTGTGTCCCTATAAGACAGTTGGGATGGTTCAATCTTTGCAGAAATCAGTCAAAGATAGGTATGTTTGTCTCAATGAATAATTTAATTTTAACTAACTGATATACACACACACACATTATATATATATATACACACACACACACGCAATTTTGATTTGGAGTTTGTCAGGCAACATGGCCAGTCTGGCAGAACCCAGATTAAAATTCAGAAGTTCATTGAGCAAACCACCATCCTATTACTGTAGGATTAATAGCTATCTTACAGCTACAGTGCAGCAGTCTTGATGTCCTGACAGTTTGTTCAGGGAAGCATCTGGCCAATTACATGCAGACTCGCAAGCTCCAGTGTTTGTACCATGTGAAGGAAGCAAAGAAAACAGACTTTGTTGTAAACCTCCAAATGATGACCTCTAACGCTGAAGTAACTATGGTCGGGAGTCAATGGCAGCAGCCCGGTATAGGACACTCTTTGGTGCACTGGTATCATCTTCAAAGCCATATTATTTCGTCCCCAAATGGCAGTATACTGAACTTGGGGAGGACTAATTATCATGGAACAGTATTGAATTTATTGCCTGAACTGATGGTATCAATGTATATATGTACTAGAAAACAATATGTACAGTAACTCCTCACTTAATGTTGTAGTTCTGTTCCTGAAAAATGCGACTTTAAGCGAAACGATGTTAAGAGAATCCAATTTCCCCATAAGAATTAATGTAAATGAGGGGGTTAGGTTCCAGGGAAATTTTTTTCACCAGACAAAAGACTATATATATATATATATATATACACACACACACATATTATATATATATATATATATACACACACACACACACACACACACACACACACACACAGAGTAAGTTTTAAACAATTTAATACTGGTACACAGTGATGATGATTGTGAAGCCTGGTTGAGGTGGAGGAGTCAGAGGATCGGGGAGGGATAGCTCAGTGGTTTGAGCATTGGCCTGCTAAACCCAGGGTTGTGAGTTCAATCATTGAGGGGGGGCATTTGGGGATTTAGTTGGGGATTGGTCCTGCTTTGAGCAGGGGGTTGGACTAGATGACCTCCTGAGGTCCCTTCCAACCCTGATATTCTATGATTCTATATTTCCATTACTGCTAAATGATGAACTAGCAATTGGCTGAGCCCTCAAGGGTTAACGCTCTCACTCTACAAGGCAGGCAGCGGAATGGAGGGAGATATGCGCATTTCCCCTTTAAGTGCACTGCCTTGTTAATTAGATCAGCTTGCTGAGATCGCAGCTGCTGCAAGCTCCCTCCCTCCTGAGTCCTGGTGTCCCCCCCCCCCCCCCGGCTCTATGGAAGATAGGGTAAGCGGGGTACAGGAGGAGGTGGACACCCTGACATTAACCCCCCTCTTCCTTCCCTCCCCCCCGCATAGCAAGCGGGAATCGTGGGGAGCAGCTCCAATGCAGAGGGCAGGAGCAACACATGGCAGTGGGGGGAGGGACAGCTGCTGCACAGAGAACTTAGGGGAGCAGGGAGCTGATAGGGGGGCTGCCGGTCCACCCTGGTTCCAAGTCCCCACCAGCTAGCTGCAACGGGCTGCTCTTCCTGCAAGCAGTAGACCAAGCAGGCGGCTGCCAAACGACATTAGAAGGGAGCATTGCACAACTTTAAACAAGCATGTTCTCTAATTGATCAGCAACGAAACAACATTTACCAGGACGACTTTAAGTGAGGAGTTACTGTATCTAAAATGGGCCTATTGTAAAGGGCATACCAGGTAAAAGGGCAAACCTTAGCTATAAGCTAATGAATGTAGCTATGTCACTTTTAGTAACCTGCAAAAAGGTCTGTCCTCTAATCAGTAACTCCAGGGTGGAAGGTGGCTACACTAATGCCAGGAGTAGTAATGGATACAATTGTCATATCAATTTCTGCATACAGTACACACACATAACACAATTTAAAATTGGGAAAGGCCCCACATTTAATCAAGGATTAGCAGTTGCTAAATTATATTGTTGAAACGGTTTTTAAATATGGAACAGGAAAAGCCACTTGCTTTAATTCTTATTAAGACCTGCCACTGAGAACTCAGATATGGGGTCTGTGACACTGCACCCTAATTAAGGCTCTTATTTAACTACGATTACATCATGGCACCTCCTTGTCTGTGTTCAATCCAGATGAGGATGTGTTCGGTCACTTGGCAGCTATTCACTCATTAGGTCATCTTGAAGACAACATCTACGTTAAATGCATCAATGTACCTCCTCCGGTAGCATATCACCCAACACAGGAAACTCCATTGATGGCCTGTTGCTCTGGATAGGGGTATCAGTACGTTGGCGGATACAAGATGTTTAAGGTGGACACACAGCAGCGTGGCCAGAAGGAAAGTACCAACAGAATTTGTTGTCATCGTTGTTGGTAGCCTACCAGATTAACCGAGTAGTTTGTATAAGAATGGTGACGTATAGTAGAGATGGCTAGTATGGTAATGACTGAATATCAAGGTATTTTTATGGTCAATTGGAGTGCAAAGTCACAGGTTTATATTTTTGTTACACCCCACAGGCACCTATACACATATACTTACTGGGCAGGTGGCACTTCTCTTTTACCAGTCATCTATTGGGTTATGTAAAGCACAGGTTTTAAGCATATGGTAAGGCCCTAAATTAATGTGATAAGCTTCATTAACTATCACCCTATCAAGGAAGACGTGTCTGTGGGCCAGCCTTACCTCTATTATATTCACGGCTTTATATTACATTCTGCTTTATTGTATTCAGCAGTAATGCAAAGAACTTACAAGTTAACATGAGGATTGAGGCATACGAACTTTAGCATAGATAAACTTAGGTAACATACATTTTGGGGAACTGGAAGTGGAACGTAGGGGGGAATTTTGTCCATAATGACATCAGCCAACCATAAGAACATGAACTAACACCAGCTTCTGGAAACTTTTGGACAGAATATCCAACTGCAAGAGTGCCATGGCAACGAATTGACATATATGATGAGTTAAAATCATAAATATACTAACCTATAGAAGGACACCTTAAGATTGGTAAGGGGAGGAAATACAAATAAGGAGGAGTGGAGAAACCCCTGTTGAATATGCATTAGACATGGTAACATCAGCGTAACATATTATAAAAGTGGCATACCAGCGAGTGGTCAGTTGGAGAGAGAGAGAGAGAGAGAGAGAGATGTAGCCCTTGAGAGGGGCCAGAATGATGGCCATTGGTGAAGATAAGGAAGATGATGAGGAAGATAATGGCTAACATTTCAGGCTGTTCTGCAAGGGATGGTGTGAGTATGGATGTTCAGATGTACTTTCTGTATTATCTTTATTTACCTTACTGAGTTAGAGTGTGTGTGACTTTGCTAAGTGTATTAATAGATGTATTTGTAAATACAAAAGATTTCCTATAGTGTGAGCGTTGCACCTGTGCACATCAGGGTTCCTGATTATATAATAATTTTAATAATATGGGGCTTGATCTTGGGACAAGAACCTGTCTAACCTTAAGGTGATAACTGGGAATTCTTATTCATAATCTATAGATCAGGCTACAATATTAACTCAAGACAACCTGCATATATGTGAAAATATGGATACTGTAACTGTCCAAATATAAGGCACTAATTTAGCAAAACAATTAAGCTTGTAATGATTAAAGACAATGGGATTTCAGCATGGGCTTGAAGTTAAGCGCATGCTTGAGTGCTTTGTTAAACTGAGGCATAAATATGTTACCTTACAACATACTTCTAATTGATATACTGCATTACTGACAGACAGCAAGAGAAGTACCTGGTAATATTTAGGAAGAAACAAAACAAAGCAAAGCAAAAATATACAGATGTATTTTGCTACAAAATGGAGTGGTAAAAAAGTTTTTACTGGCACTGATTTAGGATTGTCGCATCTCTTGCCACTGATAACCTTCTTAAAATAAGCGCTAGTAAATCTTTCAAAGCACTCCATGTGTTCCAAATTTATATTTTTAAATTCTGTATGATGAAAGATAGATGAATTTTCCCAGATCTATTCAGGTTACATTCCCTGCATTTCTCTGTGATGGGAGACTGAGATTTTTCTAATTCTATTTGATGAAAATCTTCCTTGTCCAAGCTGATTTTTTTAATGTTTCTTTTACTGCTCTTTAAAAGTACTGCATTCATGTTTCCTATTCTGCCTGCGACCTGCTATTTAACCTTAAATTTAAAGTTCAAGGTGGCTTTTCCATCAGTTTTCTCAAATCTTTTGGAGTTCTATATATCTACTAAAGGTTCATTATAAGAAGTTTAGAGCTCTAGCTAAATCTAGATTTTTTTTTTTAAGAAATGCCTTTAATAATAATAATAATTAACAAGACAAGACAGTGGCCAAAGCAGAAGTATCTCATGATGCTCGAGTCTGCAAGAACATAATAGTTACGGTGCATCGTTCCAGTGTAAAATGACAATCTCTTTGGGCTTGTCTATACTGCGTGCTAAATCGGCGCTGCTGCAATTGATGCAGCGGTGTCAATTTAGTGGGTCTGGTGAAGACGCAATGAGTCAATGGGAGAGGGCTCTCCCGTCAACTTCAGTACTTCACCTCCCTGAGAGGCGAAAAGTAAGTCAACAGGAGAGCATCTCACATTGACACAGTGTGGTATAGACCAGGGGTAGGCAACCAATGGCACTCGTGGCGAAGGCGGCACGCGAGCTGATTTTCACTGGCACTCACACTGCCCAGGTCCTGGCCACCGGTCCGAGGGGCTCTGCATTTTAATTTAATTTTAAATGAAGCTTCTTAAACATTTGTAAAACCTTATTTACTTTACATACAACAATAGTTTAGTTATATATTATAGACTTGTAGAAAGAGGCCTTCTAAAAACGTTAAAATGTATTACTGGCACGCAAAACCTTACATTAGAGTGAATAAATGAAGACTTGGCACACCACTTCTGAAAGGTTGCTGACCCCTGGTGTAGACACTGTTAGGTCGATGCAAGCTACACTGCTCGGGGTGTGTGTGATTTTTTCACACTCCAGAGCAACGTACCTTACATTGACTTAAGCGCCAATGTGGACTGGCCTTTGGGACCTATGCAAAACTAAAGGTAACTTTTCACCCTGAAGATGACAGAAATCTAGCTATAGATTACTACGTGGAAATGATTCCTAACAAAAATTCATATCCTTGAACAAATCACATAGCCAACTGCAGAAGGTTCAATCAAACATTAGCTCAGGAAACATGCTTGACAACCTTAGCACAAGGTGAATACATCATGAAGTAAATGCAACAAAACCAAAACAGAAAAGGAGAAACAGAGGATTTATTTTTTAAATACATGCATGGTAGGAAATCCATTCAACAAAACTAAACAAAAAACACGACATAGCTACCAAAAGGAATCAGTGCTCTAAGTAAATGCCAAATAGTTTCTAATGATGAAAAATGTAATCAAATCACTAGAATCTAAATCACCACAAATGAAAGACAAATTCAAGTTTCACAGCCCACACCAATCCAGCAACACTACAGAGTATGGAGCAAAGAAATATAGTGTGAACAACAGATCTGAATCCAATCATACAAACTAAGCATGCAAAAAAATACTGATCAAAAACCTAAAACCTTTTCAACATGACAACCCTGCCAGAAGCCCATCAATACTTCATAACTGCAAGCCTAGACCTGCAAGAGAAATAAAATTCTAAATAGGAAACAAACAACCAAAAGGTGCAAGTTTCAAACAGAACTGATGAGAGATGGTCTCCCCAAAGATGGCAAAATAGTTATAAGCACAAAGGAAAACACAGCTAAGGATGACTTAAGAAAAACGTGCTGGAAAAACAACATCCTCTCTCCTTCCTTTCTGAAGTGCAGGAAATATTTCCACATTAGCAAGCCTATGTCCACTAAAACTAACTTTCACTAGCAATTGTGCATTGAATTTAGAAAGGTTTGCATTTTAACTATTACTGAGGCAAACAACTTAGAAAGTTAAAAAAAGAGAGAAAGGGATGAAACATGAATGTAATTCGTGTTAGCATTTACACAAACTAGTAGTGGAGGACAAATAAATTTAATTTACAATTGAGGAGAAAGGTCTTCTAAATAGTAGATCTGCAGTATATAGAAACCGTGTATTCCAATGGCTCTCAAATTTTTTTTTACTGGTGACCCCTTTCACATAGCAAGCCTCAGAGTGTGACCTCCTTATAAATTAAAAACACTTAAATATATTTAACACCATTATAAATGCTGGAGGCAAAGCGGGGTTTGGGGCCGAGGTTGACCGCTCACGACCCCCCCAGGTAACCACCTCATGACCCCCTGAGGGGTCCCGACCCCCAGTTTGAAAACGCCTGATGTATTCCAAGTGAGATCGTCTTTAAAAGAATTATCAATATTCCATAAGATAAGGCTTAACCTGCACACAAAATGTCATCCGTTTATCTGTTGTCGTCCCCCCAATCCCACAGGGCTAGGTTATGCCTCGGTCCGATGGCGTCAGACCGAGTAAGGCCTCCTGCATGACTACAAAGGCCTGAGATCTTGGGTACTGCATACTTCATACGTCCCTCCTCTCACCAGCACATAAGTGGTGAAGGAGCAAAGAGGGTGAAGAGTAGGTGGAGCCAGGACTCTACCTCCCCACCCCCAACATCAGAGCTATGCATGTTCCAAACGTAGCTTTGTGTGGACAATAACAACTGATTTGTTTTCCCAATTTAGCTTCCCAGAATATAGGAAAGTCTCTATGTGGGCCTCAATCTGTTAATTACTTCGTAATACCTGGGTCCAAAGATAGATATTGGAAGGCATTCAAGGAAAGAAATATGTAACGCTTAAAGATTATAAATTAAAACAAGGTGGGACTGCCACCTATTAGGATTTTGGTCCCTAATTCTCATCTCAGGTTGAGCACATGAAATGTGCTGAAATAAAATTACGACTCGTAAAAACATTGGCTAATTCTTAAGCTATAGTGGGTGTGATGGGCCCCCTGGGGAGCAACCTGGAACTGGGATATCACTGAGCCCTCTGTCTCACCAGTCTAGGCTCCCTGTCACACTGTGATGCTGTGACAAGCTACAGTCCTCTGCAGGACTTGCACTTACACAGACACTTACACAGGCAGGGACACACCCAGCTGCAGTTACATGAATGCTTCTCCTCGGCCATTCATGAATTAACAATAGAGAGGCTACAGCCAGTAACCTCCCCAGCCCAGCTCCACAGCCTAGGACCCCAGAGCTGTACCATCTTGCCCTGGTCAAAAGCCTGACCAGTAAAGAATACCACTCTCCCTCGATGTGGAGAAGACAATGCACCAGTCCCCATTCCTGAGATTCCCCAAGCACTTCAAGCAAAACACACTGTTTTAGGTAAAAATATAAAACAAATTTATTAACTGCCAAAAGATAGATTTAAGTGATCATAAGTAATAACGTACAGTAGAGTACCATAAGAAATAAAACAAAAATGCAGTCTAAGTTGTCTATACTTGATAGGATTTGAATCTCACCCTGTTAAATTGTACAAACAGTCCACCAAGCTTCCATACACAGGCAGGCTTCCTTCTTTCCCGCCTGGGACCCCCCCTTCCCCAGTTCAGTCTTTGTTCCTCAGGTGTTTCCAGATGTTGTCTTGTAGGGGGAGGGAGGCCTAGTGGTCATGTCACCTTCCCCTTTTATAGCTTCTTCCATGTGGAGGGAACTTTTGTTTCACGCCAAGCCCCAAAGCACAATTTGTGAAAAAGTACAAGCAATGAGATGAAGTTCAGTATCAGATGATTTAGTCACATGCCCTTGCATGCTTGGTTGAGTAATGGCAGCCTATATTACCTATATTTTGGCTGAAGCATTCACAGGAAAGCTTATCAGGTGAGGCCAAGCTTTTCCCATGGCCCACTGTCTTCGCTGATGAGCCATTACCTTGGATAGCCCCTTCACAAAGTGCTAGCTAGACTGGATGTAACCAAACTTTGGGGGTGTTACCCAGGAGCAAACACATTTGAAATACAGATGCACAGTCAACTCCAGATACAAAAATGATACATGCATACAAATAGGATAATCATATTCAGCAACCAAAACTTTTCCATTAACCCCTCACCTGACATATTTTGTACAAGATGCATCATAATGATATTATAACCATATCATAATATCACCACTATGGTGAATATGAAGTGCAGTGTCATAGTGAGCATCCTGACATTTATCACATTGACCATGCAAGTATTTAATGGTCAATGTTCTTAAAATGGGAAATTAAATCAAATATCCAAGAAACCATTTCAATACTGAAATGCAGTAAGCGCACATTTTTAAGGGCACTGTGTACATACACGGTGGAAGCCCTTAAAACACCTATTTTTTGTAAGCCTATTAGTGTGTTCAGTTGTACATGGATTAAACATGTGACATCAGTATCATCAATATATTTGATATAGAAAGCACATGCTTAATCTGTGTACATCTGAAAACATGAATAGGCTAAAAAAGATAGGCCACTCTGATATCACAATGATAGGTAGAGTATAAGAACCTAAATAAAACAGTATATATTTCGCATGTTTGGCACGGGCCATGTCTGAAGAACTGTAACATCAGAAGTCAGTCAGCATTTTCCTTTTTCATTTATTTTGGCTATTTAAGAGTTTGGATAAAATGAAGAATTCAAAATTAAAATATAAAGCAAAAAATATAAGTACCTTGCATGTTCTTGAACTCCCACGATCTCTACTTCACTGTCAGAAGAGGCAATATTAATTTCTTCATTGATCTGTGCATTGCCAGAAGAGGTTCTCTCACTTGCTAGGAAACCTGGATCCAGATGACCTGCATAGAAGAAAAAATGCAAACACAACCTGAGCTTAAATAACTCAGGAAACCAATGCTGAAAGATATTTCCCATCAAACTAATTACAAATAATCAATGAGTCTGAGATAATCTATTAGATCACCTATTAGATCATCTCATGCAACTCCCTCCTACTGCAGGACTGGTTGATACTGTATATTGAAGTGATTTGTCCAATCTTGTTTTGAATGACTCAAGTGATAGGGCTGTCGCACAAAAGGTCTTACCCAATTACTGTTATGAGAGCTTTCCAACTCTAGAAATAATTAGATTCTTCACCTGTAGTACTTCAGAAGTGCCTTAAGAGGCAGACTGCTCCTGACCAACCCTGAGGTAAAGCCAAATGAAGGCCAAATTATGCCTTACCCTAGAGAAAAGAAAGTTCCTTCAAGTCAGTTACTAAAGTAGCAAGAGGGAAATTTATAACAATTGTTTTCATTGTACCTTTTCTTAAGATTAAGCCATTTACTCTAAGAACTATTTTTGAATGCAACTTCCAGCACAAGCAATGAATGCATGAAAATCACTAGACAAGGAATTAGCAGTGCCATAGTCATAAGCCCACGCTCACCCATCACTCAGAAAAGGAAACATTACGGTGAATAAATCAAGAGTCACAGGTTAAGCAGAATAAAATCTTCTGTGGTGTTTCAGGTTTATTTTGTAAAAGTCAGGGAAGGGGAAGGAGAAATTGTGCAATCAAAAAACAACACAAACCATCAGTCCCTTCTTCATGCAGCTTAAACCCTTCAACTCCAACATGTACAAAAAGCAACCAATATAACTAGTGTAGCTCTTCTGTCGGCAGAGTGCTCTCTCCCTAATTCTAGAAAACAAATTTCTCTCTCACATGAAACTAGCCTAGCCCCTCTACAAGCTGACTGCCAGTACCTCATATCAGTGAGGCCCTCTTAGATGGGACTCTGAAACCCCTGCTAGGATTCCATCCCAGGGCCCTATGCCATTGTCTTGCTGGACAGGACTTCCCCTAGGAGGCTGCGGGAGAGGGGTGTTATGGCAAAAGGCCCTCTTCCAGAACATGCCAAATGGTCTGTTCATGTCACAGACTAACAGGCAGTTACAGTATAAATAGTTTTTCTGGTGACTGATGAGTGAAAGGGTTGGAGAACAAAATACATTCTGCCACCTCTTGGCTGTCAGTGAAATCCAGCCAAGGTCAGCAGAGGTTTTTTCCACATGAAGCTGTCTGGAGGTTTAGGAAGTGAGTTGGTGATCTTTGTCTCTAACTCCCACTGGCCGCATCATAAAAACCATCATCACAATTGGCCCTTATTAGTCTAAGCAGAGAGAATGGACATGAAAACTGAACTACTCTCTTGCCTACAGAGATGGTCTCTTTCAAACAGAGTCAAAGCAGAGGGGCTGGAAATGTGGACAAACTTTCACTGCTATTACCTCTGTGTATCTGCTATGCGGATGATGAGAATGTTGGTTGAAAGGGTACCTTGTCCTTAGCACTGAATTCATTGGGAAAGGATCTGAGAGGAAATATGATGCTAAACACAAGAGGTAGTTGTTGTTGATAACTAGTATGGTAGTTATCAATTTCAAATTACAAAATTCAGATATTTAAAATACAGATGGCCCGAGAACATAAAATACAGTCTGAAAAATACAGAATTGGCAATGGACTCTCCTGAAATGCATCTCCTGCCTACAAACACTATCAGAGAATCTTTTAGAAAAACATTCATAAAAAAAATCTGCAGGTGTCTACAGAAAAATTGTCCTTTAAACAGTATCATTCACTGGACATTCACTTGAGTGGTTTACCAAACAAACAATAAGGATGTTTTAAAAGCTGTTTTACATACTGTGCCAGACACCACATTACCATGACGCAGTAGGTAAAGTCCTAGCTTTGAACTGGAAAGCACTAAATCTTTAGCGTAATTTAGTGAAGATGTGTTAGTCTTAAAAAAACACCTAAAATAGATACTCCACCAAAAAAGCACTCAGGTGCTCTGGTGATAAGTTCTCTAGAAAAGTCAACTACTACCAGGGAGTGCTCCAAGGAAAGTTAAAACCTGTATCTCTTTTTAGTGCATACTGGTGAGTTGGGAGAGGTTGGGCAGCCTAGAAGGAGACTGCTTGCTTTTCCAACTGCCTGAGGAAACAGCTGGTTGTTGCACTAGCCACACTACACAGTGGGAGTGCTGTTCACCCAGAGGAAAAGCACTCAGATAAGAAGGGAGGGGTGTGTATACATCTAGCTTGGCTGAACATCTGCTAAATGGACAGAGGAGGAGGAAGGGACATGATAACTTCTAGTATTTGAAAAGATCTTGAGAAATGGTTACACGTTAGGGTGATACAAGGAAAAGGATTAGGAAGAGCAGGTTTAGGCTGGACACTAGAAAAACTTTCTAATGGGATTCTATTAATTGTAAAGATCTCTATTAGATGGTGGAATGACCCCTTGGGGAAGCACTGGAAGCAATATCACTTGAGATATTTAAAACTGTTCTAGACAAAGCACAACAGCAGAGAATACACTGTAGAAAACAACCCTGCACTGGGAACAGGACTGATAGATGACCTAATCAGTCTTCCATCCTCAACTTCTATGATGTTATTTGAATGTCCACCTTACCATACCTACTCAGTCCGATCCAACCTTCTTGATCACCGCTTTTGGGAAGTGAGGGCCGCCGCCTTGGCACAGCCTCTGATCAGAGTCGGAAGGGGTATGAAAGTGCTGGGCTCAGATGTGGGGTGGGGCCTGCCGCCTCACAAATAAAATATGAAGATAAAAGAAAGATAACTTGTCAGCTGAACTTTAACTGAATAGCAGCTAAGGCCAACTACTTTGACCATTCAAGTTCAACTGAATAACCCTTGACAATTGTTATCAGGCTGTCAGAACTTCAGAGTATTTTGTTATATATATTTCGTATGTAATAAAGTGGCAGAGCACACTGTGAAGCATGAAATGGAAGTGCTAAAGAATAGGGCTATATATTACCATAGCTCAGCAATTCACCCAAGCAAGCATGATTAGGACAGCAAATACGAGGAAATACTACAATGAG
Source organism: Chrysemys picta bellii (assembly GCF_011386835.1). Classification (NCBI taxonomy): domain Eukaryota; kingdom Metazoa; phylum Chordata; order Testudines; family Emydidae; genus Chrysemys; species Chrysemys picta. The sequence continues at coordinate 12,798,595 of NC_088796.1, read as the reverse complement.
AAGCTCGGGTACAGGTAAGGGTTGAGGTGCAGAGGCAGACTTGAATATGCAAACTCTTATAGACACAAATGTCATGCCTGGGCTGTTCGTTTCTCACTTTCACAAGCATCAAACTAACACGCACAGAAGGTATTTTGTTTACCCTCCAAGATCAGCACTTGCAGAACCACCCAAAGTATTTCCATCCCCATCAAAGAGTTGTTACCACTTCCTAGAAGACATTTTTCACTTTAACACAAAGAAAGTTTCTCATATAAGCCCACAATGTATGATCTGCTGGACTCTGACTCTCTTCAATGGAGGAGCTAGGTTTTTTGGCAAGCACGGTGCAAGCATTTATCCAAAGAAACCCAAAGCCTTTAGGGTATGTCTACACTTACCAGGGATTGACGCTGAGGCGATTTATGCACCGGGGGTTGATTTAGCGCGTCTAGTGAAGACCCGCTAAATCGGCCGCAGATCACTCTCCCATCGACTCCAGTACTCCACCAGAATGAGAAGCGTAAGGTAAGACGACGGGAGAGTTTCTCCTGTCAACCCAGTGCAGACACTGCAGTAAGTCGACCTAAGCTACGTTATTCACGTAGTTGGAGTTGCGTAACTTAGGTCAACTTACCCCCAGAGTGTAGACAAGGCCTCAGATAAAGAGGGGGTTGGATGAAGATGAAAGCCAATTAGGGGAGAAAACACTGTGTTCTAAATTCCCAATCCTGGAGCACAGTAAAGAGAGACCAGTGAGTATGGAACACAACCAGCTTACAAAATGTTTGGGGCTTGGAACCCCAAATAAATCCATGAAATGAGTCCTTTATATGCCCTATATGACTAGGGCTTTCCTCTGAAGTGAAGCACCTTCTGCTACCGAAAGGGCTACTGCATCATGATGGATGTGGTCAAAGAAGAGAGTCCAGAAAATAAGACTGATTTCCTGAACATTGGGACATTAACTGGAAAAAAAGTACAGAGCTGGTGCAGACATTGATGAAAAAGAGAGTACAGATTTCCTGCTTTCAAGAGACCAAGTGGAATGTCTCTTGAAGACAAAAGATATTGAGAAAGGCTATAAACTACTATACTATGGACGTTGAATAAGAGAAACTGAGTTGGTATGGTTTTAGACAAAGCGATGCAGGAATGTGTAGTGGTTGTGGATAGGAATGGTAATATGAGTGTACAGATAAATTACCTCCTGATAAACCAAGCCAAGCAGAAGTACATGAAAAACTGATCTTACATTATAAAAGTGAAACTGTTTGAGCAGCATATTCCAGAAGTCTTGAGGTCTAAGTGTAGCCTTCATTGATTTGAGATCTACCATACCATTCTCTCACTAGAAGGAAAAACCTATAATGGCAGCAGGCCACAAAAGAGACCCAGTTTGGGAATATTTTAATGAAGTTCCTCTAGCTGTGGGTAAGACAGGCGTGTGTGCAAAATGCAAACAGTGCAACAAAGAAATGCAAGACCTGGTTGCCCAAATGAAACAACATCATGAGAAGCGTTCCTTCTCAGGAGGAAGCTGCGTTGAAGATGATGAAAGGAACATGTCTGAACATGCAGGATCTTCAGATTCGTAAACTTTTTTTATTTCATACTTCTTTCTTAAGGACTGCCTGTCTTCCTTCTGGACTATTTTTGAATTCTCATGTTTGAGCAAAAAATATAGTTGCTACTCTATGGTACTATCATTTTAGATGCAGTTGTGATAAAAAATAAATAGCTGAAATAGGCAGATCTTCCTTTTACAATTTCACCTTTAAAGGAGTACTGAGTGTCAGTGAATGAAATGAGTACTATTAAATGAGCAGTATGGTAATAATAATTAAATAACTGCATTGACTGATTTTGTTTAGGACAATCCATCCTCAACATACAGGATTCTGAAGACTATCCACCTTCAATATCACCATTTTCTATAGTTTGAGTTATCTGCCAATGATAGTGTTTCAGTCACATCATGTATGTCACATAACCACAGTATATCACCTGTAGCAAAACGGAAAAAAAATCGCCATCATCCAGAAACAACAGAGAAATTTGTGTAAGAACCAGCAGACTAAAAAAAGAGGTAATTGATGAAAAAATTGCCCAGTTTGTTTATGCAACAAACTCTCCTTTCCGTATGATTGAGAATCCACACTTCATTAACATGGTTCAGTCATTAAGACCAGGATACAGTCCACCCAACAGAGCAGATGTCATAGAATCATAGAATATCATAGGGTTGGAAAGGACCTCAGGAGGTCATGTAGTCCAACCCCCTGCTCAAATCAGAACCAATCCCCAGACAGATTTTTGCCCCAGATCCCTAAATGGTCCACTTCAAGGATTAAACTTACAACCCTGGGTTTAGCAAGCCAATGCTCAAACCACTGAGCTATCCCAGATAAATTGTTGGATAAAGTGTATGAAAGAGAAACTGAGCAGTGTGCAAAAGGTCTAGAGGGTGAAATTGTTAACCTGAGTCTTGATGGGTGGAGCAATGTCCACAATGATCCCATTGTATGTGCTTGTGTGACAACAGAAGAAGGGAATGTCTTCCCTACAGAAACAATTGATACATCAGGAAATGCACATAAAGCAGAATACTTACAAGAAGTATCAGTAAAAACAATAAACTGTGAAAAAATATCAAATGTCTAGTGTGCAGTTTGGTTACAGACAATGCTGCAAATGTATCCAAGATGAGAAGAAATTTAGAAGAGCCCCAAGTGTGAAAGTGAAATGAATTAATATTAAAGAAATAGAATGAATTAAAGAATGCTGTATGTACCTTTAAGTAGAAATGAGAAATGCTGCAAGCCAGGGGGCAGGAAAGCAGATATTAACTGCTTAATGAATTGCCCCACTTTAGGGCAATTGGTGAAGCATTAGCCTTAGATTGATAAGAGTTAATAAGGAAGCAGGATATGCATATTGTGCCCTATGCAAATTTTACAATTTTGCTCTCTCTGTCCCTTTGTTTAGTTCGCACCCTTTTATCTGTATAAATAAGACTGTTTGAATCTTGCATGGGGGCTCACATTATCTGAATGTATTAGCAGAGCACTGTGCTAATAAAACAGAGTGGCCTGACAAACTATGAGTCCTGAGTCTAACTTTGACAATTTGGAGGTCCCACTGAGATGGCAACCGTCTTCACTGGGGCCGTGTGATTCCTGACCAATTTTTGTAGGATGACCGTGGCAGCAGGCACCTGGGCATTTGGCCCGAGCGGTCCTCCTCCTGAACGGAAGGGCGCACGACCACAGTGAGGTCTACGCCATCGAACCTGTTGGTTCCAACTCTGTTCTGGTAGGGATCCTGGGATCTGACATCAGGAATCTGGTCAGGTAATTATTTCTGTATTTTGTCTGGACTGAGGACTGTCCTGTCTCTGTGTCTATTCGTCCTCCTGTGGAGTGTCTGAGTCTGGGTGCCATCTCCGTCCGGGGATCGGCCGACCAAGGGGTTCCTGTCCCCGCGGTCTGAGTGAGTGAAATCTGCACAATCGCAGCCGCACCTCACCTTGGGTAAAACCCTTGGTGTGAAAGCAAGGGCGATTGAGGCAGTAGCCTCTGGGCTCCTTTTGTGTGTTGCACCGGGCATCGCTCTGATGAACCCGAATTTCCTTCTGTGTGATTGGTGTGTGTAAAGTCCTCCTGTATTGGTAACCAGACGTCTAAATTGGGACAGTTCCCTAAAGGAACGCCGGCTCAGTTTTAGGAAGGGTCCGGACTCCTGTAAATTTCTGGAAAAATGGTCTAGGCTAACTCAGGGAGATCCCAAAACTCAGTGGCCACTGTTAAAATCTTGGAACAAGGAACGAGTGGACATCTTAAAAGACAAACTCGGCCAATCTAAAACTAAATTGGAAAAGGAGAGGTTAATTGTTTCATGCAGTGGTGGGAAGAGGCAAATCATAGGTGGACAAAATCAAAACTCGCCTCTCTCAAATATTCAGATAATAAGTTAAAAGCTTTATTAAAAGCCTCCTCTCCCACCACCAGACCGAGCGCTTCCCTTTATCCCGTTCTCCGAAAAAAAACCCAACAACCCCGGATCGATCCCAACCCCCTCCATACTCCCATCTCATTGTAAAAAGGACAAAAAGCTCCTTGTTCTGTTCCCCTTCATTGTCTGCCTCAGAAACTGATTCTTTAGTGTTCCACTACCAATTCAGCAAGGAGGGTGGGCTCCTCAACTCCCTTCCTGGTCCTTTTCCTTAAACATTTCTTTCAAAATTGTGAAATGACCACAATATCCCTCTCAAAAACGGTTCATTGGAAAAAGCAGGATCGGGCCCAGACAAGCAGGCAAGCAACAGATAAAGAAACTGAAAAACAGGTTGGAAGCCCTAAGGGCATAGTGTCAGGAGTAAGTGCAAGTATGAACCCCTGGAACAAAACTTAAAATGGTGAAATCTGAGTTGATAAAGGTGTCATTTTGGGAAATAAACATGTGATTTAAGGAAAGAGTGAAAAGTTAACTCTACAGAGGCTGAAAAGAATTTAACAGTTTTACAAGGTTTAACTGCTTAAAAGGACCTTGTTAAAAGAATTCTTAGTTTCTTTGCAGCCATTCTGAAGGAAAAATGGGCCCTTTTCCAAAAGAATGTCTGTAAATAATCCAAGTAAAGAGACTATCTAATTAAAACCATTTGACTATGGACAATTGAGTCAAATCTGCTAAAAGAACATGGGGGGGGGGGGTTTCTATTGGAACTTAACTGCCCCAAATGTATAAAGGTAATGTAATCTATGTACAGCTATGTAAAAACAAAGCAGTGTAAAAGGGATGTTAAGTAAAAGAAAACGTGTATGTATCGGTCTGTCTGTGGGAATATGTGAGGTTTGTAAAACTCCCGTTTTGTAGATTTAAGATAAATTGGTTTTGTTTTGTTTATAATGCCACTAAAAATCCATTTGACTCTTTAATTCAAAGTTGCAAAACTGACAGACCTTTTTGCCAGACACAGGTAATCAAGTGTTGGTTGGCTTTGAGATTTGGTATTTAACCCTTAAGGGGTAACTTGATTCTTTACAAAATTTAAATGTTTTCAAATAAAGACCAAGTCATGACTGCAGCAGGGCAGTCAAAATCAGAAGAATAGGGAGAGATTCTGGATTCTTTTTTGTTTGTTTTTGTAACAAAATAGCAGATGAAAGCTGTGGTAAAAGAATAAAGACAGTGCCCCTCTGAAGCAACAGCATGGGTGAGGTGCACAAAACAAAAAGAACTAATGTTAGAAACACTGAGTCTTAAAATGGCTCTGTGTAATCAGACTGTCACTTTGATAAGGGTACATAAAACTCTAAGAACAAAAGAAAGTTACACCTTATGTAAAAATTAATATGGCTACTGTTTTAAAAGTTTAAGTATAGAAGGAATGTGCAGACATGTGCAGTGTATATTATAGAGGGGGTAAAAGAAATGCAAACGAAACATGCTACTTAATTAAAATCCTATTAGGGCTCCAAAGGAGCCACAATAGACTGTATTTTCTTTTTCAGCTCTCTGTGTGTTTTGGAAGCAAGAGTTAAAAGTAATCAAAACTCTGGTAAAAAGGTAATTGTGTTCCTTTTAAGACAGAGTCTCTGAGCTCTGCTGATGGCTTTGAATCCAAAAGCCAAGCCTGTGTTGATGCAAATTACCTAACTGATAAAGTATCAGAGGGGTAGCCGTGTTAGTCTGAATCTGTAAAAAGCAACAGAGGGTCCTGTGGTACCTTTAATACTAACAGAAGTATTGGGAGCATAAGCTTTCATGGGTAAGAACCTCACTTCTTCAGATGCAAGTAATGGAAATCTCCAGAGGCAGGTATAAATCAGTATGGAGATAACGAGGTTAGTTCAATCAGGGAGGGTGAGGTGCTCTGCTAGCAGTTGAGGTGTGAACACCAAGGGAGGAGAAACGGCTTCTGTAGTTGGATAGCCATTCACAGTCTTTGTTTAATCCTGATCTGATGGTGTCAAATTTGCAAATGAACTGGAGTTCAGCAGTTTCTCTTTGGAGTCTGGTCCTGAAGTTTTTTTGCTGTAAGATGGCTACCTTTACATCTGCTATTGTGTGGCCAGGGAGGTTGAAGTGTTCTCCTACAGGTTTTTGTATATTGCCATTCCTGATATCTGACTTGTGTCCATTTATCCTCTTGCGTAGTGACTGTCCAGTTTGGCCAATGTACATAGCAGAGGGGCATTGCTGGCATATATAACATTGGTGGACGTGCAGGTGAATGAGCCGGTGATGTTGTAGCTAGTCTGGTTAGGTCCTGTGATGGTGTTGCTGGTGTAGATATGTGGGCAGAGTTGGCAGATGTAAAGGTAGCCATCTTACAGCAAAAAAACTGTATAATTCTTGGGGGAAAAGTGTTTTAAAAGAATGGAAGTGTTAGCAACCTTCCAATAGACAAATGTAAATGTAAGGCAAGTACTGTGTTTACAAAAGGTAAAAAGGTAACATAGTTCCTAAAACAAACAAAAAGGCAATGTGGGAAACCGACCCATTCATACTATACACGCAAATGGGAACATGTTAAGAATTGCCACTGCAGAAAGACATAACTGCTTACCATTGGTATAATATATTTTCTGAATGGTCTCCCACAACTACTGGCATACTAATGTTACTAACCCTAATTGTTTTTGGTTTTAAATTGTATGTGTTTAATTGTAATGTTTGAAATGGGCTGTTGGATAAAACAAATGTATGCAAAGCTAGAGCTACAGGCCCAAATCACCTCCCTGTATTTTCTATTACGCGAACTAAATAAGAAGTGACACTGGCGATTAATAATCTTAGTGTCAAAAGGGGGATATGTAGGAGCAGGATTTTATAATGTCCCATAAGAATTAATATAGGATTTGATTTCATCCTATCAGCCACCCTTTTTGAATAGCAGAAAGGAATGACAGACCAGAACAATCCTTATGACTGATTATGGTCACCCTTTTGTTTTAGAAAAAGTTATAATGTCTACTGTGGTTTCCTATATGTCTTACAAAGTTGGCCTCTAGTTAAATATACGTTTCTTTGTTTTAAGGTTTAGTGAGTAAGAAACAGGATTCTCTATTGTGTCTATGTTAAATAGATTAGAGGAACATTGAAGGCCAGGGTCTCAATGTAAATTGTCTTGGTTATTGATTGTAAAACTTAGCAAGGTTTAATTTGCAATGCCTTTTTGCTCGATATAAAATACTACTGTTTGTATTCTCAATCTGTGTGAATAAGGAATGTATGCATCAGGAAAAGATAAGATGTGAAGGCCATTGTTATAGCCAGAGTCAAGGAAGAAGAAGTAAAGAGACTTAAAGGACGTCAAAGAATCATCAGTACTGCTTACTATCCAGATGGCTGTTAAACTGTCTGGCATCACAGTGTGAATACATGCTTTGCAGTGTAAGAAGGCACCACCCCCAGCAAACCAATCATCACCTCAGGACGACGCAGAGTCAATTTTGACTCCAGAAGAAGACGTAGAGGAACAGCCTGCAATACCTTACCATCTACGCTCTCGTAAGGGTTGCCAGAAGCAGACGAGGACCTAAAGCAAGGCCCCCAAAGAAGCAGTAGTGAGCCTAGCGCCTGCTGCCTGGTGGATGTAAAACCGTGACTGCAGTTCCCTCAGTTGAGGTTGTCAGAATCAGAAGGGCCTTGCCTCCAACATGCGCCTCTGGTGGCGCCTGTTCCTCCTCTGCTGGTGTCTTAAGGTCTGGGGAGTCCACAATGACAATTCTTTTATCCAGCAGCAAGTGTGGATAGCTCAGACCCTTAATATTTCTAATTGCTGGGTCTGCAGCCACATCCCAGCCCACTCTCAAGCTGGTGTTCCTGTCCTGGCAATCCCACTTAATTCTCCAGACCTCACTGGAGGACCTCGTCTGTTTAACAAAACATGGAACAATAATGACACTTGGGAAGCAGTGGGAATAAATGTATCTAAATGGATAAGTGTGATGGAGGGAAAAGGTCATTGGTGTTGGGTGTGTAATGGACAGGGCTGGATCTGGGAAAAAGCCGTTGCCTTCAGCATATTGTGGCCAATGGTGTTTGGGATTATTCGAATAAAACTAAAAAGTGGCAGGCTGGGTATGGGGATATGAATTTTTTCTTGACCTGAGGATCAAACAGAAAAAAATCAATTTCATGTTCCCCCTACAGAAACCTTAGTGAAAACAATACAATCTTTCAACACCACGCAAAAAGGTTACAAGCAGTAGTTGAAATAATGGCAAATGAAATTGGAGAGAGTTTAAAAAACCCTGGCCAAAGAAACAGGGGTGATCCGACAGATGGCCCTCCAAAACCGTCAGGCATTGGACATTGTGCTGGCGGCCAAAGGAGGGACCTGTGCTCTCATTGGAAAAGAATGTTGTGTGTTCATACCTGACGACACCAATGAGGTAATAGATCGTGCTAGTCACTTAGAACAAATCGCATATCTTCCCCATGAAGAGCTGAGTTCTTTATGGAAGTGGCTAAGTAACCTGTTCAATTTCTCTGGCATAGGAAACTGGTGGTTTCAGGGGGCCCTGACTATCTTGTTTGAAATCTTAATGATTTTTGTATTTTTCAGCTAATCTCCTGTTGTATCCAGAATTGTGTAAGGTATGCCATCCAAGTGACTGCCTCAAAACAGAGTGCTAATATGATGATTTTGAAATATCACTGATGAACGAAGAGATAAAGAACAATTAATATGTGGAACCCAGTAATTGTTGGTCTTTGCGTAAGCTTGACCAAAAGGAGGGATTGTGAAAGTGAAATGAATTATATTAAAGAAACAGAATGAATTAAAGAATGCTGTATGTACCTTTAAGTAGAAATGCTGCAAGCCAGGGGCAGGAAAGCAGACATTAACTGCTTAATGAATTGCCCCACTTAAGGGCAATTGGTGAAGCATTAGCCTTAGATAGATAAGAGTTAAGGAAGCAGGATATGCATATTGTGCCCTATGCAAATTTTACAAACTATGAGTCCTGAGTCTAACTTTGACACAAGCTAACAACATATGGTTGCAGTGCTCATTTGATGCACCTCCTAGCCAAAGGACTCAGTGTTCCAGAAATAAAGGCTAATATTCTTGAAATTGCAAAATACTTCCGTAATAACCACTTTGCAGCGGCTGCAGAAGTAAGGGTGGCCTGGTATATGGTGTATTGCCACCTTTCTGCACTGCTGCTGTGGCTTGTGGTACCTGATGCTCAGCATGTGGCTCAAGGCGGGCTTTGTGCTGTCACATGGGGGCTGTATCTTGCCAGAGCCCATGGCCCTCCTGGCTCACCCAGAGCGCCATTTCAGATTTTGGGGGGGGGGGGGGGGGGAGAATTAACTGAAAAATACAATGCATCCGAAGAAGTGGGCTGTAGTCCACGAAAGCTTATGCTCTAATAAATTTGTTAGTCTCTAAGGTGCCACAAGTACTCCTGTTCTTTTTGCGGATACAGACTAACACGGCTGCTACTCTGAAACCTGTATCTAATTGTTATATAAAGAAAAAATATATACAAACTCCAGTGAAAGCCATGTTTAAAGTTTATGTGCAAAATTAGAATAAGGAGATACTACAGCAAAATATTCCCAATCCCAAATCTTGAGGTATCAGTGCTAGAGCTTTAACACAGATATCAGAAACACACGTTTGATACTTTGTACACTATCTTTATTAGAAATACATAAAAATAAATAAAATCTGCTTAAAATCTGTGTTGCTGCCATTATCTACTCTATTTTAGTCAACTGTTTTTCACTAAAAACAATTTTAACATATGTGATTAAGGGTTTTTTCCTCTTATTAAGAAAGGGAAATTTTCTAATTATTTTGGCATTTATGTTTACCGATCACAGTCTTGTATGTGACTCACTAACATTTGATTCCATCATTGCCATTGGTATCATAGTTGGAACTGCATTTATTTTCATGCAAAATTTTAAGTTATTTTACAGATATAACTAAAAATACAATTTGAAAATAAGCAACCTTCATCTATCCAGTGTCTAAAGTTGTGTTTAGCTAATGATTTTTAACACTAAAACTGCTAAGGTTAGTACAAGCTAAAGTTACATTCTAGAAGGATACTATTATTTGATTGCACCACTTTAAATAATGAATGACAAAGCAAAATATGATAATAAAAGTAATAATGATAATTACTCCAGCCAGGACAGCTTAGGCATTTTAGAACTCACTACTCAAAGAATTAAATTTAAGCATGAGAGAGAAATAAAATTATAAAATGCACAGACCAGTCAAAAAATTAAAACAAACAGCACTTTGGACAAATAAAATTACAGAGAACATATATGCATTACAGGAAGTACCAACAAGTAACAACAATATAAGTATGTGTTGGGAAGTGAGTGTGAAAGAGAGAGCGTGTGTGAGCTGGGGGAGTGTGAGACCATGCACCGCCCCTTTAAGGCCTGGTCCCCACTAAGCCCCCACTTCGGACTAAGGTATGCAAATTCAGCTACGTTAATAACGTAGCTGAATTCGAAGTACCTTAGTCCGAACTTACCGCGGGTCCAGACGCGGCAGGAAGGCTCCCCCGTCGATGCCACGTACTCCTCTCGGCGAGCTGGAGTACCGGCGTTGACGGCGAGCACTTCCGGGATCGATCCGGGATCGATTTATCGCGTCTTAACCAGACGTGATAAATCGATCCCAGAACATCGATTGCCTGCCGCCGGACCCTCCGGTAAGTTAAGACATACCCTAAGAGAGCAACACTCAACAGCCTGAAGGAAAGCTCCTTCAGACACAGCAGCAGCCGCTCGCAGCGCCATCCCTCTCTTGGTGATCCCTGTCCTCACACACCCCACTCTGCAGAGATGGAGTACATGGGCTGGGGGGAGGAGGGGGGAGGGACACCCTGACAACAGCACACACACCCCGTACAGCAAACGAGAAGCTCCCAGGAGCAGTTGGCCAGGGACAGCTCCAAGGCAGGGGGCAGTGCCGTGGGGCTGCAGATGCCAGCAAAGCAGCAGGAGGAGGAGTACCTCTCCTCCGGAGGTGCCCCGTTTATAAAAGCTCCCTGGGCTTTTGCCCAGTTTGCCCCTACGTAAGGCCTGCCGTGCTGTGGAGTTTCCAAGGAACTGCTTCAACATGGACTGGAATGGAGAAGACAGACTTGAAGAGCCAACCCCATAAAATTGAGACTAATGCTAGAAGATGAAGGGCTTGATACCCAGCCACTGAGTTCAGTGAAAAGAACGTCAAATTGATTCACAGACTGGTCTTCTCATCTTCAAGGGCTTTAGTGGACATCACTAACTTAAGTTAATCAAGAGTCTATGTTAACCAACTTATATTTTATGCACTTGTGTTAGTCCTGCTTCTTTGGAGAAGCCTTTCAAGCAGCTGTCTTTCCTGGAGCCTGACTGACACTGCAGAGTAGCTCAGGACTCACAAGAAGAAAATGGAAATGCTTCAGGTGGCTGGTATTACAAACATTATTAGGACAAAGAAAAGAAAGCCCTTGACAGTCAGCTCAGATTAGTCCAAAAGTATCTTCGACTTTTTAAATACAGAAAATAGATTGCATTTATAGGATGTTTCCACCAAAATGCAGACAACATCACTTCAACATTTTCTAGTTTTCCACTGGCTTCATCTTCATGGGTGGATCTGTGAACAATATTTGCACTAGTGTGCACTAACTGCACTAGTGTGCACTAGACTGACCATTTGTATTCATCTGCCTTGAAGATACATTTTAAAATCACTGCATAAGGAAGGCCAAACCTTCAGACTCTCATGCCATCAGTACAGCCAAGTCCCCATGTCCTATGCAGCTAAAGACCTAAATATGCAGTAAGAATGCTGGATTTATGCCATACTACCTACCCCAAACCTGCTTACTTCTCTGTTTCTCCCCTCTCTATGCCCCTAGTCCAATCCACTACACCATGTATTATTTATTTTTATATTCAATTCAGTCCATTTTATGCTGCCCCCAAACGTTCAATGTGCTGCAGATTTTTTGTTGACAAAGATAACTGTATCACTGAATTTGCCTGGGAAAAGCTGGAGGATTCAATAATTCGATAGAGGACACTTGGCTATAGGAACTGAGACATTTTGGAGCTGTCCCCAAGAAGCAGTTAAGGTTTCTGGGATTGAGGAAGGAATACTTCTCTTCTTTCCATCCCCATTTTAGGCAAGAGCGGTGGTGACTTTCAACTTAGAGAAAGGGATGTTTGAATTACTTATTACCTTCTCCAGCAAACACTGACAGCGACTACCTACCTCACTGCATTGTGTCACAAACACAAATGGCCAGGGTGGGCCAAGGGTCTGAAGTGGCACCAAGCTGGCTGGTTCTTGCTCACATGCTCAGGATCTAACAATGCTATATGTGGCAGTTACGTTGGAGGTTTTCCACCTTTCTCTAAAGCATGTGGGTGCAGGTCACTTGCCCGGGTTATCTGGGTATATCTCACTTAACCATGTCCTTACCACTGCAAGGGCCTCTGCCTTTCAGGCACCTCTGTCCTATTCTCTCCCTGTGGCACATCTCGTTAGTCTCCTGTGAGCTGTAATACTTTGGTCTAATTTCAGTTGCTGGGTTTAATGTGTGGCTGCTGGGGGGGTGGTGATATACAGAGTAGATGATCCAGCGGTCCCTTCTGGCCTTAAGTTCGCTGACTAAATATCTACCACTATATCCAACAACAATGGATAAGCATTAGCTTAGTTCTGCTAAAATGATCTGTAGTGAAACAGTAAATGGTGACATTTAAATTGTCATCATTAGGTTCCTGTGTCAACTGCCCATTGAGGTAAATGGAAGCCATTCACCTCTATCATCCCATCCCATTCACCAACACTTCCCACTCTGACTTGAAGTGGATTTGGCCCATTCTCCGTGACGTGTTTGGAAATGTGGGCAATAAGTAATTTTGATATTAAGGGGACAATAAGAGGAGTAGGTCCAAAATCTGACTCCCTCATGACCTTCCACCTGTTTGCAAGATCCATGTAATTTCTTGAGATGAGATTATTTTTCTCAAACCAGATGATTCAATGGTGCATTGGCTGGTTGGTTTTTTAGGAGAAAAAAAGTTATAGCTCAACACAGCCAACCATTCAACAACAAGGCTAGTCTGCATGCAGGATGTCAGAAAAAGAAGACTTCAGTTTTAAGGTTCCAAGCATTGTTTTGGGGATGGGGGGGAAGAGAACAGATTCCCAGCAGTTTTGCGATGAGATAAATCAGAGTCAGGCATTTTTCTAAGTACTAATAAATTTTTCCTTGTGATTGAAGAAAAAAAAAAAAAAAGGTATACATGTTGTATTTCTATAGCATCTTCTATCCAAGCTCCCCATAGTGCTTTAAAAACTATATAAATACTGGAATTCCTTCATAGAGCATTGAAATGCAACCAGGTCTTTGGTGAACTGTAAGGCGAAGGGGGAATTTTGGCTTAAAAACACAGGGGCAAACTTTTAGGATCTTCAGTGTCCATGTGCACACACAGGATCTAAGGCCCAAATCCTCAAAGATATTTAGGTGCCTAACTGCCACTGCTTTCAAAGGGAGGATCTGGTTAGGTCCCAAACCCGCAAACGCTTACGACTAATTATAGTGCATAGTACCATGAGTAGACCGATTCTTCAATCGAAGTAGGAGTAAAAGTGTTTTCAGGATTGATCACTTAGGGCTTGAACCTTGCAAGATGCTGGGATTCTGGCTCTGATCCAGCCAAGCACTTAAGCACATACTTAATTTTAATCACGATTAGTCTATTGGTTTTAAAGGGACTACTTAAGTACTTAAAGCTAAGTACATGTTTAAGTGCTTGGCTAGATTGGGGCAAAGGTGCTCAGCATCTTGCAGACTCGAGTTCTTAGCTTTCAACGGTGTCATCCAAAAGACCTATATATATAGTACATTTCATGGGAGTTATTTTATTTGGAAGATTGAAGGGTTGAGTTTGACCCTGCTGGAATCTGAACTTTATGGTTACAGATAGTGTGGAGTATATCTAACATAGTACACACAGGCCTGATTCAGTTTCCCCTGGAAACTGATTCCAGCTGTCTTCATTTGTAGCTGATCACATCTTATGTCAGTAGGCAATTTCCAAGCTACTAACTGTGGTCAGAGCATGATGATGTCAGCATACATCCGCCTAAGTTTGTACATTGCTTGTGTGTGTGCACACTTGGCAGCTTGCGTCATACTCATTAGGAGTGTTTGTGTGGATGTAAAGTGCAGTGCACCACAGGTTAGTATCCCAGTGTGCCACGTGCCACCATCCAGTGCATTGCCTTTTGGGAAATTTTTGCATGGGTTGGTGGGATAGAAATGACATACCCAGGGATCTAGGAGCTAGGGATTAAGTTCCCAGCATTCAACTTTCGCCATCCCATAATGCCATCCATATCCCATAATTTTCACACTTTTTAAAATCTCACAAACCCATGCAGCATTTTTCCATCTCCGCTACTTCTGACAGAAGCATGGAGCCTGCAGAGCTCTGCACTATTCTCATGAACGTTGAAAATACAGGATGCATAATTCTCCTGTACTTGCAGACCTGCAGGAAGTACCACAACAACTGGGGACATGAGGATGTCTTCAAGGACAGTTTGCTGAGGGACATAGCAAAAAATTCAAGGTTGTTGGTAGCATTCACAGAGCTGCCTTCTGGGCCCTAGAAATGAGCCCTGACAAGTGGGATCGCATTGTAACGCAGGTATGGGATGACAAGCAGTAGCTACGCAACCTTTGGATTCCTGAAGGTAGTTTTATTGTGTCGCTGTAACAGGGTGCTTATGTCGGCCAGAGGCAGATTTGAGCACAGACACATGCACAAATAGGTCTGTGCAAGGTGATTTACATCAATGTAACTTGGTAGTACAGACCAGGCATGGGCAGTCCCTCCATTGATTTCAATGGAACGAGTCACAGAGTAACAGATTACTCATCATGAGACAGGATGGCAGAATCTGTCCCTAAATAAGAACCAGGTACATTCAGAACACACGTTTCTTCAACATAACCTTTTACACCTGATCTGTACTATTCTATACTTTTTATAACCGGTGTCAGGCCACATACATGCTACAGCATCAGAGGAGGTTAATTTAGACGAACCTGTATC
The DNA here is from genome assembly GCF_011386835.1 of Chrysemys picta bellii. Lineage (NCBI taxonomy): Eukaryota > Metazoa > Chordata > Testudines > Emydidae > Chrysemys > Chrysemys picta. The sequence goes on along the minus strand of NC_088796.1, from coordinate 12,783,505 downwards.
AGCATTCAGTTCCTCTAGCAGACCTCTGGTCCTCCAGGTAGCTCCTGTGTCCTGGTTTCCTACAGAATTATTGTGCTCTTGAACTACTGCAGCCGCCAATAGATTGTCCACATTTACCACTTCAGAGTCAGAGTTTGTGTCCGATATATCATAATGAGCTACAACTGGAGGTCCATCTGAGGAGGAAAGGAAAAGCAATGGACATAAGATGAATGCATGTTGTGAAAGACACTTTTAAAACAAACCTCTAGCTCTAGAATCATCACATCTTCCTAAATACGTCCTCAAGGAACAGTCAGAGTCACGTAGGATAACGATTAAATTTCAACTGGAGGAAGGAAGTCTGACACCAGAGGCATTTTAAGTTTTGCATAAATAGAAAAGATACAGAATAACCATTCATTTAAGCTTGCCCTCTCATATCTGCTAATTACATATTATACTTTACATTAACCCAGCAACATTCTCCATATTTAACAATGTTACATTTATAACACTAAAACGGATAAGTTTAAGGAAAGAAATAATATTCTGAATGACGGGACATTAAGTATGGCAAGAGAAAATGTTTATGGAATTGTACCCAATTCAAATGACAACTTACATTTTTTAGGGGTTAATTTGGATAAAACTAACTACTTTTTTTTTGTAACTGATCAAACTACAATACATCTAACACCAGGCAAGTTTCCTTACATAAAATCCACCTGCCAAGGACACTGGCATTTGTCAAAACTGCAGTGGCTTTTTTCATATACAAGTGCAAAAAAAGGTAAAAATATACACGTGCATAATACCCTTTCAGGCAGAGTTTTCTCTTAAAAGCAAAGCATAGCGACAAGTATGCTTTTAGCACAGTGTTTTCACAGTATGAATCTACTACCACCAAGGGGTGGGGGGGTGAGGGGAAAGATATAAACTTTCAGGATTTTGCAGCAAGAAGAAGTTTTTTTGGGGGGGCGGGGGGGAGGGCGTGTTTTTGCTTTGCTTTGTTTTCTTGCATAGCGGTGGGCACCATATGCCAAATGCCCATTTTCTTTCCTTGAGGGATGAAAATAACATGTAGCTTGAGGGGGTATCAGAAGCAGCCCATCCTCAAAATAAAATCAAATTCAATTTAAAGGGTCATATGGAAGCAGAAGAATAAATAAATATCATTAAGAAAGTCCCCATTTTCATTCAAAAAAGCCTGCGTCCCTTAATAGCTCTAATTAACTGATCTAGACAGTTTTGAAGGCATTGTAAACGATGAAATCTTCGCTCCATTGAAATCAACTGTAAAACTCCCATTGACTTCAACAGGGCCAATATTTCCTCCAAAGGAATCATGCCTTTGAGTGGCACATGTACAAATATCTGGACCAAGACTCGGCCGATGTCAGCATAGCATAGCTTTTATTTGCAGTAGGAATAGGATACATTGACAAGGCTACTACTACTTTTGTCGTATAGAACCTTCTAAATTATAAAACAACTAAAATACAAATAAAAAAAGCAGTTCTCTAAAAGAAACATTTGTTTCAGGAAACTCCGGCTTATTTAGGGGCATAACATGAAAAGTGTTTGGCACTGAAGAAAAAAAGATCATGTATGCTTAAAACTTGGGTCACTGCACGACTTATTCCACCAGAGCATGTTTTGTTTTTAACTTATTCCTTCAGAAAATCATCCAACACAACAATTTTAAAGAATTCTTATTCTGCAGTTAGCAACCCACTTCACTAAAGCACAATATTATGAAGGAATCTTGCTTAAACTGTGCTGAAGATCAGTTCTGCAACCTGACATGAAAAAAATCACAGACCATTTCAAGTCAGAATGGCCCCCCAACATCAGTTTCATAAAACAAAGTTGTTACATTACAAATTCAAAACAGACCCAACATAAAAATAAATGGATAGTTAAATGCCAATGTATAAAAGAGCAAATATGTCACAACATGAAATACTGATGATTATTACTGGGAAAAAAATCCTGATGACTAGTAGAAAGACAACTGTTTTCTTTTAAAAAGGCAAATCCAAAGTACAAGATTACCAACTTTATGATTAAATTGGTTGTTTTTGAAGTTTTTTTTTGCACATTTTAGACTAAATTACATGCAGAATTTACAATATAATTGAATGATGCAAAGGCATATTTTCACAGTTTTATCATCAGAGTTCAGTGTGATATGGTATCAATATATTGTGTGATCTATAAAAATAAATACTTGAGTGCAGAAGATACGAGGGTCAAGTACAATATTGACTATTTGACCATGTTTTCAGTAAGAACGTTATCTAAAATTTAAGGAGCTGTGTATAAATCCTTCAATGTTTGGTTTCTCTTTTGGTTATTACTAATCTTTCTAAGAGTAGAAGCCAAATTTAAATTAAGTAGGCATGTCTACACGAGTCAAATTATAGTTGGAAAATGGCATCAAAAGTCTCAAGTCAAAATTGTACCACTCCTACATGTATAATCATGCAAAAATGTATAATAAATGTATATACATGCAGAGTGATATTCTCTTCACCTACCCATAGAAATAACGTGTGTGAAAGTCTTCATCAGTAGGAAATACAAGCATAAACTTGTTATCTGTAGCTCCACTCTTGTATCTTCCACACTTCCAAACAGCACACCTTATAACTTAGCTTAAATTTAGTATACATCAAACAGACAAATATCTTCAATATAATTTACATTACTGTACAGTAATTTTGTCAATTTGACAGCTACAATTAAAGGATCTTTAAAATCCACATAATCACAAGCGGACTATTTACAAATCATCCACAAAAAGAGAGAGATTTTTGCTTTTCTCAGTCTTGCCTTTCAAAATCAGATTTGGAAACAAAAGCTGCCGTGAATATCAGGGCTATCTAAACCTATCATCAGTGAATGACTGATTACGCCAACTTAATGACTGCAAGACTGGAGCAAAACCCTGAGACTGTCAGCATGCGTGAAGCTAGAATATACACCTTATTGAAAAACTGTGATGCCCTTTTAAAAAACAAAACAAAAACAACCAACCCAAGACTTTCTCCTTAAAAAGAACTCTAGAAGGACTAGAGCACTTAGAAGATTTGTACAGCAATATGTAGCATTTCCCCCCTTGGTAGCCGTTTTAAATCCAGTTCATATTGGCACAGACTGAAAGTTGCTGCAATCGGATAGCTGTCAGTGGCCTATGTTAAAAGAGCTGATGTTTTCAGTCTGATTTCCTAGGAGACAGACATACACATGACCAAAGCCACCATTACAAATGGAATCCTTGATGGCAACCTTGACGAACTCCATGCCCTCATCCATGGCAAGGAACAGGGCAACATGGGGAAGCTAACAGTGTTACTGTCAGTGCTGCACTTCTTTCAAACGGATAAAAAGAATTCTGTAGGTTAGGGCTGTCAATTTGGCATTTGCCATCACAATCTGGATAAAGAAAAAGTTATGGGCTAGATCCTGCGGTGCAGCTGATAAGCACAAAGGGTGACATTAGTGCACCCTCTGCAAAGGGACAAAAGATCTATGCACTATTTAAATCTCCCTTACACTTTATATTGAGGGCTGAGGCCCAGAACCTCAAAGGTATTTAAGCTCCTAACTCCCATTGATTTCAATGACCAAAGAACAGCTCTGTGAAACTTGAAAGCTTCTCTCTTTCACCAACAGAAATTGGTCCAATAAAAGATATTACCTCACCGACTTTCTCTCTCTAATATCCTGGGACCAACATAGATGCACCACCACTGCAAATACCCATTTCAATTGAAGTCGGAGCACAAGTACTTTGAGAATCTGGGTCTTACTGCATTGGCCTTGTGTTGGTTCTCTGCACAAGGGCAAAGTTCACCCAGACTGGAGATTGAGGGTGCGTATGAAGCTCTTGCACTAGGTTAGGGCAGCCTGGCGGATATGATTCAGCTGCAGCCAAAACTGAACCCAAAAACTGGCACAGTATGAGATGTCCTGGCCACATCCCCTTTCCTTCAAGCTGGCTCTCTTTTCCCAGCAGAAGTGGGAGTTGCATAAGGGCTCCCATGCTAGCTCCACACCACTGGTGGATTCCCCCCACCTCCTCCTTACAAACCAGTTACGCCAGCTTTAAGGCCAGTTTACACTAGTGGTGCAATGCAAAACTACAATATAGCACCAGAAAAATCAGGACATCAGAACATAAGAACGGCCATACTGGGTCAGACCAAAGGTCCATCCAGCCCAGTATCCTGTCTACCGATAGTGGCCAATGCCAGGTGTCCCAGAGGGAGTGAACCTAACAGGTAATGATCAAGTGATCTCTCTCCTGCCATCCATCTCCACCTTCTGACAGAGGCTAGGGACACAATTCCTTACCCATCCTGGCTAATAGCCATTAATGGACTTAACCTCCATGAATTTATCTAGTTCTCTTTGAAACCCTGTTATAGTCCTAGCCTACACAACCTCTTCAGGCAAGGAGTTCCACAGGTTGACTATGTGCTGTGTGAAGAACAACTTCCTTTTATTTGTTTTAAACCTGCTGCCCATTAATTTTATTTGGTGGGCCCTAGTTCTTATATTGTGGGAACAAGTAAATAACTTTTCCTTAATCACTTTCTCCACACCACTCATGATTTTATATACCTCTATCATATCCCCCCTTAGTCTCCTCTTTTCCAAGCTGAAAAGTCCTAGCCTCATTAATCTCTCATATGGGACCCATTCCAAACCCCTAATCATTTTAGTTGCCCTTTTCTGAACTTTTTCTAATGTCAGTATAGCTTTTTTGAGATGAGACCACCACATCTGTAAGCCGTATTCAAGATGTGGGTGTACCATGGATTTATATAAGGGCAATAAGATGTCCTGGCCACGTCCCCTTCCTATTGACTCTAGGTAGGGAATAACAATTAACTTTACTGAAGAAAAATTCTGTTTTTATTACAAATATCCTTATGAAAAGGATGAAAGAAACAAATTCAACCCTCTTACTTTTTCCAGTTTTCTCACAAGAATTAGGCTACTCTTTCGAAGGAGTGGATTGACTAAAGGGAATTCAAAAAGGCACAGAGTAATTAAAGCAGACTCTCGCACAATCAGAAATGATATTCCACATGAGAGAAACAGGAAGATTTTTAGTCAGCTGACAAAAGCTAAACAATTTTTTTCTCTTTAAAAAAATCAGACTTATTGAGACTCAATTTAGGAGAAATGCTTAAAAAGCTAAGTTGGTGGAAAGCTTAAATCCATGATTAATGCAATAAACACACGGGAAAAGACAAGTCTGAAAGTTAACATACATCAGCAGCAAAATACAGCTGTTGACATTTAATATTAATGCTGCAAAAAACAGAGACCATTTTTTTCCTTTCAAAGGCAGAGGCCATCCCTGGCATAAAAACATCAAGGGTCTGAGTCTGTTCTCACCTACACTGATGTAAATCAGAATTGTCTACAGCAGCGTCAATGGAATTTCAACCAGTGTAAAAATCAGGCTCAGGCCTCAATTGTCAAATTTTTATATTTTTAAGTTTGCAATATAGTTAGTTCACTATCTCACTCATGTTTACTAATCAGTTATAGTGCCGCTCTCCCTGCTGGACCCCAAAACACTTTGGGCCAAATTCAGCCACCCTTGCTCTCTAAGTCCCGCTGAAATGGTACTGAGCCTGAGCAAGGGTGGCAGAATTAAAATTTCAGTGGTGGGTGATGATTGTTGTATATAAAATTCAGCCTCTTTGTGATGAAACCTAACAGCTGTATATCGACACATATAATACTGTAGGAATTTAGGACAGGAAGCAAACACTAACTAACTAATGCTGTAGGGAGAATTTAGCCACTACAGTTTTTATATATAAAACAGGTAAAACAATCTCTCAAAGTGCTTTTCATCAGCAGATCTCAAATCGCTTTATAAAGGATGTAAGCATCATTATCTCCATCTTATAGAGGCACTATAAGAACTGAGGCCCACAGCCGTGACTTGCCCAAGGTCAACCAGCAGCCAAGCTAGGAATAGGTTTCCTGAGTCCTAGTCGATCGCTCCAATCAGGATGCTGGAATAGTTCTAAACAGTAAATTACTAATGGTTAAAAAAATTAGCTTCAGAGTATTTTTTTTTTAAACAAAAATTTAAAAAAAGTGACAGAAGTAGGAGAGGCACTCTGTTAATGGCAAACCAATAAAGATAAGACTTCTTTTATTCTAGCAATACTTTTGGATCTTATTTATGGGTACTCATAATGCTTTGTAGTATTTGAACTGCATTACCCCACAACAGAGGTTTAATTTTTTTGTATCTATCATGTGAGAATATTAAAAAATTTAAAAGAAAAAACCCGCAAGAATAAAAGGTCAAATTCTGCTCTCATTTATATCTGGTATAAATCCAAGGTAACTTCGTTTACATCCATGGAGTTACACCAAAATTTAAAAACAGTGGAATTTCATAGATTTATAGTTTTTAAGACCAAAAGGTCATTAGAATCATCTAGTTTGACATCCTGCATAACATAGGTTATGCTTAAGAATATTGCCCCACATGACTTGCAAAATTAATTTTAGGCAATATATACTAATACCTCTGACTCCATAGAAGGATTTTTTTTTTTAAGGTAAAGAGTTTGGACTGGATAGATACTTTTTTTGTTTTAAAAAACACAATACAAGTTTGATATTACTCAAGACATGAGTCAGAACAACAGTTTCATAACACATGCATGGTTCAAGTGGCATTGAACCAGACTAGCTGAACAATAAAATGATTCCCAAACAAGAGGAAAAAAATCTTGCCCATTGTCTATAATTTAGTAACAAGAAACATTTTATTACTATTTATATTTATTCATTCTAGGTTACAGTAGTTACATTTCAAAATGTACAGGGTTAGGCAAAAGATACACACTGTGAATACAATAAAAACAATAGTGAAACTACATTCTCCCTAAAATCATAAAGCGAACAAAAATTACTATTGAAATTAGTGTTTTTCATATTTTTCCTTCATTTAATAAGATAATTTAATTTACACCATGGCAACAAAATCAGAAGAAAAGTAGATAAGTATCTGTTATGAGATTGGATTCAAGATCATTTTAAGATACTATGCCCAGATGTTCAAGCTTTGTAGATCAACATTCATACTTTCAGGCTATTTGATGGCTAGATGGAAAATATCTTTTTTGGGGGGTGGGGGGGATAAAGTCACTTAGTTGTGCTCTGAATAAAGGCACATGGAACATGGCTATGTCCTGAAGATTCAGGAAATGGTGCATATTGTTTTACAGTGCATGTTTATCTTCTGATGGTATGTTCTGTTTCTATTGTTATTGCATTGTGAGCTAAACATTACAAAAACTGAATGTCCAAGCACTCTAGCTGGCCAGTCTGTAAACTTCCATCTGACCTTTTGAGTCCCTTTCAGCCAACGAAACTATTTTCCATGTGCCCTCATTTTCCCAAGCTAATACTACATGGGATTAATAGAATTTGTAAAAAACACACAGAAGTGGGTTTTTGTTACTTCACTTTTTGCTAGGTACTGTCCACCTTTATCAATCAGCCTGAATATTTAGCTTATACAGTACATATACAGCACTCTCATTCTAATGATTTCTTGTAACTGTAGTGTCATGTTGCAGACCTTTGTTATGCTGAATCTAATCAAGCATCCACTTAGAAGCCTGACCTGCAGACCTTATTCATGCAAATGCCCCATTAAGGTCAATGGGAGTTTTCCTTGAGTAAGAACTGCAGGATTAGCTCCATCGTAATTAAAAATAAGATTTGAATACTGGTTCCATGGAAATCCACTTTTTTCCACTGACTTCCATGAAACCAGGATTTCACTCTGTGTTAAAATGGCCAGTAGAGACATACAGTATGTGATAAAGTTATATATTGTCTTTTCCTGTAACAACAAAATCATTTAAATAAATTTAAGGTTGTAACAACTGCCACAAATAATCCCAGAAAATTTTAGGTTCAGATTGATAATCCATCCTTAGCTTTAGCAGCTCTGAAAAATAACCAAAATATTCCTTTCATAGACATTAAATAATATTAGACAAAAAATAGTATTTCTGACAATCATTTTTTACCTAACATTGTTACGAGTCACACTGAGGATCAGTATAAGTGAAAGGTATTGGGCAAAATATTTTTCCTCTATTGTCTCAGGGGTTGTCTACACTTGAAATGCTACAGCATTGCGCTTCAGTGTAGACAATACCTACGCTGACGGGAGGGGTTCTCCTGTCACTGTAAGTAATCCACCTCCACAAGAGGTGGTAGCTAGGCTGATGGAAGAATTCTTCCATCAACCTAGCGCAGTCCACAAAGAGATTTAGGTCGGCTTAACTCTCAGGGATATGGATTTTTCACATCCCTGAGCTTTGCATCTAGATCAACCTAATTTTCTAGTAAAAAGCAACAAAGTGTCCTGTGGCACCTTACAGACTAACAAATGTATTGGAGCATAAGCTTTCGTGGGTGAATACCCACTTCGTCAGCATCTGAATACCCACGAAAGCTTATGCTCCAATACATTTGTTAGTCTATAAGGTGCCACAGGACTCTCTGTTGCTTTTTACAGATCCAGACTAACACGGCTACCCCTCTACTAATTTTCTAGCATAGACCAGACCTCGATTTCTTTACTTTGTGAATCTGACAGCACTTTTTGTGTAGTCAGTTTCATGCTTTCACCTATGGAGTCCCAATAGCCAGTCAGTTTCAGGTATTGCACCTGGCCAGAGTCCTTCTGTGAGTTTTGTGGTTTTACTATCACATTTTCCTATTTATTTTAACAAAAATATTCTCTCACATGTTGCTTTGTGACTACACAAACAGGGAAAACTGTCTGTCTCTTTTAAAATGACTAGTTTTCAAGTTGATGTCTCTCTAATAAAATATCTATTAATTAAAATACTAGAAGAACTCTTCCAATGGCATTCAGCTCATGTAAATGTATGTTTAAGAAAGTTTATGAACTTTATGAACAAAGAGGCAGATTCAGGCCTTGGATGTATGTACGGACTTCTCCTACTAACTTCAATTAGAGCAATGCAAAAGTATCAGAATTCAATGCATCACATGAAATCATAAGAGCTATCTCAGTAGTATCATTGGGCACGTCAACCATTTTTTAAATGTCCCTATCACCAGTATATCAAGATGCCTCCTTTGGAGCTCTTGCTGTGTATAAGCAGAACAAAGAGGGTAGACCCTTCCCCCGTTGAGAAACCTATTCATTTAACTGGGATAAGAGTCTGTTCACACAGATCATATCTGCAGGACTGGGGCCAAAGGATGCATATTAAAAATGCATAGCAATTTAATTGGTTTTGTGTTTAAATTTAGTTTTTGTGCATTTACAGTAACCATGGCCACATGTCAGATTTTAGTGTCTTAGCCAAATTAACCCTTTGTCAAATGTGACTTCTGAAATCAAATGATACTTTGGAGAGATAAGAATAGGATCTAATAGCATAAAGTTATCAGTGTATTAAAATTAACTTTTTAACCAGATGTTTAAAAAATTGCCCTCAGGTGAAGTCGATGTATGACAAATTTCAGCCAAGAGTAAAATGTTTAGAGTTAAATTATAGAGATTGAACAACATTAGGCTACCTTGCTTTAAAAATACTTTTCCTTCAGTCCCAGAGACAACCATTATGTTTTATAACTCTGGACTTCAGGGTAATTTGTTATGTTACAGTTTACTACACTTTGTTTTGCTATGTACTATTTTAAAAAAAATCTAAAATATTTTAAAGTTATAAACCTTTTAAAATAGGACTCTAACGTGAACAATAATATATAATTTATAAAACATTAAACCAGTGTCAAACTATCATTTGTATTCTAAGTAAAACAGAAACTCTTTATTTAAATAAAAGACTAGTGTAACAAACTAGTAAAAGACAGGAAATGCATAATTACAGCCAACACATCCTTCTTAACTTACCCCACTTGTGGGGGGAGAGAAGTGGCTCCAAGCCTCCATAAGGACCTACAGGAAAACTTGAGCTTGCAATCAACTGAACTGCAAATCCTCTGAGATTTCAAAGGAGTTCTACACATAGACCAAATTCCAGTACCTGAATTTTGAATTTCCCGATTCATCAGCTTGACACATATCCTCAGTGGCAATTAAATTAAGAGAGCATACAAAGATTTAAGTTTCATTTGCACTTTGTTACAAAAATCATAAATGAAGTAAATCTATTTCAAGTGCACAGAAGCACCAATTCCTAGTTCCTGAATTTCCAGTTATACGTGTACTTTCATTATTCACATGCATAAATGTCTGCAGTATTTTAGGTGTCTTTTTCATTCAAGATTTTGCATAAACGAGCATATAAAATTTAATGGCCTCATCTGGTTTTGAATAGGCACTGACTTCAGTGGAGCTATGCCAATTTATACCAGCTGACAATCTGTCCTAGCATATTTATTCTTTCACAGGAGTCTGTAAAACTGCAAGTAATATTTTCTTAAGAAACTAGAATGTTTCTTTACTCCATTCTGAAGCAAAAACCACAGGGCAATCAAAGGCAATCTAGACTCCAATATGCTGTTTCCCCAACATATGTAGAATTCCTATTGGACTCTCCCACAAGTGTATTCATTAAACACAACAGTTAATTAAATTTCACTTTTAAAGGCAAGGCTCATACTCTTAAAATAGTCTGGCCTTTTTTATTTTATTAGCAGGACGTCAAGGTGGGGGCCAGGCCTTCTATACTAAAATTTCAGCTCAGAGCAAATTTTAATTCCCTGAAAATATTAATTTCAAGTCAAAAATCTTTGAAAATAGGAGCTTATAGCAGAAACCGTGACAACCTTAACTGCAGCTGTATGAATATACCACCATAAAATAAAAATACTTCCAGTTTTTCAGAAATACTTTCAAACTGTATAATGAAACCGAAGTCCAGAACTCCATTCAGTTAAAAAGATGTCAAGTGCTGGCATAAACAATTCAAATACAGACTCAACACTAATGTCAACATAAAAAGGTCAGTTTTCCTGGAGCACATCACATCTTTTTAATTCATAATCTAAAGCAGCAAGATAGATACTTTTGTTCAACTGTACAACCAAAATTATTGCATATTTTCCAGGAGCATAAAAACAGACTATTCTTTGTCTCAAATATCATATTTATACCAAAACAATGCAAGTGGAGATTTCCCCCCCCCCCCCCGGCCCCTTCCAGGAGGAATATAATTCTTGAAACCAGAACACAAGCTAATGGGCCAGACAGATCCTCAGCTTGTATAAAATGGCATTGGATTTGACTTCAAGGAAGCGATACTGATTTATGCCAGTTGAGATCTGACTCAATATGTTTTGGAGGCAGATAGAGCAACTGACCAAACTAAAATCATTTACACATTACAGATATTTTGAATATTGTGTAGTTCATATGTGGAAATACTGTTAAATTCTACATCTCTAATCTGAAACATTTTCCTAACAATCAACTGGCTGCCTTTGAACTAACCTACCCTAAAAAGGGCACCATCTTAAAAAGCATCATCCCATATGCATCGAAATATATATGTTCCACCACTATTATTTTCTGATTTGTTAACATTCACAGTAATTTACAAAGTAAAAATAATCAAGTAATGTGTTGGTGGTGAAAAGGTTTTTTGAAGCAGAAAGCATATTTTTGTTGTTGCAGGTAGTAACCAAAGCTAGGAGTGCTGTTTATTAACACTTAAATTTCAAAGGTCGGTTTCAATAAAAAAAATCCCATCCAGCTTCAATGCGAAGATTTTTTTTCAAGGTTCCTATGACCTACACAAGGCACAGAAGTTAGAGAGAAATTTAATTGACTACAACCATTGCAAAGTTATTATCCAGTTACAAGAGATTTCTAATCAGTATATAAAAGTCTGTATAACAGATGAACAAATTCTGCTCAACTCTAGGCATTTGAAAACAAATTGCCTTAAATTGCTCCATTTTTTAAAAAAAAGTTATGTTTCAGAGCATGCTTAACATACTGAATGTGTGTGTATATAAAATCTATGACTACTAAAGATTTTTTTTTTTAAATCAGCAATCAATTTTCCCTGGAAGATCTTAACTTTTAAACAGATGAAGACAAGTTTGTTAAATTGGCTGGGATAGGAAAAATATTAAAAACACCATGGTTACTTTTATTTTTAAAACAAGTTTAAAAAAAGTTATTAATGGAGGGCCTGATCAGAAGGCTACATAAATTGATAGATTCCCACTGACTTCATTGGGCTTTGTATCAGGCCTATAGAATACACAATGGTACTTCTAACTGGAAGAAAAAGCTTTTTTGAAATGATCTAAATAAAAATTCATGAAGTCACCATGTTTTAAAAACTGAAATTCTAAGAGCCCCAAAAGATCTGTTCCGTTATTTTTACTTAAAAGACATCTAAGTAGAGACTTTTAATTCCCATTATTATGGTTTTGACTTTATATGCATTAGAAACATCTCACCAATACTAAGGGATAATAAATTATATAAATGTACACTTTTGGTAACTAAGGGGAAATTATTTTCTTATGAAGGCCCAACTATAAAGGCAACAGAAAAACATGTATTCTGGCAAAGGTGAGAATAAGTTATTTCTATAATATATAGCTTAATCCTAATTTAAACATCAAACTTTCAAGCCTGATTACTCATTATCAGAATAACTAATTATCAGTATAACAATTAAAACAAAACCCACACAGTAGACAGCTGTTCTATTATTTAAACAAAACTAATGCTATGGCATTCCCAATCACAGGTAATCATTTCAATGGCAGCCAGAGAGGAGGCTCAGAAAATGCTCTTGCTTTAAGACCCAAAAGCAACCAGTGCATTAAGTCCACCACAGTGTTTACCAATCTGAATGTCAGACATTCGGTTTTAAAGTTCTTGGCCCAAGACTCAAATCTACACCTACAAAGTTTGCTTATCTCAGGACTGACACTGCTCTTTTTATTTCAGCATGAAAGACATAGTTTGACCATATATATACACACACACACAAAAGAAAGCATCAGTGTTTTATTTGTGTGCATATATTGCACACACACAAAAGTGTATGTGTATACATAATTATATATATGCAAGCATACATACAAAACTGGTGCTTCCCCTAAATATGAATGTTGTATGCAACATGGCAATGTCGTTAATAGAAGCTCTTGAGAGGAAAATTAACTACCAAATGGGACATGAATATCAACTATTGAGCACATTCAGTATGTATAGCTAATCTTTAGGGTATGCTTATTTACGACTTCTGCCAAAAAAGGAGGAAGGAAGGTCAATATTAGACAAGTTTAAGCTGCAGAATTTAAGGTATAAACAGATATTTAAGTATGTATTAATTGTTATTAAGTAGTCAGGTTCACTAAGATTCCTTAAGTCTTTAAATTTAAACTTGTATTTCCCTATATAAACTTTTTGGCATGCAAGAGGAACATATAAATGAATACACTGATTGCTTCTACTATAACAAACATAGTTCTACCATTCCAAGGGTATGTAACAAGGATTCTAATTTACATCTTGCCAAACGTTGGTGACAGGAGGTTTTTGTTTTGAGTTTTGCATGTGTGTTTGTGTATGTGTGCATCTTCCTTTGTTTGTTTGTTTTTAAAAACCACATAAGTTTTCTTTAAATAAAACATTTACGGTATAATGTTAAAAACCCATCACGGACAAAAAAAAATACTTGCATGGAGAAAAGCAAATTTTGTTCTTAGCACAGTACAAGGTAATGTCAAGATTTTAAAGACTAAGTTTTTGATTGATTCAAATCATGCTCTGCAATATTCCCATTCTCTGGAAACACAGCTGGAAAATTGTTATTAAAAGTTGCTGGAAACTCTAATGTAGTGTCAACATTTTGATAGCTCACATAAGAATTAAAGGACTGCTGTGGAAGTACTTGGCTATCAGGCATCTGCATGTATGCCCCTGACTGTGTGGTAGGGGGAATTCTTTGGCCAACTAGTTGCATTTTAGGTTCCCTGGGCTCCAGTTGTTGCTTGCTTTCTTCATCTGTGTCAAGACGGGTTAGCTTTTCTATCCACATGCGAAATTTCTCCTCTGTCTGCCTCTGCATCTCGGCAAAGCAGTTCATGGCCTCTTCCAGGACATTGCCTATGCAGTTCCTATCCCACACGGTGCCCCTGTCAAGCAATCCTGGAATTTCCCTGGTCGCTCCTCCAGATCCCCCAGCACGACTGTAGCCAGCTTTAAAGACATTGAGGCCATTTGATAAGACAACGTTAAGTAAGAACATTATAGTGTTTATTAAGGCATGCTAACTCAGGAAACAGTATTAACTTTTCTAACTATGGCCAGATGGATACAATATTGGGAGACCAATCTGCAGCCTCCAAATTAACCAGAAGCATTTACTTCAAAGTAAAAACCCACTGGGCACCACAGAGTTATTACTTCAAGTTCTTGGCTTTAAAAATATTTCATTCTAGATTTTTCTGGTAACTCTGCTGTCAGAATGTGCTTGTAGGTTTTGGAAACCAAATTTAGTCCGATTCCCACAGAAACTTTAGATGCTTTCACTGTTGATTAAAAAATCAAAACATCGTACAATATGTAACGATACAGTGCATACCTCCATTAAACTGCAATACAAAAATATCATAGATTTTAATGGATAAACCTCAATAATATACACATTTTACTTAAATAGTTAGCCCACCACCGCCACCACCATCAAGGGATGGGTAAACACACACACAACTGTACACATAACAGAGATAGAGATTGATACTAAAATTGTACTGTTTCAAGTAGCAAAACCCAAATTTTAGCCCTGTCAGCCTTTACTTCTAAAACAACACTGGACACTAAAGGAAGAATAAAATATCACACACACACAAAAAAAAAAAACCCCAATCTTGCATGTAGTAAGTAACACCATGCTGCTATATAGGGAAAGGAGGAGTGAAACAGCTTCTGTTTGTTTCTGATGGCAGGAAAGACTAACCACACCACAGGGGTAACCCATGTAAAGCCCTAGCCTGCTCAAATTGATATCAGTGGCAAAACTCCCTTTGACTCAAATGTGAGCAAGACCTGACCCTTATTCTCCACAGTATCAGAAAAATGGCATTTTGTTTCTAGGAGTCCCTCTTTCCTGGGTCCAGTGAGAAGGAAACTGCTTGCTCTCCCTTCTCAGTGAGGTGCTAAAATGACTGTCATTGGAAGGGTCAGAAACAATCTAAGCAGAGAAGCCCATCTTAGATTATTTTAGCTTCTAAACAAAAAAGAAAGGCAGCAGTAACCTATGCTTTGGTGCGCAAACTCCTCAAAATGCCACCTCAAAAAAAGACAGTAACATGAGGATCTGAACCTGTATGAGGAAAAGTCAACAGCGTATACCTGGAACAGTTATGTTGTTCTAATACATAAAGGGTTACTTTATTTAGATGTTTTCACAACTAGACAAGGATCACATTAAGCTATTAAAAACAGGTAATTAACCAATAGAGTTTACATTTAAATTATTAGTATTTACTAATAAATTAATAAATACATTTAAGTGGCTTTTTTCATGCAGCTAAATTTCTGGAAGAGTCTGTTTGGATGTTTACAATTTTCTTTATAAACCTAATGACTTGCTATAGGATATGGGTGTCCTAGTAAACAAAGTCATCATTGTTTACAAAATCCATATGCTATCATATCTTATGAACAACAGACAATACCTTAAAATGCAGAGAAATCACTGGATGACCTAGACCCAGAATGAGATACAGTAGTAACACATTATTGGGGCTTTATCTTTTATAGGAAATTACAGTGTCATTTAAACAACATTCTCTGAGAAGCCATTTAAATGAGACATGTAGAAGAATCCTTAAATTCTGGATAGCTACCAATAGTTAAGATTATTCTGTTCTTATTTTCTATTATTAGCAATACTATAGTTAAGGGTCACAGGGCATTTCCACTACAAGCCCCAGTTTAAGGGCTTATCACTCAACTGTTTTCATATCAAACAGGCTAAAACTCAGCATTCAAGTGCTCTATTCAATAGCAAACTGTTTTGTAATATTTGGTCTCAATTGTGTGGGCTGCATTTTATTTAAAACAAGGTTGTGATTAGAAAGTATAATTAAAAATGGCATCTTGCTCAACAGATCTGCTTCCTGTGCGTATATTCAGGGTCACATCTATTTACTTACATTTTCTTCTTTTTACTTCCAAATATTACTGCCGATCAATACAATAAGAGTAAGCTGAACTCTATTCATGCTTGCTCATCAAGGGCTTGATCCAAAGTTCAGTTAAACCAATGGGAAACTTCAAAGGGTTTTGGATCAGATCCCAACAACTTGTTAACTAAGTTTTAACTGTCCAATCCTTTTTTTATTATTGGTGATGATGGATAAGAAATAACCCAGATTGACGTTCAAAACCCTGAGATGAGTTTGCAGGGCTAGAAGCTAGAAAAAAAAACATGCTTTTTTAACTTGTCAGCTGAAGGAATTTGATAGGATAGCTGTTGAGACACAAATATGTAATCCTACACCATTTTTAAAGAGGCACTATTCAGAGTATAATTACACTTTAACTTAATAGTAGTAGCAAACATATCAATCAGTTTGAGATACTTCTTTTGCACTTCTGAGTAAAAGATGATGTATGATTTTGTACATGAAATTTTACAGGAGGCCTGTTTGCAACATGCCTCGGTCAATGGTTCAATTTTATTGGCAGATTTGCGTGCCATAAAGTCTAGTTTCAAGGTGCTTTTTGCATGATATTAAAACAACATTTATCTAATAGATCTCTCTGCACTCTGTAAACTTTATAGCTTTTGAATTTGGCTAGGACACCAAACAGCCTTGGAAACTTTTATGAAAGGGATCAGGATATAAATACTATGCCTCATCTGAAACATAGCAGCTCCAGCAGAATAACATCCCTCAGCACTGCACTGGGGCAGTGGTTTCAACACTGACTTAGAGATTAGAGCACCAGCTACTGAAATCACCAACACTGTCTATGTACAATAGATCCCTCTTATTAGTAATCCTTCAATTGCCAGCAAAGAGTTGCTGTTACCCATCAGTTGTTGATAAGCAGAAGACAGCAGCCAAGGAAGGAAGTTCTGCTGGGGGCACATGCCAGGGCTTTGCTTAAGGAGCAGGGGTGCTGGAACCCATGGAGCTGCAGTCTCTCTCCCTGAGCTTCCTTCCCTGTGTGGGGTCCCCTGGTATGGCACAACCCAGAGAGCACAGGGGGAGGTACCGCAGCTCTAGCATCCAGGCTGCAGCCCCTCTTCCTGCTACTGCTCTGCCGACAGCTCACCCATCTCCTGTGTGAAGGAGAGTTTAAGAGGCTGAAGCCCCAGAAGGAACTGCTAGGATGTGCTGTATTTTTGCAGGGCTGCAACCGGAGAAAAGAAGTCCCAGCACTACCTTTCCAGCCTCACAAACCTGCCTGCAGGGGGTACTCTGCGCATTTCAAATTGATGGTAATGGGATGGGATTGGTTCCTGGAAATATGTTGCCATTAACCGGAAGTTGCTAATATCAGGATTGCTATTAAGCGGAATCTACTATGTGCGTTCTTTCGGTCTCCCACCCAAGTAACAACTAGGATCAATGTTGTTTAATTTATGAGATCTGGCAAGATCAGTTTAAGATGGTATGCTGCATCTTGTCCCTAGCTATTAATAGTGGGAGTCTGACTTGTTGATACACCAGCCCAGTACTTTTAAGGAAAATTGCATACTTTACAGCTAAATCTTTCCAAACAGATTTTTAAATATATCTGCTCTTGAAAAATCATCCTCAGTTATTCTCTTCGGTTAAAATTCATTCCTTGGCAGAGTGCCAACAAAAGACCTAGGTACGAAACTTAGGTGAAACTGAAATGGTTCATATGCTTTGCGCTGGCCCTCTGCACCGATGTAAATTGCACCATGTGTTAGAAAGGCCTGCATACTAAAAATCCTTATGAATATATAGGTAATTTACATACATGAAATGGCAACTTTTCCAACTTTAATATTTCAGCTTTTAACAATATTCCCCCATATATTAGCCTAAAACATGGATTAATGCTCTTTTTAACATTCAAAACTGTTTTTGACTTATAGTAGCGCACAATGGTGTGTGGAATAACAATATTATGTTTTTATAGTTTAAGAAGAGTCAAATTGTTTTAAGCCAAATATTGATTCCTAGGATCATTTTGCATGCCGAGTTTTCTTCATCCAGAGCCAGTTGTACAGTGAAATTGGAAATCCACAAAGAACAAAACCCTAAACAATAACAGAAGTGCTAGCGGAAGCTGCTGTATCATATTTTATCAGTGCCCAAAGTGAATGCCATCATGTATCCAAGGATACAATGCATCTTGTATTTTAAAGATCGAACATCAATATTGGCATACAATAGAGGCATCTTAATTTGCATTAATTAGCAAGCCATTGTGGTTTAGTGGACTGGATCCCAATTCAGTGCCCATTGAGATAAATGAAAAGGTTCTCACTAACTTCAATGGGTGTGGGATAGTGCCTATAGTGCGTAAAGGAACAACGTCAAATATTCAAGAATACTGCCTCACAGAATGTACTTTTGTCATGTATGCCACTAATCTAGTTATAATTGTAATGAACAATTAGTAATGAAACCTCATCATAACACTTTGCTATTCAGCCTTTGCTGAGAAGTGAAATAAGACTGCTAATATTTTAATGAAAATTATCGGGTTTGCAGATTAGCAGTGAGAATTGAAATTCTATTGCAAAATAGTCTGGTTCAGAAATCGTGTGTTTGAGTGAAAGCAGAAAAGCTAGTAAGATTGTTTATGTTTATGGCATCATTATGCATTTATTGGGATATTTTTCTTCTTAATAATCATTCCAAACTCATTGCAAAAGCAATCATATTGTGGGGTTCAAAAATTACTTATCTTCACTCTTAAAATGGAAGATGTTCAGTGAAATCCTTTAGCATTAAAGACCCAATTGTATCCTATTAAGTACATCACTTTAATTTTCAACCTACCCACAGGTTTAAAACAAATTCTTTTTTTCTCTATAACTGTAAAATAATTGTACATGTTTTGACAGAAGATGACAGCAGGAATATTTTATTCTTTTTTACTGCATCTCTACATATCTGTGCTAAGAAAAACACCTATAGCAAAGTTATAATCTTGGAGCATCTTTGCTGGAATAGCTATTTTTCATGCGCATGCTAGACATGTCTGCAAAACAGCATCTACGGTAAGCTGCTGAGCCAATTTTGAAACAACTCATTAGTGCAAGAGCATCCAAACTTTAGGACACTGAGGGTTACAGTGTCATAAGTCATTTGCATAAAGAGGTACAGAATTTTTCAAAATAAGTGAACGCATTTGCTCATTCTTATATTTCCCTTGATAGATGCACAACAGTTTCTTGTTACTGAAGTTCCGGTGCAATTAAACCTGCAGTTTATCACCCTTTTATCATCAATAGGGGTAAATATGGCTGCACTTGGCCTTCAGGCTGCACTTTGGGCCGCTCTATACTAGTGTCTGAGTGGTCTTTCATTTTTGAAGTCTTTAGAGGGTCCTATTCACAACACAATGTCAACTCGCTATGCTCTCTCAATGCTCTCTATTAAGAGAAATAATTATGACTTTAATATAACCAGTTCACCCAATTCAAAGAAGGATCAAGCAGAATAAATATTTAAGTAAAAGTAGTCATGCCAGATCATTAGTGAGTCACCTACAATGGGACAGTTAGAAACTCAGATCAGATTCAAGGCTCAAGTACACCTATAAAATCTATTAATTTTCAGCCCACAGAGCAATAGGATGCATTCTTGATCATCTCTCTCACGACCCTTTTCATTTAAAGGGTAACTGAAATGTGAATATATTCTAATCACTGCATCCAATTGGCAAGGATTCATTTAAAAAGATGAAGTATGTCTTAATCACTTAAAAAAAAGAATAGTCAAAGAGAAACCCACTGTTTAGTGTCAATCAGAACACATGGGCTATGAAAGAAGATATGCAGGTCACTACTGTCCCCTAGTGTTTTGTATGCTCACTCCTTGTGTCACATGTAAAATTAGGCCTTGATGCAATGTCCACTGAAGTCAACGAGAGTCCTTCCATTGATTTCAGTGGACACCGGATCAGGCCCTTTGAATGCAAGCTCTTCAGGGCCAGGACTGAGGGCCAGATTTACAAAGGTATGTAAGCACCTAAAGATGCAGCCAGGTGCCTAGTGAGGTTTTCAAAAATTCCTAGGCACCTAACTTCCATTGCAATCAATGAGAGCTACGTGCCCAGGTGCTTCTGAAAACCCCACTAGGGCTTATCTGCAACTTTAGGCAGCTAAATACCTTTGAAAAGCTGGCCCTGGTCTATTTATTTGTTCCGAAGGACCTGATCTGTAGCCCACTGAAATCAATGGGAGTCTTCAATGGGTTCTAATTCAGGCCCCAAGTGCTGAGGACGCTCTAAAAATAATAAATAATGAGACAAGTGACTGTCAAAGTTATCAGTTACGTTGTACTATTTTAATTGGTAAATATAGCTACTGAACCACTATTAAATAAACCTCTATTTTTAAAAACAAAAAAGAGAATTAACCACATAATTATGGAATTCTGTACCTTTCCATACCTTCCAATGATAAACTGCATTTCATGTGTTCAATCTACATCCTAGCAAAGAGATGCAGCCTTACAGAGTATAAGCAAAATATCAGTTTTCAAACAGATAGACCAGCACCATTCACCATTATTAAAGTTGAAACAGTTACAGCTATTTGTAAAATTGTATGTAAATTCATCTTTATATATATTTAGCTGTCAAAGTTATTAAGACTGCCATTTTCCTTTAAATCTTCCTTTAAACTACAGAAATATGCTGTTATTTAGCATGCAGTTTATCCCCCAAACATCCTCTTTAGTTAGCAGAAAGGGGGGGGAAGGCAGATCCACCCAGGAAAGACTGGCAAACCGAAAATATTATTTTAAATTTTTATTTTATTTTTTAAGGTTGCCATACGATGAAGGTTTTGAGGTATAGTATACTGGAAAAATAGTTCACACATAATCCTGACCATGGTATTTGCACCAATTAAATAACGAAGACTCACCAGACGAGAAACTTTAAGAACGTATCTTTCTTTATCTGCTATAAAAATCATGAGAATGCCCCAATAATTTGCTGCACCCAACTTGTCAATATGGATATATCGGAGAATTCAGAAATATAAAAATTATAGATTTATAGAACACAGAAGGATGGAACCGGCCTACTCCTAAAAATTTGACACACCAGGAGTGGGGACAATTTGGGGCATGTACGAATAATTCTTATTTATGCACTAAAGTAAGTGGCCAGATTCAATTTGCATGAATGTAACTAACAAAAAGGTTAAGTAAACTTATAATTTGAAATGTAGAGCTGGAAAGCACAGCATAAGTGCAACACTGGAGAATGGGGCCTTATGGTAAAATGGGCAATAGATATGCCATGTTATTTCAAACACAGATGCTGAGGTGCTGTTGTAATATATTAAAGTGCAGTTGCCCACTTATAATAATGTATTGGCTAATTAGGCTGTTATGATTACCACCGTCTAACCAGCGCTGATAAGAGTTCATATATGTTTACAAGGAAAAATCTGAAAATTCCAAGATTTAAGATAGTCCCTTCTACAATTTGCTGTTGTGCAAAAGCAAACTGAAAACCTCAGAACAGATTTTAAAATTTGCCATGTCTTGTTAATACACTGCAGTCTTCAAATTTACATAGAGCTGCAGTTCTCCTGGTTTTTCTCAAGGGTCACTCATCTAATTTAGCATGACAGCTGAGAAACGACGTCAGGCACTTTACAGTTCAGTTTAAAAAACATCCTCTACCTGGTATCTCTGCAGTGATTGTCTTGCTGCTCCCTGAAACCTCTTCATCATCTTCTGATGAACTCGTGCTTGAGTCACAGGTCAGGTCACTATCACTGGTACTGCTGTCCTGCAGCAGGTTGTATTTCTTGCGAGCAGCTGCCTCCCGTTTCTGTCTTAATAACCGGATTCTTTCTTTGTGCTTTTGGCTCCGATGACCTTTTACCTTGGTGACTCGTCCATTCTGCTTATCACTAGACTGTCGATTTTTCTTGGCAGCCATAGTTGATGTTTCACTTTCAGACCTGGATCGTCTGGATTTTCTCCCAACTGCAGCCCCAGAAACTCCAGAAGGGTCTCCCTCTACAGGAGCTTCAGCCTGACAGGGCTCATTCTCTTCTGCGGAAGACAGCGTATCTGAATCAGCCAAATGCCCACTGGAAGAAGGGGAAAGCATGCAGTGATTAGAAGAGTCACTCTCATAAATTTGGCCTGCTGTTGGCTTATCACTCTCTGTAGAGGCTAACTGAGACTCCGAGGAGTCCCGTCTCAGTTCCATCAGTAAGCATGGCATTGAGGAGAGCACCACAGAATCTGCTACAATGGGCACACCATCTTTCTGAGCACATGTGTCTAGTTCTATAGGTCCATCTTCACCAGGAGCTGCCTCTTGTTTTTCAGAGAGTTTTGGTGAGACTTCTGAGTCAATGAGTTCTTCTACTTTTCCCACCGCCTCCATCTTCATTTCAGAGTTCCAAGCTCCTCCTTGTCTCACAGCATGGAGTCTAGAGGACTGAGGGAACTAGATTAGGTTTTCAACAGCAAAGCAACCTGCATAAGAACAGAACAGTAATGACAATTTACTCAAATAGCAGAATCACTTCTACTTTTTTGGTCATGTCCACAATTTCACCCAGTGAGACCACTTCTTTATTCAGTTAAAGCTTGTATGGTACATTACAATTTTGGCTGTGGTACTTTTCCTTAGCTTCTGCCTTTTCCTGGTTAACTCAGTCTGTTATACTGACATGCTTAATGCTTTCCCTTTCTTAATGAACGATGGCACTATCATTGTACAAAATACACTTCAATCTGAGGTAGTTATCACAACAGATCAGAACTAAAAATGACTGCAGTTTCTAAACTCTTACTTTGGAAAGTTTAAATTAATACAATATAAGCAGATGTTGAACTTTTATCTAGAAGCAATTTTTAATACACTTTTAATACACGTTAAAGGAAACTATGTCGTCACCCCTGGAGAGGCCACCTTTAGGGGTGACATCATAGTTCAGTTTCCATGCCAGTGGGAACCCAATGAGTGTTAGCAGTCCACTTCGAGTACCACTAAATCTGCTGAGGCTCTGGTTTAGTACCAGCGCAGAGAGAAGTGGCGTTGATGGTTCACTTACAGTGAAGTACTAACAATACTTCATACAACATTTAGGTGCTCCTAGAAGGTCTCAGATATGAGAATTGACCCATCCTGACCTGGTTTAGCTGATAAGATTGGTCAAAGGAACAGCATAAAATGGCATGGCCGGTGACAGGAAACACTTTCTGTCCACACAAAGTTTCAATCGCATCTTTTACTTCACGTTATAGTTTGATAAACAGCACTGTTCCATCTTAAATGTTAAAATCAAGCTGTATAGAAAGCTAACTTATAGGTCCCCAACCACTGTAGTATCTGAGCAACTCCAAAGTATTATAAATAAAAATAGCATTAATTCTTTAATCTTTATCATAGATTCCTTCCATCCACATTTTAATTTCAACTTCAACATACCGTAAAACCAGTGATGAGCTCCCAAAATCCTAATAACCGGTTCCCTACCGGGTCCTCGGCAGCATTTCAGCGGCGGGGGCATCTTCACTCACTCCGGGTTTTAGACGGCAGGTCCTTCACCCGGAGTGAGTGAACCGCGCAGTGAGTACAAGCCCTACGTGCCTGTCTCCCCTCTCCCCCCATCCGACCCCAACCCACGTCCTGCCCTCAACTGCCCCCCTCAGAACCCACAACCCATCAACTCCCCCCCCCACTCCTTGTCCCCTGACCACCACCTCCTGAGACTGCCCTCCAGAACCCCACCCCCTACCCAACTCGCCCCGTTCCCAACCCCATCCACCACCACCCCGAAAGACCCCCGGAACTCCCACGGCTACCCAGCCCCCCCGGTTCCCTGTCGCCTGACCGTCTCCCGCAGAACCTCTGCCTCCTCCAACAGCTCCTTGCTCCTTATTCAACGCCTCCTTCCAGCCCCGGCCACCTTACCATGCTGCTCAAAGCGGCAGGGGCTGCTCAGAGCGCTGGCGCCAGCGGCGTGGCACACTGGGGCTCTCTCCGGGGGGGGGGGAGGGAGAGCGGGGGAGGGGCCGGGGGAGCCTCCCCAGCTGGGAGCTCAGGCGGGCTGGACAGGACGGTCCTGCGGGCAGGATGTAGCCCGCGGACCAGAGTTTGCCCACCCGCCAGCCCCTTTAATAACCGGTTCTACATCGGCTTCTAAATTTAACAACCGGTTCTTGCGAACCGGCTCCAGCTCACCACTGTGTAAAACCATGCAAAAATCTTTCAATTATAATTCCCACTTATATGTAAATTAAAGGAGACAATCTGTTCAAGCCTAAAAATTTGCATGTGCTAACAAGGTAATTTAATAGTTACTACTGTCAACATTCATTATTTTAAAAAAGTATACAGTGCTATGTTCTAATTTGTGGGAGGGCTTTTTAAAGACTATTTCTGTAGGATCTAGAAAAAGACAAGGAGTACTTGTATAACATAAGAATGGCCATACTGGGTCAGATCAAAGGTCCATCTAGCCCAGTATCCTGTTTTCTGACAGTGGCCAATGCCAAGTGCCCCAGAAGAAATGAACAGAACAGGTAATCATCAAGCGATCCATCCACTGTCACCCATTCCCAGATTCTGGCAAACAGAGGCTAGGGACACCATCCCTGTCCATTCCCATAGGAAGGATGGTCTAATGGGTAAGGTGCTAATCTAGACTTGGGAGATCCAGGTTCAATTCCCTGCTCCATTACAGACTTCCTATGAGATGTTGGGTGCATCTGTTCCTCAGTTCCTCTCTGTAAAATGGGAATAATAGTACTTCCTTACCTCAGAGGGTTCTGGAAAAAGCTCTAGATTATGTTACCAATCCCTTGAATCATCCTGAATCTTGAGGGTTTTTTTTTTTAAATATATTTCACTCCTCCCTAAGTGCCCTGATTGTCAGATGCTACAGTGGGGGGGCGGGAGGGGGAGAGGAGTGAGGGAATCATAAATGTACTTCAAACAGACACCAGTGAAGGAAGGAAAGCTTAAATTAACAAAACTTTCAGTGCTGTGCTGACATTTATTAATTGTATTGGCTACTTAAACAAGGAAATAGACTTGTCATATTAGTGTTGGGCAACATGAAAAAACACAAGAATGACAAATCAAGGTTTACTAAATGAGAAAGTGGAAACTTCTAAGAGAGAATCACAATTACAAATGCTGAAGAAGAAAGAATGGCGATGTATATAGAGAAAAAGCATTTGACAGTACTTAAATGAGCAAAACTAGTTTGAAACATAGAATATCAGGGTCGGAAGGGACCTCAGAAGGTCATCTAGTCCAACCCCTGCTCAAAGCAGGACCAACCCCAACTAAATCATCCCAGCCAGGGCTTTGTCAAGCCTGACCTTAAAAACCTCTAAGGAAGGAGATTCCACCACCACCCTAGGTAACCCATTCCAGTGCTTCACCACCCTCCTAGTGAAAAAGTTTTTCCCTAATATCCAACCTAAACTTCCCCCACTGCAACTTGAGACCATTACTCCTTGTTCTGTCATCTGGTACCACTGAGAACAGTCTAGATCCATCGTCTTTGGAACCCCCTTTCAGGTAGTTGAAAGCAGCTATCAAATCCCCCCTCATTCATCTCTTCTGCAGACTAAACAAGCCCAGCTCCCTCAGACTCTCCTCATAAGTCATGTGCTCCAACCCCCTATTCATTTTTTTTGCCCTCCGCTGGACAAAATATGAGAAGGCCCTTCTGAAGCTGGTAATTTCTACAGAGAATTCTTATGGACAATATATAACTTCATAAGATCCACTTTCTCTGCCTCTTTTCAAATGTTACAGCATACATCAAAAAGGAAAAAAAAAAAACTTATAACTAGGAAAATGAATATACTGAGATGTAAAAGCATCCTAATACTATAATAATTCTGTGTACTTCACTGGCAAATCTCATTATTATTAAGTAATATACCGGTTATACAGATGGAAAAACAGAAGCACAGAGAGGTTAAGTGACTTGTCCTAGATCAAACATAGGATATATTATACCAGGGAATGGATCCCATGGCTTTGTCTACATTAGATTTTTTTAGTCTGTAATTCTCTATGGGTGCAGTTCTCTGTTGGTAGCACTGGTTAAAGCAGCAGAGTAGACAAGACTCATGTGGGCTCAGGCATTTTTAACCTTGAGTCCTCCAAGCTTTGTCTACATTAATTTTCCCCATGCTATAACTGGAGAAGCTATACCATATGGGAGTTAAGGGTCCAAGAAAACTTTGTGGAAACAAAGTCCATGATTCCCTTTCCTTTTGAGCTAGGGAGTCAGAAGGGAAGCAGCATATGCCTGGGCCAGGGGAAGCTCTGGGAACTTGAGATTTACATAACGTACAGAAGTCAACAGGGCAAATGGTCGATGATGTTCAGCAGTCATGCTTCAGCTCTGTTGATACAGATCCCTGCTGCTTCTCCACTATTTATCTGCACATATGGTAATACACTAAGTCCCAAAGCATGCTGGTGATTTTGTAATCATGTTTATGGAAATTCTGGATTTCATGATACTCTTCAAGATAATCTTCCCTGTTTTCCTCTCACTGGATCAAAGAAATGTTATGTTCCTGGGGAAGATCTCAGGCAGAGGTGTGAAAATTCTGCTGCCTGATCTTTGCAGGTGTATGTATATATTCTTCCACCTCTGCCCCTGAACTGAAGAGCATGAAGATTTTGATACCACCATATCACCGCTAGACACCAGAAATCACACCACTACATGCCCCTTGCAGATTGGTGATTTTAAAGATTCCATTCTGAAATCAAGATCTGCACCCTGCTGCTTCACAGAAATAAAGATGCTCCAGCTAGAAGCATGAGGACTAGTGCTTTAGAGCACGTCTTCACATACAGTACTGCAGCTGTGCCACTGTAGCACTTAAGAAGATGCTCCTACACCGACGGGAGAGATTCTTCCATCAGCATAGTTAATCTACATCCTGCAATAGGAGAAGCTCTCCCATCAACACAGCGCTGTCTATACAGGGAGTTAGGTCGGTATAACTATGTCTCTCAGGGCTGTGGATTTTTCACACCCCTGAGCGACAGTTATACCGATATATGTCTGTAGTGAAGACCTGGCCTTAGACTTAAAGGCACTGAGATTGAAGAAAAAAAAGTCACTCTCCCCAATCTTAATGTGGCATAAGGGTGGGGAAAGGGCTCATGTCCCATAGTCTTTTCAGCACCCAGAAACACCTTCAGGAAACATGCAACTTCATTTCCCCAAAGAGGACTAATGGAAGATGTACTGGCACAGGGAAAGGGTACCAACAATTCTCCTGGTGGCAGTACCTCTCCCTGCTAGCTGTGGCATGGAGTAAGGAGTAGCATTTAGTCAGTCACCTGTAATTGATAATTTATTAGACTCACTCTTGGAAGTACCCACCTGGCCAGGAACAATGCACATTAGTTAGGCTGTGTGGGAAATATTTGTTCCGAGGAGCCAGGTCTGCAGTCTCCACATCTCTCAATCTTTTATTTAAAAAAAATCAGTATTAGTAAAAGTGTCCCTTGTACACAGCAATCCTGACAGAGATGTCTGCCAAGATTCAAAGTGTTCCTGTGCTGCAGGGAAGAACACACAGGGATGACAGTCTCTGCAAAAAGCTAAGGAAAAACAAATCTTCAAGAAATATTATTTTAGTTCTACTTGAGAAATATAAAGAGGAAAGAAAAGCAAAAAGGTTATGTTGAAATACTCCCACCCTTTCCTGGAAACATAGTACATAAGTTCTCAAGGTAACCTTAAGGGAAAACCAAGCAGGCTACTTAAATCAGAAAACCACTGCACTGAAAACTAGTTTGTGAAACATCACAGGCTCAAATGGATATTTAATTACACAATGCCCTAGAATTCCATTCAGCCAAAACAATTTTGTCCATTTTCTTAGTGAACAAATGTTTGATTGAAGATTAAGAAAACAGTTCTATAAAACAGCACTGTCAGATCCATGTAACACAAAGGATTTTCTCCTCCCAACAGTGCATGGAAAATGCACGTATGTAAAGACACCTAAATATCTAACATGATCTTTATGAAGGAAGTATTCACAGAAATCAACTCGTGCTCATTTTGACTTCTACACTTAATAAAAATTTATGCAATTTACACACTATCAAATAGGGCACCTTTACTTGAATTACAGTGTATCTTGCAAACAATTCAGGCATTGATCCAGAAGGACTGCGAAACTCAAGGGTTCTGCCTCAATGCATCAACCCTAAGCATTTCTTCCTAACCTTTAATCAAGTTCTCTTAAAGAACTTCAGAAATCCAATTATACCGCAAAGATCTCCATAATACTTGTATTACTGTCTCAATTTTACATATGGGTAAACAGAGGCACAAAAAGTTGTCCAAACACCACACCAAGACAATGACAGAATAAAGAATAAAACCAAAAGGCCTTGGTTCTCAGTCTACTGCTCTATTACTCTTGGGGGAAATCTGCACGACTGCGCATGTGCAGAATTCATGTCCCTCGCAGATTTCTTTGCTTCCTCAGAGAAAAATGACTTTCTGATGGGGGAAGCAAAGGGAAGCCGCAAAAGCAGACGTGCGACCCTCCCCAGCAGCGCGGGTGCACCATTTCGGGAACCTGGAGCAGCCGACAGAGAGGTAAACCACTGCAGGGACTAGGAATACCTTGACTAGAGGCTCCTACCATGCATTGGGTTCAGCTGCTATTCCCTGCTGGGTGGGGGGAGAGACAGGATTTGCTCTTCCCCTGCAAGGAGCGGCCAAGGGCCAGGTCAAACCCACCCCCAGAAACCTCCACTGACTGCAGGAAGCTCTGCAGGCCCCCCACCCCCAGTTCCTGCCCCCATCATTCCTCAACCATGCGGGAAGGAGCTACTGGACAGGGAGCTGCTCCCCCATCTGCCCAACCCCTGTGCATCTGAATGCCCCCATACACAGATTCCCCCACACATAGAACCCCCCCACCGAGCCTCCCACACCCAAACCCCCATCCCGCTGAGCCTCACCCCCTGCATCCAGAGCACTCCAACCTTCACACTGATAAGCCCGAACCCCCCATACCTGGACCTCCCCCAACAGGCCTCCCACACCTCGACCCCCAAACCCACTGAGCCCCAACCAGCTGCACCCAGACCCCTACTCCACCAAGCCCCAAGCCCCTAAAACCCAGCCCCTGCTGCTGAGCCCCCCCCAACCTAGACCCCCCCGCGCCGAGCCCCATCCCCCGACATCCAGACTTCCCTGCTGAGGCCCAACCACCATCACCCAGATCCCCCTACAGAATCCCATTGCCCTGCACCCAGCCACCCACACCCAGATTGCCCCACACAGAATCCTCTCATCCCACACCAAGCCCCTCCACACTTGGATCCTGCCTGCCCACACCTGGTGTGCCTTGCATGGAGAGGTAGGGACCCAGGGTGTTTCTGGGACAGGCCCGGCCCTTGCGCTGTGTTGGGGCAGTCTCAGATGTGCCTGACTGACTGAGAGAGACTAGGGGTCAGCCAGGGTCTGCATCGTGGAGGCTCCCTAACAATCCCTCCCCAAAAAACCCTTGTTCCGTACTTCTCTCACTTACGCCCAACCTTCCAATTTCACACTCAGGCTCCTTCCCAGAGATTACTTCCCTCTCCCTCAGCTCCTCTGTTACCCCTGACACCCCCAAGTGGGAAGTACAGGACACTGGCATAGGAGATCACCCTGCAGCTGTACTCTCCCCTCCCCCCTTTATGCTTGGAACTCCCTCCCTCCCCTTTAGTACCAATAGGCCACCCTCTCAATTCAAAACCCTTCTTTACTCCTTCCGTGAAGCTCATCAATGATAATCTAACACTGAATTCAAGTTTTATATAAATGTTCAATAACAAAAATATTTAAGTAACCAAAGGAAAACAAGCAAAACTAAATCAATTCAAATGATCCTCTCTCTGCTGGAAATACTAGCCTCCCTCAAGACAGGTGTGCAAGTATGGATGTTTTCCTTCCCACCCACCACAATCTGTCATTTTTACTGAGCTCTTGATCTGATTTACTCTGCAAGCTCCAAGACTGTATCTTTTTATCTGCTCGTAGAAGGTGCCAGGCATATCCATACCCATAAAACAACAGACCACTGCATGGTACTCAGTTTAACTCAAGATGGTGGAGTCACCTTTGCTTGAATTTGGAACCTGGGCTGCTCTAGAACGTCTAGCCTTTTTCACACCACTATACCACCCCCTTCTGGATGCTGTACTACTTTATATAAATGGTCCTTTGAAAAATACTCTCCTAAAGCTGATTCAATAGCACACCATTCTGCCTATGGAACATTTTTGGGGAGTGGACTTGGCTGTTTAACCAGTTAATTCATAACTCAGGCCCAGCAGCAATCCTAAAAGGTTGGACACCCCACCCTTTCCAACCAATATGATTACAGAAACAGGAGATGAAAGGATGAAACTAAAGCTCTGCTTCAACAGGTTTTGCATAAACAAATGAGGTTAAAAAATAAACTATTTCTATTAAGCCCTCAGACTGTGTATACAAACCATCCAAGACTCAGTAGAGATGGTATGTTTGTGAAACACCCCTGCATTCTTGAAAAAGACCGTCCTTTTCCAGCATGAGTAAGCAAGATCTTAGAGTAAAAAAAAAAAAATCTCCATTTAAAAATATTAATACAGGTGAACTTGAAAAAGGGAGAATATTAAAGAAAACTAGTCAAGACTGACCAGCAAAGATAATCCAAAACATACTTGTAGGACATGAGCCTGCACTCAGCACTCTATACACACTCACCAGCTGAAAGGGAACCAAGCAAAATCATTTTCCTTGCTAAAATAAATTCATGAGCTTAATATACAGGAGAAGAGGACAGAAGATAAGGTGTGTTAGCTTTGTTAAGTGTTTCCCTTCCACTATGCCTGGCTGTCTATATTCCATTGTTGTGAGTGGTCAGCGTTTTCAAATCTACAAGACTTCTTCCTTCTGAATTCAAGAGATGGATTTTTATAGACTGCTTGTTCCTAAAAATGGAGACAGAAGACACTAGATCCACAAAGGGACTCAGGTGCCCTGCCGGCCAGTAGTATTTACAGCCCCAAGTTAAGTGCCCAGCTTCCCCCTGCATTTTAGGGGGAGAGTTAGGTTTCTAAAAAAGGGGTTCATAGAAGCCAACACGCTGAGTGGGGAGCTGCCTAAACTAGCCAGTAAGAATTCCAAGGAGAGGTGCAGCATCTAAGCACCATCCCTCCAAGGTAGCTAGGTGCCTAACTCTAGGCCAGAGGGAAACATCTACCTCTCTCGGGATTCACAGCCACAACCCCCCTCTTGGAGTTAGGCACCTAAGCCAGGTCAGCCCTTTCTCTCTCTCTCTTTCTCACACACACACACACACTTCTAACGGACATCTGCCCCATAATAGCAAATAGCCCAGTGGTTAGCGCACTCACCAGAGTTGCACAAAACTCCTCAAACCACTGCTCTGCATAATTTGGAGCAGCTATTTGAACACACCTGGGTTCAGGTCCCTGCTCCAAATCAGGCAGAGCATGGATTCAAACTTGGATCCATCTATCATTGATAGCCCTTGTATGGAAATCTACAGCACAGTATGATCAAATAGAACTGAAAGCTGCTGATAACATATGGACAAGGGGGGATCCAGTGGATATAGTGTATTTAGATTTTCAGAAAGCCTTTAACATGGTCCCTCACCAAAGGCTCTTAAGCAAAGTAAGCAGTCATGGGATAAGAGGGAAGGTCCTCTCATGGATTGGTAACTGGTTAAAAGATAGGAAACAAAGGGTAGGAATAAATGGTCAGTTTTCAGAATGGAGCGAGATAAATAGTGGTGTCCCCCAGGGTTCTGTACTGGGCCCAGTCCTAGTCAACATATTCATAAATGATCTGGAAAAAGAGGTAAACAGTGAAATGGCAAAATTTGCAGATGATACAAAACTACTCAAGATACCATATATAAGCGATCATAAGCCGGTTCGTTTATAAGCCGATCCCACCCCCACTCCCCAAGATGGATAAGTAAAAATGCAAAATTTTTATAACCCGTTCATAAGCTGATCCTATAATTCAGGGGTCAGCAAACTTTGGCCCCCAGGCCATCAGGATAAGCTGCTGGTGGGCCAAGATGGTTTGTTTACCTCGAGCGTCCACAGGTACGGAGGTAAACCTAAGTAAACAAAGGGTCAGCCGGCGCGCCAGCTGCTTACCCTGACAGGCCGGGACAGCAACTGGTGGGGAAATTTGGGGGGGGAGGGGAGGGGAAGAAGTTGGGAGTCAGGGGAGTAACCCCTGTGACCACCCCCCATATGATCCCACCCCTAACCTGGGACCTCCACACTCTCTCCATCTCATCCCTTCCCACCTTATCTGGGGAGGATGTCTCTGTCCTGGCTGGATCTGCTCCGCAGCGTGCCCTGGCAGGCCAGACTGGGCGGCGCAGCCACAGCATGTCCGGCTCCACGCAGGGGGGCCACGGTGCTCCATGCACTGCCCCCGCCACAAGCACCGGTTCCCGGCCAATGGGAGCTGGGGGTCGGTGCCTGCGGGTGAGAGCAGCGCGGAGCTGCTTGCACGCCTCCCCTTAGGAGCCAGACCTGCTGCTGGCCATTTCCGGGGCACAGTGCAGTCCGCGGTGCCAGGACAGGCGGGAAGCCTGCCTTAGCACCCCCGCTGTGCTGCTGACCAGGAACCACTGGAGATAAGCTGATGCCCCAAATCTGCACCCCAAACTCCTCATCCCCGGCCCCACACTAGAGCCTGTACCCCCAGCCCCAAACCTTGACCCCCTCCCGCATCCCAACCCTCTGCCCTGAGCCCCCCCCCAAATGCGGAGGCCCCTCGTGCACCCTAAACTTCTCATTCCCCACCCCACAGCCTGCACCCCCAGCCCATTATTAATAATTTTACCATTAACCTCTACATTTTTAATATTATAGAAGAGAATAAACAACTACAATACTTCCTCTACTTTTCCTCTTAATTAAAGTGAACTAGTTCTAGTGAAAGGTGCTACCTTGACAGCCTGGAGACTGGGTTTGCTACAGGCACTGTCAGCGTCCCCATGCTAGCCTGCAGTGTGTTTGACCTCACTCATCTCTCAAATATTTTAATTTTGATATTAAATACTTCTCATTTATCAAATGTTAAAGTCAGTCATAGCATGTTTTTCCCCCCAAAGGCCAGTTTCTGCTTCACTAAAGACAAAGAAAAGTCTTCTCTTTGCAGCTATTTTGCTGAATGCCTCTAGTCTTGTCAAAGGTGCCTGACTGGCTACAAGTGGTAACGGAGGCAACGTATTAGATCTAGTCCATCTAACAGCAATGGCATTATATATTCAATAGGTGACTCACAACATCTCTTTAGTATCAGGGGGTAGCCGTGTTAGTCTGTATCTACAAAAACAACAAGGAGTCTGGTGGCACCTTAAAGACTAACAGATTTATTTGGGCATAAGCTTTCGTGAGTAAAAACCTCACTTCTTCGGATGCATGCCCAAACATCTCTTTAGGTTACAAGTTTATCCAAAATGCATTATACTGAAAGTCAACATGCATATTGTTTGTACTGAACCTGTAATATTAGGGTTTTTTAAATTATTGCCCTGTACCAATGCCCAATGTTAACAGTCCTTATCAGTGGCCATCTAAAGACGAAGAAGAGAAGCTCTGCATAAAGTAGAAAGTTTGAATCGAACTGCTTTGAGGCCCTGTATTTTTTCTGTGGGAGAAGATTGGTGTTTTGATTCCACACAGCTTATAGAAACTATTACATTAAGTGACCTCAGCTAAAATATTTTAACTTCAGCCACAGTAACAAGCATATGCAATCAGTAGTCAGTCTCCAATCCCCCTCTTGTACTCACCACCTCTTCCCCTAAGAGGCTCTGCCATTCCTTGCTACACAGTCATCTTGAATTCCCTGGGAAAGCATTCTCAGAAAAGACAACTGGCAGAGTGAAGTGGGTGGACTGGAAGCTGACAACTGATTAGAAAGCCAAGATAAAACTGAAAAGTCTAGTAGTCTTAAACTGTTTTCCTCCTAACAAATGTCAGCCTGATTCCCCAGCATTACCCGAGATGGATATCAGCATTATGACAAACTAATATAGGGTACATTTAAATATTGGAATAATTGCTTAAGCAAAACAGACAATTATCTAACTCAGAAAAAAAGTACAATAGCAATTGTAATCTAACATTTAGAGTACACTGAGTCAGTTCTCCTTGGGCATATTTCCAGCTCTGCCACTCGCTTTGTAAACTTGGGCAAGTCATTTAACTGCTTCACCTCAGTTTACCTAAAATGGGAACAGTAATGCCAGCTTCTGTTAAAGGAAGTCTACATCTAGCCTTAAATAAATACCTGTTATTTGTGATTAAAAGTAGCCTGATGTAATCATAACAATTTTTAAGATTTCTCCACAAAGATTGAGCATCAAAAGAGGTATAGTATATCTGTATGTTATTATGCTAAGTGAGTTATGCATATTCTGTTTGAAAGGCAGCTACAAAGTTAAATTCAGAGAAAACAGATGATACTGGATCACCCTGGACCTGAACTCAACCCACCACATGCCCTTGGGCATATTACTTGACCTTCCTGTGCCTCAGGCAACCCATCTGTAATTGAATAAGAACACCACCTCACTAATTCAGATGTTGTGCCTGGTTTTTAAATCTTGAATGAGTAAATTACTCTACAAGTGTCAAAAATCTAAGCTGTAGGGAAATAAGGTAACATTAATAGTACAATTGTGTTGGCCTCTTCAGCTATGAATGAAAAATGTATTGCAGATGTGTGTGAACAGGGGAACATATTTTAACCATAGAGAGCACAGGACTGGGAGCAAGGAACTATTTAGTTTTAATTCTGGCTATAACACTGGTCTGGATTTCATCTATGCCACCAGTTCAGTTGCAATCTCTCTAGCTCAGTTTCTTATCTAACATAGGGATAATAATTCTCCATGATGAAGGTGTTACCAGTACTGAAGTTTATCTAATGCTACACACCAAGTAGTTTTTGTTATGCATCTTTATACAAACCCCTATACTTCTCTCAATTACAACAGTACAATTAACTAAAGGAAGAAAATACTAATTTTACTGACTTGCTTTTAGGATCGTGTGACTAATGACACACACATATTAGTGAGACTTGAACAGCCTGGTTTGTCAGTCCACCATGGAAATCATCATCACTATAAATAGCTTAAGTGAGAATACTATTTCATTGGAGCGGGCACCAGTGCTATGGTAGCTCAGCAACTCCTAGAGCTTCAGATACAGCTAAAAGTTAAATACAAAACTGAAGGCCCTCTGAGTTGAATGTGGATATGCGTTTTGCAATACGAACACCATTAGCTTCAAGTCTAGTCAGTTTTAATAACGGAGATGAAAGACTTACTATACTTGCTCAGCAGTCCCCCACCAGTATCTTCAGTTTTAGGTCACATTTTTATATTACATACCCAGTGCTGTCAATACAGACACTTTTCCTGTGACCTTTCAGTTTTAGGACTATTAGAGGTTACTAGTAACTGTAGGCAATAAAGTGTTCAGAGAGATAAAAGTTCATTGTGTTCCTTTAAAATCTACAACAATTTTTCAAAAGCTTTCACAGGTAGCAGTGTAGATGGAGGGGAGGAGGGGGAATAAACACAGCCAACAGGGTTCTAACCAACAACTTCTTTACGCAAATACAAGCTGCAGCCACTCCTTTAGACTATAAGATCTGTGGAAACTACAGGGTCCAAGGGACACAGATGCTTGTGTGATGAAACTTGCATTGTCGGTGGAGCAGAGGATATGGGAGTGGTCACAATAAGACAAAAGGAGATGGCGAGTAAGAACACAGAGCCATGAAGGTCCTTAAAAACAAAGAGCGGAAGCTTGAACTTGATGCAGTATAATTGGGAAGACAGTGAAGGATTCAAAGAGGAGAGATGTGATCAGAGCAACAGGCAAAGTTGACAGCAAGTATGTTACTTGCTGCTTTGACCAAACCATACCCTTTTTTTGGATCTCTCCACTGTATCCTTCCTTCTTAATCTTCAAGGTCATTCACAATTCTGTTTCTATTCTTTGTTCATCCAGTCTTACTTCATTAACCCCCATCTCATCTGCATTGTTGATGGTAGCCTTATCTACCAGTCTGTCAGCTTCCCACAGGTGCTTCCATGTCTTCTTTTACAATTCAGGAGGATTTACATGGCATGTGCTGTGACCACTGACTATCATGCTATTCTTAGTTGCCTCGCTGTTGCTTTGCATTTCCTTCATTATCTGTTTGAGGTACCATTTGTTTATTATCTTATAGATTGTAAGCTCTTCAGAGCATGCAGTCTTTTTGTTGCAGTTTTTACAATGCGTATTTTAGTGTGGGACCAGGTACTACCACAATATAAGTAAACACAAATAACTAAACACAAAGTCACTCTTTTCCTCTTTCAAATAACTACTCGAAACACACTTCTGCTGAGATTCCTTTAAGAAGTCAGCCAATTAATTAGTTTGAAAAGCAGACAGGGATAGTTGGCACTTATAATTAAAAAAAATACAAGTGTGTATGCATATAAAAAATGAATCTCAACTGTTATCCTAATCCTTCTGTTCATATGCAGCTACTATATTCAGCAATAATTTTCAAGCATCTTTTCTGACCCTCCCCCCCATTATTCACTTAACAAAAACACTGGTATTATAGGTACACTGGCATTCTTAGCTGATATTTTACCAGCCATTCAAGTCTCCAAGTAATGAAACCCTTCTCTGGATCAGTTTCTTTTGTAAACACCTGACTCTTCCAGATCATTAACCATGCAGATAAACTGTTCAAGAGTACAGCACTCACAAGTTGATCAAGCACATCATTATAGTCTTAGGAATGGTCGCTGTGTTGATTGCCAAACTGCACCACATTTCATCTCACTGATTGGATGATACCGATTTACTTATACATGGATCTAAACTCCAGGTAGGGGAAAAAAAAGGTTGCGTGCTGTGTCAGACAAAATCCTGTGTCACCCAAAACTTTATTTCAAGCTTGTAAAATGAATTCTAGATTTTCAAGGAGGCCTAAGAGAACAGCTGCCCTGGAGAAGGGGAGAAAGTTGCATTTTCCCCAGACACAGCTCTTGGCACTTAATCACAGGAAAAACAATTACACCTAACATTAGGGCTAGGTGTGGCAAACACCACAATAGAACTGCCTCTGAAGCAGTGGTCTCAACCCGCAGCCTGCTTACAGCCCAATCAGCACATAGCTGCTGCCCATGTGACATCTTCAGGACCATACAGGTAGTACTGGATGCGGCCCACATAACACCTCATGGGCCACATAACAATAATAAGTAGGTTGAGAACCACTGCTCTGAAGGATGATACTATATTCATTTCCCACCTCACCACTTTTATCTAAAATGGTTAAAGGGATGTTGTCAGATAATTGAGGCTAAACATTAAGTTTTATAAAGACAAAGATTTAAATAAGAAATTGTCAGGTTTTAAATCCCTTACTAAAGACCCGGAAAAACTAAACTGAAGAAGTCTTGTTCACTCTTCACCTTTTATACAGTTTATATTTTGAATTTCACTAGCCTAGACAATGAAAATAGACTAGCACTTCACTTGTGTATAATCAGTCTAAATAGCATAACATTATTATTTGGGTTGCAAGTACTGCAGAAGAATGGTTAAAGCTAAATAAACTGTTTTCAGAAGATAATAGAAATTAGATATATTTAAAGGAACACTTAGGTATTTCAGCAAAGATTTATGCTTGGTTGACTTTAATAGCCAAGATTCACTGATTCCAGTAAAACTAGCATTTCTACGAAGGAGTTCTAACAGTCTTTGAAACTTTATAACTACGCTGTTTGAGTTATGACTTCCCAAAAAGACTACAAAGGCAAATATGTAAACTTCTCCGAGCACAATTTGGCTGATTTCTTTCAAGATTAAAAACATTTCAGAAGTGTATTTAAGTTACATGGGATCAGATAGATTTAAGAATAGAGTCTTCAGTATTCTGAATAAGAGTGAAGACAACTTTGGAAAAGTCTGTCCAATAATGCCAGAATTTATAGCAATGAGTAGGACCAAAAAGAAAAGCTCAAACATTAGAAAATGTCATCTGAAACACATTCAACAGCTTAGGTTATGTCTATACTAGAGAGCTTGCAGCTGCACCACTGTAAGATCTCTCATACAGCCACTCTATGCCAAGGGGAGAGAGCTCTCCCGTCAACATAATTAAACCACCCCCAACAAGCGGCAGTAGCTATGTCGGCGGAAGAAGCGCACGCCACCACTTATGCCAGCATAATTTATGTATGGTTTTTTTTCCACACCCTAAGTGACATAAATTGCCGGCATAAGTGGTTGTCTAGACATGGCCATAGTGTCTCTCTTAAACCAAGCAGGACAGTGAAGTTTTATTTTACAGTATTTTTAAAAGGTCTTTATAATTAAAGCTTCGGAGACAAGTCCTACTGTCTTTCAGTAGAAACTCCTATTAAAGTCAATAGGAGATTTGCCTAAGTAAGGAAAGCACAATCTGAACTCATCACAAACCCCTGTATTGGAACTTTTGCATAAATTTAGACAGGTCTATTACTTATTTCATATATTAGGCACGCATTTGTTTCAAGGGACTTCTCAAACAAAACACATTATGGTATCAGATTATGTAAATTTCTTTCTAGAACTATTTAAGTTAAGTTTCAGAGTAGCAGCCGTGTTAGTCTGTATCCGCAAAAAGAAGAACAGGAGTACTTGTGGCACCTTAGAGACTAATACATTTGTTAGTCTCTAAGGTGCCACAAGTACTCCTGTTCTTCTTTTTATTTAAGTTAAGTAACCAAAAATTTGCTTCCCAGCCTTGTCAAGACAGATTCAGCGAGCTAGAGTAATCAAGTTACAACCGATTATGGGGCTATAAAGAACTGAAAAACTTGAGAGTTGAGCTTTTATGTCAAGACATCAATGAACACAAAACATCACATCAGTGCTCACTGGCACTAACGTAGTAAACCTGAATACCAGGAAACATTATTTCAGTTACTCCTATGTATTCTCTCTGTCCTCGGTAATAT
Source organism: Chrysemys picta bellii (assembly GCF_011386835.1). NCBI lineage: Eukaryota > Metazoa > Chordata > Testudines > Emydidae > Chrysemys > Chrysemys picta. The sequence goes on along the minus strand of NC_088796.1, from coordinate 12,744,229 downwards.
TGATTTAAAAAAACATGGTAAGTAAGATCCCTAAAGGCAGATGGGATGAGCATAAGAGTTTATGACTAGAATGATAGGCAGCAGAGCTGGAGCGGTGGTGGGCGGAAGAGGCACCTGGCCACTTTTTGACTTGGCCAAACCACACTCCAGGTTGCAACGCCACTCAGGACACTTCTCTGTGATGATGGAGGGGGAGCTGAACCAAATCTGAGTGAATGGCATCCCCACCTGGCACATAGGGTTGTGGCAGCACTCAGGTTTGCACCAGGGTCACAATGCCACCTACTCAAAATTTGGCCCAGTTGCCCCTCCATCATGATGGAAGGGCAACTAGGTCAAACCTGAGTGGTGCTGCAACCTCACATGCCAGACTGCAGCATCACTTGTTCAAATTTGGAGGGGATGGGTGTAGGGGCTCATGGGCCGAAGGACCAGGTTGCTAGTGGGTGGGGTGCCTGAGAGAGGAAGAGAAAGGTCAGACAGAGAAACAAATTCTATTGGCCCCCACTTCAAACAGCGCTCCACAGTCTTAACTGGAACAAGTCCACACACACTAAAGGTCCCTACTAGGTTTCTCTTGAAATCAGAAGGGAAGTGTTGCACTCCCACACTCCCTGCCATGTGATAAAATGGGCAGGAGTGTGGGGGGAGGGGAGAGAGATACATTTAAGGGCTCCTGAAAAGCCGCCCCCAAAAGCTAGAAGGTTCTTTAAGAGTCATTCCTGTGGTGCGCTGAACGGCATTACCCGGAGCTCAAGGGTGTGGCTGTGACCTCCCACCAGGGTGCCCGGCATTCACACTACACACGGGCACTGGGGTGCTACAACCACCCCTAAATCCCCCCCACACACACACACACGCAGAATTCACCCTGCGCCTTGGCACCACAGGGACCCTTCGCAGAGCCCCTCCCGCCCGCGCTGCGCACTTTGAGGGTGCAGGCCCGTCCCTCCTCAGTGCCGCCTCGCGGCATCCCTTCGGGGCCCAGCCCGGGCCAGCGCGCCGGGACCCGGGCCCTGCCTCAGCTCACGGGCTTCCTCCCCGGGCCAGAGCGGGGGAGACGCGGATTCTACCCGCGCCCCCGCCAGTCCGGCGCGCTGGGGGGCGGGTGTACGGGCCCTCTTCCTCCCAGCCCGACCTGACGCGAGCGGGGGGGGGGGGCAGCGAGCCCGGATGCTCGGTGAGGGCGGGCGGGTCCCCCGAGACTGGCTCTGGAGAGGGGCCCGAGCCCCCGGGGGCTGAACGCGGGTCACTCACCAGTGCAGCCGCCGCCGCCACCGCGGCTCCTCCTCGCCTCCCCCTCGCGGGGGAGCAGCTCGGACATGGGGGGGCCGAAGCCGGGTCTCCGTCTCCGCCGCCGCCTGCCCCGCTCCCCGCCCTGAGCGCCACTGAGAGAAAATGTCACCGGAGGCCGCTCGGCTCCGCTCGCGGCGTCACTTCCGGCGGCCGGGACCGGGCTGCGGCTGAGCGCCGAGCGGCGCACAGAGCGGCCCCGCCGCTGGCCCCTGCAGCGCCACCTGGCGGCCCCTGCAGCGCGTCCACCCTGCCGCCCCCCACCTGCTCCCCGGAGATTGCGGGGGGGGAGCCGGACGAGCCCCACCAGGGCCCCATAGGGATGGGGGAGCAGCCAGAACCCTTCCTTCCGCCCCCCACCAGGGCCCCCTGGGAAAAGGAACCAGGGAGACCCCCGTCTCCTGACTCCTTCTCCCCCCTCCCTCCTCTGGGGACCCTCCTAACTAGGGTCCCGTCCAGAGGGATGGGATCCAGAGCCTCTTCCCAGCCCCCCTTCTCTCCCACACTCGGACCCAATGGGAGACACCCAGAGCCTCACCTGTCAGCTCCCTCTCCCTCTGGGGCCACATGGGAATGGCTTGTGAGCAGTGCTTGTGGTGTCACCCTCTGGAAAGGCAGGGAAGTCCTGGCAATCCCATGATGGATGGCCGCCTTGTCTGAAACAGAGGAGGTTTGGACACAAACAAGTTAACACTGCAGTTGCATCCTCACGGTCCTGTCCAGGGCCGGATTTGGGGTGCCAGGCTTGGGAAGCACGAGACAGCAAGTGTGAAAAATCAGGACGGGGGTGGGGGGTAGTAGGCGCCTATAGAAGAAAATGCCCTAAATATCGGGACTGTCCCTATTAAATAGGGGCATCCGGTTACCCTACTCGGGTTGCTGTTTTTGTTGTTAGCAACAAAAGGAAAAATAGAATGTTTCAAGTAAAATGTTTCAGGTGTTCCGTGCGCGGATTCATTTTTCACTCACCTCGTAGAATGTTCTGGACCTTTGTAGAATCTTGTGCAACCTTCCAGACTACATTTTCTTTGAACCTCCTCGAATGTTGTCAGCCATGCCCTCACGGGTGTGGAAGGGGTAATGGGTTGCTAGTCAGTCAGTAAGATACGGAGTGAAGTGAGAGCCCAGCCGCAATATTGTGTAATGTGAAAGTGTACTTGTGTTTTAAGACTTGAAGAGTGTAAATAGCGATTAGTAAAGCACTATTTAATGAGACACCAGCGATATCTATTAAACCCCTATCTATGCAACAATATAAAAGAAATACTGTTACTTCTTTTGCCATACTTAACACATAATGTTCAATGACTTTCTAAGACTGCAGAACATAGACTTTTGCTCTCCCTAATACTGTCTGTTTTCCCCCATAGAAAATAAAAGATGCCCCCAAAGAAGCTTTCGGGAGCTCAGTATAGGAAGCAAAAAGTTCAATTGCAATCTCGTTTGAAGCAAGAGGCAAGTTTGATAGGAAAATATCTGAAACAGAACACCACAAACCAGGCTTTGGGCAATAGTGGTTGTCCCAGTGCAGAAGAAATTGAGGAGCAAAGTGTAGATGATGGAAGTCCTATTACTAAGGAATTAGCAGGTTTACCTGATAAGGAATGGGAATGTGAGGAAAGTGATGAAGAATCGTCCAGTTTTCCTGGCGGTATAAAGGAGAGTGATGATAAAGAAAAATCTGGTTTACATGAAAAGGAGCGAAATGATAGAAAAGAATCAGCCATGAGAAAAATTGCACCCCACAAATCGATACATCAGCTCCTGCTTTATTGCCATTAATCCTAAACTCTGCCGATACTGATCATAAAATTTTGAATGGGCCGGGCAAATTCGAGGATATGATGTTTCCAGTAAATGAGAAGAAGTGACACTTCTCAAAGTCACACTGTGAAAGAGTACTCAAGAATGGTAAGAAACTGAATTGGCATTGGCTAGTTTACTCAAAATCAACTGACAATGTGTTCTGTTTTTATTGCAGAATATTTGACAAGAATGCCAAATCATTGCTTGTGCTTTTGGGGTACAATTACTGGCATAACTGATGCTTTGAAGCAACATGAAAAGGCATCTGGCCATTTTATGGCCTACTCCAAATGTATGGAGGTCCAGTCCAGGCTCAATCTGAATAAATGCATAGATGCAGAAAACCAGCGCGTTATTAATGTAGAAATCCAGCACTGAAGGAACGTGCTTAAGCCTCTGATCTCAATTACCCTCTTCCCTGCAAAGAATAATTTGCCTTTCTGGGGTTCGGATAAGTTGTTCACTGAACATAATGGTAATTTCCTTGGTTTGGTAGCACTCCTTGGGAAATATGACAATATCATGCGTGAGCACTTACATTGAAGTTCGTAAAGAAGCTATGAACCATTACTACAGCAAAATAATTTGTAAGCAGGGTCTGAATGAATTCTTCCCTGACAGCTAGTTGTGGGGGCGGGAGAGACTTCAGGAGCAAACTGTATTTACATGAACACATTTACCCTACATAGGTATCCAGCAGATAGGAGCTGTGTAGCTCCAAGTGATCAACTTTGGCTGGTGTTAGGTAAAAAATCACTTTAGTACTGAATGCAGGGGTAGTGAAATTAGATCAAACTAGCTAGAGACATAAAGGGAACAAGAAAACATTCTACAAATACATTAGAAGCAAGAGGAAGAGCGAGGACAGTGTAGGCCCGTTGCTTAATGAGGGAGGAAAAACAATAACAGCAAATGTGGAAATCGCAGAGGTATTTAATGACTTGTTTGTTTCAGTTTTCACCAAGAAGGTTGCTTGGTGATTGGACGTCTAACATAGTGAATGCCAATGAAAATGAGGTAGGATCAGAGGCTAAAACAGGGAAAGAACAAGTTAAAAATTACTTAGACAAGTTAGATGTCTTCAGATCACCAGGGCCTGATGAAATGCATCCTAGAATACTCAAGGAGCTGACTGAGGAGATATCTGAGCCATTAGTGATTATCTCTGAAAAGTCATGGAAGACTGGAGAGATTTCAGAGGACTGGAAAAGGGCAAATATAGTGCCAATTTATAAAAAGGGAAATAAGGACAACTCGGGAAATTGCAGACCAGTCAGCTTAACTTCTGTATCCGGAAAGATAATGGAGCAAATAATTAAGCAATCAGTTTGCAAACATCTAAAAGATAATAAGGTGATAAGTAACAGTCAGCATGGATGTCAAGAAGAAATTGTGTCAAACCAACCTGATAGCTTTCTTTGACAGAGTAACAAGCCTTTTGGATAGGGGGGAAGCGGTAGATGTGGTATATTTCAACTTTAGTAAAGCTTTTGATACCATCTCACATGACCTTCTCTTAAGCAAACTAGAGAAATGCAACCTAGATGGAGCTACTATAAGGTGGGTGCAAAACTGGTTGGAAAACCGTTCCCAGAGAGTAGTTATCAGTGGTTCACAGTCATGCTGGAAGGGCATATCAAGTGGGGTCCCGCAGGGATCAGTTCTGGGTCCGGTTCTGTTCAATAACTTCATCAGTGATTTAGATAACGGCATAGAGAGCACACTTTCATTAAAAGTTTCTTTTCTACACTCAGACTCTGTGCTGGCGGGTGGGAAAGTATTGCCTCTCAGAGGTGCCCAGGGGTGGTGTGTAATTTTCCCAGGTTACTGGGTGGGGGCTTGAGCCGGTTCTGTGTTGTATTGTTGAAAAGGAACCCCTAGATATTGAACTGGTTGCTGCAGCTCCCCCTGGCAGAAGGGTTACAAATTCAGAATGAATTGATTGACTTTACGGCAAGGAATGCTCTTGATAACATATTGATGCGGCTTGGAAAATGCAGTCCATTATTATGATTATGCCATAATAATGGACTGCACTCCCAACATTAGTCACAGGGAAAAGATGTCATTTACAGTAAGATTTGTTGATGACAAGCAAGGCTGTCTCCAAGTAAAGGAACACTTAATCTGTTTCCACTCAGTGGATGACTCTACTGGAAAAGGCCTAACAGAACTGTTTATGAACGTTTTGAATGAGAATAAAATAAAGCTTTAGGACTGCCGCTGCCAAGGCTACAACAACGTGAATATGAAGGGAAGAAACAGTGGTGTCCAGGCAAGAATCCTTATGCTGAATTCAAGAGCTTCCTTCATGCCTTGTGGTTGTCATTCCCTCAACCTGGTTGTGTCAGATGCAGTGTCTTCTTCTTTAGGTTCACTCTCTCTCTTCAGAGTACCGCAAGGGCTATCCATCCTGTTTTCAGCATCAGCTATCAGGTGGAAAATCCTCAAGGTCATGGACAATGCTACAAATCTGACTGTGAAGCCGCTAAGTGACGCTTGCTGGGAGAGCCGCATTGACAGTGTAAGGCCAGTGAGATACCAAGTTTCTGAGGTTTATGACGCCCTCATAGAACTGGTGCAGTCAAGAAAGCCAAGGCCAGAATCCAACACAAGGCGCAAAGCTTGGAAAACCAGATCACCTACTTCAAATTTCTGGTCTCAGTTGTGGTCTGGCACAATATCCTGTTCCAAGTAAACATTGTAAGCAAGGCATTACAAACTCAGTTGATGGACATTGTGACCGACCAAATTGCCCCAAATTTCATGGTGCCCTAGGCAGCTGCGTGCTGCATACGCAGCGGCACCAACCCCGGCAACCAGCCCTATCTCTCGGCCAGCCCCCCCTGCAAGGGGCAGGGCCGTCCCTAGGGGGGCGTGGGGCCCTGAACAATTCCCTCCACCCTGCCTCTTACCCTTTCCCCTGCTCCTCCCCCGGCCCGCCCCCATTCCACCTGTTCCCCCAGCAACCCCGCACTCACCGGCAGCGGTGGGAAGCGGAGCAACCCAGCCCCAGCCCGCTCTACTTCGCCAGCTCCCAGCCGCGGCGCTCCACTTCCCGCCACCAGTGAGTGTGGGGAAAGGATCGCCCCCTGCACTCACCGGCAGCGGGAAGCAGAGAGACGCGGCCCCAGCTGCTCTGCTTCCCTTGCCCCGGCCCCAGCCATGTCACTCGGGTTGGGGAAAGGACCACCCCGGCTCTCACCAGTGGGGGGAAGTGGAGCGCCGTGGCTGGGAGCTGGTGGAGTAGAGTGGGCTGGGGCCGGGCTGCTCCGCTTCCCGCCATGCTGGTGACTGCGGGATCCCTTCCCCCAAGCCCTCTCCCCTGAGCGACACGGCTGGGGCTGGGGCAAGGGAAGCGGAGTGGGCTGCTCCCAGCCCCCCGCTAATCCCCCGGGCCACTCTGGGCCTGTGGGGCCTCCAAAAGTGGCCCCCCCACAGCTCCTGCCTCCCAGACCCCGGCAGGGGGAAGGTCTGGGGGGCTGCGTAGGGCACCCAAATGGCTAGGGACGGCCCTGTTCAGACGTCTGTGATAAAGATCTCTATGTTGAATTGAACAATATCCGTCACATTTTGCAACACGGGAAGCACTCTCCACCCCAAGTTCTCTAATTCATTCATGATGCAGGGCTGAAGGACACTTTTCCAAATGTGTGGATAGCTTTGAGGATTCTGCTCACGCTGCCAGTCACAGTCGTGAGTGGTGAGCACTACTTTTCAAAGCTCAGGCTCATTAAAACATATATTCGATCGACAGTAGCTGATGCGAAACTGACATTGCTTGCTATTTTATCACTTGAAAGTGCCATTGGCCAGTCTTTGGATCTCTCTGACGCTGTGGTTCAGTTCACGAGGGCAAAGATGAGAAAAGCGACCTTTTGAACTAAAGGACTAGGGTCAACATTCCAAGCTTGTCACCTACTGTAACATGATTTAATACCAGTCTACCCAATGTTGATGCACAGTTCCATTTCTTGATGTTAGTACATTTCAGTTATTCTTAAAATTAAAAAGTTTCTATAAGCTTAGAGGAAACTAATTTTTTTATTATATATGGCATGAATAAATACAGATTTACAGATCCTAGCGTTCAAATGTATCATCTTATATGGCGAGGATAATTCATGCATGTAAATCGTGCATCAAAATCATGAAATGGGCTACAAATGCAATTAAAAAATAAGATATTCAGAAGTTTAACAAATGGGGAGAGGCAATGGCAGAAACTCCTCATCTAGGACTGGCCCTGGTGATGCCTATAAAACAATCCGGCATTAGCAATGGCCTAAGCCCCCTGGAGAGGGCTTGGAAGGATTCGATTTTTATGAGTGTCAGTAAATGTCTATTTCATGGTACACACACAAACCCACAAAATATATTTCCAGTGATAATAAATGAAATTTACAGATAGTCAACATAAAAAAAAATGCAGCTGGGGAACTTTGATTAAAAATCCAGTGATTTAGCTAGTGAATTAGGCTTGTTTAAAATGGACTAGCGAATGAATAGGAGCAACAGGTATGATCTGGATATTTACTGTTTATATTTTAGCATGTGACCCTGACAGTTTGTGTTTTAATGGTTTATGAAACTTTTTGATTCTCAACATCTACTGTCAATAAGTAGTTGTCTGACCCGCCCCCATAATACACACAACTGTGAAAATTTATATCTGTTAAAATAAATGCTTAAAAATAATTAATATCAACCATCAAAAGTTCTTAAAAACATCAAATTCTGCCAATCCGAAAGCTAAGTGACTTTTTATAACCAAACCAAATTCAAGTGTCTGCACTACAGGCAGTGCTTGCAGCTCGGTCTATTTATTAAAGGTTGCCCACTTCCCATGATATGACCCTGTTTCATCGCTTATATAACTTTGCCAAACTTTAACCATTTAGGCTGAAATTTCCCATGCTGGGTGTCTGCCTCGGGATGAATTGTTTTGGAACGTTTCCGCCAAAATGGTTCCACCGTTTCTGAGAATGAGGTTAGGGAAAGGCCATGTTAAAAGTTTCCTAGTCTTTTTTGTTGATGAGCTCTAATGCCCCCATGCTTTGCAGCAACGACTTGAAATTTGGCTGGGGAGTTGTCTGCATCTCAGCAATGTGCCTTTTGCTGTTCTTATGAAAATCCACCCAGATTTGGCGAAGTTATAAACCACTGAAGAATTGCAGTTTGCATATGCTCAGTAAAGACTTCTCAGAGCTTCACAGCTAAAAGACTCAAAAAGAACAGGAGGACTTGTGGCACCTTAGAGACTAACAAATGTATTAGAGCATAAGCTTTCGTGGACTGCAGCCCACTTCTTCGGATGCATCCGGATGCGGAAGGGACAAGAGCCAGACCAGGGGTATAAAGGAGTAGACTGGGACAAGCTGCTTGGGACTGGAGGCTAGGAGGAGGAAGACAAGGACTGTGAGCCAGGATGGGGGGACAGGGAGACTGTTTCCCCTCTTCCCCCACCCTTTCTATGCTATTGGTCTTAGATGGTAAGATCCTTGTGTAAGGCCCAGCAGATCTTGAACCCAGGCCTGCAGAGCTGCCAGGTAGCCAACACCTCCATATTGGCACCCAGCAGCAGCTGTAACTAGCTCCCACTCCTCTACCCATGACCTACTGCAGGCACAGACCACAAGAAGTCCCACCTTGAGGGATTCGATAGACAGAAGCCTCCTGGTGCCTGATTGGCTCCCCCGCCTATATAAACCCAAAGGGCGTTCCAAGAAGTGTCCAGGCAACAATGTGGATCAACAGCTAGTTGCCATGACCACTTCGCATTCTCTGTTTCTGAACTCCCAGTATTGACCTTGGCTATAACTTGGACCTTGACTCCCTCTGTAACCTTGAAACACCTATCCAGACTCTTGTTGCCGGCCCAGATGGGCCCCGAGGGGGCAACAGGGTTCATTGCCCGGTGTGCGCCGCACCAATAGACACACCAGGGGTGGAGAAGCAAACAAAGTTTATTTGAGATCTCAAAGTGGTGCAGGGAGACAGGCACGTCTCAAATCAAGCACAGCACATACAAGCAAGTTTTCCCTTTTATATTGCAAGCTGTTTGTGTGTAAGCTTTGTTCTATTACTGTTCCCTCTACCCCTCCCGTCCCGAGCAGTTACAGCAGGTACACATTGTGGCTTGTTAGAAAAGTTTCCCGTTTGCCTGCTTATCTTTGCAAGGCCTGTGCGCACGCAGTCTTCCCTCCCTTCTTTCTCCCCGTCTTATCACTACGTTTGCTAGTGTGAGCGAAACTGCAGCTGTCTGCTAGAAAAGCTGACCATCATATTTTCTGCTACAGCATGTAAGCAGTTAGCATGGAAGTAGGTGAAAGTTCACAAGATGGAGTTACTGTGGCTCACTTAGACCCAGAGCAAGGGAGTTTCATCAGCACTTATGGCCTTCCATCCCCCCCAAGTTACCTGGTAGCTATGCCTAGTGACACCAACAATTCCTTTTTTGAGAACACTTAAACTTTTGGCAGATTTTTTTTATACTTTAAAGACAAAATGCGATTAAGCATCTGATGCCTGGTATTGACCATGAACCTCTCTCTGGCTCTGCCCTTCGGCTTGAACCGTCGGCCTCACTATTGACCCTGATACTGATTCCGAACCCTGGCAGTTCCTGCCTACCAAGCTCTGGCCACTAGTCTCGCCTACTTTTTGCCCAGGATCTTGACACGCTGGGGCACTGACTGGTTCAGTATGTTTGATGCTACGTTCTGTGCCTGATTGTGGCTTTCAGATGCTATGGCAATATCAGTGTGAAACTACAACATACCTTGAGATGGGGAGGGAGGTTTAGAGCGTGCTGCTCTTCCGTTGTTAGCTTTGCAGGAACAGAATCAATTGCACAGATTCGATATCTTTCTGTGCCTGTCCACAACAGAAGAATCACATCCTGTGACATGGAGAGCTTAAAGGCATTGTTAAGAAGTTGTGTACTTAGACTAGGGAAACAGAACACATAGTTCCCTGTGGAGCTTTCTAACGGCCTCTCCTGGGATTATTCCCCTTAGAGTCATCATATTAGGGAGGAAAAAGGCATACAAAGATCAACATTGATTTGTTACAAGAGCTCCATGCCACAGCTACGTCTAGAGTTGCCCATTCAAGTGCTGAGGAAGCAAAACATTTCTTAAAGTAAGGTGGGACACCTTTAAGACCCTTCCAATTCATACTAACCTGGTAAGGAAAAGCACCAATGACACCCTCATCAGTAAGTTCGACACCGGCAATATCAGCATGATATTTTGCACACCTCATTCATACACGCTGCAGAGTCCTTAGCCAAGAGCAGGAGTCTTAGAAACTGCTTTAAAAATGAAAGCAAGCAAGTCAGATTTGGTTCTAAATTTAGGTCTTAAGACCTAATGTCTTGCTAATAATCAGGAAAAGGGCATGAACAGATGATCATTTGGGAGTAGATTCTAAAACCTGACAGGACAGATAAAAAATGGAGCAAGGTATAGAATTAATATATATTCTACCAAGAGATATAGTGGATTCCCCATCATTTGGTATCTTTAAAATCAAGATTGGATGTCTTTATGAAAGATACACTTCAGCTCCATGAGCAGTTATGAGCTTGATGTAGGAGGTACTGGATTAAATTCTATGGCCTATACTATGCAGGTGATCTGGCATTAGAATGCATGGGCAGAAAACAAAATCTGGGAAGCAACTTGGAAAAATATATTCAGCTACTTCTGGGGAAAATATTCCAGCATACATCCCTTCGAAAGGAGGGAGACACCTGGAATTATTAATGCTGAAAGAGACCTGAGGGTTACAGCCAAGCAGAGCTAGATTTGTATTGTGATATAGCTGCAAAAGAAAGAGCGGATACAGGTCTGGACAGTATACAAAAAGGAAGAACAAGGGGTAAACCTTCATTTCTGCACAGCCATGGTGCAACAATATTACACTGCATCACAAATGAGGATATAACTAGTAATAATGGGAATAAGTTAAGAAAGGGCATGTTTGGGCTGAATATCAGGATGGGAAACTTTCTGACAGAGAAAACATTAGGCTGGGGAATTGCCTCCTGAGGCAAGCATTATTACTGGCAACTTTTAGTACTAGATTAGAAAAGCTACCATGGAATAATCTGTATGCAGTGTTGTAGCTGCGTTGGTCCCGGGATATTAGAGAGACAAGGTGGGTGAGGTAATATCTTTTATTGGACCTACTTCTGTTGGTGAGAGAGACGAGCATTCGCGCTTACGCAGAGCACTTCAGGTCCGGGGAACTGAAGAGTCTGGGGCACTCTGAGGACATTTCCCAGACCAGAAGAGCTCTAGATGAGCTCGAAATTTCTCTCTCACCAACAGAAATTAGTCCAATAAAAGATATCCCCTCACCCACCTTGTCTCATGGAATAATCTTCCATTGTCAAGGAGATGGATTGGAAGATTAAGTATGGGGGTCAGGGAAGTAGAAAGACAACAGGTGTCACAGAAATGTAGGGGGTTAAAACAAAAAGTTGGCTACTCATTTACAATCCTTTGGCTGAGTTGCAGTTGAATTAGACTGTCATTGCCTAAAAAATGCCCCCATTTCAACATTATCTAGCTAAAGAGAGGGACATGACATCCCCTAGGTAGACACCCCAAAACAGGATTGTCAAAGGTGGTCTTTTTTAAGAAAAAAATGGGAGGATAGTGTTTTAGCACTGCAGTGCCAGGAAAGGGTATTTAAGTAAGTAAGTAATAACTAATAATATATGGAGATATCCTATCTCCTAGAACTGGAAGGGACCCTGCAAGGTCATCAAGTCCAGCCCCCTGCCTTCACTAGCAGGACCAAGTACTGATTTTTGCCCCAGATCCCTAAATGGCTCCCTCAAGGATTGAACTCACAACCCTGGGTTTAGCAAGCCAATGCTCCAACCACGACCTGCCGTTTCTGCAAAGAGCTGGATGCAAACCTTGGGGGTGACCCCACCTCCACTCTGGGGACCACCCTGGACACTTCAGAGCCCAGTCCAACAAGGCAGGAGGAGGAGCAAAGTGGGAACGAGGGTGCTGAGGCAGAGGAAGACACCCCATTATCCCTAAATGCATGCAGCCAGGAGCTGTTCTCAAGCCAGGAGGAAGGTAGCCAGTCGCGGCAGCTGGTGCTTGGGGAAGGACAAACGCCAGAGGAGGTTCCCGGTAAGCAGCTTTTATTTTGGGAAGGAAGTTATTCGGTGCGGGCTCTTGGGGCGAGGAGGGTTAGGGCTGCATGCATGCCTAGATGCAGAGGCGTTGATGTGCTCTCTCACATCGCGGTAATCGGCTTCAGTGATCTCTTCAAAGGTCTCAGCCAGAACTTGGGCAATGCGCTTGCGCAGGTTTATTGGGAGAGTCACTGTGGTCCTTTTCCCAGTCAGGCTAACAGGGTCTGCGCCACTGTGCCGTTAGGGGTGGGGGGACCATTGCTGCACACAGGCAAGCTGCATATGGGCCAAGGCGGAAGCCGCATTGTTGCAGAAGACCCTCCCTTGCTTCCCAGCAGGCCGGCTTTAAGCCAATTCAGCCGATTTGGCTGAATTGGGCCCAGCACCTAAGAGGGCCCCGCAGCTGTCCACTCCGCCCCCAGCTCACTTCCCCCTCCTCCCCTCTCCTGAATGCTCCGCCCCCTGTTCCTCCCCCTCCCCTGCTTCCCGTGAATCAGATGTTCGCGGGAAGTCTGAAAAGGGGCAGGCGGCGGCAGCAACAGGTAAGGGGGGGACGCGAGGAGGGCTCCTGGGAGGCGCGGCGCGGCCCAGTCCGGCCCTGGCCGAGCGGCCCCGGCGGCTCTGGCTCCAGCCCGGCACGGGCCCCGGGACAGCGGCCCCAGTTCCGGCCGAGCACCCCCAGCACGGCCCCACGGCTCCGGCCCCGGCTGAGTACCCCCGGCCCCGGCTCGGGCCCCGTGGCGCCGGCCCGGCCCCAGCCCAAACACCTCTGGCTCAGGCCCCGGCGGCTCTGGCTCGGGCCCCGGGGTGCCGGCCCCAGCCCCAGCTGAGCGGTGCCGGCCGAGTACCCCGGGCCCGGCTTGGGCCCCACGGCTCCGGCCCCGGCCGAGCACCCCCGGCCCGGCTCGGGCCCTGGGGCGCTGGCCCGAGTGGCCCCGGCCCGAGCCCCTCGGGCCCCAGCGGCTCTGGCTCGGGTCCCGGCGCGCCGGCTCGGCCCCGGACCGAGCGACTCCGGCCTGGCCCCGGCCCCAGCTGCTCCGGCCCGGACCCAAACCCCGCGACCCCAGACCGAGCGGGGCCCGATTCCTGGGGACGGGGCTTGCCAGTGGCAAGCCCCACCCCCAGGAATCGGGCCCCGCTCTTGCTAAGGCCGGCCCTGCCAGTGGAGACTGCTGTCTCCCCACTGCAGCCTCTCCTTGCCCCCTCATGCCTCTCCCCCATTTTCCCCCAGGCAGTGGGGTGGGGGGCGTTAAGCAGCTGTTGCCCAGAGATGGAATCTCATTTCCTGTGGCACAAACTAGCCCACCCAATCGCATTTAACGTGTGTCCTACCCTGGACACCTGGACCCCTCCCGGATGTCTGGGTCCTTTTCCCCTCTGCAGACATAGACGAGGATTTCCGGCAGTGCCTGCGTGAGTACGTCACCAGTGTGGTGCACGCAGCAGGGACACACGTCCGGACGGACCGAGCCGGGCAGGTGCTGACGGGGGCTCAGCTGGCTGCCAGGATCAAGGTGGGAGAGTGTGGGCTGTTAAAGGGGGTGGCTGGATGGGAGACAACAAAATGGGCCACAAGGCGGGGACAGGGATTCAATACGGGGTGCCATTCTGCAGGGAGCGGGGCAGGGTGCTCAGTAGGGGGCGCTGGGCTGCAGGGAGCGGGAAGGGGCTCAGCGGGGGCAAAGGGGCTGAGCTGTCCCTGATCCCAGTTCCCCCGGGCGTTATTCCCTGCAGGCCGTCTTCCGATACTGGAAGACCCAACGCTACGACTTCTCCTCACCCATGAAGGTACCAGGTCACCCCTCCCTCCACCTCTCTCTTTCCAGCCTGGATTTGGGGGCTGGTTCTATTGACCCCAACCCCAGGTCCTCCTGACATTGGCCAATAACACTAGCCCAGAAGGGGGCACCACAACAGCTCCACCAAATGTCCTGATCGAGGACTCCTAGCACCCAAGAGATAAGGGGACCTGCAGGAAGCCCTGCCAGAGAACCAGCCCCTCCACTGGGGTGGCAGCAACATGGTCATGGCTGTGGGGTTGAGGTGCTGCCCTCTGGCTCTATTGAAATGTGGGGGGTTGGGGACCAGTTCGGAGGTGATAGCGAGGAGCAGGTCCTGTACGAATGTGGGGAAGGTGGTGACTGTGGGGGGGCTCCCAGTTCAGAGATGGACCCATCCCATCCGCACCCCAACCCCGTTCCCTCTCCCCACACAGATGGCTGAGGCGTTTGCAGTGATGAGACAGGAGTTAAACAGGAGAGCAGTAGAAGCCACCAGGAGGGAATATGACCAATTTGTGCAGGAGCTGGTGAGTGCAGAGGGGCTGCGGATTGGGAGTGAGGGGCACCAGCATCCCTGGGGGGAGGCAAGGCTGAGGTAGCAGGGGGCTGTGGATCGGGAGTGAGGGGGCTGTGGGTGTGTGAAGAGGCGGCGCCCCCTGTGGCTGGGTAACGCTAGTGCTCGTCCCTAATGGCCGATCATTCCCCCGTCCCGGCAGGACCGTGACCACCAGAGCACGAGCAGCTGCCTGAGGGTGAAGCCCCTGGAGATGCAGCGACGCCTGGAGGGGAAACGCCAGGAGTTGCTGGAGCGCTGCTGGGGGGAGCTGCGGGGCGAGGACCCCCAGAAACAGGCGGCCCTGGGGGAGCTGAAGAAGGAGCTGGACAAGCAGATGGCGGAGTTCCTGCCGCGATATGAACAGCGCTTTAAAGTGAAGAAGGCCGAGTGGTTGGGCCTGTATATTGGACCGGGGGGGGGGGGTTCTGGCAGTGGTGGGTGCGGGTATCGGAGTAGGCATCAGGGCGGGTGCAGCTCTAGTGGGGCTGGAGGAAGCAGTGGCCATTGGGATTGGGGCCGGGGTCTTTGGCCTCATTGGGGGGGTTGGGCACTGGCTGCGGGCCTGGTTTGGACAGAAGATGGCCCAGAACAAGACAGGCACCAACACCCCAGGTCAGGGGAAGGAGCGGGAGAGGAGGGCAGGATGTTCAGATCAGGAGCCCCTGCTGCGGGGGACACACAGCGGGAAGGAACCATCACACCTCACTCTGGGTAAGGGTCTGTCCCAGCCGTCAGCACTGGGAACCTCTGAATGCAAGGGGATAGATAGATAGATAGATAGATAGATAGATAGATAGATAGATAGATAGATAGATAGATAGATAGGGTGTATGGGAATAGATAGATAGATAGATAGATAGATAGATAGATAGATAGATAGATAGATAGATAGATAAGGGGGTGGATGCGGGTAGATAGATAGATGAGAAGGTTGTGAGGGGATAGATAGATGAGAAGGTTGTGTGGGGATAGATAGATAGATGAGAAGGTTGTGAGGGGATAGATAGATGAGAAGGTTGTGTGGGGATAGATAGATAGATAGATAGATAGATTAGATAGATATGAGGGGGTGTAGGGGGATAGATAGATAGATAGATAGATAGATAGATAGATAGATAGATAGATAGATAGATAGATAGATAGATAGATAGATAGATAGATAGATAGATAGATAGGGTGTATGGGAATAGATAGATAGATAGTATTGGAGAATAACAGAGTTCTCACTTTTTGTTTGGGTACAGCAAGTCAGATACTTTATTTTCTCTAACAATTGCGTAGAGGGAGAGAGCTAAACAGGTCTCTCTAGTGGTAAACAGTTACAGCAAACCTTTATACCTTTCATTACAAACAATAATAAGCAACAGCTGCATTTTGTTTATACATAGGCCATTTTAATATCTTATTTTTCTCACTTGTTTTAACTCTAGTCTACATACAATATTTTCTACACATTATCTACACAAGGTCGCAACAACTTCTCACACAGTTCTTTCCTACTCGCCTCACACAATCCTCGCATCTACAAATCTCGCGTTATTAAAGTTACAGTTAGCCTAACTCTTGCTAACAAACTGTCATGCATTGCAATCCCCTTCCTGTCAGTTCTTTCTCTGCTTCCACAATAGATAAGAAGGTTGTGTGGGGATAGATAGATAGATAGATAGATTAGATAGATGAGGGGTGGATGGGGGTAGATAGATAGATGAGAAGGTTGTGTGGGAATAGATAGATAGATAGATATGAGGAGGTGTAGGGGGATAGATAGATAGATAGATAGATAGATAGAGGGGGTGGATGGGGATAGATAGATAGAGGGTGTGTGTGGGGATAGATAGATTAGATAGAGGTGGTGTATTGGGAAGAATGGGGAGAAGGTGAGTGTCCAAAAGGACACATAGGTTGATTGATTTACAGCGGGGTCACCGAGATCAGAATCCAGCCCTGACCCTATCGATGTCAGTCAATAAATAACCCGGTCCTGGCTCCTGCGCCCCGAGCTACCCCCTGCATCGCTCAGTGACAAATTTAATTGGTTTTCATTTTCAACAAGTAGGAGAAAAATTGATTTTCATATTTTGTGTTTGTTTTAAAGATTTTCTCCTCCCCGATACAGTCCGTATGTGTAGAGGGGACAATTTTGGGTGATTCCCCTCATTTCCCCACTGATTTGAAAACAATACAAAGGGGTTAGGGAGGTCTGAAAGCCCAAATCCCAGTCCGACAGTTTTCAGTTCATTCTCACCCCAGGTCCACCCGCCATTGGCCAATTGCATTAGGGGGCCAGGAGGGGGCACCACAAAGGGGGCACCAGTGGGGCACCAGTGGGGGGGTGACAGCAGCAAGCAGGGTCCTGGAGGAATTAGGAGAAGGTGGTGAGTGGGGGAAGGGGGGCTCCCAGTTCAGAGGGGATCCCATCCCCACCCCTACCCTTTTCCCTCTCCCACCACAGATGACGGAGATGGCAGAGATGAGAGAGAAGGCAAACAGAGGAGCAGTAGAAGCTGCCAGGAGGGAATATGGACTATTTGTGAAGCAGCTGGTGAGTGCAGAGGGGCTGCGGGTCGGGAGTGAGGGGCACCGACAGGACTGACGGGGGGCAGGGCTGGGCTAGCAGGGGGCTGTAGGTTGGAGTTGAGGAGGCTACAGGTGTGTGAGGCAGAAGTTCCCCCTGTGGCTGGGTAATGCTAGTTCCCGTCCCTCATGGACGATCTCGCCCCCCTCCCGGCAGGCCCGTGGCCACCAGAGCATGAGCAGCTGTCTGAGAGTGAAGCCCCTGGAGATGAAGCGACGCCAGGAGGGGAAACGCCAGGAGCTGCTGAAACGCTGCCGGGGGGAGCTGCGGGGCGAGGACCCCCAGAAACAGGTGGGCCTGGAGGAGCTGAAGCAGGAGCTGGACAAGCAGATGGACCAGTTCCTGTCGGCCTACGGGCAGCGCTTTAAAGTGAAGAAGGCCGAGTGGTTGGGCCTGTACATTGGGCCATCGCCAGCTGCCAGCACTTGCCGGGCACGGGCTCGCCCCCACTGGCCCGTGCACCTGCCAATCAGCAAACGGCTCCGGCCCATTGGCTGCCCATTCAGGAGGTGGGACGGGGGGAGCAAGGGATTCTGGGACTTGTAGTTTTATGTACCCAGTGGAGGAGAAGGGGGAGCTATGGCGCTTATGGTGGGCAGTCTAGTGGTTGGACCAGAGCCCTGGGGTAGCAGGGGGCTCCGGGGGCTATTTAAAGTGCCGGGCCTCCAGCTACCTCTGCTACCTCGGTCCTCTAAATAGCCACGAGAGCCCCACAGGTTCCCCAGGGCTCCGGCAGCTATTTAAAAGGCCAAGGTGGTAGAAGCAGGGGGACCCCTGCCCTACCTGCAGCCAGCCCCTGCTGCACCCCCTGCCCTGCCTCCAGCCCCGCACCCCCTGCCCCCACCAGCCCGTCTCCAGCAAGCCCCTGCCTGCAGCCAGCCCCGCACCCTCTGTCTGCAGCCAGCCCCTGCTGCACCCCCTGCCCGCACCAGCCCCGCACCCCCTGTCTGCAGCCAGCCCCTGCGGCATCCCCTGCCCGCACCAGCCCCGCACCCCCTGCCCTGCCTCCAGCCCCGCAACCCCTGCCCCCACCAGCCCGTCTCCAGCCAGCCCCTGCCGGCAGCCAGCCCCGCACTCCCTGCCAGATTATGTCAATAGCGTCACAGGAGGTGACACGGCATCAGTGAGACTGATATTGGAATACTGCATCCAGTTTTGGTGTCCACCTTTGAAAAAGATGTTGTGAAATTGGAGCTGGGGCATCAAAGAGCCACCAAATGTTCTGAGGGCTGGAGAAAAATGTCTTCTAGTGAGCGATTGAAAGAGCTCAACCTGTTTAGCTTATCAAAAGAAGATTGAAAGGTGACTTCATTGAAGTGTTGAAGTGCCTTAATGGAGAGAGAAGATTGGGTATTAAAGGGCTCTTTAATCGAGCAGAGAAAGGCAGAACAAGACCCAGTGGCTGAAAGGTGAAAAGAGACAAATTCATATTACAAATAAAGCACAAATATTCAACAGCGAGAATGATTCACCACAGGAACAAGCTACCAAGGAAAGTGGTGGATTCTCCATCTCTTGATGTCATTGAATGTAGATTAGATGCCTTTCTGGAATGCGTTTGCCCCCAAAGTAGCTATGGTGTCATACGGGAGGCCTGTGACATGCAGGGGGTCAGATTAGATGCTCTAATGGTCTCTTCTGGCCATCAAGTCTACTAATTTCTGAAAAACTGAGTGTAGCATTGGGAGCAGCGTCTGAGGTTTTACTGTCTAGTCGGCTTGCTTCCTAAAATGAACACTCCTTGAGTGGGGTGATCCACAGGGAGTAGCTCAAAGCTCCCAAGTGCCTGGCCAGGGGCAGGACATTAGCACAGCAAGGGAGGGGCGTGGCAGTGACATCACAAAGGCCTTTTGCAGGACCTCAGACTATTGGTCAAAGGTGCTGACCTCACAGAGAGATTCTGACATCAGCCAGGCAGGACAGAGGCGAGTGGCCCGGGAAAGCTCAGAGACTCCTGTGGCTTTGCTTCAGCAAGTCTCTGTCTCGAGGTCTCTCTTTGAGGACTAAGAGAACATTCGGGTTCACGTACGTGAGCGGCAGGAGGAACCTCTTTCGAGTTTTCTCCTTCCCTTTTTGTGATTTGTACTAGAAAGCAGACGTCCCTGTGTAGAAGGTAAGAGCCTCCTCGAGGTTTGAAACCTGTTCAGTCTGATCCATCGGGTGAGAGTTGAATTCTAGGCATGGAAAACACGAGCTTAAGGAGGCAGAATTTTATTCCGCACCTGGGATTTTGTCCCTTAGAATCACTGGGGACATTGGATTTTCTCCTTTTTGTTTCACCCTTTCCTCCAGCCCTCCCTCCTTTCTTTTCTTCTCTTGCTTCTTTTGTCCTTTCCCCTGTTCCCCTCCCAACACCAGGGGGTGTGTGTTTGTGTGTCGCGGGGGAGTGCTCTGCAGCTCCCACGGTGGGAGGTCCACCCAAAAATGTGGGGCTGAAATAGTGCCCCGGCAGCGATCCCCACCAGTAGCGTAGCTAGGGGCGGTGCAGGGGAAGCAGCCACTTCCCCTCAGCACATTTTCCAAAAGTGGCACCTTAGTCAGGGGTTACCATGGCGCCAGCGGGCGGGGCCCACGCTCCGCTCTGAAGCTTGGCCTGCCCTGACCTCCTGCACGCAAAGGGGGGGCAGCACGGCCGGAGGAGCCATGGGGGGGTGGCGGCACGGCCGGAGGAGCCATGAGGGGGGGCCGCGGGGGCGGAACGGCACGGCCAGAGGAGCCATCCTTTGGGCTCTCTGGTGAGAACCCTCAGCCTCCCGTCCTCAGCCTCTACCCTGACTGGCTGAGCAGGGGGTTATTGACAGGGAGGAGACTCAGGTCCTTGTTCTCTTTTAAGACCAAGTCAATAAGTCATAAGCAGTTCTAGGTTTGATGAATTTTGCTGCTTCTCTGCATTAATTGTCTCTGAGCAGCTCATGATTCTCTCTACCATTGCAGTTCTCCTAAAATACTTGCTGAATAATTACTGTGCACTGTTGTTGGTCTGGAACTCATCTGAGAGCACTTTATTCAGGAAATTCAAGATCCGATAGTTAGTTTGAAAATCAGGGCTCTTGGGTCCTATTCCCAACTCTGCCACTGACTGGCTGTGTGACCTAAGACAAGTCAATTCTCCTTTCTCAACCTTAGCTTCTCCCTCTTTATAATGATAAATAATAAATATAATAATGATCCGCTCCTACTTACCTCACGGTGGGTGGAGGATGGAGATCCATTGAAGAGTATCACTAGGAGGAGTGCATAATATGAGGTGTCCTATCACATTTACTCAGATCAGATTGTGACATAATAGAATAGCTGAAATAGTTTATTTTATTTGTATTTTTTTATTTTGAAATTGATAAGAGCAGCAACTACTTAGCTCAGACTGAAGCATCTTATCTAATTTTCGAGATCTAAGTGTCTCCTCTTGGTGTGCGAGGAGACAATTTAGCACACTGTGACAAACAGGAGATGCTTTTGTTTTGCAACCAAATATTTTTGCAAAGAACTTTCATCCCACTTGTTATGAGTTCAAGAAACAAACTGGTTTAGTCTGAATGGGATTTTCTGACAGAAACGGTTTCAATGAAATTTCCCCACCATCTTGATTCCTGGGCTCTATCCCTGCCCAGGGGTGAAAGGAACTTAAAGGATTTACCATTACGCTGGAGTCCTGAGTGGGGGTGTGGCCTCAACCGGAAGAGGCGGGGCCTTTCAAGATTTAAAGGCCCAGGGGCTCCGGCTGTGGCTGGGAGCCCCAGGGCCTTTAAATCACCCCGGAGCTACCAGCTGCAGAGGCGGCTGGGAGCCGCGGGGCTCAGGGGCGAATGAAAGGGCCCGGAGCTCCAGCCACCGCGGAGCTCTGGGCCCTTTAAATCACCGCGGGAGACCGGCTGCCAGAGCTCCAGCGGCGCTTTAAAGAGCCCAGGGCTCCTCACAGCGGCTGGAGCCCTGGGCCCTTTAAATCACCGCTGTGGAAGCCGGTCCAGTCCGGCATGGCGTACTGGCTCTTGCCGCTAGGCTGTACCGGACCGGACTGGTTTACTTTCCCCTCTGCCGTGCTTCTGGGGGGTTTGTTGTCCATTAGAACAGGAGTCAGGACTGGTGGCTTCTCTTTCTGGCTCTGCCACCGCCTTGCTGTCTAGGCGCGGTGCTCGGCAGGGGCTGGGGCCGGGGGCTGGGGCTGGGGGCCGGCGCGGTGCTGGGCCGGCGGTGCGGGCACTTGGCCGGGGGCCGGCGCGGTGCTCGGCCGAGGGCCGGGGGCGCGGCCACTTGGCCGGGGGCCGGGGCCAGCGCGGTGCTGGGCGGGGGCCGGCGCGGTGCTGGGCCGGGGGCTGGTGCTGGTGCGGTGCTGGGCCAGGGGCTGGGGCCGGCGCGGTGCTGGGCCCGGGGCCAGGCCGGGGGCCGGCGCGGTGCTGGGCCGGCGGTGCGGGCACTTGGCTGGGGGCCGGCGCGGTGTTGAGCCGGGGGCCGGCGCGTTGCTCGGACGGGGGCTGGCGCGGTGCTCAGACGGGGGCCGGGCAGGGGGCTGGTGCGGGCACTTGGCCGGGGGCCGGCGCAGTGTTGGGCCGGGGGCCGGCGCAGTGCTCAGCCGGGGGCTGGCGCGTTGCTCGGCCGGGGGCCGGTGCGGTGCTCGGCCGGGGGCGCGGGCACTTGGCCGGGGGGCTGGCGTGGTGTTCGGCCGCAGCTGGGGCCGGGGGCGCAGGCACTTGGCCGGGGGCCGGCACTGTGCTCGGCCGGGGGCCGGGCAGGGGGCTGGTGCGGGCACTTGGCCGGGGGCCGGCGCGTTGCTCGGCCAGGGGCCGGCGCAGTGCTCGGCCGGGGGCTGGCGCGGTGCTCGGCCGCGGGCAGGTGCGGTGCTGGGCGGGGGTCCGGTGCGGTGCTCGGCCGGGGGCGGGGGCACTTGGCTGGAGGGCCGGCGTGGTTTTCGGCCGGAGCTGGGGCCGGGGGCGCAGGCACTTGGCTGGGGGCCGGCGCTGTGCTCGGCCGGGGGTGCGGGCACTTGGCGGGGGGGCGGCGCCCCAGGGCCCGAGCCGGGCGGGAGACGCCAGGGCCAGAGCCTCTTCGCCTGGGCCGGCCGGCCGCCGGAGGGAGCCGCTCGGCCACTGGGGCCGGACTGGGACGCGCTGCACCCCGCCCCAGCCTACCTGCTGCCTCCCTGTTTCAGGCTTCCCGCGAACATTTGATTCGCGGGAAGCAGGGGAGGGGGAGGGGCAGGGGGCGGAGCGTTCAGGGGAGGGGGCAGAGTTGGGGCGGGGCTGGGGGCGGTGAGGGGCAGAGTTGGGGCGGGACCAGGGCCTCATGGAGTGTCCTCCTTTTTAAAAATTAAAATATGGTAACCCTACTAGTGAGCATGGACTTGTCAAGAACAAATCATTCCAAACCAATCCTAGCTCCTTCTTTGGCAGGCTTCCGGGCCTAGTGGAGGTGGGTAAACAGTAGATGTGATCTCTCTTGGTGTTTCTAAGGCTTTTGACACAGTCCCATGGGACATTCTCACAAGCCAACGAGGGAAATGTGGTCTAGATGTAATCAGTGAAATGTGAGTGCAGAGCTGGTTGAAAGCCCAGACTCCAAGAGCCCTTCTCCATGTCTGGCTGTCCAACGGAGAGGTGTACCTAGTGGGTCCGGCAGGGATCAGTCCGGGGGCCGGTACTAGTCAATATTTTCCTTCAGGATTTGGAAAATGGAGTGGAGAGCATGCTTCTACAATTTGCAAATGACACCAAGCACTTTGGAGCACAGGATTGGAATTCAAAACGCCCTTAACAAATTGGAGACTTGGCCTTCTTGAGCCAGACTCCATGGCTGGGCCCCTCTCTCTAGACTGGGCTGAAGTGAAACCCCAGAGCCAAACCCCCCTCCTCCTGGGCAGTGCGCTCCCACCTTCAATGGGCAGATGCTGCTTAGCGCTGTCAGAGCAGCTTTTGCTGGGGGCTTCTCCCAGCACTTTCCAATAGTGGGAAAGTATGAAATCCCCGTTTGACTGCTGGAGACAGAGACAGAGAGGGGGGAGCAACTTGCCCAAAGTCCCACAGGAAAAGGAAAACAACCATCAGTGGAACCAACAGGAAATCCAGCAATGGAACTCAGGAGTCCTGACTCCCAATCCCCTGGTCCAGTCACTCCAGCGGAGCACACTCCCTCTCAAAGGCAGGGGGAGTGGACATGGGGGCCTGGTTGTAATTGCCAGCTGTGGGAGGGAGTGTGCAGCAGTGGTTAGCGAAGGGGCCTGGAAAGAAGGCCTGCTGGGTCCCATCCATTCTTCTGACACTTGGTGTGACCCTGTGCCAGTAGCTTCCCCTCCCAGGCCTGGTTCTCATCAGTGGGGTTGCGGTCGCAGTCCCGACAGCCCAGGGGGGTTGGGAGGCTCCAGGAAGGTGTGTAAAGTGCTGGGATGTCGGGATCCCAGAGGCACTGTCTCCCCTGCACTAGGGCGGTGTTCTGCACCCCTGCTGCTGGCCGAGTTTCTCTGTCCCTTGACAATAAGACAGACTCTTGTTTTCACAGCCAGCCGATCGCCCCGTGCCATCACCCTGCCTGCTTCCTGGGCAGGGTAACTCCTCAGCTCACCACCACCCTCTCCAGCCTGCCTTGGGCTTGGAGAGTGAGGAGAAGGGCGAGGGACGACCCTGAACATCCTCCATCCATCTCGCCGTCACCAGAGCAAGTGAGTGGCATTAGGGTTCCTCGGTGGCGTCCCCTGTCTGTCTGGGGAGAGGCAGAAAGAGGGGGAGAGAATCTCTCCCAAAGGAGATTGGATTTGCAAACAGCCCCCAGGAACCCCTCGCTCTCAGACCGGGAAGGGGCTTCTCCAGAGCCGTCTCCAGTGTGTTTGGCAAGGTCCCAGCAATGGGGCTCCCAGCCCTTCCCTTGTGGGAGACTGTTCCCCAGGCTGAGAGTCTGTGAGCTGGGCCAGACCCAGTGAGCTGCTGAGCATGGAAATCAATGGGAACCGAGAGGGCCCTGGCCTTGCTATGCCTAGGGACTTTGAAGTGGGGAATGGTTTCCCAGGAGAAGTCCAGACTCCTGGGTTCAGGGCCGGGTTTAGCAAGTGCGGGGCCCAATTCCTGGGGCAGCACTTCGGATTGCCGGCTGGGGGAGGTCGCGGGACCGCGGGGCTGCCACGCTCTGGCTGGAGCTCCAGCCAGGGTCGCGGAGCTGCCGTGGTCCGGCCGGAGCTCCAGCCAGGAGAGCGGGACTGCAGGGCTGGCCGCGCTCCGCCGGAGCTCCAGCCGGGGTCACGGGGTCACATGGCTGCCGTGCTCCGGCCTCGGTCGCGGGGCCATGGGGCTGCCATGGTCCGCCGGAGCTCCAGCTGGGAAAGCGGGGCCGCGGGGCTGCCGCGCTCCGGCCGGCGCTCTGGCCAGGGGAGTGGGGCCCCCGAAGACGACTGCTGCCGGGGTGAGTGCGCGGGGCCCGATTCTGGGGAATCGGGCGAATCAGCCTAAAGACAGCCCTGCCTGGGTTCTGTTCCTTCTCTAGCCTAGGCGGGAGGTGGGGGGTGTGAGTGTGGTCTGGGGTCGCAGGAGGGAGCTGCTTGTCCAAAGTGACCAGTGTCTTTGTGACTGACCCCAGTGTTCGAATAGGACGAGACTCCCCAGTTCTTGCAGCCCCAGCGATGACGAGGGGGAGCGTTGAGGGGGAGCAGATCATGCAATGAACTCCTGCCAGTGGGGGTAGCTTGCCCTACCTGCACCCCTGTGGGGGGAGCAGGAGCTGCTCTGGCTGGGGCAGGGATGGGGAGGGACCAAACAGGCTGGTTAGTGAGAGGCTGCCTTGACCCCAGACTCACGCCTGCTCCCCGCTGGGTTCCAGGATGGCCAGGCTCCTGAGGATGTTCAGGAAGAAGGCTCTGCAGGTGGCCCCAGAGCCTGAGGGAAGCAGCCACCATCTTCCCCAGGAGCGAAGCGGCCCCTCCGTCCCCGCTGGAGGGGAAGAAGCTCCCGGCCGCGCCAGGAGGTGGAAGCGCCCAGCCTTCTGGCGGAGGAAACCCACTCCCGGCACAGGCGCCGAGGTGGGAGCATCACCTCCCAGGCCAAAATGGAGCTGGGCCAGGCTGCAGCTGGGCAGGCAGGACCCAGCCCAGGGGCGGAACCGGGCAGGGTGGCTCTGGGGCTTGTTGTTGTGTGGGCAGCAGCGGCCCCAGGCGCCCAGCCCCAACTTCCAACAGGGGGCATCGCCCTGCCCGGTCAGTGAGGACCTTCCAGCCTCCCCAGGGCAGGAGGTGGAGGATCCCTCTGCCAGCCCCAGCAGCTCGGGCCGCTCCCCATCCAACAGCAGCAGCGCCTGCGACTCGGACAGCAGCCTGGCCGACGGACGCTTCTGCTTTGCTCTAGGTGAGGAGCCAGGCTGGGCTCGGGGAGGGGTGAGGAGGGGGCTGTGAACACCCTGGGCCCAGGCCCTCAAGCAGTGCTATGGGGGCGGGTCTCCAGCCCAGGTGTCTGGCATGAGCCATGTGAACCCCACGGACACTAGATGCTGCTACTTTGGTCCTTGGTGCTCCATTGGGCGGGGGTGGGGGGAGGCACCTCCAAGGGAGTCCAGGACAGTGGGGAGGGTCTCTTTGCTATGGGCTCCTGAAGGAGTTGGGGGCTGATGCCATCACTGAGAGGGGGGAGTGTGGGGCCCAATCTGCCCTATGTCCCGGAGGTGGGAAGGGGACACATTGTCCCACCATGCCCCTGTCCTTCCCCCGAGTGGCAGCAGGAGTCACCTTGTCCCCTTCTCTCCCTGGTGCAGCGTCCGCCAGGGACTCCGAGGAGGACGAGGAGAAAGAAGAACGGGTAGACTTGGTGACAGAGGAGGCTGCTCTCATGAACATCCGAGAGCAGCTCCATGCCCGAGAAAAGGTACAAACGTTCCCCAGCTATGCTGGAACTGAGATTGTCCTGCTCCTTCCCAGCATCCCGACCCCCTGCAGAAGGTCTTGGCTCTAATGGGGACCTTTCTCCTTCATGATCTGGGACCCCCAAGATGGGGGTGTTTGTCACACACCAGCCGGGGTCTCCTCCCCCCACAGGCACTGTCCCAGTTCCTGACCCTGATTGTGGAGGAGTCGTGGGTGATTTGAACAAAAGGCAGGTCCCCACTATCCTCCATTCAGGCCTAACTTCCTGGTGTGGCTGGGGCAGGGAAGTCCCTGGCTAAATGGCTCTCTCTCCCCTAACCCCACTCCTGGTGGGCGCAGGACGAGGCGCAGCAGCTCGTGTTCCTGCACGCCATCTACACCGCGTGCCTCGCTGCCCAGCAGAGAGGTGACTACACATTGGAGCCACACTGCTCGAAGGCGGCTGTGGTGGAGAGGATTGTGGTGAGTGAGACACGGCGCCCGGGACCTGGAGGGTGGATAGAGACATGGGAGGGGCAGGGGTCTCCCCGGGCCGAGGGTTGGGGGATGGCTGGTGCTGGAGGGCAGCTGAGGGCAGGGATTGCTGGGGCTGAAGATTGGGGAGAGGAGACGGGAGAACTAGTGGGCAGGAATCGGAGGAGAGGGAGGCAGCTGGGGGGATCCTGCTGGCTGTGTAATCTCCTCCTTGGGGAGTGTCAGTGAGGCCCGAATCTCACCCGCTCCTTTGTCTCCTTTGCGTCTCACAGGAGCTCATTGAGGAGCTTCCTCCTAACTC
Source organism: Chrysemys picta bellii (assembly GCF_011386835.1). Lineage (NCBI taxonomy): Eukaryota > Metazoa > Chordata > Testudines > Emydidae > Chrysemys > Chrysemys picta. The sequence goes on along the minus strand of NC_088796.1, from coordinate 12,717,450 downwards.
TCCACCCGGCGCCGTCCTGGCCAACTCCCTCATTGCCGTGGCCAACCTCAGGTACCGAGACCCTCCCGCCCGGTTCCCCTAACCCCGGTGCTGCTCAGGCCTGTGGCTGGGGGTCACTGCCCCTCCCACTCCCAGCTCACCTCCCAAGGGTGGCTCCTCTGGCAGAGGTGGCAGGAAGGGTCACTCCCTCTCCTGGCTGCTCTGTTCTTTTCACTCCAGTCACATTGCAATGGCTTTGGGGAGAGGCTGACTCCCAGGATCAGATACAGGAGGGGCAGCAGGGTCCAGGGAACAGGCGCCATTCCTGCCCTGCCACTGTCGGTCTGGGAAACCTTGGCCTTATCATTCCCTGGCTCAGTGCCTCAGTTTCCATTCTCGCCAGCCTCTGCCTATTTCCCTGCAGTTTCACGTCCGTGTTGGTGCCAGTCCCACCCCCGCGCCGCACAGTCTAATACCGGCTCCTCTCTCTTGCCAGCACCATGACACCTGCCCTGGAGCCGGAGCTGGAGACCCACCTCCTCCGAGCCACCCTGCACTCCGTCTTCACCCTGGGCACGCAGACGGACACCAACCAAGTCCAGGTAGATCAGCCAGCTGTTATCCTGCCCGAATCCTTGCTAATTGCCTGCAGTGGGATGTGAATGAGAGAGGCCAGGATATGTGTTTGGGGGTCTCACCAGTGCTTCCCAGAGACCCCTCTTCCCATCCTGTGGCAGGTGTAGCCCCAGTTTCCCTAACTCTGACCCAGGGCTCTCCCTTGCTTTGCAGGATCTGCATAGGGTCATACCAGACCTTCTGGACGCCATGCTGGGGAACCTGCTGGCAAAGACTCCAGACACGGACAAGCTCCACTACATCTTGGAGGTGAGCCCGATGAGGGGGTGGGGGTAATTTTACTTTAACTCTTAGATCCATTTTCCAGTCTGTCCTCCTAGCTGGGCCCCCAGTGGCCATCCTTGGTCAGGGCAGTCAGTGCAATGCAGGGTCAGGCCTTTCCTCCTTGAAGGACAGAGGAAGGAGCTGGGACTTCAAGCCAGAGCTCTGCCTGCTTGTGTTGAGCACTAAACACAGGGCCCCCGGCTGGCTTGGGGAGTGAGAGTCTGAACCCCTCCTGGGAGATCCAGAAGATGGTCCTCAGAGAAGAGCCACAGCCTCATTCCTAGAGAAACAGGAGGGCCCCAGAGAATCAGCCCTTGTCTCTGATGGGCCCCAAGATTCCTGGGGGGATTGTGCTCACACTCAATCCCTTCACCCAGCCAAGGACTTGAGAGCCAGGGAGGGGGGAGGGGTCTGTCTCCTTCCTGGGGAGCTGTTCAGGAATCAGCAGTTCAGGGAGGATGGGACCAGCCCGACACTGAGCATTGTCCCAATCTAGAGAGACAATGACAAGTTGTGACCTGCAGGATACAAGCATCGTCCTGGGGGCAAGAGTCCCCTTGTAAAGCTCTGCAGTCAATGAATCAGATATTCCACCCCCACCGCATGCAATGTCTCAGCCCCCTTGGGATGGGGGGGCCATTAGCACTATACATGCACCCCCTCATCAATCCTGAGCTGCCTCCTTTCCCCACAGCACATTAACTACTGGACCGTGTCCAGGGTGCCACGAGAGAGAGCCAGGGCCATCAGGAGCAGCGCGGCCCTGCTCACGTTCGTCATCTCCCTCCCTGACTTTGACGTAAGTGGCCTCTGAGCCCAGCTTCCTGACTCCAGGCGTAGGCGGGCTGGCTCCAACGGGCTGGAGGATCTGCTGCTGCAGGGGCTGCGGGCTAGGAGTGTTCCTCTTGGGGAGGCAGAGTCAGAGCAGAGAATGAGCCTGGCTTGAGTCAAGTTCTTCTTGTCCTGGTTAAGTGGCGACTCTCGCTTGTAAGGAGACCATGCTCCAGGTTCTTGCCTTCTTGTCATCCTGGAGCAGCTGGGAAAGCAAATCCTCCTGGAGGGCCCTGCCCACATCTCTGTTCTCCGGGCTCCCTTGCGGGCAGAGATAACTAAGGATTCAGCTCTAGCTCCTATCCTCTAGCATCTCCTGCAGAGGGGCTGAGGGGAAGGAGAGTCCTGGCCCAGGCGGGGACTGGGAGCTGACAGGAAAATGCTGATGGAATCCCCTCTCCCTTCCATTAGAACTCAGCCGAATTCCCCAGGATGGGTCACCATGTGGCCCAGCTGGCTCTGTCCATCAGTGACCCAGATGAGGACATCAGCCGGCAGGCCAGGGAGGGGGTTTACCGGCTCTACCAGCTCCTGCTGCGCCAGAGGGGTAAGGAACCCGGGTAGACGAGTGAGACTGGGACCCCAGCCAATTTCTCTCCGAGTGACCCCGGCTGGCGGATAAGTCTCTCTCTATCTCTTTCTGTGTTCTCCACCACCCCTGCAGTTCTGTTGGGCTCTGCCCACTGTGCAGCCACCAATGGGATTGGAAGGACACAAGCCCTGCAACCAGAATGACCAATGTGTATGTGTCTCTCTCTTTCCCAGACCTGAACATCCGTGAGGTCGAAGACCTTTGGTGCTGGGACTGGCACCAGGACAGCAGGCTCCTCGGCTATAAGAACACAGCCAGGGTCGGGGAGGTAAGGACACTCTGCCAGGGCATGGCACAGCTCTGCAGGGCAGGTGGCTGCCTCCAGGAGCCACGTGACGGAGTTGCCGTTCTAGGCCAGGATTTGGAGCCTGGTTCGGGGCAATCTGCTGAAGCCTCACATCTGGTTGGTTTCAGGTTTTTGCCAAATTTTTCTCGGAGGGGCAGAGAAGATACTTCCTGCAGACAGCAGTGCTGGCCATGCACGACCCCCTGCTGCGTGTCAGCCAGGCTGGGCTGCTCCTCACTTACTCCCTCCTGGGGCAAGCCGAGCAGCTGATGGGGAGCAAGGTGAGCAGCTGCATTAGACTCAGGAGATTGGGGCGGGGCCCAGGCCTCATTCCCATCCTCTGGCCATTCGCCGGCCTGGCAGCAAGGCGACTGGTGGGGAATGAGAGTGAGAGCAGCTGCTCCTGGGAAGGGAGATGAATTCACCTCCATGAGCAGGAGGGAGCCAGCTTGTCCCCGGAGCAGCTCCAGCCCAGCTCGTTAGCAAGGCTAATGAATGACAAGCATTGCCTCAGCACGGACTTCTGTTCTTGGGAAGGGCAGCAGAGTCCTCTACGTGCCCTCTGCGAGCCTCTCCTGTCACCCGTGCCACCACCCAGAGTTGTTCCCGTCACTGGCAGCCTGGGAGGCCAAGGACTGAGGGGTGATGGTGACTGATCGGGCAGTTCTGAGGCACATGGGCAGGGGAAGCTCGTCCTGCTGCCGGCAGGGCTGGACTCGCTCTAGAGAGAACGGGAGGATTCAGTCAGCAGGGGCTGCTGATCTGCCCCATTCACCAGGGCTGCCATCCTGCGGCTTCAGCCTCAGTGGCTGGGATGACTTGGGGAAAGGTATCAAGCTGCCCACATCCCACTTCACTGCTGCCAGAATCCCTCCGCCCCCCGGCCCGCTAGAGCCCCCTCCCTGCCCAACCTGGGTGGGGGTGGAGGAGAGGGGTCAGAGAACTTGAGCTGTGGATTGGAGGTGGAACAGCTGTCAGGGGCACTGGGTGGGACGTGGCAGGAGCTCCCCCTACAAGGAGGTTGTTGGCACTGGAGGTCCCTTGAAAGGAAAACAAGACTCCATTCTGTGGGTCAGGAGGGGGACTTCATCCCTCAGAGGTGCGCGGGTGCTGGGTGGAATTGCTGCTGGTCCCAGGTGCCCTTAATTCCCCCTGTTTCCACGGGGGCATCTGAGTCTCTGACAGGTCCTCGTTCCCTTGCAGCAGGAGGTCGTCACGGCCAACATAATGAACCAACTTCACATCATCCGGCACTTGCGCCAAGTGCCGGAGGCGCTGCAGGAATTCTGCCTCCAAGGCCACCAGCAACTCCTGCTCCCTCTAAACGGGGAGTGTAGTGAGACTGAGTGGCCTCCCTCCGAGCAGGAGAGCGAGGGCCCCTCTACACGCCCCTTGGAGGGCAGAGCCTATATCGCCCCACCCCCCTTGCCTGTTGGCTGGCCACCGGGGCCTCTGGTAGACTCTGTTGCAACTGAGCGGCCTCCCTCCGAGCAAGACAGCGAGGGCCCCTCTACACGCCCCTTGGATGGCAGAGCCTATATCGCCCCACCCCCCTCACCTGTTGGCTGGCCACCGGGGCCTCTGGTAGACTCTGTTGCAACTGAGCGGCCTCCCTCCGAGCGGGAGAGCGAGGGCCCCCCTACACGCCCCTTGGAGGGCGGAGCCTATATCACCCCACCCCCCTCGCCATAAGGACCGGGGCGTGGGGTCGGAAATATAAAAGGCCGGCCCTTCACCACAGTTGGGGGACAGCCTGCAACAGAGGAGGACACTTGGCCTGTTCTCCAGAGTCTCCTAACCCTAACCCCAGACATGGACGAGGACTGGCCCGGAATACCCGCTGCGGTTTACCCCAAGGAGCCGGAAGAGGCCTGGAGGCCGCAGGTACCAAACCCTGGGGAGGCAGGAAGTAGCCCAAGGGCAGCCCGGGAGCTGCTGGCTGCAGAGCCCGGCGCGGCTCAGTCGGCGTGTTGCGGCTGGATCCCCGCCGACGCAGGGGCAACCAATCCTGCCCCTGCCAGCGCCTTGGGCTGGGACGCGGGGCAGGAGGGTGGGACCGCGTCCCCCTGCCACCCCACCCCGGGTGGCTGACCCCCTACACGGTGCAAGGAGGCTCTAGCCCAGGACAGGAACTGTTTGTTGGCTGGCCACCGGGGCCCCACCCAGGCCAGGGCCCGCCCTTGAAGTCTGGTTGTTTGTGGGGTGCTTGGGCCCCGCCCAGGTCTGAGCCACCCCCGATACAGTGTGTTGAGGGGCTGACCACTTGAGCGACCTCAGCCCAGCAGCGCCGGCTCTACCATTTTTGCTGCCCCAAGCAAAAAAAAAAAAAAAAAAATACAACAACGCTCGGACTGCCAAAGTGAGCAAAAAGAAAGCCAAAAAGAAACCCCAACCACTTGGACTGCTGCCACCCGAACTGCCAAAGCAGAAAAAAACCCAACAACAACGCTCGGACTGCCACCGCCCGAACTGCTGAAGTGCAAAAAACAAAAAAGTCGCCCGGCCTGTGCTGCCCCAAGAATGGACGGAATGCCGCCCCAGGGATGTGCTTCCTCCGCTGGTGCCTGGAGCCAGCCCCACAGCCCAGGCCACAGCCTGGTTGCGACAGCTGATCGCTGAGGTGGGGCGGCTGCTCCACCCCCATGCAAGAGGGCGCTAGAGTAGGCCAGAGCGGCTGCAGAGGCTGGTAGCCAATCAGAGAAGGGCCAACTGAGAGCCAATCAGGGCCGAGATTAGAGCCAGCCAATCAGGCCCTATATAAAGGCTGCCCAGGCAAGCAGCAGGCAGTCTGTCCCAGACCTTGATGGGAGAAGGTCTGTCTTCAGAGCAGGAGACAAGCATCTCCGAAAGAGCAGTGCTGGGCAGGCTCAAGGGAGCATGCTACAGCTCTGGCCCAAGACCTGCCAGACTGCGGGCCCTGATAGAAAGGGACAGTTGGACAAGGGGAGAGCAGGGAGGCTGCCACTGGAGGATCCCTGGGTTGAAACCCAGAGTAGTGGGTGGGCCTGGGTCCCCCCCTTCCCTCTTGTACTGCACCTGGCCATGTGGTGGCTGAGTCAAACTGCAACCGGCCCTTGAGACAAGGGGCTAGACTTTGGGGGTTTTGGTTGGCCACTGAGGCAGATGCAAGGACTGTTGCTAACCTGCTTCCCCCCTCCCCGCCTGAAGGAGATGAGCCACATGGAGAGACCAAAATGGTGGAGAAAAGAGACTTCTATTGGAGGGCCTGGGTGGCTCGGCTTGCCGAACAGCAGAGGGAGTTGTTCTGGCTGCTGTGGAGGTCGGCACCCAGACCAAACAAGAGATCCGGGACCGAAGGCGAGAGGCCAGGAACGCTGAACTGCTTTGCCTATAGGCGACAGGGACACTAAAGGAGGGAGAGTCCCTACTGGGAGGGGGCAGAGAGGCCCCACCCAGAAAAGGCACCCCCTGTGAGAGTAACAGGGGGGCCCCCAGCTTGTTGGGTCTGTGGGGAGCCAGGGCACCTGAAGAGAGAGTGCCCCTACAGGACTCCCAAGGCCCGGGCCAGCCCAGAAGGAGGGGCTAGGGCCCAAACAAGCAGGAATAGGGATGTGGCAGGGGGCTTCCACTGCCACCAACGGGAACATTTAAAGAGGCACTGCCCCCTGAGGCAGAAAGGGGGAGTGTCCGAGACAAGGGCTCCGTCAGAGACCAGCCACAGAGAAGAGGTGGTGAAGACGGAGGCCCCTAGAGAGAAAGAGGCTGGAGCAGATAGGCCACACCGAAATGAGGGAACCCACATAGGAGCCAGGAGGGTCCATGTGGGAACCCAAACAGAAGTAGGAACCCACGTAGGACCAGGGCGTTCAACAGTGGACCCAGACCCTACAGCTGGGAAGCAGCTGGCTCCAGACTTTGGAGGGCCTGCGAGAGGAAAGGGATTCAGCCCTGCAGGCCCCACTATGAAGGAAGCTGGGGTGATAGGGACCCCTTTCCTCCCCTCCCCCGTGAGCATTTTTTAAGGGGGAGGGTTTGTGGTGGGATGGCTGCCCCACCCCCATGTGAGAGGGAACTAGAGTAGGCCAGAATGGCTGTGCAAACCGTCAGCCATTCAGGGAAGGGCCTACTGAGAGCCAATCAGGGCCGAGATTAGAGCCAGCCAATCAGGGCTAGACTAGGCCCTATATAATGGCTGCCCAGGAGAGCAGCAGGTAGTCGGTCCCAGAATTTCGTGGGGGAAGTTCTGTGTCCTGAGCAGGAGACCAGCATCTCGGGCTAGGCAGTACTGCATGTGGCTATCCGATGGCCGAGACAAATTGTAACCGGCCCTTGAGACAAGGGGCTAGACTTTGGGGGTTGCGGTTGGCCACCGAGGCAGGTGCAAGGACTGTTGCTAACCCCCGCCCCCTGGAATGGGGTGAGGATGGACTAGTGGGCACTGCTGGAGGGGCAGTGGCCTGAAGGGCAGTGTCAATCAGTGAGCAACGCGGCTCCAGATGCCAACGGAGGACAAGAGACGGATGGGACGCTGCCAGCAGAGGGCATTCCCCATGGACTGAGCTAATTCCCAGAGCGACCAGCGGGAGGCGCCATGCTGGTGAGTCCCAACCCCGACAAAATCTCCTAGCCCTATTGTGGGCCCACTGCTACCCTGCAGACTCTGGTCAGGACCAGACTGGGCCAGCCGGAGTGGCCTCCCTCTGATTGGGAGAGCGAGAAGGGGAGCTAGTGGAAGGGGAAATGGAGCCCCCGGGCACTCACAGAAACTCTCTCCCCTCTCTGTGGAGCAGGGTTCTTCCCTCTGCCCCCCAAATTCCTTCATATGGGGCAGGACCTTTTTCCCTTGCACCCACTCCCCTTCCCTTGGTCTACCCCCCCTCATTCCTGCTGCGCCCAGGCAGAGCTCTCCCTGCCCCATATGGTGCAGAAAAGCCTTTGTGTCAGAGCCACAGCCCCACTGGAGCTCGGAAAGCTTCACTTTTGAGGCAGTGGGGGTGGGACAGAGGCTCAGGGTTAGCTTCACCTTCTGCCCTTTATTCTCCACTTGGCCCTTCTATGGGGTCTCTGGGTGTGACAGGAATAGGAGCCTCCTTCCAGCTGTCTTTCAGGCCCTGGGATCTGGCACAGCCTCCCAGACGGGCGCTTCCTGTAGCTGAGCCACGTCAGGGAGCAGTGGGGACAGGTCACCTTGTCCCAGCAATGCCGGCTCTCAAAAAGGCTTAGATGGAAGACCCCAGTCCCTCATGGAGGTAAGAGCCATTTACTTCTTGGGGCGTGTGGGTCTCTTGGGGGAGAAATGGCATCCCCGATGTATAGCCTGGCTGGGAGCTTTCCCTGTCCCTGGATCCCAGACTTGGTACAGAGCCCTATTTCTCTTCATGATATTCTCATTTTATTCTCAGAGGCGGTGTCCAGGATCCTGGAGTCTGTTTCCTGCTACAGGAGGTTTGAGCGGGGAGAGATCACTCACTGTCACGACCCAGGGGTCTCCAACCCGGGTCTGCAGGGTTCATGGGAGCAGCCACACTCCAACCCTCCACCTGGAAGCCTGCTGAAAATTGCTTACCTCGGACCCATGAAGTTCAGCCCCAGTTTGAGGCTCCACTCCTGAGGTCCTATTGGAGGAGTCCCAGGAAAGCTCACTGGCCCCCTGGCCCTGCTTAAGACAGCAGCAGGAACACGAAGCTGACTGAACACCAGGGCTGCTCCCGGTTCTGGACCGTGCGCTGCCTGGTTCTGCTGCCGCTCCCCTGGCTTGATTTCCGGGCATCTGAGTTGTGGTGGTGATAGCAAGTTTGTCTTTTGCTGCTCATCTTCCAGTATCCTGACCCGGCTGACTCTCCACTCCTGTCATGTGAGTGTGGACTCTGGCTCTGACCAGTAGGTCTGGCTGCCCTTGACCCAGCCGTGACATTGACTTTGGTACAATTTCTCCAATGCCCCTTTCTGATCTCCAGCAAGATGCACCAGTCCCTTGGCTCCCAAAGTCCCAGTTGCCCACTATTCAAGGGCTGAGGGGTAGTGCTTGTATCGCCCCACCCCCACCCCAGCTGCTTTTCCTAGGGGAATCTCCCTAGAGCAGAGGAGAAATCTGCTCTTTTCTTAGGATCAGTCCCACCCTGGCCTCAGCTCGGCTACTTTGTTTACCTGGGGTCAGGCACCACTTTTGAAGCCCTTAGCGTGGGGGTGGAGGTGGGAGCAGAGGCTGAAGCTCCAGCAGTTTCCACCAAAGAACACCCCCCTGTCTTTCTATGGTCCGGCTAGGGCTCCCCATCCATCCTGGAGCTGAACACTAGATGGGAGCTGATGGATTGTCCTTGGTGGGCCAGGTTCTTGTGTGTGATGAGAGGGCCAGGAGCAGATGCACCACACCTGGCCAGGACCAGGCTAAACAACCTGTAATGCTAGGTGAGTCAAACCATGGCCACAATACAGACACCCTGGGCATCCATGGGGACTGAATCTGGGCCCTTCACTACGAAGAGCACAACTCGTTCCAACTTGAGTCATGACGCTGGTGACCCCTGCCAGCCCCTCTGAGGGGGGTCAGTATTATCCCTGTTCGCTGGGGCATAGAGATAGAAAGCAACTGGCTGCAAGGTCACACACAACATCCCTGACAGAGGCAGGAAGGAAGCGTGGGACTGATACCAGTCCAGCTCCAACCACTAGACTCCACCCATTTCCAAAGTCCGAGAACCCAGGAGCCCTGACTCTGACACTAGGCCTTAAATGACAAGACCAACCTCCCTCCCACTCAGGAAGCCATAGAAGGGAGCATCTGCTGAGCTCCCCTTGGCAATTCCGCTGTCAGAGACCATTGCTAGTGGGTGCCAAGTGCCTGAGCAAGTAACTGCTTGAGCCTCCTAGAGACTCGCAGGTGTTTGACTGTGACCCTCAGGGAGCCGTGGCAAGAGACTCTCCGGCTCTAACAAAGGGTTTCTGTTCTCCTAGACAGTCAGCCAGTGAGGCCAGTTTGCAGAATGTGGAAGAGCCCTTTGGCGAGGCATTGGAGGATTCACCATGAAGGTGGCAGCAGCGGCAGTGCCTGGGGTCCCCATGGGCCAAGCCTCAACTCCTGCCAATCCAGGCTAATCTCCCGTTGCTCTCAGTGGGGCTTGGCTTTAGCTGCTGGGCCTGTAAGCGTAGCCCAGGGGTCTCAAACTCAAATGACCACGAGGGCTGCATGAGGACTAGTTCATTGACCTGAGGGCCGCATCACTGACACCCCACCCCCACTCGCTGTCCCCAGCCCTGCCCCAGAGGGGGCAGGAGGGGTGTGGCAGGGGCTCAGGGTGGGAGTTGAGGTGCAGGGGGCTCAGGGCAGGGAGTTGGAGGGGTGAGGCAGGGGGTGCAGGGTGCAGTAGGGGGCTCTGGGCAGGGGGTTGGGGTGTGGGGTGCAGTAGGGATGAGGGGTGCAGCAGGGGGATCAGGGTAGGAAGTTGGGGTGCAGAAAGGATGTGGGATGCGGCAGGAAGCTGAGGGCAGGGAGTTGAGGTGCAGGCAGGAGGCTCAGGGCAGGGAGCTGGTGTGTGGGGTGCAGAAGGGAGTGTGATGTGTGGCAGAGGGTTGGAGTGCAGGCAGGGGGCTCAGGGTAGGGAGTTGGGGTGCAGGAGGGGTGGGGGATGCAGAAGGGGGCTCAGGATAGGAAGTTGGGGTGCAGCAGGGGGTTGAGGTGCAGGCAGGGGGCTCAGGGCAGGGAGTTGGAGGGGTGAGGTAGGGGGTTGGGGTGCAGTAGGGGGCTCTAGACAGGGGGTTGGGGTGTAGGGGGCAGGAGGGAGTGCGAGGTGTGGCAGAGGGTTGGGGTGCAGGCAGGGGGCTCAGGGCAGGGGGCTGGGGTGCAGGATGGCATTGGGCTGTGGCCTGGAGCCGCTTACCTAGAGAAATAGCCCCGCAGGCCGCGTGTTGGAGACCCCTGGCCTAGACAGAGCACTCGGGTATTTCCATCAGCCTGCTCAATGGCAAATGCAGCCACCCAAAGAAGTGAAGAAGAATGGAAGTGAAAGAGTAAAGCTGGACCAGCCACTGAGCTGCTGCAATCAAGTGAGCAGAGCCGGGGAGAGAAGAGGGAGAACCTGAAGGTGGCTGGCGGCAGTAGGGAGGAGAAGTCGTTTGGGAGCCAGGAGAGGAGAAATAAATAGTTAATGACAAATGCTGCCGGCTTTCTCGTGTGTGGTGGAGGGTTGAAAAGGGGTCTCTTTACTATCAGGCTAAACTTTTAAATAGCTGTGTATGATGGGTGGTGGTGGTGGGGGGGGGGTCTATAAAGGTAAGAGGTCACTCTAGGGGCTTGAAGTCCCAAATTCTGGGGCTATTGCCTCCTTCTACCAGCTGATCTAAACCCAGCAACTCCGTCAGGTGGTAGCAGTAGTGAGCGCTTGTCCTCCTTTTCTGGACTAGCCACCAGAAAAAGGACACGATACATGTGGCCAAGGAAAGAGAGGCAGTGTTGCTTGTTAACATGGCTCTTGTGGGGGAGCACGGCAGGTTACTTTGGACTAGGTAGGAGCCACATGTCTCCAAACCTACACCTCCCGAGGCTCCAGAGACTTCGCTCTCGCTCCCAGAGCGTCCTCAAGAGTCCTAAAGTGCCAGATGGAATCTGGCCTCTCCCCCCCACCTCAGCAGTCCAGAAAAAGTTATTTGTAGACATGTTCTGTGTCCTCTCCTGCCACACTCCCCTGTTGGCGACTAATGCAGTCACAGAGTCCAGGCTCGGATATTAGGGAACACGATTTCACTAGGAGGGTGGTGAAGCACTGGAATGGGTTCCCTAGGGAGATGGTGGAATCTCCATACTTAGAGGTTTTTAAGGTCAGGCCTGACAAAGCCCTGGCTGGGATGATTTAGTTGGGGTTGGCCCAGCTTTGAGCAGGGGGTTGGACTAAATGATCTCCTGAGGTCTCTTCCAACCCTGATATTGTATGATGTCTCTGTCCCTCTTTTATACTCTCTTTCAGTTGCTAGAAAGATCGTTGCTGTGTCATGGGGGTCAGGCAAGCCCATTGGTCAGGCAGTACCCCACTGACTAAGTGCCCTCTCCAAGGAGTCTCTCAGAGAGTGGATTCTTCCTGATTGGCCATCAACACCTTTCTGGCCCTCCTTTGTTTCTACTGTAAAGCTGGCTGTGGGCATCTCCCAACCTCACAACATATTTCAGAAACGCACATAGAGCATAACTTCCCATACAATGACAGCACATCCAATCCAACAGGTTATTAATGTTCAACGGATCCAGACATTTTACATACCACCTCACAAGGCATGCATAATACAAACCATCTCATAATCATATCACAGTGGTGAATACTGTGTGCTACTGAGGGATACAGGGTTCCAGAGTGTCAGTGTATCATGGCCAATGGCAGTAAAAGCCCAAAGGAGATGCTCCCCTGGAACAGCCTTTGGTGACAGCAAGGTCCCCACTGAGAACTTCAGTGCGACTCTGCAGCTGTTACCCACCTGTCCCACCCCAGCATCAGCTGCAACTCAGTGCTTTTTGAGTGGCTTCATGCTGGCTGCATGCCTAGATAGCAGATAAAATCTGCTAAATCTTTTCTTTCCCAGAAAGAGCCATTCCCATGTTTCTTTCGATTTCCACCCGCGTCAGACAGGAAACAAACCCAATGCAGAGTGGAGGGTGTCACGGCCGTGATGCACTCTGAGAAAACCCAACAGCATTCACAGCTGGCTGGGTAACTTTTCATTGTCTGATCACTGCCTTCCTGCCTCCCAGCCTGAGATCCAAAGTGAAGATGTGGGGTGTTGAGAAGTGGCTTGCCATTAGTAGGGTTCAGAGTTAGCACCACATTGAGGTGGACTGAGGCCAGCTCGCGCCCCCCCCCCCCCCCCGCGATAGCTGTTGTGTGAGGCCCACTACAGACTCAGGCAGAAGTTAGTTTGTTCTGGAACAGCCTTCTAAGAGGAGCAGTGAGAGCAAAAAACCTAACTGGCTTCAAGACTGAGCTTGATAAGTTTATGGAGGGGATGGTATGACGAGACTGCCCACCATGGCATGTAGCCGATCTGTAACTGCTAGCAGCAAAAATCTCCAACAGGCGGTGACGGGACACTAGATGGGGAGGGCTCTGAGTTACTATAGAGAATTCTTTCTCAAGTGTCTGGCTAGTGGGTCTCCCCCACAAGTTCAGGGTCTAACTGATCCCCATATTTGGGACTAGGAAGGAATTTCTCCCAGGTCAGATTGGCAGAGACCTGAGGGGAGGGGTCGCCTTCCTCTGCAGCACGCGGCACAGGTCACTTGCAGGTTTAAACTAGTGTCAATGGTGGATTCTCTGTAACTTGAAGTCCTTAAACCACGACTGGAGGACTTCAGTAACTCAGCCAGAGGTTAGGGGTCTATTACAGCAGTGGGTGGTGAGGTTCTGTGGCCTTCAATATACAGGAGGTCAGACAAGATGACCTTCTGACCTTAACGTCTATGAGTCTTATTGAGTGGTTCACCCTTAATCTACAGAACCAAAACCTGGGAAATACCAGACAGGAGACCATCAAACAGGAGTAAAAAGCAGTAAAAAGCCTCAGCAAAGAGCTCCAGGATACATAGCAGGGCTCATGCGGCAGTGAGTTCCAAAGACAAAAGGACCCATTCATAAGATCACGTTATCTGAAGAAGCCACCCCAGAGACAGCTGCATCTCAGCGCTGGGCGAGCCATCCCCATGTAGTGTTGCTGTGCTTCTGTTCCTCAGCTGTTCCACCCCAGAGGTGACTGCATCTCAGCCCCAGGTGACCATTACCCAGCAGTGGAAAGAGTTCAATATTTGCTAAGGGTTTTTGTTTTCAGTTCTAAGAAATGCCTCATTTCTGAGAAGAGGCAGTTGGGATGTCATTTCTGGACGGAGAGGCAGTGGTCACATCCAGAAATCCACTAGGGGCTGTATCTCTGGCCAAGCTGTCCGGTCCCCCAAGTTGATCACAGTTCCTGGCACTTTCAGTGCCTTTTAAAGCACGTGCACTTCCAGACCCTGCTGCTCCAAAGAGCCCGTGGGGGGATCTGGGGAATGAAGATTCTCTGCACCCTCCAGTCTCTGTCACTTGCTTTTCCAGCCTGGCCCCATCTCTCCGGGCCTCTCTGTGCTCCCCTCCCACACGCACTCTGCCTCCCACCCCCTCGCGCTACAATGTGAGAGCAGGGCCGCCCGACCCACCTTCAACCCCCCGCCAGCTGGGCTGCTGGAAGGATAAGACACAGGGAGTTACGCTTTTGTTTCTCAGACAAAATTTTGCCTGCATGGAGAGAAGCGGAGATTTGGCCGGCTAAGAGCAAGAGGCGGAGGGCGTGTGGAGGGTGTTTGTCCCAATCTAGCCCATCCCCCCCCCAAGGAGCAGGATTGTCCCCCCCCACTCTATCCCCCTCCCCCCTCCCACACCAAGGGGCAGGATCGTCCCCTCTGCTCTATTCCCCCAGCTTGCAGGATTGTCCCCCGCAGTCTATTCCCCACCCATGGAGCAGGATCGTCCCTGCTTGTTCCCCATGTTTCACCCTCCCTAACTGTGCTAGGGCATTGCCAAGTCACATGATAAGTCCTGGCTCTCTGTGGGGCGGAAATTCCCTGCAGCTGGGGGTGGGGGGGTGGAACAGGGTCAGTTCGGACCTTGCCCTCTGTCCAGCAGAAAGATAGGCTCAGACAGCGGCTAATCTACCCCCAACGCTGGGTCTGGTTCATGGTGTGATTTGAAACACTGTCAAACTCTGACCAGTTCAACCAGCTAAAACCAGGGCAAACCCTTGGGCCTGTGGAATCCCCCAGAACAGTGGCTTGTCTTGCGTTAGCCGCGATCGGGACATTTACAGGCACAAGCTAATCTATGGAAGGAGAGCTGGCCCCTCAGATGTTCACCCCTCCCCCCCCCACACACACACAAAAACGAGGGGTTCTATATATTTGCTTGCCGGTCTTTGGAGCCGCTTTTCCAGCCCTTGCCACCGGAGGGAGAAGCTGGAAAAGGGGCTCCAAAGACCAGCAAGCAAATATATAGAACCCCTCTTTTTTAGGGGGCTGGCTCTTTCCGTGGGCTAGTTTGTGCCTGTGATGCGCACTGCTTTGCCTTATCACAGCGCAGCAATCCCATGCCTCCAGCAGCTGGGGATTGCAGGAAAACCCCAACTGCCCTGTGAATCTGGCAACTTTTCGGTGGATGAAATCCTGATAGATTTCGTCCAAAGAGGGAGGGAAACAAAATTCCCATTTTCTATCTTGATGGGGGTGGGGAGGGGTGTCCACTTAGGATGAAAAAACGAATTGGGCCGGCCCTGGTGCTTGCTCAGAAGACATCACTGATGGTAGGACAGATAGAGGCGGTCCCCTTTGGGGCACATCGGTGGCTGGGAGGGATCCCAGGGTGGGAAACTGGGGAGTCTCCAGCAGAAAAAGAGGAGACTTTGGTGCTCCAGGACTAGAGCCCAGCGTTAGGGGAGTGGGGTTGGGCCAGGGCATGTTCTATCCCCTTTCTGTGCCTCAGTTTCCCCCACCCAATGTCCAGGGCTCTGTGGGGGTGAGAGGGTGAATTTGCTCTCACGCCAGCTGGAGGAAAGCTCGGCCAGTCAGCACCCAGCTCACTGCATGATGGGAAGGAAGCTATTTCCTTGTTAGGCCCTGAGCGTGGCCTTTCCTAAGGCCGAGCTCGGTGCCTCCCAGACTCGGGCTCCAGGAGCCCCTGTGTCTCCCCAGCTGCCCTCGGCAGAGTCGGACTGAGATCAAACTCCTCTCAGAGGCTTGTGCCCCTGCCGGGCGTGGCACTGCCAGTGATTAGCCCCTGGCACATGGCGTCTGCCAGGCCGTAGGCAGCAGAGAATAGCCCAGTGTCACCAACAGCCCCAGCGCTAGGGTAGGCTGGGCACAAGCCAACAACACGTGCTGTGATATGGCCAAAGAGCGTCGGCCATGCTCCCAGCCTGGCGGAGGGGTGGGGTGGTGGGTGTCTCTCCAGGGATGCAGAGACGCTGACAGTGTGCAGGGGGCCATGGGGGATAATCAGCTGGACGTGAGCCCCCGTGCGACAGTGTGGCCAAAGGCGCTAAGGATGCCCAAACAGGGGAATCGCGCGTAGGAGCAGAGAGGTCAGTTTACCTCTGGATTTGGCGCTGGTGCGACCGCTGCTGGGGTCCTGTGTCCAGTTCCGGAGCAGTCTAAGAAGGATGTGAATATATTGGAGAGGGGGCAGAGGGGGGCCAAGCGAATGGTTAAAGGATTACAAAAAAAAAAGGAGTGATAGACCCCAGGAGCTCAAGCTATTTAGCTTTGCAAAGAGAAGCTCCCACCTCCCAGGGTGACTTGCTCCAGTCTAGAAGCACCTACACGGGGATCAAATATTTCATAATGGGCTCTTCAGGCTAGCAGAGAAAGCTCTAACGTGACCACATGGCTGGAAGTTGAAGCTGGACACATTCAGCCTGGAAAGAAGATATCCGTGTTTACCAGGGAGGGGAATTAACCATGGGAACAATGTACCAAGGAGTGCAGTGGATTCTCCCTCGAGGTGGGATGTGTTTCTAAGAGATCTGCTTTTGTTCAAACAGGAATTAACTGGGGGCAGTTCTCTGGCCTGTTATCCAGGAGCTCAGCCTTGGTCCCTCCTGGCCTGGGAATCTACCAATCTCCGCCATGACTTCTTGGAATCCGTCTTCTCGCTCTGGTGCTGCCCGGTGGACAGGGACACAAAGTGGGCAGGTAAACTGAGTCACACAGCTTGTTCACAGAAATATTCCCATGTTCTCTCGCTCCTCCCCAGACTCCTGCTGCCAGGAAGGGGCACACCTGGGCTAGAGATCAGCCGTCCTCCAGCAGAGCTCTACTGCTCCGGGTGCCAGGTCCTGACCCAGTAGGTTCCCCCCACTCAGCGGGTCTAGAGAGATGGATCAACTCCGGGAGGACGTCACCTACTCCATCTGCCTGGATGTCTTGGACGACCCCGTCTCCATTGAGTGCAGCCACAACTTCTGCCAGGGCTGCCTCGTGGCTCACTGGCGCGGGGTCTCGGCCCAGGGCTACCAGTGCCCGAGTGCCGGACTCCCTGCTCCAGGGACAGGATGACCCCAGACACGCGGCTGAGAGCCCTGGTGAAGAAAATCACAGAACCCCTGCAGGAAGAGATGGAGCTGGTGAGACCAGACAGGCTGAATCAGGGGAAAGGGGCGCAGGGCGGGGACTGGCTGGATCAGGGGGTGGGGAATGGGACACGGGGCCTTTCCTCTCTAGGGGGCGCAACCTCTGATTTGGAGGGCAGGGAACTGGATGGCTCACGGGGGGTGGAAATGGCTCCAGAGGATCTGATCTGAGGGGCAGGGACTAGTTGGTTCAGGGGATGGGAATGGGGCACAGGGCTCTCATCCAGAAGCAGGGACTGGCTGGCTCTGGGATGGGGTCCGAGCTCTGACCTTCTCTGTCCCTGCAGCAGGGGCCGGGGGCTCAGCCAGAGCCGGGGCGCCCGGTGCAGCTGGTTCGTCTGGATGACAAAGGCAGCCTGATCCTGTACGAGGAGGCCCGGAGCCTCTGCCTGGAGCAGGGTGGGGTGGGGGACGCCCCCCGTCTGCCTGGTGTTCATCATCGGGGAACAGCGCCGGGGAAAATCCTTCCTGATGAACTGCCTGCTGCGCCGGCTCCAGAGCCCGGTGAGTGGGGACAGGAGCCCCAACTATGGCCCCATCGCCTGAACCAGAGACCCCACCCACCCCAGCCAGGGCCCTGCCTCTTGCAACACAAACCCCACCCACCTCGGCAAGGGCCCCCTCCACGACTGGCATGCCCCCGACAGCAAAGGTCCCTTCTCCCCAGGCAGGGCCCTCCCGCTGTCCAGGCCCAGGGCAGAGCAACTGAGGCCCCACCCTGCAGCCATGGCCCCTCCCTGTGCACCACAGGCCCCACCCTCTGGTTGTGGCCCCTCCCCCTGCACCACAGGCCCCACCCTCTGGTCGTGCCCCCCCCTGCACCACAGGCCCCACCCTTCAGTCATGGCCCCTCCCCCTGCAGCACAGGCCCCACCTTCCAGCCATGGCCCCTCCCCATGTACCACTGGTCCCATCCTCCAGCTGTAACCCCACCCCCAGACCCTTAGAATTCCACCTCCTCCCCCAGTGTCCCACCACCCTGCCCCTTGAGAATGCCAGACCCAATCCCCGTTCCCTTCTGACCTTGCCCTGGTCACCCCCTACAGGAGGCTGTGGATGCGTCATGGATGGGCCGAGAGGACGAGGCCCTGGGGGGGGTTGAGTGTCGCAATGGGACAGCGACCGTGACGAGGGGCGTGTGGATGTGGGACCAGCCCCTCTGGGTTCAAGCCCAGGGGAGGAGGGGGAGTGGGGCAGGGAAGCAGGCAGGGGAATGGGGGATGGGGCAGTAGGGGAGGGGAAAGAGAGTGGTGTGGGGGGAAGATTCTAAGGGGAGCAAGGGGCTGGAGTAGTGGCGGGGGAGGAGAATGGGGGAGTCTGGAGGGGGTAAAGTCCTGTGCAGGGGCAGGGGGACGGGAGGGACTGGAGGAGGGGGGAAAGAAATGGGCAGATGGGGATAAGGTCCCAGCCCTGTAGTTCCCTACAGACTCCCTGGACCTGCAGCGCTGCATGGAGACCAGCATCAAGCTCTCCGTGTTGGGCATATTGCTCAGCTCCTACTGGGTGGGGGAGCCGTGCTGCGGGGGACGGGGCTGAGGGCTCTGCAGGGGGTGCCGTGCTGTGGGGAGCGGGGTGAGGGGGCCAGCAGGGGGGCTGTGCTGCGGTGGGGTGAGGTGTGGGGTTGGCAGGGGGGCTCACCTTTTCTTATTATTATTTTCCAGATCTTTAACATTTCCAGTACGTTTAAGCAGACGGAGGCAGATTATTTGGAGGTGGGTGGGGCAGAGGATACACACAGCTCTACTGACACGGACCTGCCAGCCAGTTCTCTGCTGGGGGAACCCAAGACCCTGGGTGATGTAGGGATTGGAGAGGGGCAGTCTAGAGGCTGTTATTGATGTTTAGAAAGTCCCAGAGATCTTGCCCCAGGCTGGGATTCGAGCAATGAGTCTGAACAGTA
Source organism: Chrysemys picta bellii (assembly GCF_011386835.1). Taxonomy (NCBI): domain Eukaryota; kingdom Metazoa; phylum Chordata; order Testudines; family Emydidae; genus Chrysemys; species Chrysemys picta. The sequence goes on along the minus strand of NC_088796.1, from coordinate 12,698,871 downwards.
ATACGTGAGCAGTAATTAATGAAATATTAGCGACTGTCATATTTCTGGTTCTTTATCATTACCTGGTGGCTATTTGTCATTAACCAATTAGCTCTGGTTCTCACTGCTGAGTGCTGGACCTGCTGGGGGGCTGGTGGAGAAGAGACTTTTGTGTCCCGGTTCACTCCTGTAAGTGATCTGAAATGCTCCTGCAGACTCAGGTCTCCGGGAGGGTCAGGTAGCCTTGTGGTAGCTTTGGTGACCCAGAGCTGAGGTGGGTGGAACCAAGGCTGACGAGGGGGTGGAACCAGTACAAATTACCGGGACCTGGTGGTCCGAAAGGGGGCCCGGGGCCCAGCGGTCCAGAACAGGGTCTGGAGCCCAGCTTCCCCCGCCTCTCATCGGCCCTTTTTAGCCAGTCCGCCCTTGCTGGGGGGCCCGAACCCGCTCTCGGTGGCCCTGGCACCATGCCACCATGGAGCAAGGGGTAGCCCAGATACAGGTGCCCTCAGAAATCAGCATTTCTCACAGAACATGCCCTGCCAGAATGTCGTGCTCAGCCAAGCCAGTGCCAGCAGAGTTAAGGGAAATGCCCGCCCAATTGTACCTCGGCCTTCTTGGGCTGGCGCTCCAATATACCTGTGGCACCCAGCCCTGCTCTCTGCCTGTGCCCCATATGGGGCAGGAGCCACCTGCACATGCCCTGCACCCAGACACTGAGTCTGGATGGGCAGGAGCCAGCCCTGGGCACCCTGCATCGCTCTGCGTTAGTTAAGGGTTTGTGATGGGAAAAATGTTCCATTGGAATCTTCCCAACCAGCCCTAACCCTAAACCTATGTCCCATCTCCCAGCCCCACCTCTGTGTGTGCTTCATTCCCCCTCCCCCCGTGCCAGGGGTCTATGTGCTCCCCATTCTCCCTGCTCAGCACCCAGAAGTCCCTGCTACCTTCCTTCCCCAGAGTGATTGGCTCATTGGCTGCTGATGCTACTCACCAGATCCAAATGGAAATTGGGCTTTCCCGTTTTCCAATTTCCCCCGCCCCCAAGTCAGTAGCCTTCTTTCAACTGTTGCCCAGCGTGTCCCCGGAAATTAGGGAATTGATCAGATGTGGTCTCAAAAAGTGATCACGATACAGACAGACAAAGAGAAATGTCATCCGGTTGTCTTTTAGGCCTTTTACTTCACTTAGCCAATTAACTAACTTGTATAATTCGTTATTTTATAGTCATTAATAGCTGCCAGTTATTGATTATTTGTGAGTCACTACTGGCTATTAGCTGTTTGTTATTTCGTACCCACCATTAGTTGTCAGTTGATTTCATAGTGACCATGTGGGGAGATGGAAAATAAAAATTTTGTTGAAAAATGGAAAGCTGACAAAATCAGAATGGTTTCATGCCAATTTCCACTTTCAAAGAACAGCCAAATGTTAGCATTTCTTGGGTTTCTCTCTGCACGTTTTTGGGTTCCACTCATTGTTTCTCAGGTTTCGATCTATGATTTTCAGCCTTTGGTTTTCAGTTCTCGTTCATTGTGTTTTGGTCCATGCTTGTCAGTTTTGTGGCTTTAGTTATCACCACTCCCATTTCATTTATTGGGTTTCATTCTTTGATTGTCAGATTTTGATCTCACTGGTTTGAGGGGAGCAGTTCATTATTGGTTTTCTGCTTTTTGTTTATTGGTTACAAGATTTCAGTGTTTGTTTACAGAGCTTCATTTATTAGTGTCTCTCTACTGATTACCGGCTTTTAATTTTTCTTTATATATTTGGAGTCTTTAAACTTTTTTTTCATTTCTGCTGTTCACTTATTGCTTCTTTATACTATTGGTTTCTGTCTTTGACTATTCATTTTCTAACTTTGACTTGGTTTTGTGACCTTGTTTGAAAACCTTATGATCTGGTTTTCATACTTCAATGATTGGTTTTCTGTTTTGGATATTGGTTTTCTGATTTTCATTACTACTTTTCTGGCTTTGATGATTGGACTTCTGCATTCAGTTATTGCTTTTCTGATATTGATTACTGGTTTTCTGTCTTTCACTTTGGGGTACAGTATTTTGACTTTGATATCTGGTTTTCTGACTTGCATTGCTGGTTTTGACTCTTTGACTACTGGTTTTCTTATTTCAAATACTTATTTTTTATTGTTGGCTTTCAGACGTTAATTCCCGATAACTTGCTTTGATTACTGTTTTTCTGACTTTGATAAATGCTGGTTTTCTATTTTTGACCATTGGTTTTCTGGCATTAATTATTAGTGTGTTGATTTTGTTAAGTGATTGTGTGATTTCTTTCACTGCTTTTCTGGTTTCAATCATTGGTTTTCTGATTCCAATGACTAGTTTTCTTCTTTTCATTATTTCTTTTTGGTCTCCAATTGTTGGCTTGATGAGTTTGATTTTTGGCTTTCTGTGTCTTCTGTGACTGCTTTTCTAGAACCAACTATTGGGTTTTCTGAATTCAGTTATTGCTTTTGTATCTTTGATTACTGGTGTTGAGTTATTGTTGTTTGAAATTATGTTTTCTCTCTTCATTTTGTCAATTTTTCTCTCTTCAATGATCAGTTTCCACTGAATGTTGTCTGGGATCCCTTTAGTTTCAGTGGCATTTATTTCACTCATTTATTTTGCATTGCCAATCTTGATTGGTCACATGCGCGGGGATGGTTTGTTCAAGATGGAAAAATGTTGCCCTCTCTCTCTCTCTCTCTTTCTTTCTGCATCTCAGATGTTCATTCAGGTTGCGAAGGAGGTTGGAGGGACCTGCAGTCTGGCCCCAATCCAGGTGGGTCCTTGTTTCCCATCACCCCCATATGAGGATATAATGCTTGTTCCACCCCCCACCAGTCCTGTTATCCCACCTGATTCTTACTATTCCTATTTACTGTCTCTATTGCCAGAGCACCTCAGAGCCCCCGTCCTAGACCCAGACCCCATTGTGCCAGATGCTGGACAAACCCCAAAGAAACAGCCAGTCCATTGTTCTCCCTCCACGCCCACGTCATGCCCAGGGTCTCAGTGTCCGTGGCTGGGTTGGACAACAGCCTCCAGCTCTGGTCTCCTCTCTGTGCCCCCAGCCCCAGTGTGACCCTTCCCCTGTGCTCTCTGTTGCAGCGCCTGGACCTGTTGGTGCGAGATTGGCAGCTCTCTGGAGCCTACGGCGCGGACGCGGGGCAGGAGTATCTTGGCGAAATCACACAGGTAATGATCAGATACCACGTGTGTTCATGGAAACAGCAAACTTTGGGGCGGAGCTGAACGTTTCCACAGCGGGTCTGATTCCCTGCTGACGGCCACAAATGTTGCTTTGACTCCCGCAGGACCTGGAAGTCTCTGCTGAGCAGCCCCTGGTGTTGGAAGCCCTGAGGGCGAGCGGCACCCAGTGCTATCTATTGCCCCACCCTGGCACTCAGTTCACCAGGAGCAGGGCAGGGACGCCAGATGGTAAGAGACCCTCATCTTCTCCCCTCTCACCCCCTGCTCTGCTCCCCCAGTCCCCACCCCCTCCTGCACTGCCCCCACCCTCTTCCCTGCCCCCATCCCCACCCTCTCTCCTCTGCTGCCCCTTTCTTCCCCTCTTGCACTTCCCCCACCCCAAAATCCCAGTGCCCAGCTCACCCCCCTTGACTTAGAATTGACTCTACTGCCCACTGCACAGGGGCACTTGCTGGGTCACAGCATCTGTGTGGGAGGGGAGAGGGACATGGGGGGGGTCACTGCTGGGGTCCTGGTCTGCTAGGGGAACGCTGCTGGTGTCCCCCTTTTGGGTCTTCATGGGTCCCCTGGCACCACCCAGTGGACAGGGCCGGCTGTAAGCCGATTCAGCCGATTCGGCTGAATTGGGCCCCGCGCCTAAGAGGGCCCCGCAGCTGTCCACTCCGCCCCCAGCTCACTTCCCCCTCCTCCCCTCCCCTGAATGCTCCGCCCCCTGTTCCTCCCCCTCCCCTGCTTCCCGCGAATCAGATGTTCGCGGGAAGTCTGAAAAGGGGCAGGCGGCGGCAGCAACAGGTAATGGGGGGGCGCGAGGAGGGCTCCTGGGAGGCGCGGCGCGGCCCAGTTCGGCCCTGGCCGAGCGGCCCCGGTGGCTCTGGCTCCAGCCCGGCACGGGCCCCAGGACAGCGGCCCCAGTTCCGGCCGAGCACCCCCAGCACGGCCCCACGGCTCCGGCCCCGGCCGAGCACCCGCGGCCCCGGCTCGGGCCCCGGGGCGCCGGCCCGGTCCCGGCCCGAACACCTCTGGCTCAGGCTCTGGCAGCTCTGGCTCAGGCCCCGGCCCCGGCAGCTCTGGCTCAGGCCCCGGGGCGCCGGCCCCGGCCCCAGCCGAGCGGTGCCGGCCGAGCACCCCGGCCCCGGCTCGGGCCCCACGGCTCCAGCCCCGGCCGAGCACCCCCGGCCCGGCTCGGGCCCTGGGGCGGTGGCCCGAGCAGCCCCGGCTTGAGCCCCTCGGGCCCCAGCGGCTCTGGCTTGGGTCCTGGCGCACCGGCTCGGCCCTGGGCCGAGCGACTCCGGCCTGGCCCCAAACCCCGCGACCCCAGACTGAGCGGGGCCCGATTCCTGGGGGCGGGGCTTGCCACCGGCAAGCCCCGCCCCCAGGAATCAGGCCCTGCTCTTGCTAAGGCCGGCCCTGCTTCCCAGGTCACCCTCAGCAGCGAGATATCTTCCAGGACGAACTCCTGTGGAAAATGTGGGGACAATGTTCAGTATAGGGGCCCCTTGCAGCTGTTGGCTCTCCCCAAGGCACAGAAACCCAGAGGACAGTACAGCCATGAAACAAATCAGGTCCCCTTGACCCTGTGCTTACTCACCATTTTGGGGCTCCCATGGGTTATGTGCGCTTGCTTTGGGACAGGCAAATTATGCTATTGTATAGACTTTGCTTGCCCTCCTTAAGTAGGGGGGAATCATTGCTCTGTCTGGTGTGAACAATGCTGCCTCTGTTAAGTGTTGCATTTTGCCTTTACAGATGCAACCTTGAGATCTCAGCCGAAAGACTGCAAAGAATCAGGAAGAGGCCCCGTAGAAACAAAGACATGCTGCATGAAGTAATGCAGCAGTCACTTAACGAGAATCTAAAAGCGCAGGAGTGGAGGGAGAGTGAAAGGAGGATCCGCCAGCAGAATGCAGAGCTCTGGCTGCAAAGCACAGATCAGCTGATAAGCATCACGGAGCGCTAAGTTGACTCATTCCAGGCGCTCGTAGCCATGCAAGCGGAGCACTACCGTGCCCACCCTCCCCAGCCCTTGTCCCAAAACTCTTTTCTTTGTGCCCCCCTGTCACCTCCAACCCACTTTCCCCAACATCTGGGTTCTTATCACCACCAGCTACCTCCAACACTTGTAACTTCACCACCCAACCCTGAAAACTACGACCCTTACCCACTGCACTCATCCCCCATCACCATGCAGTTTAGCCATCCTGAAGTGCAGCTCTCATTGCACAGCACTCCAGACAGGAAGGCTGAGTATGAGAACAGGACATACGCAAATCTGTGATTGTATCGTTCCCCACCCCACCCCCTCGCCCTTTCTGTTTCCCAAGCAGTTGTGTTTCTTTTCAGTAAATGAATTTTCTTTTCAATAAATGGATTTTTTGGCTCTGAAAACGTTCTTTATGATTGCATAAAGTAAAAGATACCTTAGCCCAGGAAAGCAGCAGGCACTGCAAGTCAGTGTAGCAAACACAGATTCCTACTAACATTGGAACCACTGCACTTCACTCCCGTGCAGGGCACCAGACATTACTGGTGGCTTTCAGCCTCAAATTGCTCCCTCAAGGCATCCCTAATCCTTGCAGCCCCGCGCTGGGCCCCTCTAATAGCCCTGCTCTCTGGCTGTTCAGATTTAGCCTCCAGGTGTTGAACCTCTGAGGTCCATGCCTGAGTGAAGCTTTCACCCGCCCCTTCACAAATGTTACGGAGGGTACAGCACTATAACCGTAGGGATGCTGTCATCGGACAGGTCCAGCTTCCCATACAGAGATCGCCAGCGGCCCTTTAAATGGTCAAAAACACACTCCACAGTCATTCTGCACTGGCTCAGCCTGTTGTTGAACCGCTCCTTGCTGCCGTGAAGGCTCCCTGTGTAGGGTTTCATGAGCCATGGCATTAAAGGGTAAGCGGGGTCTCCAAGGATCACAATGGGCATTTCAACTTCCCCTACGGTGATTTTCTGGTCTGGGGGAAAAGTCCTGGCTTGCAGCTTCCTGAACAGGCCAGTGTTCCGAAAGATGCATGTGTCATGCACCTTTCCGGGCCAGCCTGCATTAATGTCAATGAAACGCCCACAGTGATCCACAAGTGCCTGGAGAACCATAGAGAAATACCCCTTCCGATTAATGTAATCGGAGGCTAGGTGGGCTGGTGCCAGAATTGGAATATGCGTCCCATCTATCGCCCCTCCGCAGCTAGGGAAACCCATTTGTGCAAAGCCAGCCACAGTGTCATGCACGTTACCCAGAATCACGGTTCTTCTGAGCAGGATGTGATTAATGGCCCTGCAAACTTGCATCAACACGATTCCCACAGTTGACTTTCCCACTCCAAACTGGTTAGCGACCGATCGGTAGCTGTCTGGAGTTGCCAGCTTCTAGATTGCAATAGCCACCCGCTTCTCCACCATCAGGACAGCTCTCAGTCTCATGTCCTTGTGCCATAGGGTGGGGGCGAGCTCATGAAAGTGGCTTTTCTCATCCGAAAGTTCTGCAGCCACTGCTCGTCATCCCAGACTTGCATGACTATGTGATCCCACCACTCAGTGCTTGTTTCCCGAGCCCAAAAGCGGCATTCCACGGTGGTGCACATGTCCATGAATGCCACAAGCAATCTCGTGTCATATGCGTTACTCGAGTTAATATCGTCGGAGTCCTCACTGTCAGTTTGGAGCTTAAGGAGTAACTCGACTGCCAAACGTGACATGCTGGCGAGACTCGTCAGCATATTCCTCAGCAGTTTGGGCTCCATTCCCGCAGACTGAAACGGAAGACAGAGCACGCAGCATAAAAAACGTTGAAAGATGGCACCAAATGTGGACAGAAGCAGAGGGATTGCTGGGATGCGAACTGATGCATCACGGGGCGTTGGGACAGGACCCAGAGTGCCCCGCATCACCCCCCCCTTCCCACAAGCCACAGCGCCAGAATGGGAAGAGGTGCTCTGTGGGATAGCTGCCCATAATGCACCACTCCCAATACCTCTGCAAGTGCTGCAAATGTGGCCACGCCAGTGCGCTTGCAGCTGTAAGTGTGGACAGACTGCAGCGCTTTCCCTACTGCGCTCTCTGAAGGCTGGTTTAACTCAAAGCGCTCTACATCTGCAAGTGTAGCCATGGCCTAAGAAAGAAAAAACAGCAAAGGCCTACCTGTTGCTGTTTTATACAATCCCAGTATTTAGCTAATTAACTGATTGGACTAGTTAATTAGCATGAGAGTATATGAGGAATGTCTATCAGGTTAGACTACTAGGGGATGTGGTGTTTTAAGATGTTTACCACAAATTTCAATGGCTAAATTACTCATGGGTAGCCGGAAGTAGTGTTAAAAGCTCTATCTACAATTCTTTAAGAATACCAGGAAAGGTGTGAGTCTCTAAGTCATGAACAAGAAATGAAGGTCAGTGCATGGCGGTCATAAATTCAAGAAGTAAGTCTGTTATGCCACAAAACCCAAGAAGAAGATAAGAAGTAGTCGTGTTGTATTACAGTGGAGAGGAGATATTCATCTAAAACAGCTGAGTGAGAGAAGAAATTCTGGATTTTTCAGTTTAAACAGATATTTATTGGTAAATCCTAGTTTATTTTCTGATTTTATGGAAGAATCACTTGAGTTTATGAAATGGAAGTTATAGTTATGCTGAGCCATAAAATCATTCTACTGAAGACAATGTAACTTCAAAGTGCAAAAAAGAAAAAAAAAGTTTCTAAACCCATTAAGATTATTGAAGGACAACTGAATGCTCAGATACTAGTGTGATTGGTATAGTCTATAAACCTGAATGGGACAGAATTATCTATTGCCTCATTTACAAACCTCAAGTATTTAAAAGCAAGAAATGAATAGTTAAGATATCTTAAATCTTATCCTATCATCGTAATAACCACAGTCACATTCTTATTCAATACTAGAGCTACTTCTGGATTTTTTGAACTTGTTTTTGTTCAAAATGGAACCAAAAGGAAAATTCTCATTGGTAAATTATTAGAAATGTTGTTCACATACTTTGCTTACAAAAAACGGAGGGTTTTTGGGTAAATGAAAAATTTTAATAACCATTTCAGTAAAGTTTTATTTTTTAATAAATATTTCCCAAAAACTATTGTACAAAATGATCTTTTGAATACTACAGAATGAAAGGTTTGAAAAAATTGTACTGAAATATTTGCAAATAGAAAAATTTTACATTGACAATTTATTTAGCAAAAAAATCCTTTAAAAAAAATTGTCAACCAAAATAATTTAATTCAAAGAATTTCAACTAATTAAATTTATTTCAACTCAACACAACAAACTTAACTTTGCCCCTTGGATTTGTATATTTTTTTCTTTAGTTTTTATCTTAATTTCAGCACCTCTATATTTTCTTTTAAGGTATATGCTGTTGATTGGGAAACACTAGCAGTTAATATATTTGACAGTAGATTTTTTAAAAATTACATTAACTGTAATTTAATAGTCATAGAGTTATAGACTTTAAGGTCAGAAGGGACCATTATGATCGTCTAGTCTGACCTCCTGCGCAACGCAGCCCTCAGAATCTCACCCACCTACTCCTGCAACAAACCCCTAACCTATGTCTGAGCCACTGAAGTCCTCAAATCATGGTTTAAAGACTTCAAGGTGCAGAGAATCCTCCAGCAAGTGACCCATGCCCCACGCTATAGAGGAAGGCGAAAAACCCCCAGGGCCTCTGCCAATCTGCCCTGGAGAAAAATTCCTTCCCAACTCCAAATATGGCGATCAGCTAAACCCTGAGCATGTGGGCAAGACTCACCAGCCACACACCCAGGAAAGAATTCTCTGTAGTAACTCAGATCCCACCTCATCTAACATCCCATCACAGGCCATTGGGCATATTTACCGCTAATAGTCAAAGATCAATTAATTGTCAAAATTAGGCTATCCCATCATACCATCCCCTCCATAAACGTCTTTTGCCCCCATCACTCCCCTTGGAAGGCTGTTCCAGAACTTCACTCCTCTGATGGTTAGAAACCTTCATCTAATTTCAAGTCTAAACTACCTGATGGCCAGTTTATATCCATTTGTTCTTGTGTCCACATTGGTCCTGAGCTTAAATAATTCCTCTCCCTCCCTGGTATTTATCCCTCTGATATATTTATGGAGAGCAATCATATCTCCCCTCAGCCTTCTTTTAGTTAGGCTAAACAAGCCAAGCTCTTTGAGTCTCCTTTCATAGGACAGGTTTTCCATTCTTCGGATCATCCTAGTAGCTCTTCTCTTTACCTGTTCCAGTTTGAATTCATCCTTCTTAAACATGGGAGACCAGAACTGCACACAGTATTCCAGATGAGGTCTCACCAGTGCCTTGTATAACGGTACTAACACCTCCTTATCTCTACTGGATACCTGATGCATCCCAAGACCGCATTCGCTTTTTTCTCGGCCATATCACATTGGCGGCTCATAGTCATCCTGTGATCAACCAATACTCTGAGGTCCTTCTCTTCCTCTGATACTTCTAACTGATGAGTCCCCAGCTTATAACAAAAAATCTTATTAATCCCTAAATGCATGACCTTGCACTTTTCACTATTAAATTTCATCCTATTACTATTACTCCAGTTTACAAGGTCATCCAGAGCTTCCTGTATGATATCCCGGTTCTTCTGGCAATACCTCCCAGCTTTGTCTCATCTGCAAACTTTATTAGCACACTCCCACTTTTTGTGCCAAGGTCAGTAATAAAAAGATTAAATAAGATTGGTCCCAAAACCGATCCCTGAGGAACTCCACTAGTAACCTCCCTCCAGCCTGACAGTTCACCTTTCAGTATGACCCATTGTAATCTCCCCTTTAACCAGTTTCTTATCCACCTTTCAATTTTCATATTGATCCCCATCTTTTCCAATTTAACTAATAATTCCCCATGTGGAACCGTATCACATGCCTTTCTGAAACTGAGGTAAAATAGATCCACTGCATTTCTTTTAACTAAAAAAATCTGTTACCTTCTCAAAGAAGGAGAGTAGGTTGGTTTGGCACAATCTACCTTTTGTAAAACCATGTTGTATTTTGTCCCAATTACCATTGACCTCAATGTCCTTAATTACTTTCTCCTTCAAAAATTTTTCTAAGACCTTGCATACTACAGATGTCAAACTGGGCCTGTAGTTACCCGGATCACTTTTTTTTTTTCCTTTCTTAAAAATAGGAATTATGTTAGCAATTAATAGGAAAAGTAACTTTATCATTGTATAGTAAAATAATGTACACATATGAATGTGTATTTGAAAATGACCAACATATCATGTACTTGTATTATTTTTCTTTTCCAGAGATGTTTTGATATCTTGATGTTGTCAATGGAAGAACAGTGTTTGTTTTGGGCCAGATTATTGCATTATGATCAAATATCTTTTGTACGTGATAAGCATAACTGGGTTGATTTTCAGTGACTGAACAATTCCGTAACTCATACTGACTTTGGCCCAGATCCTCAAAAGTGTCCATTGGTGCTTAAATACTTTGAGGATCTGGGCCTTTTGGCCCCAATCCTGCAAAAGCCTTCATGCCTGCTTAATTTTATGGTCAGTGAGTAAATCCTGTTGAAATCAATGAAACTACATAAAGATAAGTAAGCACACAAGTTTTGGCAGGAGGAGGGGCCTTCTGTTGAAATGGTGCATACTCCGCACCTCTGAAAATCAGGTGCAATGTCTTTCAGAAAAATGAACAGATAATTTAAATTGAACTGGACTATCTAGGGTCTGAAGTATTTTTAGTTGTGAGACTGTTTCATAATGTACAATACCAACGATGAGGGATCTCTCACTGTTTTGTAAAGCAACATGTACATTTACAACACTATGTAATTGAAGAACTGAGAACTCGTTAAAAATAAGTGTCAAGGTCTAACATTTATTTGATTTTCACCACACTAACTGAAAGCTGAACTGTGCTGTGGCAACTGATTTATGTGACTGCAGCAGATGGCACACTTCTGGCACAGAGCTAGCACACAGCTGTTTGATTCCCCCCACCCCCGAGACATTTCCTAACAGTACCACGTAGGATAGCAATCCAGCTATCTTTGGACAGTAGCACTGAAGTCAAACTCCAGCCCCTGCTGCTGCTGCCTGTATAGTCAGGCTGTCGGCCGATACCAACATACGTAGCGTGGATGCTTGGGTAGGTTCTGCTGCTGCAAAGCCAGATGTGGAAAAATGCAAGTTTGCAGTGCACTGTACTAAAATCAAGGGCTTAACTTAGCGCTGAACTGAATGAAGCTTCACTCAAGTATTATTCCCAGCTAGTCCACTGCCACACTTTATCCAGCAGACTGATGTTCCTGAAGCCTCTGGGTCCTATTAGCTGAACCTAGAAAGAAGTGAGACCATCTACAAGGGTAAATAGCCCTAATCCTGGCTTATTTAACATTACCATTTAGCAGCCAAACCCTAACAGTCCTCTCCTCTGGGAAGGTGAGATGGTCCAGGAGATTCAGCTCGCAGAGCTTTCTTCAAATCATCCTCATGGGGAAAGGTTTGGGAAGAACCATAAAGGAGGTTGAGAGTATAGCACACCAGCCCTGTAGATCTGCTGCTCCTGATCTCACACATAATCAAGATCACCATAGCCCTAGATCCCATGCTGGCATTGCATCAAGAGGCAGGTAGGCACAAGCGGGAACAAGGTCATGGAGAAAGTAGAACTTCCTATAGATCCAGTAAAGCCCAATCCCTACTGTGAATTGAAGGGGGGGTGCAGCTGAAGGAGGGGACAGTAATTGGCATGCAGTGGTGACTAATGTAGGCAATGAACTCTTCTCCCCTCATTTGCCTGCTCATTCAGCCATTGCTTGTATTTCCACATTCTGCAGGCTCAATACACCCAAAGCTCAGGAGCTCCCAGAACTAGAAGAGTCAATTAGGCACCTATATCTTTTTTCTATCACTTTTCCCCTCATAGCTGAACTACAGCAAGTTCTCTGGAGTTTCTTCCATTGATTTAGTATTAATCATTATGTACTAAAAAGAACAAGGAAGGCAGCAAAGCCTTAACCCAGTGCAAACCTCACAGTTGAGGATATAATCTAATTTGATTAGACTGCAGGGCAAGTGGAGACCCTCATGGGGTCAGTATTAGGAGATTTCAGCTCTAGGTCACTGATTCAAATCCAACCCAGGTGAGCAGTGAAAGCTGTTGCCAGCCAAAGGCTGTTCAGTGATCTCTATGAAATGAGGAACTGAGCTCAGGGTGATGGCAGGCAGCCATCTATCCCACCAAAAAAGGCATCCTCCTTGTTGGCTGGCTCCAGGGCTTGAACAGGCTATAGTGGTGCTACTACTCTCAGTGCCTTTCAAGTCAGTCACTTCAATTTATGTCTGCAGCAGGCGCCTGTTATGTTAAAGTGGGGAGAGTAATTAAGCTTCGTCTTAACAGCTAGAACTCTACATTCATTTTAAAAAAGGATTTGAAGAGAAGAGAAAAGTGATTGATGTTGGGTGAGGAGACTCATCTCACAAGATGTAATAACAAATGCTGTCTAGTTTCCCTTGACTCACCAAATAGAGGACTCTTCTAAGGTTAGAGCTCCAGAACCTGGTAGGGGAGAAGAAGAGACCAAGACTAACCAGTTTTCTGTCAAGTCCCAACTCCTCCCTCCCTCCCTTTTTCCCCAGTTGATCTAATTTAGTAAAACAGAAGATACCTCGTACAGAAATTTAACCAAACATGAAACTGCTTGTTTGCTGATTAGGTCGCCATCTGGAGGTCATTTACCAGTTTTAGCTCATATTTCTAAAAATGGACAGAGAAAGAAGCCTTGTTTTTATTATTCAGCCTTACAGAAAACAGAAATATACATACTTTTTACAAAACCAAAGCTATGAGAAACCATCAAAATCTGTGTGCTTGGCAGAAAGATGGCAAGTGTGCAGGCCCCAACAGTGAGGAATACACCACCATGTTTAGGAGCCCCAAAAGTCTACCTTTAAAAAAAAAAAAAAAAGTCCTTTTCCCACACAGTTGTCTTTAGGTAAATCGGCGTTTGCTGGGCTCTGGTACTGACAGTGCCATCATGTCCACTTTACTGGAGAACTCAGCTTCTAGAGCATTCTAGAGGGAGAAAGAAACAAGAGAAATCAGTGGCAATGCAAATAACTTTTACATCATTGTTAGACAAATATGTCTCCAACGGTCAACCCCATTGGACATCATTTATATCCATTAACCCAAATAACTGAAAGAGCATTATTGGTGTGGTGTTTACCAGTACTCGGTACAATGCACGTTTAGTCGAGAATATAATAGGTGACTCAGCATTTAGCAGCTCATGAACAGAGAAAAATAAGTCATCATAAAAAGCCAAAAATTAGCATTACTAATCCGAATGATGACCCAAAAAGATATACAGCATTTTTTAATATTATGACAATGTTACATTGTTCCCAGGACAATCTCCAAATATCAAACCCTAATAAAGCATCCATTGTTATACTTATAGTCCACAAACAAACAAGTTTGGCTTGTAACATCTAGAGAGCTTATTGCCAGGTAGCTAAAAGGCTAAATCATAGTAATTATTTCCAAACTGACACCACTGGTCCATGTTGTGTGATCCTCATGGTCCTTGGAATGCAACATTTTTAGAACCAAGTGAATGAACAGGGGGGGGGGTGGGGGGGGGTGGGGGGGGTGAATAGAGAGTCCATGACACAATCTCTTACAATGTGATGCACAGAACAGGAATATTGGAGAACCCTGTATTCTTGTTTTACTGAGATTAACATACAAATTCCACACACATGCACAAAAACAGCAAAATGCTAGTCACATGTGGTAGGCTTCCCATCATGCTCGGAAGGGTTACTAGACACAGATAGGCTGCCAAAGCATATTACTAAAACTCTCACCTGAGAAAGCCCTACCAGTGGTGAAGAGGGATCAAATTCATGAAATAAGTGCCTCACCATTGATCCTACTGGTACTGTCCAAAGAGACAGATGGTCTCATAATTGTGATCCCTGACTGTTTAGGGCCTTAATGATTATCAACACCTTCAATTGCATCTAGAAGCAATAGGAAGCTAGTGCAAAAACTTAAGCACAGGTTTTATGTACTCCTGAGTGTCATGGACCAGTGTGAAGGGCAGCTGCAGTCCCATGTGGACTTCAAAGGCAACCCTATATACAGCACTTAGCAGCAATCAAGCCTGCAGGAGACAAATACATGGATGACCTTTGTGCAGTCTATTTTATAGAGAAATGGCCGTACTCCTGTCCAACTGCTGATTAAAAAAATGCATTACGGGCCACAACTACCCTCTGAGAATCCAGCAGCAGGGATGCGTCCAAAAGGGCCTAGAGACGGCAAACCATTTTAGCAAAAAGCATCCTCGAAAGGTGGTGCAAACACTTCTGCAGAGTTCTTCAAAGCTATTTAGGTGACTAACTTCCACTGACTGCAGTGAGACTAAGGCATCTAAATAACTCTGAAAAGCTGGGCCGACCTTCAACATCTGTTCCTCCCTATCAACAAGAATCACTTCCATCTAATCTGAGCCACATTTTTAGCCAGATCTTTATCTCTGGAGAGCGTCAAGATTAGAATCTGAGACAGATAAACCCGAACCTAACCATCATCAACGCTGGAGTTTTGGATGATATTTTTTTTTGGCCTTGGGGGGGAGGAGAGAAGTGCCAGGGTCCATTTAAATCTCTGTAAGCAACAAAAGCCCCTACCAGCTCCCGCTTTGCTTCTTCAATCTTCACTCGAGCAAGGGAAGGATTCTAAAAGAAAGAAAAATGGCATGTTAACCGCAAGTAGCGACAGTCCTGTTTCAGCTTGAAACACAGGGTTTCTCCTCACCCAAAAGATTTTAATAAAGGGTAGGAGAGGAGTGGGGGATAATCAAATGGTCTCCATGTGTTCCTCCAAGATGCAAAACGTGCTGCAATTAAAGACACAGAACAACCCAAAATTTAATGGATTTTGAAAGAGCTTTTACGAAGCCTAATGTTAAAAGAAACATTTCCATGAAAAATTCACAAAGCTCTTGATCAAGAGAGCCTGGTTTTAAACATTCCCAGCAGTGTTTGCAGCCCAGACACTGACTAGGAAGGTGCTCACATGTGCACATAGCCTGCTTGTAGGAACACTCCTCTCCCACTCAGCATCTCAGGCACTCAGCCAGTGGTGAGAGGAGCACAAAGGCTAAGGGGCAAGGCTGAACCTTCCATATTCACTGAAAGCAAGCTAGGGAAAATGGGAAGAATAAAAGCCAATTTTGGTGTCTCGAGTCCCTTGACAGAACCAAGCAAACTGCGTCTGGGGACTAGGATAGAGGGGGGGTACGCAGAGGTCTTCCAGAGGTGTCAACTCATCTAGATAGTTGCCTACTTTTACAAAAAGCTCTAGCAAAGTCAGAACAAACTAAAATTTCATATTGACAATGACTTGTTTATACTGCTCTATATGCTATATCAGTGTTTCACAACCTGGGGGTGGGGGGGGCGATTTAGTTTATGATTACATGGTAAAAATGAGAAAGAAACCAATTTTTCAGTAATAGTGTGCTGGGACACTTTTGCATTGTTATGTCTGATTTTTTAAGCAAGTAGTTTTTAAATGAGGTGAAACTTGGGGTACGCAAGACAAATCAGCCTCCTGAAAGGGGTCCAGTAGTCTGGAAAGGTTGAGAACCACTGATCTAAGGTGAGGGAGTCAGGCCTGCAGCAAGGATGTGTGTAGTGGGGGAACTCACTGCAAGGAGCAGGTTGGTGAAGACAAGAAGGATGGTCCAGTGGTTAAGGCATTAGCTGAGGACCTAGAAAACCTGGATTCAGTTCCCTGTTCCAGCACAGCTCCCCATGTCACCTTGGGCAAGTCACTTAATGGCTCTGTGCCTCATCTCCCCATCTGGGATAGGAGATAATAGCACTTCCCTACCCCACAAGGTGCTATGAGGATAAATACATTATAGATTGTGAGGCGCCCAGAGACTACAATAATGGGGAAAGATAAATACGAGAGGTAGAACTGTGAATCTCGACACATAGGTTCATTTAATAAATCACACTGCTACCCCCCCAATTGTGGCAGCATCTTCTTTATGTCCAAGAAGGAGAATCCCTCACTACTGATTTGAGAAAGGAACATGAATTTTGTGTTTCATCCACTTTCAGAGGAGTTCTCCAAGTGCTGCAGTTAGATTGTCCCTCAAGCAACACATACAAGTGACCTGTCCACTTCATGCAAAGACAGGGTTTGGATACCTCTCACTTTGTGGATTAATAAACTACTGTTGGCTCTAATCTCTTTGAATTACTGTACAGTTGTTTACAGAGGTTCCCTTACCTGAACTCCAACTACTGCACAAT
The DNA here is from genome assembly GCF_011386835.1 of Chrysemys picta bellii. Classification (NCBI taxonomy): domain Eukaryota; kingdom Metazoa; phylum Chordata; order Testudines; family Emydidae; genus Chrysemys; species Chrysemys picta. The sequence goes on along the minus strand of NC_088796.1, from coordinate 12,682,338 downwards.
GCTGTAACCATTTATACTGCTACATAAATGATTAACAGTAATGGTGGTATGTACCAGCAGATTCAAAGTTTTAAAATTATTGATAATCTTTGGAAAATAATTGTACCATAGATTTTTGTTTTCCTCTCAACTTTTCCAGATAATTCACCTGATGCCTAGCTTATCCAACCAGTTTATTTGGGTTCGATTCCCATGCATTGTGGTAGAAGAGAGCAAAAACTATCTAGTGGAACTATTTAAACAGCCTTCTATTTAAGCAAAATCCTTCGTCTAGACAATTCATTAAGGGACGTACACAGAGTTTGGAAACAGCATAACTGTCAGCCTGTCAACGCCATTGCAACGGAATTTATTTACATTTTGATGTCTATATATATCTAAAATATTTCAGCTACAAAACACCCCCTGAAGTTAATTTGACAGTGAAATTAATGCCTAAGTTATAGCATCTAAACAGAAGCTATTCCATTTATATATATATATATATATATATATATATATATATACATACATACACACACACTTCGAATACCAGAAGAGAATAGGAGTAGAAATAATTACAGGAGTTAAGTCCAAGTAGGACTCCAGTTTCTTCTTCAAAGGCACAGTCTGTTGCTTTAGTTCAGACAGTTTCTGTGAATACAGCAAAGCACCAGGTTATATTTCTGCAATCTAATTTGGTAGAAGTGATGCAAAACAGTAAAACAAAGCATTTACGAATTTCCAAATGTTTTATTCTGTACAGATTTTAAGGGAGCCCATTGTTGCTGTAATTCTGATTAAGGATCTATAACTCTTCCCAGGATTTAATATTCCAACAATTTTATTTAGTCAAATCCAGTTGAAGTTTTATATTGAAGTAAAAACGCAAATTTTTGTATTACCCTTATGAAAAAATACAATGTCTTTTCACACAATATACCATTTGCTGGCTGTTCGCTGGTCTGTGTGAAAGGAGGTGGTGATCGCAATCTATAATCCAGTGGACAGGTGTCCATGTCACAGAAAAACACCTTCACAATGGGCACTACCTGAGACCCTTGCTGGTGATCTCAGCACAGGCCAAGACTGAATAGATCACGAAGAATGAGTTACACACTAACACCTAAAGGCTGCCCTGCCAGAACAGGGCTGAGCCACATAGGTGGGACAGTGTGGGGAACCTTCCACCACCACTTTTGGTGCTGTACCCATTCAGTGCACAAAGAGAAGAGTTAACTTTTTGAGGGTTACTAATCAAGCAACTTTCACTAGCACTAAAGCCATTTAAAAGTCAAAGATAAACCTATGATGCAGTAATTTACACCCCCCTCCACCCCAAACATTTGTTCAGCACTCTGCAAAACAGATAAAAGAACACTGTCAAGTCAAAATTGCCTCCATATTTAGGCTCTACGAGAAAACAAAAGTTTTACAAAACCAAGACCTACGTAGAAGTTTCTATGGTTTTTTTAAATTTAAGATTTCAATGGGAACATTTATCAACCAGCATTTCCCCTGAAACATTTTGCAATCCAAATACTGCCAAACAATGCTAGTTCATGACATCCACAAAGTGTAACTGACAAGGCTATATTCATCATTCAAACTAATTAATAAGCAAGAAACAAAACAACATAAATGGCAAAAAGCACATTACACGTTTGGAATTCTCTCTGTTATAGTAACAGGGTGATATTAGTGTTGTGACAGCAGAAAGAACAGACTCAGACAGACATCATGTGCAGCAGCAAAGAGCTGGTGAATCCACAATTAGAAACACAGGAAACATGTTTTTTAAAAATGAAAGTATTGTGACAGTGTCTCTTTAACAAATTACATCATTATTATCTTACAGTATTCACAATTATATCCAAAAATGTTATGTTCACATAAAACTGGAGGAGGCCTCAGGATGTAAAATTTGAATCACAGATTAGATTTTGGACACCACCACAGATCAGAGGCATTTGGATGTGGGATGTTGGTTTGGGCCTCTCTAACATACACGTGTACTCGAGCATCCATATGGATAAATGTTATTTCATTAAACTAGCCAAACAAATGCTGATTCACATGCACCACTTCAGAAATGTCCCTCTTGTCACAACATACCCACCTCTGAGAGGCTCACTAATGACTGATGTGTCAAGGAAGGATCCATCCCGCTTGCAGAAAGCTGTTCCTACAAGAGAAAAACAGTTCACAGTTTGTATAGCACACCCTGCTCCTCTACTGAACAGACAGTGTACAATACATTATTCATAGCAAAACTTTAAACAGAAAATGCAGAGAGATATTTTGATGCTTCCTTGTATTTTAACATAAGCAGGCAAAAAGAAAAAAAGTTAACTATAGCAGGAATTTAGTGCTGTTTTAAGTGCTATCTTCAAGCAACTTTAACTGTGGAGTCAGTGGCTAATGAAACATGCATAAACAGCAATATACCTACTAGAAAACCAGCATGACTAGAGCATTCAATGAGGACGAGTAGGTTTACCTAGTAAAATGTCATCATACTAATAAAACATTTATCCTTCAGAATTGTCAGACTATTGTAAATAGTCATTCTGTCAAAGTGGCCTGTAACACTCACCCTTACTTGCTTCATAGTGGGTTGGGAAACTTAATTTCTCATATAGTACTTAACTAGTCAGAATCAGTCAAGTAACCAATATGCAATGCATGTTACACTGTACCACTACCAAAATCATGACATTCGAAAAGAACATGCTCTCTGATATCATCTGTACAGACAAATATGTGAAGACTAATTCCAACTATAATCCATGCTTATACATTTTTAAATTTATGAAGGTTCCCCAAATTTATGAAGGTTCCTACTTTGAGCAGAGCGTTGGACTAGATGACCTCCTGAGGTCTCTTCCAACCCTAATCTTCTATATCAAGGAACACTGGAAAAAATTGCTCTTATTTAACTGAAAAATAGCTATGGGGGACCTACATTTACTTACCTGTAATTGTTGCTTTAAGGTCTCAGTCCTCCAACACTTAAAGCCCATGTGTAACTTTAACGGGACAATTCATGTGAGTAAAAAGCTACACACTTGCTTACATATTTGCATTTGTCCTCCCAGTACACAACTAAGACTACATTTTTGGCACAGCAGTCGTGGTGTTCATGGTGTTCATTAATTTTAATAAAGTCAATTTAATAAAGCCACAATTGTGGGGTGAGCTCATTCTTCAATCCCTCAGCCCCAGACCATAACCTTTCTGTGAGTATGGTTCCCCCCACACACACCTATGTTGTGAAATTGACTAAAAATTTGTGTAACAAAATCATAGCCTTATACACAACTAGCTTTAAAACTCTAAACCCTAACTTTAAAATATTGGGGCAACTACTTGCCACCCCACTCCAGCAGGGGACACATTCAACCCCTAAGGCCTCTCTTACCTCTTAAGCGAAAGAATCCAAGGATCACAGCATCCATCCACTTATCCCCAGCTCTGCAGGAAAGGTGACGGGGGATCAGTTACAACTGATTCCCTTCAAGGACCAACCATTCCTTATTTCCAAGTGTTAGTTGTAATAGATTTCCCCTCTTGGAGGCCAAGAAGCTCCAAAGAGGTCTCTAATAGTGACACCATACATTTTGGGGCCCAATTTGGCATGGTCACATATTCCTTCAACAATACTGGTAGAAGATGTTTATCACCAACCTCTGCAGCCTTTATCCTGAATTTGAAGTCCTCAGATTTATCCTTCAGGAACTTCATGTTCTGGGTTCGGCTGTCAGCTTTGGCTTTTTCCATTGCCAGATGTTCTTCTGTTTTTTTAAGGTCCCTTTAAGAAGAAAATTGTGGTGAATATATGTGGCTTACTAACCTTCAGCCAAATTAACACTCAAGTAAACACCCACAGGAGGGACAAAGTGAAACAGAAAACTGAGTTTCTCTCACAGTCTCTCCACCAGCTCAGTCTATTTGTGGAGAGATTTCCATATGCACAGATACCCCACAGATTCCCAAGACCCTAGGATATCCCTACTAATAGCAGGGCATCTGCATGAAAAGCCAGGACATCTGTACAACAACTCATACTAATAATCTGGTGGGTCACTATACTAGATTAGTTAGTGGAGAACCTAGGAATACAACTGTTAAGTGACTTAACTAAAATCATGCAGTGCGGCAATGGCAGAGCTGGGACAAGTACACGGGAATGCTAGTTCTACAACATTAACTATGCTGCTGCTGCTATCAGTGTCACAATAGTTAAGAGTTTACTGTAGTGCTCCTCATTGTAGTATCCAAGCACTTCAATGTAAATTAAGTCTGCATGGTGAGGTCACTGGTGGACTTAGTGGAATTTTATAATCTTTTGGGGAATCTTTTTTGTTCTAACCCAGTCCCTTATTTTTACCACTAAACCACACTACTCATGCTCAGAAAAATATGCACAAAGCAGTAAGTGGGAGATGCAGGCACGTACTTGTGAGCACTAGTCAACCCATAATGTTTAATTTCATCATTGTAGGCTTGGGATTTTTAAACCTCTTAACTATTTGAAGCAAATTTTTTGCAAGGGCCTTGACTAGTGGTTTAAATTGCTGTGAAGTAGAGCAATATTGAACTCAATATTCAGATGTCCTTGTTACTGTTCATAGACAAAGTTGCTGAGAACAGGGGACCAGCAAACCCCATTCAGCTCTTTCCCTTTCTCCCCAACTACTCACTCTTGGAGATGTTTTTCCAGCACCAGAGCTGCAGTTAGCTTTTTCCTAAGGCTGGTCAATTCAAGCTCCATTTCTCTGTTTCTCGATTCTGTCGTATGTAAATCTGAGGTCAAATCATTGATAGCGGGGATGAAGCTAATGAAACAAGAGATTTCATTGATCTGTTTAGAAGTCCACGCCGCTGAAGCTCAGGGTTATATGAAAACAACAAGGAGTCTGGTGGCACCTTAAAGACTAACAGATTTATTTGGGCACAAGCTTTCGTGGGTAAAAACCTCACTTCTTCAGATGCATAGGGTTATATAATCACTTATTTTCTTTCACATTTTCCATAAAGTTTTTGTAGGATTGTTCTCAAATAATGGCAAATCTGTTAACAGTTAGGTCTGTCTAAACTATCTTACAATCCAAATAGCTAAGAACTTCTATAAGCCAGGGTTTGACAATGTACATAAAATTCAAAATAGTTTAACATTTTAATTGCTATACAATACACATTTACACAGCTCCTTTTATCATGAAGCATTTCTCAAGCTATAAACATGCACTAACTGAACTGCAACCGCTTCTGGGACAGATGATGGCATGCAGCCTGAGCAAACCACACTGCACAACAGCTGGAGTAGGAAGGAGAGGAACAGAGGCAGAAAGGGACATTTTAGCTAAAGGCACATGGAAAACCCCTACTTTTATTAAGAGAGCCAGACAACCTCATTTTTGTAAGGTTTCATCTGAGAAATCTATGCAGGATGCACAGCCAAATACTCTAGTTAAATCTGTCCAAAAGGATGAAGGGCTGAGCAGACCCTAGCAGGTTTTAGGGAAATCAGATTTGAAATACTGAGGTGTCCAACCTGTGGCTCTTGAGGGTGACTACATTAAGGAAAAGTCTATTTAATTAAGAATTGAAAATGCAACCCCTGAATTTACACTTTGCAATTCTTCAGCAGAAACCTCTGAATCAGCCAACCACTGCAGCTACAGGTCCTTCCCTACTGCAAGTACTCAACAGCACCCCTGCTGGCCGCCTGCACCATCACAGGAATAGGAAGTGAGAGTAACATTGACTACTCCATTGCCTGCTTCTCTGCTGGCTCTGGGGGCCCCGGGAAGAGCAGGACAGCAGCTAGACTGGCTCCCTCTGGGCCTATGGAAGTGGCTAGCAAAGGATGGCTCCCACTCCCACACACTGACTCAGAGTAGCCCAAGAGGGGGGGAAAAGAGGAGAAGCGGGGAATGAGCAGCCAGTTACAGCTCCCTGATTCTTTAGCTGAGTTCAGCTAGGAGCATCTGTAAATTGTGCCTGCTAGCATAAGAGCCTCCAGGGCCAGCAGGGGATAGCTGGAGTGCAGCATCCGTCAGCTACGCCCCCTCCCCACTCTTGACCTGCTGCAGGGAGTATAGGGAGGGAGGAGTAGGAGATGGGCCATTTCAACGCTACATCCACTGGGAACTCCCCCACCACAGAATTGCGGGTGCTTTCCACTCACTTTGTGCTGCATAAGTGGCACAAAGAAGTGGAACAGGGCAGAAAATTGGCCCCAGAGAACTGATTGTGGCCTCAAGCTGAGAAGATTGGACACCACTGACCCAGACTTCAGCAAACTGTGGAAGAATTACCTTGCTAGGGAAGTGTCCCTTGTTTCAAGCGCCATTGCACTATCTACCAATGCATTCAGATAGCTGGTGCCTGCGCTAGAGAGACTGTTGAAGGAAAGATTCACACTCTCCATGAGAAGCTCCTGTAGATAGTTGGCTGAAAAACCAAATAGTTACTTTCATTTAATATTTGTCACAGGTGTGCATGGGACTATACAAATTTAGAATACACAGTCTGCTTCAAGGTACTTACAGTCTAATCAGACACAAAAGACACAGTTTAAGGTTCAATGTTCTGTGCTCCATTTTGAAAGTATTACATAAACAATCTATTGGATGGATCTTAAAAAGAGAATCCTACAAAAAGTAGAAACTAGGTCAAATTACAAAGGATGGATATAAACAAATAACACAAGTATGTAGGGACAAAATTAGAAAGGCCAAGGCACAAAACAAGATTAAACTAGCTAGCGACACAAAGGAGAACAAGAAAACATTCTACAAATGCATTTACAGCAGTTCTCAAACTGTGGATTGGGACCTCAAAGTGTGTCGCAATCCCATTTTAATGGGGGTCGCCAGGGCCAGCATTAGACTTGCTGGGACACAGGGCGCCACCCCTACCCAGGGCATCAGGGCTGAGGCTGCGGCCCCTTCTCCCCGTACCCATGGTGGTAGGGCTCAGGCTCCAGCCCTCCCCCAGGGTCATAAAGTAACTTTGTTGTCAGATCGGGGTGGCGGTGCAGTAAAGTTTGAGAATCCCTGAAGCAAGAAGACGACCAAGGACAGGTTAGGCCCATTACTCAAGGGGGGGGGGGGGGGGGGCAATAACAGAAAATGTGGAAATGGCAGAAGTGCTAAATGACTTTTTTGTTTCAGTTTTCACTAAAAAGGTTAGTAGCGATTGGATGTCTAACATAGTGAAGTCCAGTGAAGATGAGGTAGGATCAGAGGTTAAAATAGGGAAAGAAAAAGTTAAAAATTACTTAGACAAGTTACATGTCTTCAAGTCACAAGGGCCTGATGAAATGCATCCTAGAATACTCAAGGAGCTGACTGAGCAGATAACTGAGCCATTAGCGATTATCTTTGAAAAGTCATGGGAGACGGGAGAGATTCCACAGGACTGGAAAAGGGCAATAGTGCCAATCTATAAAAAGGGAAATACGGACAACTTAGGGAATTACAGACCAGTCATCTTAATTTCAGTACCCAGAAAGATAATGGAACAAATAATTAAGCAATCAACTTGCAAAAACCTAGAAGATGATAAGGTGATAAGTAACAGTCAACATGGATTTGTCAAGAACAAGTTGAACCTATACCTTTCTTTGACAGGGTAACAAACCTTCTGGATGGATGGATGGATTGGAGCGGGGAGGCAGGGAGTGGTAGATGTGGTATATCTTGAGTTTAGTAAAGCTTTTGATACTGTCTCACATGTCCTTCTCATAAACAAACTAGGGATGGAGCTACTATAAGGTGGGTGCATAACTGGTCGGAAAACCGTTCCCAGAGAGTAGTTATCAGTGGCTCACTCATGCTGGAAAGGCATATCCAGTGGGGTCCCGCAGGGATCAGTTCTGCATCCAGTTCTGTTCAATATCTTCATCAGTGATTTAGATAATGGCATAGAGAGCACACTTATAAAGTTTGCGGATTATGCCAAACTGTGCACGGTTGCAAGTGCTTTGGAGGATAGGATTAAAATTTCAAAATAATCTGGACAAACTGGAAGTAAATAGGATGAAATTCAATAAGGACAAATGCACAGTACTCCACTTAGGAAGGAACAATCAGTCGCACACATACAAAATGGGAAACGACTGCCTAGCAAAGAGTATTGCGGAAAGGGATCTGGGGGTCATAGTGGATCACAAGCTAAATATATGTGAACAATGTAACACTTGCAAAAAAAGCAAATGTCATTCTGGGATGTATTAGCAGGAGTGTTGTAAGCAAGACACAAGAAGTAATTCTGCTCTATTCCATGCTGTTTAGGCCTCAACTGGAATATTGTGTCCAGTTCTGGACATCACATTTCAGGAAAGATGTGGACAAATTGGAGGAAGTCTAGGGAAGAGCAACAAAAATTATTAAAGGTCTAGAAAACATGACCTATAAGGGAAGATTGAAAAAATTGGATTTGTTTAGTCTGGAGAAGAGAAGACTCAGAGGAAACATGATAACTTTTTATGTACTTGAAAACTGTTGTTACGAGGAGGTGGGAGGTAAATTGTTCTCGTGAACCTCTGAGGAGAAGACAAGAAGCAATGGCTTAAATTGCAGCAAGGGCAGTTTAGGTTGGACATTAGGAAAAACTTCCTAATTGTCGGGGTAGGTAAGCAATGGAATAAATTGCTTAGGGAGGTTGTGGAATGTCCATAATTGGAGATTTTTAAGAGCAGGTTAGACAAACACCTCTCAGGGGTGGTCTAAATAATACTTAGGGGACTGGACTAGATGACCTCTCGAGGTCCCTTCCAGTCCTACTAGTCTATGCTTCATTGGGAGACTACACAGGGAAAAACAAAATAAAAACAAAAAAAAACCACACACATATTTTTGGGTGGGATTAGGAAAGAAGAAAGAAATTCTCCTGCACACAGTATCAGAATTCTTATGATATCATAAACTTATAGAATCCTACCTAATTAAAACCTTGCAAGTGGTTTTTATTTAGTATATGAAATGTTAAAATAAGAATGATTACAGTGGCCTGAGTTGCGTGGTTGCTCCAGAAATACTGACTGCTGTTCTCCATTTTATCCAATGCTCACTCCCTATGATTAGCTAAGGAGTTGCTAAACAACATCGCTGCTGTTTCAGAATCCTAAATTGCTTCCCTCAGTTAGAGATTAACATTGGCTCAGACACTTGAGATCAACACTAACCCTGACCCCCACCCTTGTACATACAGTATCTCTATTTCAGTGCTGTGCCAGCTAGCTTGGCAGTGTAGGAAGTTCAGCAGCTAAAATGCTCGTCAGCCTTTACAGCCTGCTCAAGTTGATTTAAGAAATTGTTGTTGGCCAATCTGATGTCACCGTTGGGAGAAAAGCCTTTGTGTATGATGATATATAGCTGGATTTCAAAATCCTACTTTTTCACACTTCTTATAAGATATTACAGCGAGTAGAAAAGAGAAACCCTATAGGGTCACTTAGAAAAAGGCATTTTTACTGCAACTGGAGTTTGAAGCGCCAAGATCACCTTCTGACTCATATTCTGCAGTCTTCTGTTTCATGTCATCGATCACGAGGGAGACATCCTTGTCTCTGGTTTCATTGCATTCCGCAAGCTCATATAAAATATCAACAGTCCGTGAATTCACTTCGTATTGTGGAATGGGTTGATCCCCAAAGGTCCTTTTTAGCCATAAAGTAACCTGCCAGGAAAGTGGGAGTAAAGAAGGTAAATGGTTTAATTTAAGGAAGGGGAATTAAATATCAGGCAAGAGAACTGGAATGTAGAGCCCTCAACCACAAATCTTACTCCTGTCAGAGGGGTTTTGTCTACACTAGACTTTTTGGGGGGGGGGGGGGGAGGGGGGGGGGGAAATCTTCCATTGTTGCACTACCGTTGGTTGTAGCAATGGTAGAAGCGCAAATGTAGACTAGAAGAACAGGGTTCACCCCCAAATTTAGTCTGCTGGTTGGATCATTAGCTTCCCTGGCCGGGTACTGAGGGGGAGCACGACATGAATGCTTATCCATGCCACCCTTTGCAACCATGAAGGAGCACATGAAGCTCAAATGCAAAATGGGGTAAGACTTCAGGACAATGCTCTCACAAGACAATGAAATACAACAAGTGGTAAAATCGAACAGTCTGGAATTTCCAATACTATGCAAAACTGTTTGGCATGCTAACATAGATAAGGCTAAACAGTTTCTAAGGTACGCTGTGGATGAATGCAGTTCATGGCCAATTCATATTGAAAGAAATTATTTAAAACCATAATTGGCTTTTAGGCAACCCAGTTACCCCTCCAGGAAGTGGTGTTAAATATAGATTTTCTTCAGCATTCAACTGTAGCCTTGATTAGAAGCTGTTTGGTTCATCTGCTCTAGCCAGACAAACCGGCAGTACACCCTGTGGCTCCTGTTACCATAGTATCTCAGCATCCCACACTGTTTAATGTATTTACCCCATCAACAGCCCTATGAAATAGGGGGGTGTTATTAGTTCCATTTTACAAATGAGGAACAAAGGACCAGATCCTCAAACTTCCTCCAGGGACATTTGGACCCTAAATACCTTTAAGGATCAGGGGTCTAATTGACTTGCCCAAAGTCACATAGGAAGTCTGTAGCAGAGTAGGGATTTGAACCTAGGTCTCCCATATCCCAGAGTAGCGCCCTAACCACTGAACTATTCTTCCTGTCAGCTTAGCCTGAAATGGTTTTATATTGAGTTTAAATGTGGTTTGAATCCACAGGAAAAAAAGCCCAGAAAATGGGAGACTTAACATCAGCAGTGATTTCAGGTTACAAACCAACCACATGAACACTGCAGCATGAATTGGACACTTCATAAATAAAATCCATGGAAAGAAGTGGGAGATTTTAAAAAGTTATTTCAAAATATTTATGAAATCTAAAACCCATTTTCATATCACCCTTGTTCACGTCAACAGACCAAGCAAAACTTGGAGCGTTCAAAAGGCACACTCCTTTTTCTGCACACCCACCAGAGTAGTATATTGACCTTGCGTTTTGTACCTCTAATTTAATCAGTGGCCTTCATCCTAAATCATACTGGAGAAAGCAAAATTATAGCCCTGGGGGAAAAGCCAGACCTCCTGGAAACATACAGCAGTGAAGTTTTATTGTAGTGAAATATTACAAAAATTCCCGGGGTCCATTGATGGAGGATGGAATGTATCTTCCTGACAGGAACCTGGCACAACATAATGTGATGCTAGCAAACTAGGTGCCAGCTCCTGGCAAAGTCCCCATGTCTCAATGGAACAATAACAAAGATGAGCCAGACTGAATGCAGCTACGTATGTGCGTTAGTATTGTTTATAAGAATGTGTTTAGACTTTATTGAATGCCTGTGAGTTGCTGCCTGCATTAATTTCATTTATAATATCTGTATCCCATATTGTAAGGTAATATTTGAGTGTTTGTATTGTAGGCCTCTTTGACTGTGTAAATCACCAGACAGTAGAGAGACATTAACCAGTGTGAAATGCTGGTTTCCAACAGAAGATGTTACATCCTGCCCAACAGCAAAGGTCTGTTGATAACAGACGGACTATTGTGGGACATTAAAGAGGACAATGTTGGTTGTTCTGTCTCCCTCATACTAAAGACAAGCCATGCAAGTGGATTCCTCCCATCAACTGAGTTTGCAGCTCAGAGCAAAATGGAGGAGGGGAAGAAAGACACATAAAAAGAAGGAGCTGGATCTCTATGCTGCTTAAAGTCTGAGGGACAAGGTTTTCTAAGCATAAATAAGAGGTCCACAGCCTCTTAGCCTGGGTTAGTCCTAAAGTAGTAGTTTTCAACCTTTTTTTATTTGTGGACCCCTAAAAAATTTTGAATGGAGAGGCAGACCCCTTTTGAAGTTCAACCTGTAGTCCGTGGACCCCTACCATAGAAGTCTTAGACTGATAACTGACTGAACAGAATTCGACTATCAATGTTGCATGTTCTTGGCACGGCATTTGACGTAGTGTGAGAAAGGGTGCTAAACTGTGGGCTTCTAGGGTAATGACAACACTTCCAGGTTTTGACCTGCAAGGGGGAGAGGGGGGCAAAGGGGGAAGGATTCACATATTTTTGATTGAAACTTTATTTTTATAGTCACCTTTTGCAGACCCTTTAGACATAGTCTGCAGACCCCCTAGAGTCCTAAAGGGCATATAGAACTTGCTGAATACAGAAGCTTCTATTACCTTTGGAAACATAAGACTGTAACTCATTTGGGTATGTATGTTCACCTGCTTTAATTTTATAAATAACTAGTTTCCTTTTCCTACTTAATATATTTTGTACAGTTTATTATAAGATTGGCTATAAGCATCATCTTTGGTGTAAGATCTAATGGTCTTGGATGACCTGGGGTAAGTAACTGATCCTTTGAGACTGGGTGTAACCTGAATATCGCTGTGATTCTTGGTGTAAGGAACCATCTATCACAAAGGTAAGCTTTCTTGGATGGCAAGATAGGGTCCAAGGGGACTGTCTGTGACTGCATGTTAAGGCTGTATAGCATCTGAGGAGCTTACACTTGATAATTGGTTGGCGTAATCTAATTATAGCACTCTCAGCCAATTTGGTGTTTGTGCCCTGCTTCCTAACAGTCTGCCCTGAGGCTAGTACTCCTGTTTTTGAGTCACTGCAGGCAGCTTTACATCAGCAAATCACAATTTTCTGACACACAAGATCTATCTTAATAGTACAGTACCTTAAACCTGCCAAGGCTACCAGCCCAGACATCATTTAAGGGACACTGAATTAGGGCTGACTATTTTTCTAATGGGACTTTGCTTTGTTTTAAACATTCCCCTACGTTTTCTTCTGGTTACAAACATAATAAGAAAGAAGGATTTTTAGTTTAATGCTCCATACAAACAGGCGGTAGGAAAGCACTATCTAGGATAACATAGGTGTAGCCTATGCTACTGAAATGGGATGTGGAATCTGCATCCCCTGTTCTTCCTGAGCACAAATATCTATTTCTCTACAAACTTTTGTGCAAAGCACAATGTCTAGTTAAACATAGCTCATAAGCTACAGAGTTCCAATCCCCCAAAATTGTTGAGAAGGGTCAGAGGGCTTCAAGTAAGCCCAAGTGATCCCACCCATCAGTAAGTAATATGCAGAGTAGGATAATTATGACTGTACCCCTCCGCATTCCACAGGACAAGTAGATATTTGCGGCACACTTGGGGAGGAGGGAGGCCCTGAGGAGATTTGGGGCACACAGTGGAGAAGTGGGGATTTGAGGCACACACTAGGAGCAAGGGAGATCACAAGGGGAGAACATTTAGTGCACACTAGGGAGCAGGAGGGGCCTGGGATGGGAGAATATTTGGGGCACACACCGAAGAGAGGAGGCCCAGTGGCAGGGGAATATTTGGGGCACACAGTGGGACTGGGGCACAAGCCGGGGGGGGGGGGGGGAGCATTAGGGGCACAGAGTGGAGATGGAGCATGGGCTGGAGGGGCCATTGCGAGCACATGGTGGGGACAGGGGCCCAGGCCAGGGGTCCATTGGGGGCACACAGCAGGGACAGAGGGGCATTGGGGGCACATATCAGAGACAGGGCACAGGCCAGAGGACCATTGCGGACACACAGCAGGAACTGGACCACAGGCCCATTGGGGGACACACACAGAGCACGGGGGGGGGGGGGCACACAGCAGGAAACTGTGGGAAGCCAGGGGCAAACACTGCGGGGGGGGAGGAGAAGCATTGGGAGCGCACAGCATGGACTTGGGGGGCATGGGCTGGGGAGAAGGGAAGGCAAACACCGTGGGTCCAGCCATTGGGAGCACACAGCTGGGAGCTGGGGGGTGACAGCCTAGGGGGAAGCGGAGGCACACACCGGGGGGGGATTGGAGGTGATAGCACAGGGGGAAGCAGAAGCGAACACAGGGGGGGGGAGGGAAAGGCACGGGGAAGCCCGTGGTCACTGCGAGGAAGAGGCCAGAGGGCACTGGGGGCGCACAGGGAGGAGGGACCAGGAGGCGGGGGGCGCATGGCGGGGGCGGGGGGTGGAGTATCCCGGCCGGGCGGACTCGGGCCGGACATGCCCCTCTCTGTGGGGACCCCGCCAAGCACTGCCAGTCGCGGGCAGCGCCCGCGCGGTGACCGTTACCCGTCTCAGCTTCTCCTCCATCCCGGCCTCCGCCGCTTGGCGGATTGCGCCGCGTTGAATCCCGGCTCCTCCCGCCGCCTTCCCGTCATCCTCCGCGCACCGCTTCAGCCGGCACTGAGGGGACGAGGCGCGCACAGATGACCTCAGTGCCGCGGCGCTTGCTGGGCGTTGTAGTTCGCAGCGGGTGTCCTTCTCTCAGACCCCGCCCCCTCCCTAAACCACGCCCAGAAGGGACTGACAGGCTGGTGGCAGCGCTCCTTGCCCTAGAGACGGCACACAAGGGGTCTGGGCTGTGTGACCCTCTGTCTGCAACGAGGGGCCTCGCCTTGCTCAGCCTGGGGCAAGAAGAATGTTGCAGAATTCACACACAAAAAACATGTCACGTTACAGTACAGTAACCAAGTCCACAGTGGGGCACCTGTCACTGTGATGATGTGGCAACACAGAGTTGTGAAATCTGTCACCATGACAGGACATGGGTTCTCTGACCCCTCCGCCCCCCAAAAAAACCCTCTGTTATATCACGATGTATTGATGCTGTCAGGAAATCCATCACCGTGTCCTGGCGTGGTGACATGGTGTCCCAAAATCTTGTGATTGTACCATAGTGTCATTGTCAGGAAAACCCATCATCATGTCTTATCCCAGTGGCACAGTGTCAGGAAAACCATCACTGTGTTGTCATGTCATGATGTGATGATATACTTTTGTTCTGAGATTAGGACATAGTGCAGTTAAAAACTTACCGTGTTAAAAATGTTGTTTAAAATGTTACCATGTAATGCCACTGCCACTTCCACGCAGTCTTAAAAAATAACCACTATGCTGTTATATGTGATGATTTAATTCCATAAAGAAATCATGTTGTGCAAAGATTACAAGAAAAAAGAAACTGTGATATCACTATGTATCCACACAAAGTAGTAAGATTGCTAAAACATGTTATCAGGTCACAATAAAATGGAACAATGTCTTGAAAAATGTCATCATAATATAGGATTTGGACATCTTGAAGAAAATAGCATCACACCATGATATGATGATGCACATCTCCTCAGTAACACTAACTGCTATGAACACATCAAACCCATTCTCCTCTCCCTGCACTGCCTTCCCATAGACTATCAAATGAAGTTCAAGGTCTTGGTCCTTCTCTTCAAGACGCTCAATGGCCTGGCCCAGGGTATCTGAAAGATCACGTAAAGTTCTGAGATGAGGACTGTTGTCAGCAACTTTGCTCCTCTGGTACAGAGAAACTTGACAGTGGAAAAGCTCATCTATGCAAGACACAAAGCTTTCTCTGAGGCTTGCCCAAGACTGTGGAATGAATGCCCCCAGCAATTAAAGACCATCATAAACCTCACCACCTTCTGCTCTAGGTGCAAGGAGCACTTCTTTGACCTTGCCTTCCCAACAAATGTATAACAACTTGTATATTTGTTATCAAAAAACATTTCCTAAACAAAACAGTCCACGGCATATACTTCTCCCCCTGAAGGGAGGATGAGACAACAAACCCATCACAGATGTTAGTCATGTGGCTTAATGCACTACTGGAAGGCACTCAGATACTACCTTGGTGGGTACAGTAAAGAACCTGAACAGAATACATTAGAATAGCATGTTTTACAGGTTTGGATATAATTTTATGACGGTAATAAGATCTTTCACTATGCAGAATCGCCCCAGTAAAATCACGACAATCCCTTTAAAATTCCAGACAGGTGGCCACCCTGGTTTAGTATCATACAGATAGATCATAGGTAGGGCTCCGTGTCTGTAAGTGGTTGTGGAAGTCATGAATTCCGTGACTTTCCATGATCTCTATGACTTCTCAGCAGTCCCGCAGCCAACTGCACCAGTGCTGCTTGGGTGGCCCCAGGCATCTGGCCCACAGCATGCCTGGGTGGGAGGGGAGGAGAAGGAGGTGCAGTGGGGGGAGAGGGGAGCTTGGCTGCCAGTGGGTGCCCCCCAAAGCAGCATTTCCCCCCACCCCCCAGCTAAGATTTAGTCTGGGGTATATAGTAAAAGTCATTTTTGAATTTTAGTTTATTGCCCGTGACCTGTCCATGACTTTTACTAAAAATACCCATGACTAAATCATAGCCTTAATGATAGGTACTGAGTAGGATAATAGATAGATCGATAATACTTTGCTTCTCTGTTTAGAAGTCCTAAATCCTACGCTTTCAAAATGCATGAGTCAGGCCACCAAAAAACCCCATGAGATATCTTAAAAATACTGTGATTTAAAAATAATACATTTGGGGGGGTTTGTTTTGTTTTATGGTGTCTGAATCTTTAGGGTATGCCTTTCCAAGCTTTTCTCCGCAAACACAAGGGCTAGAAACTTACATTTTTTAAAAAATGGCAGTTGAAATAATCATAGGACTCCTGTAATTAGGACTTAAAGAAAAAACACCCAATATTTTGAGATTCACGTTAAAATTGCAAGAGTAGGCATCACAAATCAGATTCTCATGTTGATTCTCAAAGTAGCTTTTGATGTCCTCTATTTCCCCTTTTCAGACTTTAGGAAGATCTTGTAGGTTTTTGCTTTTAGTTTTATTTAACATTTTTGGGTATGGAGAGACAGTTTTCGCAGCATGCCAGTCTAATCCCTAGGGACTCATTTCATAGCCCAGACTTTCTCAGTTTAAAATGCTGTATCTTTTGCTATCTTCATGCTGAACTTGGCAAATTTTATTGTCAAATAAAAGTGCAGCTGTGTAGCTGGGCCATAGAGAGGCATGATGTAGCTGATATAGATCTGGATCTTTAGTTGCATCTTGTATATTGCCTAGGGGGAGGGAGGGAGGCAAAAAAAAAAAAAAAAAGCCGAGTGCTGCCAGCCAGCTGAGCAAATTAAAAAAAAAAAGTGATCCTGGCGGCGCAAAATATCGGGACAAAAATTGCGTCCCAACCAGAGATCGGTGGGGACGCGGGACAAACAGCTCAAAATTGGGATGATCCCGATTTTATTGGGACGTCTGGTCACCCTGCCAGAACACCAGGCATTCCAGTACTTCTGGGAACAGCATGAGCCCACACTTGCCGGCTTGACCCTGCTCCTGCCGGTGTGACCTTCCACACACTTGACCTCACATGTATTATGCAGGACCCCATTTTGAAGAGCATTTCCTACCACTCCCATGGACGTGACCTTGCATGCACAAAGCATGCAAGGTCACAGTGGTGGGAGGCTAAGTGGTGCTAGGGTGACCAGACATCCTGATATTATTAGGACCATCCTGATATTAGTGGCTTTGTCTTACATATGCAACTATTTCCCCCCTGCCTCCCAAAAAGTGTCCCGATTTTTCACACTTGCTATCTGGTCACCGAGTGCTCTTCAGAATGGTGCCCCTCGTCCGTGATACCAGACAAAACCACGTCCAGTTTTGTCTCAGTACTAGAAAGGGACAAAACCATGGAAAAAGAGGACTGGTCGGCTTAAAACCAGATGAATGACCTGCCTAAAATTGCAGGTGGTATATGTCTATGTAAAGACATTTCCACACAATACACAGTGGTTTTGCCATACAATTTTCACATTCCCCATGACAAAGAAGTACCTTCACCTGGTGCAACGGAGGCAGCCTTGATGGCCAAGTTTCTACAGAATTGCCAATGCCAAGCTTTCAAAAATCATTAGGCCCTGAAACATCATGAGATTGACTTAAAATTCAGAAAACTTTTTATTTGCCTCCAGCTTTTAGAATCTTTAGGGTGCTCTACAGGCTTTCAAGCTTTTTTTCCACAGCCACAAGGGGCTAGAAACGATATAGTGTGTGTGCACGCACACATATATAGTGTGTTTGTGTGTATGTACATACATATATCTAGTCTGTGTGTGCGTGCACATGTGACCGTGTGTATATGTATGGTGTGCTGTGTATATATATATAAATTAAAGCAGAGCTTCTTACAGAATCAAATGACTCCAGGATCTGGAGCTTCAAGAAAACCACCAAACATTGGGATATTATTGTGAGAACTAGTGACACTGAGTAACAGTGCGGCATGGCCACTATCATGTTGGCTATGGGACAGGGTGGCAGGGGCCACAAGTTAGCCCTGCCCTCTGCCAGCCTGGACTGGCCCCACCCCTTGGATGCAGCCCTTTGCCTGCCTGGGGGAGGGGCAGCTGCCTCTGTTTATGATGGGCGGGGCCATTTCAAGGGCAACTGACAATTTTTTTTTTTACAATTTCAAATTGTATTTTTTTTTACAGGAAATGCCCTCAAAATGGTGAGAAACCCCGGAAATTGTGAAATGAAAAGTGTAAGAGATCACCCTGGGGCGGAGGAGCTGCAAGAACTACTTCCGGGTCAGGGCCTGTACTTGCCCCGCCGCGGCGGGGTGGGGGCGTGACCTTCCCGCAGAAGGGGCGGAGCGGAAGCGGCCATTTTGTGCGGAGTGTGCAAGGCGCCGGCGGCAGCTGCAGGAGACACCACCCGCTCGCCCCTCAGCCCAGCAAGATGCTCTCGGTCCGCGTGGCTGCCGCCCTCGCCCGCGCGCTGCCCCGGCAGGCCGGCCTGGTGAGAACGCGCTGGGCGCGGGGGGAGCCGGGCGCACCCGCCGCTGCCGCCATCTTGGAGTCCGGGCCTGGGGTGACATTGAGAGGGGCCCGCGGGGCTGCCTCCTCCCCCTAGCTGGAGCCGGACCCCCGCCATCGTCCTCCTCTGGCTGGGTGCTGCGGGGGGCTCGGCTCCAGCTAGGGCAGGCCCAGCCCGGGTCCCTAGGGGAGGAGGAGACGGGCTGGGGGGCAAGCGCGGGGCTGAGCTCCGGGCTGGGGTATCCCTGGCACCCTCCTATCCCGGAGCAGGCCACTTGAAAGCCTTGGGATCTCGGTGGGGGGTTGGGGTGGGAGTGCAGGGGTCTCTGAGGCTACTCAGCCCCAGGCAGTGACCCTGGTGAAGGTGAGTGGGGGGCTTTGGTGGCTTCCCAGTCTTATTGGCCTGGCATTTGCTTGTGTTAACTTTGTTTTTGGACAGTCCTCTGGAAGCCTTAGTGCTGCTTTCTGTTTTGTGCAGTTCGCCTTTGTGGCACTAGCTTTTTTGTTGTCGTCTTTTACCCAACTCATGTTAATCTCACTTATGAGGGTGAGAACTTCAGGAGGACACTCTCTGCTTAAATTGATTCCTTTTTTTAAAAAAAATCCCAGTTTCTGATAGTGCCCTTCTTAAAATCCCTTTTTGAAAAAAAAATCAAACCATCTTGTGGCTTAAAAACCGTTACAGAAAGTAATTAAACCCATAGTGCTGTGAGTGGTAATCACCTTGAAAGCACTTCTGGAAGGTGCTCATATGCTACTGTACTGAGGACAGTATAGAATCCAAATGTAAAATGCATTAAGTAAATTAAAAATAGGAACTCTTCACTAGCTACTTTTAATTATACTAATCTTGGGCCTGATCCTTCAAACTGTGTAGGAGGCCTTCTATTGAAGTTAGTGGGGCTCTGCAGGGGGTATCGCCAGGAAGCAACTTGTGAAATTGAGGAATTGGGTGTTGGGTTTCTCTCTGGAAATTTTGTTCATGCAGATGGCTTTCAAGGTGGTGGTGTCCTTTAAAATATTGTGTTCCTCTTGCATGTTTTTACACAGTCACTAGAAACCCAACATAAATTACTGACTCTTTAAACAAAATGCTTTTTGTTGTTAGGTTTCCAGAAATGCCCTGGGTGCAACATTTGTTGCTACAAGGAACATCCATGCCTCCAAAACTAGTCTTCAAAAAGCTGGTGAGTCCAAAGAAACTTCTGAACATAAGACACATGCTGTTCATGCAAATTCAAATTTGCTAACCAAATGGCAATATTCACAGCAGATAGAAAGATGCCCTTGCAAAATAAGTTCAACATTTCAGTTTGTAAATGTCTCCCATCTCCTTGTTTTGTGGAGATTTGTTTATATCAAACGGTCTTTTAGAGGTGTCATAGATATTAATATGTACCTTAGTTATTTTGTTTGAATTACTTGGTCAGTTGTCAATGGTATGCTCAAACTAGAGGGAATGGTATAGTAGTCTTAAGCATCAGATATAGTGTACCTAGACTACCTGGAACTGAAGGTTGAATTTAGCCCTTCTAAGAGATAAAGGGAGTACTATGCAGAAGAGCTTTAAAGTCTTAAGCCCCAGGTTCTTGTTGGTTCAGTATTCGTGCTAAAATCATGGCTTTCTCAAGAAGTGCTTGGGTTTGACCCTGTGTCCTTGGCCATAGTTTCCCTGTCCCTCCAGCAGTATGCTTTGTCTGCTTGCCTGTATTTTTCAGTGCTGCTGTATATGACTAGTCAAATGGTTTAAGACCTTTCAGGATGAATGACATTTTATAAAATGTAAATGTCTTAACAGCATGGGCCTAGCTTGTCTGTCCTGCTGGTACAAGCTTTTGACCTTAGTTTGGCAGTGTATCATAACCAAGTTCTAATGGAGTAAGATACAGCTCGTTAGATTAACCATAAATTAAAACCAAGAACTAAGTAGACTAGATTAATCCAGTCTGTTTAGTTCTTTGTTTTAATTTTCCCTTGCTTTGCAATAATGAAAATAAACTGTTCAGTTTCTTCAGTTGTACTTCCATATGCTAATGCAGCACACTACTACAGTCTTTGAGTTGTGCGTTTTAGGAGAATGTTCACTTCTTAAACTATCTGCCTTTTATGGGAACACTTCTCTGGCTTTTTTATAAAACCTTGTTTCTGCATTTACAGAATTTTAATATTTACCTAATCCATGTGAATGCTATACTAGTCTAGCCACAGCAGAACTAAGTTTAGATTCTGCAACTGTATTAGACTAGATGCCCCCAAATGGAGCCCCGTAGCATTTTGTCACTACCTATCCAGCTTCTAACCCCTCAATGGGTCCAAATCTAATGCTTTCATCCTTTTTGGAGAATTAAGCGGTTGTCT
The DNA here is from genome assembly GCF_011386835.1 of Chrysemys picta bellii. NCBI lineage: Eukaryota > Metazoa > Chordata > Testudines > Emydidae > Chrysemys > Chrysemys picta. The sequence goes on along the minus strand of NC_088796.1, from coordinate 12,661,307 downwards.
CTTAATACACTTCAGCGAGCATCACTCCTGAATTCATCATGCTGCCTGACAGAGGCACTGTGCTGTTACGGTAACAGAAAATTCCCATTTAGATATGGGAGCAGATATGGCTACCATTGGCTGTTTCTCCCCAGCAAGCTGTCGTTTTAAAGAACAGTTGTGCCTAAAATCTTGCATTATGCCTGGTTTAACTTGTATTTTCTTGAATTAACGGTACTAAATTCGTACAACTGCTTTAACAAGGTACTGTTCCAGTTTAAAATTATTTGTTCTTACCAGGCACTGCTGAGGTATCCTCTATTCTTGAGGAACGTATTCTGGGAACTGACACCTCCGTTGAGCTAGAAGAGACTGGGCGTGTGCTGTCAATTGGTGATGGTATTGCTCGTGTATACGGCCTAAGGAATGTTCAAGCAGAAGAAATGGTGGAGTTCTCTTCTGGACTAAAGGTAAACTTGATACAACTAAAACTTTGTTTCAGTCTGAGGGTTTCTATGATGCTAAAAGTATCATTGGAACTTCTCTGAGATTCTGCTTGATAGCATACTATGTTCAGAAGCACTTATCCTCTACTTCGTATGGGAGTGCAGGGAATATTTTGAGTAACATTTGTTGTGGAGACCAGAATTTAAATTGCAATCGGAACAATAATGTTATGGTTTTTAGTGTTGGTATTTAGTCTCCCTTAGATGTATTGCTGTCTTGCTTTTTTATTTCTTCACATTTTCAATTACCAGATAAGTCTTAAGATGGAAACTAAACAGAACAGGTGAACTTGTGAGGGTCTGAAGGAGGGGCTTCCCTAGCTTCAGAGAATGTTCTTTAGTTCAGTGAAGGAATGTAAAGTAAAAAATTACCACAGCTGAATACAGTGCACAGTAATTAGCTGGATTCAGGAGTCAACAGTCCAATAGGAGCAAAGCAGTGAGCTGAGCATATTTTTCTGCTCATCACAACACCTGTGAGTGCTGGTTAGTAATTCCTAGTGTCTAGTAATTTCTGAGTGACTTTTGTTTTCTATATGACTTGTCTCCAAAATAATGGGAGGGCCCTTGAACTTGATACTAGAAGCCCATGGCTACTCTGTTTCAGGGAGTGAGGTGGTTCTTTTAATTTTGGCAACCCCCCTTCTCAAAGACTACACTTTCCAGGAAAAGAGTTCATTCAGTATGTGCACCAAAACTTTCTAAAGGGGGTGTTATTTACCCCTTTGAACTGAAGTTTCAGTTGTCATAGTGCTGAAATATTTCCCTCAAGGTAAATTATCAGTACATCTTAGAGCTAACAGTCTGTCACTTTTTTGCTATTCTTAATCCAGAATTGCTTGCTTAAGAACATAAGAATGGTCTGACCCAGCATGACCAATGCTGCATCTAGCCCAGTATCCTGCCTTCCGATTATGGCGGGTGCCAAGGGTTCAGAGTGAATTAATAGAGCAGGGCAATTATCCAATGATGCTTCCCCTGTTGTCAAGCTCCAGATTTTGGCAGACAGAGGTTTAGAAGCAGTCAGAACATGGGGTTGCATCCCTGACCCTAATGGCTAACTTCTTTTTTTTTTAAACCCACTTATACTTTTGGCCTTTATAATATTCCCCCCCCCCTCCCCCCCCCCCCCCCCCAAGGAGCTCTACAGGTTGACTGTGCGTTGTGTGAGGAAGCACCTTGATTTTTTTTTTTTAAACCTGCTGCCTATTAATTTCACCAGGTGACTTTTGGTTCTTGTGTTATGTGAAAAGGAGTAAATAACACTTGCTTTTTCCATAACATCCATCATTTCATAGACTTTTTTATCATATCCTCCCTTAGTCATCTCTTTTCTAAGCTGAACAGTCCCATTTTCTTTAATCCTTCCTCTTATAGGAGTTGTCCTATATCCTAATCATTTTTGTTGCCCTTCTCTACCTTTTCCAATTCTAATATCTTTTTTAGAGATCGGGTGACAAGAATGGATTTATATAATGGCATTATATTTTCTGTCTTAGTCCTTATCCCTTTCTTAATGGTTCCTAACATTCTGTTAGCGTTATTGACTGCTGCTGCGCATTGAGCAAATGTTTTCAGAGAACTATCTACAATGACTGAGATCTTTCCTCTGTGGTAAGGGCTAACTTAGACCCCATCCATTTTATATGTATAGTTGAGGTGGCTTTAAGTCTCTTATCATTCAGAATACCTTCATTTTTTTTCTAATTCTCTTAATTCTCTTAATATCTGGTTAAATTGTTGCAAGAACTAACTGAATTCCTGCCTGCATCATGTTGTTCCATAACGGCATCACCTCTGTTTTAGGGTATGTCCCTGAACTTGGAACCTGACAATGTTGGTGTTGTCGTGTTTGGTAACGACAGACTGATTAAGGAAGGGGACATTGTGAAGAGGACTGGTGCCATTGTGGATGTTCCAGTTGGTGATGAGCTCTTGGGCCGTGTTGTAGATGCGCTGGGTAATGCCATTGATGGAAAGGTAAATGTGGCAAACAAATATTTGTTTGCCTCTTAAATTATATAGTGACACATGCTTTGTGCAGAGCTACAAAACCTTTCTTTGCTTTCAAGGGTCCACTTGGTTCTAAGATACGTAGGAGAGTTGGTCTAAAGGCTCCTGGGATCATTCCCAGAATCTCTGTGCGTGAGCCTATGCAAACTGGCATCAAGGCTGTGGATAGTTTAGTACCTATTGGCCGTGGCCAACGTGAATTGATCATTGGTGACAGACAGACTGGGTAAGCAATCCGTGTCTTCTGAAGCGTACTGTTTAATGTCTAAGCTGCTAAGGAGCTGTTTCTTTATGGAAGAAAAGGTTGAATATACAAAGTTAATCTGTACATGTGGAGGGAAGAAAACAAAGTAACTTGGACAAATTAGCCCATCTGAGTTCTCACTTTCTACTACTTTGCAGCAAAACTTCAATTGCTATTGACACAATCATCAACCAAAAACGATTTAATGATGGAACTGATGAGAAAAAGAAACTATACTGTATATATGTCGCAATTGGTCAGAAGAGATCTACTGTTGCTCAGCTGGTGAAGAGGCTTACTGATGCAGGTATAAAGAGTTGGAGAAAACACTGGAATTCTCTAAGCTGACTTTCCAATTCAGCTTTTACACTAATACTATTCCTTCTGTACATTTAATAATGGGTTAACTGGTTCAACTTGATTAACTGGTGCAAATGTGTTAAATGTCATGGGAGTGCACAAATCTCCCTAAGAGCAAACTGTCTGCCGAATCTCTGATGCACAAGAAAAGAACCAGCTTGATTTCAGATCCCAAATTGTGTTTTGTGTGTTCTTTGGAAGGTGCTGAGGCAAGCATGGAACCTGACAGTGCTCCTGTCTGGGTAGCTTTTCAGAGTAGAACTACACTATTGATTTTAATTTCTAGCCAGCCCTTCTCTTTGGCAGTAGGCTAGTAACTATACCTGAAACATGCTGTGAATTGTACACACTTCAGAAAGTAGATACATTTCCTGTGTCTACACTTCATGTGCAGATGAGTTTGCACAAAATAAATGGGGCATTTTAAGAGTAATGATAGCAGGTGAGGCTGAAGGAAAGACCATAATTGTAGTCTCATGGTTAGTAACTACAAATGTTCCAGGTCAAAAAGAATGTTTTCCTTTGCTTACCTCTATTTTGAATTCAATAGTCTTTCCTGCTATTGGAAAATACCCAACACTGACCATGGAGCTGTATTGCTTTGCTTCATGGGCAAGTGGTGTCAACTTCTGGCACGGGGAAAAAGGTTGAACTCTGCTGTGATACGTTCTCATGCTAATGTGCTGTAGTCCCATGGAGCAAAGGGCAGTGATATAACTTTGCAGAAGCTGAGAAATTGTTCCCTTGGAGTCACCTGAAGGAGCCCTTAAGCTTATGTATATTTAAGCAGATAATGTAATACTATAGCAGCCGCTTCATCTCAATTTAAACTGTAAATGTATCTCCTTAGAGGGAGACCAAAACAGTGACTGAATTAGTGACAGACTTCATAGCTATTCTAACGGGTTTGTGTGGGATTTTATTTTCCTCTGTCCAGGGAAAAATAAGTTTTACAAGATGTAGGCCAAAGATTGTTTTGCTTGCTGATCTGTGCATCTTAATTTGAGATTGGTAATTTGACTAAAGATACAGTACATGTGAACATTTATCGGATGCAGTCCTTAAAGAAACCTATCCCGATACAAATTTTTCTGCAGCAAATTCCCTAACTGGGGAGTCAGTAACTGAATTGTCCTTTTTGTATTTGCCAAACAATTACTGTTCTAGTAATATGATCTCAGCTGTCAATTTTTATATCCAACCGGGGTATGTAATCTAAGAGGAAGAGTCTAAAGGGGTTTTTAAACAAAATAACATTTATCAATAACTGTCTCAAACTCTTTTCAGATGCCATGAAGTACACTATTGTGGTTTCTGCAACAGCGTCAGATGCTGCTCCTCTTCAGTATCTGGCTCCTTATTCTGGTTGCTCCATGGGAGAGTATTTCCGAGACAATGGGAAACATGCTTTGATCATTTATGATGACTTATCGAAACAGGTAAAATGAAATATTCACTATTTCAAGAAACTGACAGCTTTGGGAACTTAACACTGGAATTTAAACAGATGTACGATGTAGACTTGTCATTAGAAATTAGTTTCTAAAGGCTTTCTAAAGCCTTTTTCTTTATTTTTATACAGGCTGTTGCCTACCGTCAGATGTCTCTGCTGCTGAGACGTCCCCCTGGTCGTGAGGCCTACCCTGGGGATGTGTTCTACCTACACTCTCGTCTCTTGGAGAGAGCAGCCAAAATGAATGACTCCTTTGGAGGTGGCTCCCTGACTGCCCTTCCTGTCATTGAGACTCAGGCTGGTGATGTGTCAGCCTACATTCCAACTAATGTAATCTCCATCACTGATGGACAGGTAGGATTTAAGGATCTATTCCTTGTGTGCTGGTGTAACTGGGTGATCTAATAAGTAATCAACGCTCACTATTAAAGTGCATAAAGTCTGTTAGTATCTCAGTAGAAACTCCAGAAATCTGTCTTCGCAGATCTTTTTGGAAACTGAACTGTTCTACAAAGGCATCCGTCCAGCCATCAATGTTGGGCTGTCTGTTTCCCGCGTAGGTTCTGCTGCCCAGACCAGAGCCATGAAGCAGGTGAGCATAAAAGAACTTAAATGTTACTAGAACACTTACTGCTTAAAAACAAGGACCTTTAGGTCCTGTCCGATACTCCTTTTCACTTCCTTTTGCTAGCATTTAAGATCATAGCTTGAAAAGTAACTGCACATTAAAACTGACTTCACTATTTATTTATATAAAGCCAGTTGTAAATAACTGTTAACGCTCAAAGAATAAACCTCAAGAAACGGACCTCAGCATTCTGATTTTGTAAATATTGGTGGAGTTATAGAAATCCCACTCTCAATTTAGACATGATGAAATCCAATCGAAGTATCCAGACCTGAAGGTGGTATCTCTGATCAGACTTGTGGTAATCTGTTTAATCAAAATATGAAGGTGGTTAATGTTAACTTCAGCTTTAATGTAAATTGCACATTTATTCTCCACTGAAGAGTTTACTTCAGGATGCAACACAGCTCCACTACCTGAACTTCTGCTTACCTTCTCTCTCTCTCTCTCTCTCTCTCTCTCTCTCTCTCTCTCTCCTTTTTGATAGCCTGATTTCTTTTCTTCTCATCCTTACACCATTATGGTGCTCTTTATGCTTAAAAGTGAATTTAATACCCATCATATGGACCTGAAATGAGCTCGTGTTGCTCTGATAGCTTTCTAAGGAAAATAAGTTAGAGGATTTTAGCTGCTTGCAAAATGTGGCATATAACCAAACACAATAATTTTTCTTGTATTTTAGGTGGCCGGTACCATGAAGCTGGAATTGGCTCAGTATCGTGAAGTAGCTGCTTTTGCTCAATTTGGATCTGATCTGGATGCTGCTACTCAACAGCTGCTGAATCGTGGTGTGCGTCTGACTGAGCTTCTCAAACAAGGACAGTATTGTGAGTTCCCAGTCTTTATACAACACTTAACTAGCTGGGGAAGAAACAAGTCTGGGTCTATAGCAAGGTCGGACCGGCTGCAGCCAATGTGAAACGCTTCAGTCCTTTCGGGTGACTTCTGGTTCTGATATGGTGTTGCTAGGCCACTAGAACTTTCTGACTACTAATTATCAGGTCAGCTTCTGTGAGTAGAGCTAGGCACATCAGGTCAGCTTCTGTGAGTAGAGCTACAGTAACTTGTTCACAACTACTCAGGTTTGTTATGTGCAGAATACACAGAATGCAGTCTTCATTATTTTTTAATCCTCTTCTCACAAATGTGCAGGAGTCCTTGCAAAGCTCACTGTATAACACTGAGCTGTGTTCTGAGGCGAGAAATACAGATTGGCTAACACTACACTTTTCTGTGCAGCCCCCATGGCTATTGAGGAACAGGTTGCAGTCATCTATGCTGGTGTAAGAGGTTACTTGGACAAACTGGAGCCCAGCAAAATCACCAAATTTGAGAGTGCTTTCCTAGCCCACATTCTGAGCCAGCAACAGACCCTTCTAGCCACAATCAGGTATGTGTGTCTTCAGTGTTCCCACTTTTATTTTAAAGGTGATGTATGCGTAAATACTCCAAACATAAAGACTAAGATTCTTATTGGTACATAACAGGGAAGTCTTGAGCATTGAAATTGGATTTTTAATTGTGTAAGTAGTCACCGTTAAACGTATTAATCCCTTCCTTCTCTATTTGAAGGATAGCAATGGAGGGCATATGGCCTGGTCTTTAAAGCATATCTGAAGCATATTGGATTATCTTGAAGTAAAGGTCACTGGCAACAAACAGAATCTCATTTAACCTAGATACTGAATTTGTGCCAGAAGTGTACTTTCATTCTCACCACAACTGAAGTCTTACTGATGTTTCCACAAAATATTACCTTCAGCAGTAAACCTTAACCTTGCATTCCTGTTCACTCATTTGCTAGCCTGCCACAGACCTCCCACTTAATAGTTAGCAAGATTCTAGATAGCTGTTTTTTGTTTTGTGTCAAGAGGGAGGGGTTAGGGAATGATCTATTATTGGATCTGAAGTGTAATTCATGCCTGTCTTTTTCTAACAGGACTGATGGGAAGATCTCTGAACAAACAGATGCCAAGCTGAAAGAAGTAGTCACAAACTTCCTGGCTACCTTTGAAGCATAAACACTTAACTGTTCTAACATGCCACACTATTGGTCACTGAATTCTAGGGCTCTAACTCCATTCTTCAGAAGTTTAAAGTATGTGTGACTTGACTGTACAGATATCTCATTGAGAATAAAAGGTTCCATGTAAAAAAGTTCTAGACACTCAGTATAAACTGACACCTTTCTATCCAGGTATTCTAGGTGTGTATACAGAAACTACTAAAGCAACACCAATTTAAAAATATAACTCATAAAACTCCCTGAAACTTTCCCCACTCATTGAAGTGCTGTTTATAATCCTGAAAAGAATGTGGAAAATATCATAAGGCTAAAAATTGTCAATATTTAGATCACATTTTGCTTAATGTAAAAGTATTTTTCCAGGGATGGCAACGAGAATCTAAAGTCTTAAAAGCTAAACTGGGTCCTTCCTGGCTCACTTATCAATAGAAATAGATTCTGTAGCTGAAATGAGCTCAGATCCATGATGGGCTGGTGGCAGGTCCCCAGATCATAATGACCAGTACTGGAAACCACTTAAATCACACTTTGTCCTATAGCTGTACTGGCTCTGCCGCATAAAGTATCGGCTCGATGCATGTATTTGGAACCTGGTGAAGCATGCATTGAGTTAGGACTGTCTAGGAATCTTGAATATGAAGCTGTCGGTCTCCTGATCATCATCCCACTTTACAATCCTCCCTTCTCCCACCCAGTAACCAAAAGCCTGTATAAATGGAGTTTGTAGCAAGTCGTGAACTTGAATTGAGGCTGAGAATTTTATCAGCATCCCTATCTAACGCTTTTTGGGACACTTCCTAGAACAAAGGGTTTCTGAATATAGAATATCAGGGTTGGAAGGGACCTCAGGAGGTCATCTAGTCCAACCCCCTGCTCAAAGCAGGACCAACCCCAAAATATGTTCAATTCGCTAATGCAGAAAACTCAAGAGGGTAAAGGACCATTCTAAAACTCATGCATATGAAAGGCCCAGGAACTACTTATCCCCACTAAACACTGAAACACTAATTTCAGTTTGGGGGGGCAGGGTGTTTAGTAATTTTAACTGTCTCTTACACAAGGGAACTGCGTTTACTGTAAACTTGCGATTTCATAGTTGCTTTCAGCTGTGGCACTAACGGTTTCTACTGCTTGAGGTACAATACACACAGCATGTGCCAGTAGCTGGTTGCAGCTTCACATCTGTATCATGTGATCTCTTCCACTTTTGTAAGAGTTGCTGTTTGAATCATGTCAAAACTAACAGCAAGCAGAGGAAGCAACCAGTAATAAGACGGAGATGATCTTAAGGGTGCTGTACCTGTCTTGTTGCACTATATCCACTCGGGAGTTCTGTGGGTAATGAAGAAACATGTCCTCCCACAGATTCTCTTGCCTTTCCAGCAGAAAAATGCTTCCCGTGGGGAAGCAAAGAGAAGCTGCCCTAATGCTTACTCACCCCTCCCTGGCAGCATGGGTAAGTCATGTTGGGGGGGCGGGAATGCCTAGGCTGCCGAGCAGCTGGGTCTGGGTCAGATCAACCCCCAGAAACTCCCCTAGCTCCAGGAAGCTCTGCACTATGGGTTGGGGTCCAAGGCTCAGCAGAGGGGGTGGGGGAGGGGAGGGGAGGAGTCCAGGTGCACAGGGGTTGGACAGATGGGGGCAGCAGCTCAGTGGACAACAACCCCTCCCCCCACTTGTCCCATTACTCCTCAGTCACAAGGGGAGCGGTCACTATATGGGGAGCTGTTCTCTTCTTCTCCCCCCCCCCCCCATATCTGCCCAACCCCTGTGCACCTGGGCCCTACCCAGCTGTGCTCTGACTCCCAGCTGCATGCCGCCCCACCCCCCACTGACCCTCTATCCACCCTTACCTGGACTTTGCTGCAGAGTCCCATTCCCCCTGCATCCAGAACCCCTTCACCCCAACAAGCTCCTGTGCATCCAAATCTCCCCTGTTCCCAGACCCCCCACTGACCTGCTTGTACCCATATTATGCCACACAGTATCCTGGTACTCCTGGGGGAATTCTGCACCAAAAAAACTAAACTCTGTATACAATATTTTAAAACTCTGCTTATTTTTATTTTTCAGAACACCACCCTATAAATTGCACCATTTTCAACTATTTTGAAATTACAAAAGTATTTGGAAATGGTGTGATTTATAGGGTAGTCTGACAAAATTTGCAGCATTTTAAAATATTGTACGCGTAAGTCCCTGAGGAGTAAACAACCGTCAACACTTTTCTCCAGGCATTGGTTCGGGATCACTGAGCAGCCTCGAGCTTTAATTTACAGTAGTATTTTAAGTGCCTCAATAGGCAGATAAATTACACTAAGCACCTACAGAAGCAGGTGAGTACGCAAGCTGACTACTGTAAATTCCACTAGCGGTCTGTATACTGAAGTGCTTAAATACGTTATGTAAAGTTGCTACGTAACAGCAGTCCAACTCTTACTAATATGTGATTGGAGCAAATTGCAGTAGAAGCAATCAGAGTTCCCTCTAACTTTCATCCATGTGCAGAATGAATTATGGCCATAGCAAGGTCATGTGGCTGTGCACCACCAGTAGAAACAAACCTAGATATATATTTAAAAAGTTACTGTAGGGATAATTACTCTAGCTAGGACAGGATAGGCATTTTAGAACTCACTACTCAAAATTAAATTTAAGCAAAAGAGATATAAAACTTATGAAAGGCATAGACCAGTCAAAAAACTAAATGTACTTTGAAAAGTGTCAAGTAACACCAACAATAATACAAGCTTGTGGTGGCAGGTGACTGTGAAAGATAATGTGTAGCTGAGAGAGATCGTGTGAGAGATTGACATATGCTGCCCGTTTAAGTAGTTTTGCACTCAGCAGTCTGAAGCCTGCTTGTTTAGACACAGCAACAGATGTCAGCAAGCTCCCTCTCTCCTGAGTCCTGTCATGTCCCATCCCCCTCTCCTGCTCTGTAGAGATGGGGTAGAGTGGTGAAGGGAGGGGGACACTGACATCAATGCCCCCTTTCTCCATTCTTCTTCCCCCCCCCCCCCCCCCCCCCCAGCAAGCAGGAGGCTCCCGGGAGCAGCTGGCCAGGGGCTCTAAGGCAGAGGGCAGGAGCAGCATAGCAGTGCAGGGAGGGACACCTGAAGTGCAAGGCACTTGGTAGCCTGCTAGGTGGGCTCCTGGCCACGCAGGTTAGTGGGAACTTAGGAAGCAATACTCTATTAAAATTGTTACATAAAATTACCACCTGTTTAAAATAGGATGGCTATAACGCACAATGCTCTCAAAGCAGCGTATCAATATGTAACTTTCAGGTATACTGTGCTTTCCTTGCATGTTATAAAAATGTAAGGGTCCGCTACCAGTAACATCTTAGTCCATATTCTTCAAACTCTGGGGGAAAATATAACTGACCTAAAACTCTCCAAAGCAAGTATTTATTAACCATCAGGAATTTAATTTGTACTGCTGAAATAAATCATCCTACAAAAGAACCCTATTACACTTCAGACAAAACTACAGCCTTTAGCATCTTCATAAATAAAATTTAAAAAAAAAAGAGCTCTTAAGTTCCTCATAGTTTGGTGAGTCCAATGTTCTCAAGAATTTGCACCATAATATTCAACTGCTTCATCCTTTTGCACCACTGCTAATTCATTGTCAAAGTTCTGTGTGGAGCAATACTCCACTATCTCAGCATGCTGGGATTCATGGCTGAAAGCTCTTAGAAGTGGAAAGATGTGACTATTTATCTTGGTGAAGTAGTAACACAAACTACTAGGATTCTGTAGTCTGTTTTCGCTGTCAACTATCTTGTATGTTAGCATAATAGAAATGTTTTGTCTACTGCAGGAAAATGCATTGGGACTGAATGTTCCCTAGGTTCTCACTGCACAGCAAGTGTCAATACCTGCCAGATGTAGCACTTGTCTTCAAAGTGCTTCACAAACATTAATCAATACAATATTCCTGAAAGACAAGTAGGTAATATCCCCTTTTATATAGTGTCTGAGGCTCATCTTAATTGAACAGATTTGCCCCAGTGCTAGGGTTAGGGTGTTCCTAGCTCCCAGATCTGTTCTCAGACTGCCAGACTTTATCCAATTTATTAGAGCATAAGCTTTCGTGGACTACAGCCCACTTCTTCGGATGCATATAGCTATATGCATCCGAAGAAGTGGGCTGTAGTCCACGAAAGCTTATGCTCTAATAAATTTGTTAGTCTCTAAGGTGCCACAAGTCCTCCTGTTCTTCTTTTTGCGGATACAGACTTTATCCAGTTTCCACATTCTACAGAGACTAGTTGCAGAGCAAGTTGTTAGGGGGCTTATTTCTTCACCCTCTCACTTACTTGGTCCTTCTCGCATGAACAGAGAGCAACAATACCTGAAATCCGAAGGTGCAAACAATTCAATGTTTATTGGGGAGAACTTCCAGCAAGGATGATTGCAGTTTCCTTCCTCAGTGTACCCCATCCCAGCTCTGACACCACAGACCCTTGGCTGTGTCCCTGTCATGGTTGCCTGTTGATCTTTTACTCCAAAAATTTCAGTGGAATAGAGCAGACCTCTGTTATGCTTTGTCCCAAACAAAATAAAACTTAATAAAAAACAAACCCAGAAACATTTTACGTAAGTATTTAAAGTACCCTTTATTAAAACTTTAGAAAAATAAAAGTGTGGAAAGGTGGGGGGAGCAGAGGGTGAAGAGGTGGAAAGAAACCAATTAAGCCTGCTAGGTCAGTTTAAAGTATAGGCTACCAGCAGCAAATTAAGTAAACTGAGAAAAGAAGAAAAGGATATAGTTAGCTCTGAACCAAGAGTAGGCTTCCTGGGTTGAAACAACCTGGGGGGAAGGGTTCCCAACTTTCATCCTGGCTCTGGGAGAAGAGTGGGGGTTGTTACCTGCTCCTGCAAACCCTGCCATTTTTCACTTTGAAACCTTTTCTTTTTTCTCCACTCCCCCAGGTCCAAGTCCCAGCTCCTGTCTCTAAAGGTGGTCTGTTAACTCTGCTTTTGACTCTAAACCCTGTTGTGCCAGATTATCTTTAACCACCGCTTACTAATTTACAACCCTTCAGCAGCCCTTGCTGAAACAGCACCAAACTTGAAAGATTACTGGCAGCTTTCCATAATGCTGCCCTTACTTCAAACCTCTCACAAGTGGACTGAAGTGCCTCCTTTCCCTGGAAGGCATTTAGTTTCAATGGGCAGGGACCTTTTTTCACTACCCATATACCAAAGTAGGGTGGGCTCCTTAGCCAACCCCCGTCCCTCTGGGTCCCCAAACACTTCCTCCATTTCCTTTTTAATTTTATCCCAGGCTGACCCCTGCACCTGGTATGGGCCCTGGTTCTTATCCATTTATCCAAAAAATCCTTTACCCTGGTGTTGACGTCACTAGACCTCACCCTAGGTAACTTGAGAGGGTGGAAGGCCACAAAGTGTCAATGAAGCCTTCCTGCACTAGGCCTAAGTGAACCAAACTCTATCCTTCCATGTTTAAACTCTAATCAACCTCAAAAGCCAGGTGCAATTGGAATATGTAAGCAACCAGTTATCTGTGTGCAACCCCCTGCTCAAGCAGTAATAATGAGGCCTGCATGTTTCTGGCTGAAGGGAAAAAGGACAAGATAACTGTTTAAAGAAGTTACTAACAAGCTAGGCTTATAGCTGCCAAGAATGACTTAACTATTACCAGGGACGGGAGGGGCAGAGGGAGGAATGGGGGGGAGAAAGGGAGGGCTAGAGGGGAAAGGGGGGGTGAGGCTTAACTGCAAAATGTATAAAAGAAGAAAAACTGTTCCTGTTAATGTGCTTGATCTGAGACGTGCCTGTCTCCTTGCACCGCTTTGGGATCCCAAATAAACTTTGTTTGCTTCTCCCCCTGGTGCGTTTATTGGCGCGAAGCACACCGGGCAACGAATCCGCTGTTGCTGTCCTCGGGCACCCCTGTGCTGGCAACAGTTTTGGCGCCCAACGTGGGGCTCAAGGCTGAAATTTAGCCTTGCCCGGACCCCTCTCGGAGGTCGACAGATTGCGGCGACGACCGACGCCCAGCGCGCACTGGTGACTTTACCAGGGGCCTCGGCAAAGACGTGGTTTGGTCGACCCCGGAGGGCACAACGGTGCAATGCGCTCGAGTAGTGGAGAAGCAGCTGCGGGCGACGGTGGGGAACCGGTCCCGTGGATAGGGCGACGGTGCAGAACCGGACCCTTGGATAAGGTAGGAACAGTCCAGTGGGGACTTTATCTGTCTTGACCTGGGGACGCCCAGTGTCTACCTGTTATGACCTGGGGACGCCCAGTGTCTCCCTATGGGGCAGGGACAGAGTATGGCAGGCAGGGTAAGGTGTACACCCTTGGAATGCATTCTGGTGAACTGGAAAGTGTTTGGATCGGATCCGTTGGTTAAAAGTAAACTGAAAAGATTCTGTACAGTAGACTGGCCTCAATATCAGCTAGAGGACCAGGAAAGGTGGCCACCGGAAGGATCACTTAATTATAATACGATCCTTCAATTACTTCTGTTTTGTCAGCAAACGGGTAAATGGAATGAACATATGTATGTACAGTTGTTTATGTTGCTAAGAGATAGGTTAGATATTTTGCAAAAGTGTAATTTGACTCCGACAGGTTCGGTAGTAGCTATTGTTAGTCCCCAGAACCCCCCCACAGCTGTAATGGCAGGTCCGGTGTCCCCTTCGGCTATTACACCCCCACCATATAAAGACAAGGTGTCTCAGGTCCCAGAGATTGCCCCCTCGGTGGAATTTTATCCGTTGGTCACTGAGACTGTGGTGTCCAGACATGGCTCAGATAGGAATCAGGCCACTACTATGCAGGTTTACACCCATGTGCCTTTTAACCCGGTGGACCTAGCAGCCTTTAAGGTACAGGCAGGGGAATTCTCTACAAACCCAAGCAAGTTTATCTCGGTCTTTGAAGGGTGCCTGGCTAGCTGTAAGCCTGACTGGGATGATTGTAATGTCCTTATGCGGACCCTGCTGTCTGAGGTGGAGCGTAATCAGGTTGTGTCTAAAGAAAAGGAAAAGAGGCAAGCGAAAATGATGGTCGCAGCAGTACAGGCCGGTGGCAGGGGAAAATTCCAGGAAGGTGGAAGGGGCTGGGGAATGAAAGGATGTGGGCTTGGGCGCCCTGGCTCACAGGAAAGGCGTCTGGGTCGCAACCAGTGTGCCAGATGCCGAAAGGAGGGACATTGGAAAAATGAGTGCCCCGAAAGAGAAGGTACCCCTATGATGGCAGCGGAGGATCAAGAATAGGGGTGTCAGGGGAGACGGACTATCCTGCCCCCGGAACCCTGAGTAAAAATGCGGGTGGGAGATTCGGACATAGACTTTTTAATAGACTCTGGAGCTGCATGAACCGCCGTAAACCAACCCCTGCAGCTGCCTGTGGCAGACTCCCTCACAGTGGTGGGTGCCACAGGGAAAGGAACCAAGTGCCCAGTATATGCCCCAGCGGAATGTGCTTTGGGAAACAGAACTCTATCTCACAAACTGGTTTACCTCCCCGATTGTCCAACACTTCTACTAGGACGGGACCTGCTTTGTTGCTTAGGAGCCACCCTGCATTTCACCCAAGATGAAATAAACCTCACCTTACCTGCAGAGAATACCTGGATAATGACCATTGCAATTGAGCCTTCAGACATGCAAGCCCCAGAGTGGAGCAAGTGGGAAGACAAAAGGAGGGTTAAAAAGCAGCTTTGCTGGACAGTGTTGGCCCAGGGATTTAAAAATTCCCCCACCCTTTTCGGCCAGGCCCTGGCCAGAAACTTGGAGGAGTGGGACAATGAGGACAGGGTCCTCCTCCTGCAATATGTGGATGACTTGTTAATTGCTGCTGTGGGTCTCACCCCTTGCCTTAAAGCCACTGTGAGCCTCCTGAACTTTGTTGGACTCCTCAAAAGTGGGTGTGCTCGTCCTGGTTTGTTGCTCCAAAGCTCTGTATAGAAGTTATTTTACTGGAAGAGTTCATAATGGCAATGTGTATGTGTTCATTGTTGGGAAAAGGTGTATGAGTGAAGAATGGAAGTTTCCTTTGTAAGTTAAAAGAAGCCAAGAAGGAGAGAAGGAAAAAGAACAGAACGAGTTAACTGAGGAAAAAAATACAGCTAGCAAGCTCAGTCCAAAGATAAGATGCTGGCACCATCCAAGGACACTGCCCAGAGCTAAGACTTGGCCGACAGCCAAGAAAAGGGGGGGCCTGAATGTGCCCAAGCAACTATGAGATCTCTAAAACATTGCCAGGCATTAATGAAATGTGTTAGGTTTCTTTTCTCACAGATAAAAGAAGTGCTACCCAAAGACCCTAGCAGCCCTGCCATTCATTGAAACAAGGAGACTGAGTCTACGTAAGGTCCATCAACGAAAAACTGCTTTGGCTCCACACTGGAAAGGCCCTTTCCAAGTCCTGTTCACCACCAACACCGCTGTGAAGTACCAAGGACTGCCCATCTGGACCCAGGCTTCTCACTGTAAAAAGACCCCTCCACCTCGGGAGGACTCTCCGACTGATGATAAGCCTATTTAAAGACAGGGTGATGTGCTAGTAACCTCTCCCCTGTATGATGCTGAACCACACTGTTTCAGGAAAAGAGAAGAAGGAACACTTGCTTCATTGAAACCACAAAGTCCAGGAATTCCTGACTACAAAAGACATTAAGAACTGACCCTGGTGAAGAAACAAAGAATTATACGCTGGCAGGGAGGCTCTTACACCCCTGGCCTCCCAGGTACAGGCTGAATGTCTAGTCTGCCAA
Organism: Chrysemys picta bellii; assembly: GCF_011386835.1. Lineage (NCBI taxonomy): Eukaryota > Metazoa > Chordata > Testudines > Emydidae > Chrysemys > Chrysemys picta. The sequence continues at coordinate 12,645,338 of NC_088796.1, read as the reverse complement.
AAGAACAACCCTCGAGCTGGAGTGTCAGTGCCACCAGCCACTCTGGAACCTACCCCAGGCCCGGGGCTGGTTTGGCAAATAGACTTTACTGAGTTCCCCCTGACCCAAGGATTCAAATACCTTTTCATCTTGGTGGATCGATTCAGCGGATGGCCTGAAGCCTTCCCATGCCATAACAACACTGCCAAAACGGTGGCTCTGAAATTTGTCAAGGAGATCATTCCCCGCTTCGGCCTTCCCCAGTGGATGGAATCTGACAATGGAACACACTTCACATCCCAAGTTGTTCAGAAGATATCGGATGCCCTGCAAATCCCCTGGAAGCTCCACACTCCATGGCGACCGCAGGCCAGTGGAGTAGTGGAACGCACAAATCAGACACTTAAGCGGCACCTCTCAAAGGTCTGCAAAGAGGCTTCCCTTAAGTGGCCTGATGCCTTACCCCTTGTTTTGCTCCGCATTCGCGCTCTCCCAAAGGGCAGGTTAGGGCTCAGTCCCTTCGAGATTATGTTTGGAAGGGCATGGCCTATGAATGGTACACCGGTTCTGGCAGGGAAGTGGGAAATGGGGTGTGGCTTTTTATCTCAGTACATGTGCTCTCTGTCTGCTGTTCTCTGTTCTCTCCACAGGTATACCAGAGATTTGCAGCCTCTCCCACTGGATGCCCCTGTCCACTCCTTGCAGCCAGGCGATTCCGTTCTCGTTCGGACCTGGAAGGACAAGCCTCTCCAAGAGAAGTGGAAGGGACCCCACACCGTCCTGCTGGTCTCCCACACAGCAGCAAAGGTCAAGGGACACAAGAACTGGATTCATCACTCCTGTCTGAAGGCAGTGCCCGCTCCTGAATGGTGGACCGTCCAGCCTATGGAAAAGGACTACCAGCGACGACCTGAGACTTAAACTGTTATTCAAAAGACAATAAGGCCTGCTGGGAATGCCCTGTGGTCTCTCTGGACAGTCGCAGCGCACTCCCCGTGAAAACTCTAAGCGTTGGTTGTGTTTACTCTCACAGGGCCGGCCTAACCTGGTGGCCTGGCCCTTTTGTTTTTAATCTGCCTACTATTGGTAATTGATATTTTGTGGGTATTTGGGGAATTGTAATTGTTAGGCCCTAGGGTCACCTGCCCAGCATGAGTTCAGGTCCAGGGTCTGCCACAGTGGTACTCTTTGCCATAGGGACACTCCTTTCGTTACCTCCCGTTTCCCCCCAGGCACATGTGGGATGGAAAGGGATCCCTACTAACTTGGAAACAAACACATATGAATCCTTGAAGGTTTGCTTTGCCCAAGAGTTTAACCTCTCTAACTGCTGAGTATGCTCCCAAATCCCGCACCACGCAGCAGGGTTACCCTGGAGGGTGGTCCCCCAAAATTGGTCAGATATCTGCTGGGGATGGTTCAGTAGGGGAAGAAATACCTCGGGTACCCCCTTGTCACAAAACTGTACCATTGAATACCAGTATGCATTAAGGGACAACCCCTGGCCACCCCAGGCAGCGTAAATCTTTGTATGCCACCTCAGAGCCCATTAAGGAAGAAGACAGGTTGGGTATGATCTTCCTCCCATCCTATGGGGTGGGATGGCTAACCCAATTTTATCGTAGGCTCTCTGTGTTTCTCACCAAGTATGCCAATAAGACCTTAGCCATAAAAAAGAGCCTTAACTCAAAGCTATACCAGCTCCGGTTGCTGTCCCTGCAAAACAGACAGGCCTTAGATTATGTTTTAGCCTCCCAGGGCAGGGTGTCTGCCCTTATTGGGAATGAATGTTGTACTTATGTCCCAGAAAACTCACAGGACATTAACAAGCATGTCCTGTCGGCCGAACAGGCTTTCAAGCAGTGGAAGGCCCAGGAAAGGAAACCCACAGTTTTCGATTCCCTTTGAAGTTGGTTGTCCAACCTAGGAGGACTGGGGGGTGGCCCTGTGCGTCTCCTCCTCACTGGTGTGGTACTGAGCCTGGTCACCCTCCTCCTGATTGCTTGTTTTAAATTGCTCCTCCGTAAGCTTTGTGCCCCCCGTTCCCCAGAAATCCCGGCATACCCTCTCATTGAAAACCCCAGCTTCATAGCACTTAATCATATCTTGTCCACAGAATATGAGAAAACTCAGCCAAAAGCTTGTTGAGTATTCTCAAAGGAGGGAGTTGTTGACGTCACTAGGCCTCACCCTAGGTAACTTGAGAGGGTGGAAGGCCACAAAGTGTCAATGAAGCCTTCCTGCACTAGGCCTAAGTCTATCCTTCCATGTTTAAACTCTAATCAACCTCAAAAGCCAGGTGCAATTGGAATATGTAAGCAACCAGTTATCTGTGTGCAACCCCCTGCTCAAGCGGTAATAATGAGGCCTGCATGTTTCTGGCTGAAGGGAAAAAGGACAAGATAACTGTTTAAAGAAGTTACTAACAAGCTAGGCTTATAGCTGCCAAGAATGACTTAACTATTACCAGGGACGGGAGGGGCAGAGGGAGGAATGGGGGGGAGAAAGGGAGGGCTAGAGGGGAAAGGGGGGGTGAGGCTTAACTGCAAAATGTATAAAAGAAGAAAAACTGTTCCTGTTAATGTGCTTGATCTGAGACGTGCCTGTCTCCTTGCACCGCTTTGGGATCCCAAATAAACTTTGTTTGCTTCTCCCCCTGGTGCGTTTATTGGCGCGAAGCACACCGGGCAACGAATCCGCTGTTGCTGTCCTCGGGCACCCCTGTGCTGGCAACACTGGCTTGCCAGAACCTGCAACTACCATCATGAGAGTTTGCTATACCCCCTCCAAGCAGCTGCGCGGACTGTTGGGGAGGGGGACTTACAGGCTGCCACTCACCTATCCGATGCGATGTATCAGAGTCACGGCACCAAGATGTTAGGGGGTTTATTTCTTCACCCTCTCACTTCCCTGGTCCTTGCATGAACAGAGAGCAACAATACTGGAAGTCCAAAGGTGCAAACAATTCGATGTTTATTGGGGTTAACTTCCAGCAAGCATGATTCCAGTTTCCTTCCTCAGTGTCCCCCTTCCCAGCTCTGACACCACAGAGCCTTGCCTGTCTCCCTGTTCCCATTCCCCCCCTTAGCGAAACATAATTTCAATTTCCCCATCCCCCCTCCCCTTACTTCCTGATTGACTGCGGACTATATAGTAAAACTTGAGTTTTGCTTAGCTATACCTTAACCAATCATTTTACTAAAATTTAACTAACCAATCCTAACATATTGTAACATGATTATTTAACCAATTATATCCCACCACCTTAATTGGTCTACACCCAACAAAATTAATGATACAGCAGACAGAAACAATCCCAGAACCAGACACAGATTATACAGACAAACTATAGGAAAGTGACGACTACAGTGATAGAACAATACAAAAATGAGGATTTCACATCCCAGCTATTAATAAGTAAGTTCTTGCCAGACAGGATGCTATTAAACTAAGTTTCCTTTTACCTCTAGGCTCTTCCCTTTCTCCGGAGGTGATAAAAATATCAGGACAGGATTGTATTCCTAACAGCCCAAGAGCACCTGATTTCAATGTGACTGGTTTGGAATGTAAGGGTGTAACCGTACATTTCCCAGTTTACGGCTGCCTTTGCTGCTTAGCCTTAGCCCAAGAACAAGGCCTCAGACTGTTACAGTGTGAGAAGGCCCTTACACGGGCAGACAGTGATTTTAATTCTTTCTTTTATACCTCTATAACTAGCTAGGTAATAAAAATACACCTAAATTCTTAAAGTATAGGCCTTTGCAGACAGGCCTGAATATCTATATCCTAACACAAGTAAGTATAATTTTTTTGTTACTGTAGGGTCTGTAGCTGTGCCAGGATTTATTGACATTTTTTCACTAGGATCATTGGTGTATGTTGAGGTGTGTGCATCTCGTATATACAGTCTGGTGCACTGGTTCTCAACCTATTTACTATTGTGGGCCATACATGCATCTCTCTGTGTTACATGGGCTGCGTCCACACAATATATATACTACCTGTATGGCCCTGAGGATGTTACATGGGCCACAGCTGTGTGCTGATTGGGCCGTGGGTTGAGAACCACTGGTCAGGTATATAGTAAGATTGGGGGCTAAGGTAAGAATTTTACCCCCTCTTAAATTCTAATGTTGTCCAAAGGCATGCCAATGGTAGACAAGTGTAAATTCTGTTTCCTCGTGATGATGAAGTAGGCACTAAGAGGCACACAAAAAATATAAGTTAGGACTTCCAAAAGGTTAGCTGGAAAGTGAAGTGACATGCTTTGACCAGAGGATGGTGCTAGATGATTAACAATGCTGTTATCAGGAGGAGTACTGGGCCTGGAGAAACTCTTTGGGCTTGTCTATACTTACGCACTGGTTCGGCGGCAGGCAATCGAACTTCTGGGTTCGATTTATTGCGTCTTGTCTGGACGCGATAAATCGAACCCAGAAGTGCTCCCCGTCGACTCCGGTAATCCTGCTTAGCGCGAGGAGTACGCGGAGTCGACGGGGGAGCCTGCCTGCCACGTCTGGACCGCGGTAAGTTCGAACTAAGGTACGTCAACTTCAGCTACGTTATTCACGTAGCTGAAGTTGCGTACTTTAGTTCGAATTGGGGGGTTAGTGTAGACCAGGTCTTAGAAACAGGATTGCTGAACACAATGTGGTGACAGCTTTGATTCACAAATTGAGGATTCTCTCTCTTGTCTACACAGGGTGTTCATGCTCTCTCCGGATACTGGTATATAATCTTGAGCACCTATTGCATAAGGGGTGCTAGTAGACATACAAAAACTAAGGAACACATCTGAGAGGTTATCCATAAAGCCCTGTACACGTATTAGACAAGACTCAACCCTAGGAATCAAATAGTGCTGAAGAGCAAACTATTTTTTATCTCTGCAGTGGACTAGATTTCACTGCACGGCAGGAATCTTGAGAATTGCCCCAGAGGAGCCTGCCGGAACCTCCCCAGCTGTGTAAGACCTTGAATGCTGTCCAACTACCACTCTGAAAGGGGTAGTAACTGCTGTCAATAAGGTTGCAAAGCCATTTTCGTTACAAACTGCTGTTGTATTCAGCACAGTTCTCAAGAACAAAGTATAAAAGTACTCCGCAAATGCACTGTTCGCCAAATGGTATCATCTTGGTTACAACCGAGCAGCTTTGTTTCAGTAAAGGGGAAGATAAACAGGCTATCAGCCCTCCTCTGTGTGAACATGCATTTGTTAGCCCACCGGGGTTTATCTCAGACTTGGTTGACATGTTTTTAGGAGCCCCTTGTTAAAGTATGGGCAGCACATCACGGCCAAGTTCAAGTGGCAGGGACAAGAGGAACTGTCAGGAATCGGTCATCTGAACACAATGCAATGACTCTAATCTCATGAAAATTGTTAATGGCTTTGATTCATTGATGACCAACTAAGCACCATGTGCCTTCTCCCTTCCTTGTAGGGGAGAACTGATTTCTGAAATACCCAGCTGGAATTTCATATTGTTGCTGATGATGACAGAGGTGAATTAGTCCTCAAACTTACCGTAGTTGCACAACAGAGCATACCTTACCCATCACTGCCTACAAACTTGCTTAGTTTGGCTAATTTCATTCTGCCTGCTGAAATTCCCCTGCCGTTCCAATGGGCAGTGGTGGTCTTCAGTTTCTGTCCTTGACTGTTGTGCTGTGGGTAAACAGCTGTCACATTCCACTCGAGAGGTGGCCGCATCTCACTAGTGGGTGGAGTGATTCTCTGCAATGAATGGCATGCTATACGTCTGCTATTTTTATTAAACCTAGTTAACTGTGCTCTTTCTGGAGTTAGTGGCCTAAAAAAGGATTGTGTGGCAATTCAAAGCTCTGCTTCTTAATATAAGCTTTGCTTTCCTCAGTTTCTCCATATGGAATTGCCCTTGGACCACACTGGAATCCCAGGTGCCTATGGTTATCAATTCCCCCAATGCTGTGGCATTTGTGTCCTCTCTAAGGTTAAGGATTGAAAGAATGACGACTGGAAACGTATTGGAGAAGAAGTGGAGGTCTCAGCACAGTCAACACTATAGAGAGGAATGAGCAGAAGTGACACATCGTAGACACAAGATCCAGAGGAGACAGAAATGGAAAAGACCCAGCAGGTCATAAAGTTCATCCCCTCTGCAAAGGCAGGACGTGTGCATTCCATTCATGCCATGACATCCAGTCAGTATTTCCTTCATGAGCCTCGCCCTGTATCTCTACAAGACGTCAGGTGCTCCGAGAAGCAGATTTTGGCTCTCGCCTGCATCCCGGCTTGTAGAACCAGAACCCAAGTCTGTTGGCAGCTTTTTAGTCGTCTGTGAAAGGGGAGGACGAGAGGACTAGATCTTAGCTAATGCTTTGGAACATGCCAAATGGAGGTTTTGATTAGCTGACCCCCATTTTCTCAGTTAAACCAGCAACATGAAATGTCATGCTAATTAGCAAGACCCACCTTGGGTCAGAAATTCAGGCTGCTTTAGAGCATGTTGACCACAAAGGACGATGGTTTCACATTGGGTTTGGACAGCATTTACATCGATTTTTTTGACTGCTTCATACAATTATTCTTCTGTTTATGTTGTGACTTTCACCCCAAAGTGGATCTAGAGTCATAGACTTTAAGGGCAGAAGGGACCATTATGATCGTCTAGTCCGACCTCCTGCACAACGCAGGCCACAGAATCTCACCCACCCACTCCTGTAATAAACCCCTAACCTATGTCTGAGCTATTGAAGTCCTCAAATCACGGTTTAAAGATTTCAAGGTGCAGAGAATCCTCCAGCAAGTGATCCGTGCCCCACGCTGCAGAGGAAGACGAAAAACCCCCAGGGCCTCTGCCAATCTGCCCTGGAGGAAAATTCCTTCCCGACCCCAAATATGGCAATCAGCTAAACCCTGAGCATGTGGGCAAGACTCACCAGCCAGACACCCAGGAAAGAATTCTCTGTAGTAACTCAGATCCCATCCCATCACAGGCCATTGGGCATATCTACCACTAATAGTCAAAGATCAATTAATTGCCAAAATTAGGCTATCCCATCATACCATCCCCTCCATAAACTTATCAAGCTTAGTCTTGAAGCCAGATATGTCTTTTGCCCTCACTGCTCCCCTTGGAAGGCTGTTCCAGAACTTCACTCCTCTGATAGTTAGAAACCTTTGTCTAGATCTTTACAAACTTAAATGTAGGCGCACACATCACTTCATTTGTGCTCTCCGGCGCTGTCGTTTCCAGAGAGCAACACTCAGCAGTGTAGGGTGCAGTAGTGGTAGGGAAGAAGAGCACTCAGCAACTGGGGGGCAATGCAGGTGGGTAACTTCCATTGGCTTCAAAGGGAGGCGCTGTGCAGGGGGGCCTGGGCCCTATGTGTATTAAGGGGGATTAAGGGCAGCTTTTGAGACTGAAAGTCAGTTCTGAACCAACATAGGTGGGGCACTTAGACATCTTTGCGGAGTCTGAAATCCTGCTGAGTGCTGAGCATAGCTAATTAACCCACCCCCAACCATGCCCGACACAGCTGGCTAGGAGGTGTCTGCTCCGCCCCTGACTGTGCTGGACACATTGTAATGGACTATTTCACTAAAACAGTAACAGATAAGAGCAACATGGAGAGGACAATAGAGACCCAGCTCCAATGGATTCCCATGTGAAGTGATAGAGTAAAGCCGAGGGGCAGTTCCTGTACCAAAATCTGGGTGGGTCCATGATGGAAATCACTGCTGGCTGTAGAGGGCTGTTACACTCACACATATAAATGTGGTGCCTCTTTTAAAAGCAATGTAGTGAATTCTCCATTTCCCGGACACACTGAGAATCCGTCAGTGGAGCTCAGCCCAGCTCTGAAGTCAAGGGAAAGACATTTTGCAACCAGATAGCTGCTTCCCTTCTGGAAGAGGACTTTGAATTCACAACCCAGTGCAAGGAAACAGGTCACACAAATAAATGCCTGGAGCATGAGGTGTATTTGTTGCTTTCATCAGCCTCCCCCACTAACATTCAAGTTTCTGGCAGGCCTGCAGATATGATCATTATTTATTTGTATTGCAGTAGCACTCAGGAGTCTGTCATGAACCGGGATCCTGCTGTGCTAGGAGCTGCACAAACACAAGACAGAGACAATCCTTGCCTCAAAGATCTTACAGTCAAAGACTGAGGGATGATCCCTTATTGGGAGGATTTTTAAGACTCGTTTTTATTGTTGTATGTTCAGTGCCACTCACAAAAGAAACAGAGATCTGAACAACATTCTCAACTCCCTGACATAAATATACCTTGAGGGGGAAAAAACCTGATTGTCTGTATAGATTTGCTATATGTTGTATTTCCTTGCCCAATAATAATCAGTGGTTTGCACGTCTATGGAGTCGTTCATCTGAGGCTCTCTCAGCAATTCACAAACAATAAACAAGCCTCACAATGCCCCTTTTAGGTATAAAAGGATACATAGAGGTCACTTTACCCACAATGGAAATGCAGCCACCTCTGGGGTGGAACATGGTGGCAGCCACATTATTTTATCGTATCGTTTAACCTGGTTTCTTATGTAAATAAGTAAACCCCCTTAAGATACCACCTCTATTAAGAATGTACTGGTTATGCTCATGAAGAAAATAATTGTATGCCTGAGCATTTTCCATTGTATCTAATTACTGTCAGTCACAAAAGCAATGTGTCTGGTGTATTCCACCCCCTTCCAATTAATTAGTTATATAGCACCCAAAATATACTAGAAACTTTACAGATCAATATACAAACAAGGCCCCTTCCCCAAAGTGTATACAATCTTTGGCCGTGAGCCTGCATTCTCATCTTTCTGAGCAGATCCTTGTGCCTGAAGAGATCTGCATAGAAGTCACTAAGTCAAGAGTCATCCCTCCCTTGGTGCAGGTGGGAATGATATTGTGGAAGTGGCTGAATGGTGAAGTTAGCGCACAGCTATAGTGGACAGGTGAAACTATCTCCCAGAAGTCAATGGCAAAATTAATTGACTTCAAGAGGGCCAGGATTTCACACCCATATTTTTTGTTGTAGAGGGTTTTTTTATTTTAACTTGATTCTCAGATACTCATTTCCATGCTGAGTGATGGAGGCAAGTGCCTGCACCTAGTAACTTCTGTAAATTTCACTGATTTTTTTTTAAATCAGTGAAAATAGTGAATGGCAGTGGAATGGAGTTATTTCAAGATTGACTGTATGTTATTGATAAAAGTTCCCCACACAGATCTTCAATTTACTTTAATTTTATTTAACATAATTATTTTAGAAACATTAACAAATGCACTCTCCTGTGCAATAGCTTGTTTTAGCTCAGGAAAACGAGCATATAGTGATTAAGAGACTTGCACAAAGCCACAGAGATAATCAGTGTCAGAGCTGGAGCAGTTCTCAGCTCCCCATCCTGGGATCAGCTGACCAGACCAGGGTTTCTTGCCATAAACAGCACTGATTATAATAATTTAGAGACATAACAGTATTTCAGGATTGATAAATCTGGTGAAACAAAGCACAGAAAAGAAAAAGGGACAGTGAATCTTTAAAAATATGAGAAGTGGAAGTTTGCAGTAGCTAAGAATCGTAATTGCAAAACTAGGAAGGGACCGGATTGAGATTGCTTCATATGCACTAGCTGTTACAGTGACTTGAATCTCCCAATGGGGAAGGCATCTCTGTGACCTCACTTTGTCTTTTGCTAGCAAAAGACACATCAGCCCAGACTGGTTCCAGGTTGGCAGCATGAACGTTCTGTTTTGGGATACACAGGCCCCCTTTTCTAGTTAACCTTTTTGTTGCCAGGCTGGCCAGAAACCTCACATCCAGCTGAAATGTCAGGGTTTGTTTGTTTTTGAGCTGCAGGGATTCTAAAGAGATGATCTTTTAAAGAGGATTAAAAGGCTTCTAAAATGACTTTGTCCCATTAGATTGAACATCTCTTTTTCATAGGGTTTCTTCATTTTCATTTGTCTATTCCCAAGCTTGCTTTTACCTTAACTTGCCCACTACTAGCATTAATTTCCGGACAGTAATTCTTAGGTTTCATAATGCCATAACAGAGTTTATTGTTAAACTTGGATCTTCCAGTTAGTGAGTTATGCAGCACAGCCCACTCACTGCCTCCCAGGCTCACTACCTCCTTGAGGGTTGTATTAGTGCACTGTGATGGCTAGATGAATTTCAAGGCAAGGATTGTCTGTTGGGGGATTCAGGCACTATCGTACTATAAATATTTACTTATGCTAATACCAATGTGTGATGTTCCCCTCTGGTGTTATCTGGACCGGTGATCTGCTAGGTCACTCCAATCCTTGACTCTGGAAGCCAGCCTTACCCTGCTCTGCTGTGAGAACCCCCACTCCTGGGCTGTTCCCACACAGCCTCTGGCATGTGAGCTGCTTGGATTGTGCAACCGAATGATATTAGCCAATATCTCCGGTCCCAGACACAACCCTAGGAAGCCCCGTCTTGCAATGTCCAGTTATGCCCACTGGACGCTGCAAGCTTATATGAGTTATATGAGTTTGTCAGTTTAACAAAGAAATTGAGGCTTGTTATCCCAAGGGGAGTCTCTGACACACAAGATTTCAGAAAGATTTTTTAAAATTGCAAACAAAAACGATAGTGCTATTTTTTTGCAAATATTGTGATTGAAAAAGAACTGTTTTTCAATTTAAAAAAAAAAGTGTCATGAAAAATGTCAAGCTGGTCCATCCGCAAAGCACTTTGTGGGGATTGCTTACCAGGCTGGGACCCGGCAGGGTTCTGAAGGTGCAGAGAGTACCTGGTAGATGAAGACAGGCATGTGCTTTGGGGAGCGTGACAACAGAAAGGGGGAAAAGCAATGAAGTTCCAGTCCATGTTGGTATGAATGACTCTTGACTGATAGTTTTTTCCGCATCCCTATTAGCACATTTCCGTTCAGTGACACTCCTTGCAGATGGCTCAACAGGGACCGTGAGTTGTGCAGTTAGTTTCCACGCAGAAGCAATGCACGATCCTGGCTCTGTTTAACAGTAAATAGCCAAGGGCCATTTCCCTGGCAGGTGGATGTAGCTGAAACAAGAAGAAGCACTGTCAAGGTGGGAAGCTGAGCAGAAATGCTAAAGAAAAGGCAGGGGCCTGTCCTACATGATGAAAAAGAGGCCGTGTATTTCCCCATCAGTGGTAGCAATAGTGGAAGCTTCGTAGGGTAGTCAAAGTACGGTTAGATAACCCAACGCTAAAAACACCTGTGGTCTGTCTGGACTACAGCTTCTCCCAGGGTGACCACTAGTAGAGCTGCACCATTGGAGGATTACAGGTGTGAATTTTGACTATGCAGATACAGCCAAGTCGGTAGTTAGGAATTGCTACCCGAAGTCAGGCCAATGGCCCAGCTAGTCTCCAGCAGTAGCCATTGCTGCTGCTTCAGAACAAGGCAAAGTCCCCCAAAATGCTCCTAATTTTGCAAGACTCGCCCGTGGATATTTTGACCAAGAATCTCAATGCACCTTCGATGCATTGATTAAAGCTCTCAGACAGATGGTATCAAAGTATTATCATCCTCATCTGATAGATAGGTCAGCTAAGGTTACGTGACTTGTCCAAGGTGAAACAGTAAGCCAATGGTAGCCTAGAGGTAGGGTGACCAGACTTCCTGATATCCAGGGCTTTGTCTTATATATGTAACTATACTCACCCTCTGCCTCCCCCAAAAAAGTGTCCCAATTTTTCACACTTGCTATCTGGTCATCCTACTAGAGGTAGGAATAGAACCCAGGAGTCCTGATTTCCTATCTCTAGTACTACCCTGCCTCCTTAACAGAGAATATGGTAGTAACTGTTCCATATTAATAGTCTGACCTAGGTCCCCCTAACAAAGGGGTGAATACCCACTGCTACACCCTTCAGAGGAGTCTTCATATTCCTCCCCCCCCCCCATGCTGGTTCTGCTCCAATGCCATTCATTTTAATGGTGGTTGGATCAGGGCCTAACAGAGGATAAGCAATTTTTGCTTGAAACTGCAAGTACTAAACAGTGTGGCAATGTACAGGAAGTTGACCAGAAAATACACTATTACAGTAGTAATCCTCCCCACCAGCACAGACCACATGGCCCAGTGATTTGAGTACTAGCCGATGACTTGGGTTCAATTCCCTGCTCTGCCACAGACTTCTTGTATGACCTTAGGGCAAATCACTTAGTCTCTCTATGCCTCAGTTCCATGGGGACAGTAATAGTTACCTGCCTCCCGGGGATGTTCTGAAGATAAATACATTGTAAAGTGCTTTGAGGTCTAGTGATAACACGTGCTATATCAGCGCTATGTAATATTACTGTAGGATCACGATTGCTTGACTAGAAAAATACGTTTAGCTCAGAAATACAATACGATCTGGAGAGTAGATGTTGCAGCATGTACTGCATAAGCAAATTCTGATCTGTCGGGCTCTCTAGTGTTCTGAGACCGTTAAAGAAAATGAACACTCTTGTCATATTGATCTCAGATGGAAAAATGACATACAGTAGGTGGGTGAGCTGGGTTAGCCTCACGACACAACGTGCTCCAGAAAGGGCCACAAATCCACATGGTGTCCCTGTGCAATGGATGTAGCATTTGGAGTTGGAGACAGGGCTTAAAAAAAAGGACTGTCCTGGCCAAAATGGGACATATGGTCACCCTAGTCCTGTCCTATGTCCCTATGCAGCCACATGGCTCTCTATTAGTATTGCATCTGAGCAGGCTCTGATGAAAGTTATTTGAACTACAGATCCGCAGTTACCTTTGCTCCTCCAGGAGGTGCAGACCTACTGCTCGGGGGGTGGGAGGGGGAGTTGAGAAGAAGCAGCATGGTCCTGCCCCTTTGGGGTACTGCATACTCATCAGGGTGTACGGAGGAAGCAGTCCTTGCACTCAGGGACTGCAGTGTGTCTGGCTCTTACATGGGCTGCACAAGGACAGGAAGGTTCACCCATCCGCCCCATGTGCACAAGGGCCAGGCCCAGATCAGCTAATAAATGAAAGACATTGTCTCGTGCACTGAGGGCCTATGACACCTGGGGCTCCCCATCACTGACTCTCTCTGTGGCCTGAGGATAACGCTGTTTCCACGCCTCACAGAGGTGGTGAGGATGAATTAGCTGGGTTTGTGAAAGCACAGAGCTGCTCCATGGTGAGCGCTGAAGCTACTTCTCTGTAGCTACCCCGTGCCCAAATATTTCCTTCCCCCACCAGCTTTCCCAAGAATTAACTAATTCCCTTGGGATGTCACCGGTGCCCCTCATTTTCCAGGAAGCTGGGGATGCCAGACAATCAGTAAATCCTGATTTTGGTCAAATAAGTTCAAAGTCTGCAATGTTGGAGGTGGGAAAAGGGTTATTTATTGACTGAAAACAAACTAGAAATGCTAATGAACCAATAATAGCCCAGAGATTAACTTGAGGAACCACAAAGCCAGGGCTTTCAGCAGGGGACAGCTCTGACCCTGAGGCTGAGCTGTGACCAGCTGGCTCTCTACCCATTCCTAGCTTCCCGAGTGCTCAGTAAATAGCCTGGTTTCAAAGTAGCAGCCGTGTTAGTCTGTATCCGCAAAAAGAACAGGAGTACTTGTGGCACCTTAGAGACTAACAAATTTATTTCAGCATAAGCTTTCGTGGGCTACAGCCCACTTCTTCAGATGCATGGAGTGGAACACACAGAAAGAAGATATTTATACATACAGAGAACATGAAAAGGTGGAAGTACACATACCAATTGTAAGAGGCCAATCAATTGAGATTGAGCTATCAGTAGCAGCAGAAGAAAAAACTTTGAAGTGATAATCGAGATGACCCATAGAAGGTGTGAGGAGAACTTAACATGGGGGGAAAAAAAATGCAATTAGTGTAATGACCCAACCATTCCCAGTCTCTGTTTAGGCCTAAGTTAATTGTGTCTAATTTGCATATTAAGTCGAGTTCAGCAGTCTCTCTTTGGAGTCTGTTTTTGAAGTTTTTTTGTTGCAAAACTGACACCTTCAAGTCTGTCACTGAGTGATTAGAGAGGTTGAAGTGTTCTCCCACTGGTTTTTGAATGTTATGATTCCTGATGTCAGATTTGTGTCCTTTTATTCTTTTGCATAGAGACTGTCCAGTTTGAGGGGCATTGCTGGCACATATCACGTTGGTAGATGTGCAGGTGAATGAGCCCCTGATGGTGTGGCTGATGTGGTTAGGTCCTATGATGGTGTCACTTGAATAGATATGTGGACAGAGCTGGCATCGGGCTTTGTTGCAAGGATAGGTTCCTGGGTTAGTGTTTTTGTTGTATGGTGTGCGGTTGCTGGTGAGTATTTGCTTAAGGTTGGGAGGCTGTCTGTAAGCGAGGACTGGTCTGCCTCCCAAGATCTGTGAGAGTGAGGGATCATCTTTCAGGATAGGTTGTAGATCTTTGATGATGCGCTGGAGAGATTTTAGTTGGGGGCTGAAGGTGATGGCTAGTGGCGTTCTGTTATTTTCTTTGTTGGGCCTGTCCTGTAGTAGGTGGCTTCTGGGTACTCTTCTGGCTCTGTCAATCTGTTTTTTTACTTCAGCAGGTAGGTATTGTAGTTTTAAGAATGCTTGATAGAGATCTTGTAGGTGTTTATCTCTGAGGGATTGGAGCAAATGTGGTTGTATCTTAGAGCTTGGCTGTAGACAATGGATTGTGTGGTGTGTCTGTTCTTTTTAGTAAATAGCCTGTTAAACAAGGTCCTACCCAATAGCTACATACTCTTGGGGAGGGGCATCATTTCAGGAAAATTGAGGGAGCAGTCGGGGGAGTTTGCTTACCTAATGACCGCTTCTAAAGTTGATGAGTGGAGTGAAAGCATGGAGCATACAGACCTATGAAAAGTTGGGGAGTGGGGGAGCTAGGGGGGAGCTGCAAATGACATGCCTGCTTTTGGGAGGCTAATGGGGCGGGGGTGGAGAAAGGAGCCTCACCTGTCTCCGTGGGAACTCTGCCCTCAGGGACTCTTGGACTGAGGCACAACAACCGAGTCCCATCTCTCTGCTTTAAACTAGATTCCCTGGGGAATTGGTAATACATTCTACCCAAGCATTTCAGCCCTGACGGAGGGTTGGTGCGTGCATGTGTGTGCAGAGGACCAGGAGAAGCACAGGGGGACATGGTTGGGATGAGGAGGGGAACTGTGTGATAAATTATAAAGCCAGAAGGGACCATTCAATCATCTAATCTGACCTCCTTTAAATCACAAGCCAAAGAATTTCACCCAGTTACTCCAGTCCTGAGCCCAAGAAACTGGTAAGGCAGAGGTTACTGGAGGGTGATGGATAAATACATGCCAAAAGGTAGACGTTCTAAAATATTTGTAAGGAAAGTGTCATTTTGGGCAGGACAGGGGCAAGGGGGAGGCTGTGGGTTGTTAGCTGGATTCCATTGATTGACTTCAGTGGGATTAGTGGATGCTCAGCCCTTCTGAAAATCAGGTTTCAACCCACAGCCTCCCTCTCCCCCCATCCCCATCCTGCCCAAAATGACACTTCCCTTACAAATACTGAACTTTAAAAATCAAGCCAAGCTGAGTAGCTATGTAATGTAGGCTCCTCGGTCCCTGTCTGCACATGTAAGTAAAGAACACTTTCAACTGGTGACCCTTTTTTTCACAACTACCTTTCACACTCAGTTGTTACAAAAAACAATACAGGCTGGAGCTTCTTACCCACATATGGGCCAGAATGTGCGAACCAGGTGCCTCAACAGAAATGGGGCCTCATCTGCAGAGGTGTTGAGCCCCCCCCTCAGTTCCCCTGGACTTCCATGGGATTTGTGGATCTCTTCACTTCTGAAAAATCAGGTTTCTTTACTTACATAAAGATTCTCATTGACTTCAATGGCTTTGGATCAAGTCGTACGTACCTATCTTTCTAATCGAGTGTATTTTGCCATGCCCATAACTGAGCACGTTACGATCTTGTCTACACACAAAAATTGTAGTGCTTCATCTATACCAGTACAGTGGAAGCAGTACAACCCTCCAAGTGTGGACACAATTATACCAGCATAGAAGTGGTATATTTCATTCCCATATGGTATATACCAGAATATAAACACTTCTATGTTGGTATTAGTCCATACTTGGGGTTAGAATAATAGAAATGAAGAGATGGAAGGGACCTCAAGAGGTCATCTAATCCAGCCCCCTACGCTGAGGCAGGACAAAGTATATCTAGTCCATCCTTGGCAGGTGTTTGTCTAACCTCTTCTTAAAAACCTCCAATGATAGAACCTCAATTCGAAGTCTGTTCCAGTGCTATCTATCCTTATGTTAGAAAGGTTTTCCTAATATCTAATCCAAATCTCACTTGCTGAAGATTAAGCCCATCACTACTTGTCATATGTTCAGAAGACATAGAACAATTGACCATTTTCTCCTTTGTCACAGCGCTTAACATATTTGAAGACTCTTATCAAGTCCACCGTCAATCTTCTTTATAATTCAAGGCTGTGGACACAACCCAGGATTTCTAGGAATCCAGCTATTTCTCTCCTTTCTGACTCAGAAGTTATTGGGGCAGATTATCAACTGGTGTAAATTATGGAGCTACGACAAATTACACCATCTGATAATCCACTCCCTATACTTTTCTATCTAAGGTCTGGTCTATACTACCCGCCTGAATCGGCGGGTAGAAATCGACCTCTCGGGGATCGATTTATCGCGTCCCGTTGGGACGCGACAATCGATCCCCGAATCGGCGCTCTAACTCCACCAGCGGAGGTGGTAGTAAGCGCCGCCAACAAAAAGCGGCAGAAGTCGATTTTGCCGCCGTCCTCACAACGGGGTAAGTCGGCTGCAATACGTCGAATTCAGCTACGCTATTCACGTAGCTGAATTTGCGTATCTTAAATCGACTCCCCGCTGTAGTGTAGAGTTTTCATGCTGGTGCCTGTCACCATAGTATCAGAGCACCATCCACAAAAAATCAATATCAACGGCAATGTCCGTATTGAATTCCATGGCGTCTTTGGCACTTCTCTTTTGGATTACAAACTTTGCTAGAGGTAAAGCTTTTGCTTTTTTAAAATTTTATTTATTTGTGGTTGGTTGGGGTTTGCTGGGTAGAAGAGTGCCAGTGGTGTGAGTTTCAGAATAGCAGCCGTGTTAGTCTGTATCCGCAAAAAGAACAGGAGTGCTTGTGGCACCTTAGAGACTAACACGTTTATTTGAGCATAAGCTTTCGTGGGCTACAGCCCACTTCATTGGATGCATAGAATGGAGCATATAGTAAAGAGATATACAGTATATACACATACAGAGAACATGAAAAGGTGGGAGTTATCCTACCAACTCTAATAGGCTAATTAATTAAAGGAAAAAACTTTTGTAGTGATAATCCAGATAGCTCATTACAAACAGTTTGACAAGAGGTGTGAGAATACTTAACATGGGGAAATAGAGTATTTTTGTTCTTGTGGTGGAAAGGCCTTTTCAAAGAGGAAGGAAGACTTTAGGAAGTATCTTTTGCTGCCTTTGCAGGAACTGATCTGGTTTGAAGGTAATAGAAAGGCTTCTTTCTGAAGCTTGTATCATCATCAGCATAACACTAAGGACATATAAAGTGTCTTCAAAGTGTTTAACAAACATTCATTAAGTTTACAATCCTCTTATGAGGTAAGGAAGTATTCTCACCTCTGTTTTACTGTTGGGGAACTGAGGCACAGAAAGATTTAAGTATTGTAATGTACTCAAGGCTACACAATTAACCAGTGTCAGAAGCAGGGTTAGAACTCAGAAGTTCCTGGTTTTCAGTTTGGGGGGAGGCATAGCTCAGTGGTTTGAGCATGGGCCTCCTAAACTCAGACTTGTGAGTTCAATCCTTGAGGGGGCCACTTAGGGATCTGGGGCAAAATCAGTACTTGGTCCTGCTAGTGAAGGCAGGGGGCTGGACTCAAGGTCCTTTCCAGTTCTAGGAGATAGGATATCTCTATAAATTATTATTATTATTTGCTTTATGTTGAATGGAGTAGCCTAATTTCTCTTAAGTCCCTTCATGTATGTTTTCCATGCAGCTTTTGGACTTGACTATGTTTCAGCCACATTTTTGATTCTGTACTTTTGTGCATATCATGCAACTATATAAATCTGTGGAGACATTTCCCACGGGTTCATATGTCCCCAAACACCACCCCATGCTGGTGTTTGCCCTGCAGTGCCCCACCTACACGTACTCCACAGACTGCTCTGCTCTAGAACTACAGAACAGCGGCTCCTTCCTGGTACCTATGTTCATACCTGTTCCACGGGCTCTGCTAGTTGGGATGGTGCATCAGAGCTGGCAGGTGCTGAGAGAAGGAGAGACATGGAGTTCTTTTGGAATAGCTTTGCCCTAATAGAAAAACCTGTCTTCAAGGCAATGGCACCCCAGATGCAGGTAAGAATCTTTGGCTGTGTTTGGGGTGGGCGGGGGAAAAGTGTAATGCCCCCTCCCCACCAGCAAAATGAGTGAACTCCAGGGATAGTGATTGATTGATGGTTTTCCAAATGCATTGGTCACCTGTGTCTGGCATGTATCTGAATGATAAAAGGAATGTGCAAAATTAGCCAGTTAGAGACAAGAGTGCCACAAATAGCTACAGGCAGAGGTTCCGGTAGGAGAGTGATTTTGTGGTTATGACACAGGACTTGGAGTTAGGAGATGGGGGTTCTGCTCCTGGCTCTGCCATGTGACCTCAGCCAAATCACTCACCAACTCTCTGCCTCAGTTTTCCGACCTGTTCAGAGGGGGTGATAATACTTATCTACCTCGCAGGGGCAGAGGCAGGTTTTAGGACACATGCAGACCACGGGATCCCACTGCTTTTAGAGACCAAGAAATATCGAGATATATTTCAGCCCCTCTCCTTGTGGAGCCCTGACAGCCTCAACCAATGGGAACTGATCATTTACGATGTTTCTGTGGTTTTCCCTGTAGATTCCCTGTAAACTACTGAGAGCAAAGGACAACAATGGGCTAATCTCAGCTCAATCACTGACTCCCTCTGTGGCTTTAGTCAAGTCACTTAGCATCTTTGCCTCAGTTTCCCCATATTTAAACCTGTGACGTGGATACTTACTTTATCTGCCTGTGACAATTAACTAGCTAATGATTGTATAACTCTAGTCATATATATGCTCAAATTCACCAGAATGCGTCCACATTCTCCGGTACCTAGCAGCCCCACAGCCTCAGTTCATTTGGCGGACAGTCCCTCAACTAACCTTTCTGAGAGCTGGCAATGATGGGCTGTCCCCAGCTTGTAGCTAGGCTCCACGTAGGCTCGGAAGCTGATGATTATTATTATCGTTGTATGGTGGTGCCTAGAGACGGCAATTGAGATCAGGACCCCATTGTGCCCAGCACTGTACATGCGCATAGAGAGAGGCAGACCCCACCCTGGCAAGCTTACAATATGCCTAGATAAGACAACTGGACTGGGAGAAAGGAAGTACTTAGACTGTAAGCTCTTTGGGGCAGGAACCATCCTTCTGTTGTGTGTTTGTACAGCGTCTAGCACAATGGGGCTCTGAGCCATGCCAGGGGCTCCTAGGCGCTATGGTAACATAAATCAGTAATAATATTGTTATCCCCATTTTACACTGAGAGACTAAGTGACTGGCCCAAGGTCACACAGGATGTCTGTGGCTGAACAGGGAACTGAACCTAGGTCACCTGAGTCCCAGGCCAGTGCCTTAAGCATAAAACCATCTGTGCTGGGAAAGGTGTGTCTACCCCGTTTGATAAACAATACGTCAGTTAAGTTTTGAGAAGCCCTAAAGGCTTCTCTGGAAATGATAAGTACGGAAATCGATTTCAGGTTCTCCTCCTCCTGGCAGCAGAGGGAGCTCTGCCTGTGATCATGGTTCCCAAGAACCATTGGCTTTGTGCATCTGTGTGAAAAATTGTTCTGTGGGCCTAAGGCTGGCTCTGCAAACTCTGCAAGCAGTGAGGCTAAGTCCATGAATGCTCCCAGAGCACCAGTAGATTCTTGGATGGGTACAAGTGCTCTTTCATTGTACACCCCCAAAGCTTGAGACAACATACGTGGAGAGTCATTATTCCATTGCTCTTGGGACAGGAATTAGGGAACCTCATGAGTTAATAGTTTTCATGCTGTTATTACTGAGCATGGAACATTATCTCTTCAAACATACTTCATGGTGGGCAGCCTTTTGTTCTCTCAAAGAGGCCAATCATACATCGGCATGTTAAACTGTACAAATATCCCTTCCCTAAGGATGCTGCAGACCCTCAGTCTGTATCAGAGGAGAAAGAAACCCCATTAGGAGGAATTAATCAGATTGGTGCCTGCCATTGTCACATTTAAAAACAGACAAATCTCTATGCATGGAGGACTGACCTGACCCAAAGCTTTCCTTATCTTTACCCTGAATAGAAAGGGAGACTAATGGATTTAATTATCATTCTCAACAGCCCCGCTTCCTGTTCCCGCTCTGAATCACAGGGTTATGTGACATAGAGCAGGAACCTGTTTTATTTTTCTCATCAACAGCAGAGTTATTCTTAGTAACTTGACAGGGCGGATTCATTGAAGCAACAGCCAGGTCTTTCTGCTTTTGTGGGATGTTAATGAACAAATGACATTGCTAATTGTTAGGTAGCTACTTAAAGCCTGTAATGAACAACGCTGAGTGCTCATTCCTCCTTCCACATGGTGTTCTCCGCTCCCGCCTCTTCATGCACGTTATTACCAGCGTGTGGCAGCTGAGGTTACTGTTGCCCTCTCCAGGATGGAATGGCAAGCGCTGCTCAAGTATTGATGACTACTATGTCATCTTCAAGTGGCTGGCCCAGAAATCATAAGAAATTACAAGCTCCCTCTCCTCTTCTAGATAGAAGCCTTGGTATTTTGGAGCTGAATGGTGTGACGTCCATCTAGCACTGGGCAAATCTTGGTGGTTTCAGTTTGCATGGGGTCCCCAGCTCCAGCTCACACTCCTTGCTTTTGTGTCCTGCAAAGGACTAGAGATGATCCTTTGATGTTTTCAAGTAGAAGGGCCTATTTCCTCCAAGCTTTCTACTTGGGTTTAGATGGTACCTCACAAGGGATAGCTCAGTGGTTTGAGCATTGGCCTACTAAACCCAGGGTTGTGAGCTCAATCCTTGAGGGGACCACTTGGGGATCTGGGGCAAAATCAGTACTTGGTCCTGCTAGTGAAGGCAGGGGACTGGACTCAATGACCTTTCAAGGTCCCTTCCAGTTCTAGGAGATGGGATATCTCCATTAATATTATATATAATATAACAACAACACAGGATGCATATTGACACTCTTTCATTCTGAAGGATCCCAACACACTTTGCAAGCTAAGGTCTGGATGATTCCATGCAGAGGGGACCCCTTACTCACGTGGAAAATATGGATAGCTGCCTTTATAGCAGAATCTTCCCTCATCCTGGGAGCTGGTGGTATACCCTCCAGGGCTGGGGATATGTGCATCATCGCCCCTACTAACCTGCTGTCCTTTGAAAAGTAAATACAGTCTATGCAGCCATATTAAGTAGTTGACATGAACAGTGTTGCCAGGAAGCTGGAAATGGCTAGGATCCCTGGAGCCAATGCAGCCACATGGGGCCTTTGCACACAATGACGTGGCCTCCAGCAGATTCTCATTTTACCTCTAGATCGTTCCTCATGGGGACAACACTCTCCCGCCGTGGAGTGATTTGGGTTTACCTTGTTAGTTACAGTGTGTAATAAACCACATAGACAGCTGCACGTCGAGGATTGCAACGTTAACCCAGGCTCTTATCCAGGTTTTAGCCCAACCCTCCCATCCACACACAAAAACCGTGTACCTGGATTGGGAGGTGCTTTTAACCTTGGCTAATCTTATGGGAGCATAGATTAGAACCCAGGCTCTGCTTCAACTTGGGCTGGAACCTGTCCATTTTCCAGTGTGGATGTAGGATAAATCACTTCAGTGCTGATAGTCCTCCAATGCCTTACCATAGTGCCTTCTGAAGAGTTCTCTCACTATTGAGTGGGAAAGAATCCTAGAGTGTCTCAGCACAAAGAACCAGGGGTTGTAGCCTCCAGCAACACATGGGGGAGTGCAGAAACAGTGAGGACATAGTAATGCCGGTAGTACGACTTTGCAGTATGGCTACTCAGACTCAGGCGAGGTTAAAACTCAGGTGCCAATCGCCCAAGTTAACTTAACCTGAATGAGATCTGCCACCTTCTATTGCCTCTTTGTGGGAAGAAGCATTGGTAACTGACTGACAGCAAATATTACCCTAGGATACGCTGAGTTTCTGCAGGTTTTGGTTATCCAGTGGCTGAAAAGCAGCCATGAGACTGACTAATTCTAGGCTGTGTTTGATTAGTCAGATGTCAGTAAATGGACCTGCAGGTTCATGTCAGAAGGTTCTTGCTGACAGCAGTGCTTATTACTAAAGCAAGGCGTTGGCTCTATGGAAAATAATCAGATGCATACAGGGAAAGCAGCACTGTCTAGCAATTAGTAGGATAAAGCTTGGGTTCTCATCCTGGCAATGCTCCTCGCTCACTGTGTGACACTAGGGTCAAAGGTCCCCCATAGATTGTCCTACTGAGAGGGGGTCTGTCCTCCCTTAGGCTCAAAAGTGGGCACTAATTTTGGGTGTCCAACTTGAGACATCATTAAAGAGTCTGATTTTCTGAGGCGATGAGCAATCCTAGGGCGAGGTTTCCGGTCTACTGGAGGTCAGACTAGATGATCACAATGAACCCTCCTGCCTTGGAATCCATTAATGATCTAATCAGAGGAGAAATTCACACACACCTTGTGGGAATGCTGTACAGCCAGTTACACTGAACTAATGGTGTCCTCTGCCTGTTGGCAAACATGTAATGAAACTATGCCCCCTAGGGGGGAGGGATAGCTCAGTGGTTTGAGTATTGGCCTGCTAAATCCAGCCTCATAAGTTCTATCCTTGAGGGGGCCATTTAGGGATCAGGGGAAAAAAAAAAAGATCTCTTAGGGACAGTACTTGGTCCTGCTAGTGAAGGCAGCAGACTGGACTCCATAACCTTTGGTTCATTCTAGCTCTATGAGGCAGGTATATCTCCATATATTATTTATTTGATGGTGGTTACCAGTGGGCAGTGATTACTGGTGGTGTTTCCCCCTCTTTCTCTGGGTATTAACATTCTGCCCTTGAGTTACTCCTCACCCTCACCCCTTGATTCAGCCCTGCAAATAGCTGTGTGTGTTACAGATCATTAACTTGGAAAGGCTAAGGCCCATCCAGAACCAGTCATGGGCACTGAGCAATTCAAACATCTGGCCCCCACATCATTCTTGACCATGTTCTTTGCCTCATAATGCTTTACCGCTGCAAAGGGTTGTACATGCATTAGCAATTTAACATAGGATTATTATTAATCATACTGCCTAGCTCTTACAGCTATGTTCATCAGTAGCTCTCAGAGCACTTTACAAAGGAGGTCAGTATCATTAATTATCTCCATTTTTAGAAGGGGAAACTGAGGCACAGAGAGTCACTTGCCTGAGGTCACCCTGCCGTCCTGCAGCAGAGCTGGGATTAGAGTCCTGGTCCCCTAAACCCCAGCCCAGTGCTCACTCCGCTAGGCACACTGATTTGGGGCAGAGACTTGACCCTTGATTTTGTAATCTGCTGCACTCATTAAGTAGCCTAGGGAGGAAACATCCAGCCAGGCGTGCACTTGCTGAGCCCTTCACTCCTAAAGCCCAGGCTCTCTCCATTCCTTGCCCTTCTTCCCCAAGAAAAGAGCTACTAAAAAGGAAACAAGCCCAGAAATGCAGGGAGGCAGGAGGAAAGTCCTGAAATCCCATGCAGATAATCGCTGGCTTGGCAGGGAGGAGGGGAGAAAGCAGGGTGGCTGGTTGCTTGCTTTGGGGTTTAGGACCCAGAGGAGCCAGCGGCAGGCACCAGGGATCGAGGAGGAACTAAAAAGTTATCGACTTTCAGTGTGGCTGGAGTGGCTCAGTCTCTGTGCAGCCTGGGGCGCTGGGGGACTCTGCTGCAGCTCTTCCTGCACCATGAAGGAGACTCTGTTCAAGGGGAACTTCTGGGTGAGAGGGGTCGCTGGGTGGGAGGTGTTGGGGGGAACAGCTGGCCTGGGGAAAGAGGGGCTGGAATGAAGCCAGCCCCCAATTGGGCTTTTCTGGATTCCCAAGAGCCTTTTTCTCTCTAAGGAGCAGCTTAATTCCCTGGGCTGGAGCTCCCGGCTTGTCCCAGCTTTTCTGACCCTGCTTTCCTTCTGCCGTCCCTCGGCTGGAGTAGGCTGGCTTCTGCTCTGGAGCCAGGGCAGCTGTTTGAATGCATGTCATCTTGGAGACCTCTGAGGCACAGCAAGAGCGGAGCGCCAGGGTTTGTGTGGCTCAGAAAGTAAATAATGTTCGTGGTTCAAATGGCCTGCCTGGCAGTAACTGCAGCTGGCTGGTCCTCGCTGGCGTTTGGAGCCCACATGCAGCAGCTTTCCTTGGACGAGGTGTTCTTCACTTACTGTCTGTGTGGCTTTTGTTGTGTGCTGTCCTGCAGTGGCTGTGTGGCACCCCAGAAGTGGCTGCAGTTCTGTGGTGAGCGACACCATCCCTCTGTGTATGCACTTGGGGTGACATTCTGGCCCCACTGAAAACAATGGGAGTTCTGCTGTTAACTTCCCTGGGGCCGGGGGGAGAGGGGGCTTGCAGGGTCAAATGCCCCCCCAGATTGTCCTGCTGGGAGAAAGAGGGGCTCTGTCCTCCTGCTGTGCCTGCCTGGGCCCCTATCCGTGTGGCTCAGGCAGAGAGTGGAAGGGGCAGGACCAGCTGCTATATAGTTATATATATATATATATATATAGTTATATATATATATAGTTATATAGCACTTCTATGGCCCCGATCCTACAAGCTGCTCCGCAAGCCAGATCCAGTCGCTCCTGTGAGTGTCTCTCCACTGCAGACGGGATGTAGTCAGTTGGGCTCGGTGCAGGGGTCTGCGTGGATGAAGTATCTTGCCGGGACAGGGTAGATGATGGAAACTGACTTTCTGGTCCTTGACATAGTCTAATCACAAGGGTAGGAACTAGACACTCTTGTGTTTGATTCTCTGTTCTTACACTAAATTGGTGTGTGATCTTTAGGAAAGTCACTTGGGCCTGGATTTCTCCGCTGTCTTTGAGTTCCTTAATTTTTGGGTGCCCAAGTGCTGAGTGGGTACGACTCCAGTGAAAGGCAGTCAGAGCAGTGGGTCTGCAGCACCTATGAAAATCCAGGTGCCTGGATCTGGACACCCTAATACTGAGGCACCCAAAATCGGAGGCCACTTCTGAAAATGTCGTCCTTAGCCTTTTGGTGCTGTCGTTCCCTAGCTATAAAATGGGGCTAATGACGCCTCCCCTACCTCACGAGGATGTTCGCCTGACTGAGAAGCACAGAGCAGCCTCCCTGAAGTCTGTGCAGGGGTTGGCTGGATTAGCTGAATGTGACTACTGTGGTTTGCAATGTGAGGTGTAAATGCTGAGTGTTGTAAGGGGTCTGTTGTCTCGGTCCGCAGCATGGCACAATCGGCATGCAAATACAAGGTACATATTGTAAAAAAGTATGAAAATAAGCATTGGTTCGTGCCTCGCCTCTGCTTTTCAGCATAAACGACACCCATTTTTATCTCTGCTGTTTTGGAGACGTGCTACAGAACTTCATCTGTAGGGAAGAAGGTCTGTGAGATCCAGGGCTGTGTGTTTAAAAAACGAACAGAAAAACAACCTCCTGAAAACTGTAAATTCAAGGCCCTCCTTACCTCTAGGATTTTAGAAAGGGTGTGTGTGTAGGGGTGTGTGTGTGTGAATGAGCCATCAAGTGCATGTGTAGGGAAAGTATTGGAGAGGTTTGAAAAAACCTGCCTCTGAGCAGTTTGCCTGTCTCTGATGTCATTGTGGACTAAGGGGATGTCTTGACTCAAACTTACTTTGTGGTCATCTACAGTCAAGTTAGCTAGCTTGAGCGACGGTGGCGGGCCTACCGCAAAATAACCCAGATGGGTTGGATTAGCCACACAGAGCAGCTGCATTCCTTCTGAGTTATTTGCTTGAGCATCAGCAACACTCAAGCTTCCTCACCACCCCTGTGACAGGCCAGCTACCTCAAGTTTAACGCAGCACCTAACCCAAGCTAGAGATTTGTGTGTGTGGATGGGGGTCAGGTTAGGGACAGTGCTCAAGTTATACCTTGAGCTAGCGCTGCAGTGGAGACAAGCCCTTAAGTTAAAAGTGGGGCCTCAGATCTTCCCCTCCCATTTTGAAAAGCTGCAGGAGGGGGCTTTGTGGGAGGAAATCTCTAAATGGAGTCACCTCCTCTCTGCCTCCCCCAAACCTAGTTGGAAGAGCCAGGGCCGTCTTCTCAGAGGCCCTGTGTCTCTGGTCTTGGCTGGGCAGCCCTCTGCTTCCTGGCTCCATTGGAGTGCTGATAGTGTGTGTGTCTGTGTCCCCAGAGGGGCTGTGCAGGAAAGGCTGGGGGCTGAAATATCTTAAGGCCCTCAGAGGCCAAAGGAGAATGATGTATGTCTCTTCCCCTGCCACTTTCCCCACCCTACGAGATCCCCCAGCATGGAGTGTCCTCTACTCCAGTGACAGGAGGAAGGGTATCACAGCAGGGGCCGATCCTCCCTTTTGCATGGAGAAGGGGAAATCCATGCATGGAAGGCGCTCATGGTATTCATATAGCCCAGGGGGAGGTTTTGGGGGGCCAAGGGAAAATGCTGCGTGCCTTCACACCCAAGGAAAATACAACAGAATGTCCAAAATTCCCTCCTCCCCCAGGTCACACACTGCTCGCTCTCCCTCCCCTGTCTCAGGAAGGATTTACAAAACATCTCCACTGATGCTGGCTGAAAATTTTAAGCCAAAACTTTTTCCCCCAGAGAGCAAAGCTGCTTCGGCGACACTGGAATGTTTTTCGGAATTCGTGTCTTGTTTCCGAATTGTTTAGTTACAAAGAAACCTGAAAGAAAAAATCCGATATTCGCACAGCTCTAGTTGGGAGGCCTCAGGTCTTGGGTGTCCAGCTTGAGATCGCCAAAGGCCTATTTTTTCAGAGGTGCTCAGTGCTCTAAATCCCACTTGGAAACCAAGGGTGCTGCAAGTGCTGAATATCAGTGAAAACCAGGCCTGAGGAATGGGGTGGCGGGAGTTTGTCAGCTTTTGGGGGTAGCTTTTTGTTCTGTGTCTGTATAGTACTTAGCACATGGGGGTCCTGGTCCAAGACTGAGGCCCTTAAGTGCTACCACAGTACACATAATAAATAAGAATAATGCTGGACCCTTCTGAAAATTTTGTCCCCATCTCCTTCCCCCTATGGATGAGTAAGAGTCCCTTAGTGATGAAAGAGCCTGCAGCACCAGTTTGGCAATGTGTTTTATATTGCCAGCTGGGGTACAGCTCCTCCCAAATAAGTTCTCAGCAGCAACCCCACCTGGCCTCTCCCTTTCCCCCTGCATTTTCAGAGAAGGGGTCAGGTGTTTTGTGGTTAGCAGCCAAGTGCTGTAGGGCAGTGGTTTTCAAACTGCGGGTTGCGACCCAGTCCTGGGTCGCGGAATGGAAGGACTGGGTTGCAGTGGCTCTGGTCAGCACTGCCGACCGGGCCGTTAAAAGTCCCGTTGGCGGTGCTGCCCAGCTAAGGCAGGCTAGTCCCTAACTGTTCTGACACCGCGCTGCGCCCCAGAAGCAGCCAGCAGCAGGTCCGGCTCCTAGGTGGGGAGGCCACAGGGCTCCATGCACTGCCCCCTGCCCCGAGCACTGGCTCCACACTCCCATTGGCCAGTTCCCGGCCAATAGGAGCTGGGGGGTGGTGGTGCCTGCGGGCGAGAGCCACGCGGAGCCACTTGTGCACCTCCGCCTAGGAGCCGGATCTGCTGCTGGCTGCTTCTGGGGTGCAGCGCGGTCTGCAGTGCCAGGACAAGTGGGAAGCCTGCCTTAGCACCTCCATTGAGCTGCTGACCCGGAGCTGCCGGAGGTAAGTCCCTGCCCCAACCCCACACTCCAACCCTCTGCCCCAGCCGAGAACCCTCACAAATCCGGAGCCCCCTCCTGCACCCCAAACCCCTCATCTCTGGCCCCACCCCAGAGCCTGCACCACCAGCCCAGATCCCTGACCCCCTCCTGTATCCCAACCCCCTGCCCCAGCCCAGAGCCCCCTCTCACATGAACCCCTTATTCCCGGCACCACCCCGCAGCCCTCACCCCTGCACTCCAACTCTCTGCCCCAGCCCTGAGCCCCTCATCCCCAGGTCCATTGGGTCACGGTCATCAACAATTTTCTTCAATGGGTCACCAGAAAAAAGGTTTGGAAACCACTGCTGTAGGAGTGTGTGTCTCTCTCTCATGAGTAATCTTTTGTTTCTTGGAGAAGATCTGTTGCAGTTCAGTTAGGAAGTATCCTAAATGAATAAACCTAATCAATGGAGCTGGTGGGGGAAAGAGAAATAAATTTTGTGAAATATTTTGAAAGGACTGAAAAGAATTCATTTCATTTGAAATTTCCAGTCAGTTTTTTAAATGAAAATTTCTTGTATTTTCAGGTTTTGAAACAAAGCTTTTTGAAATTTTCAAATACTTAAAACAAACAAACAAAAATCAAACCAAAAAAAAAACAATTAAAAATTTCATTTGTCAGCAGGGCAAAACCACCTTTTCCCCGCCCTTCTACTAGAATGATGGAGGGCGGGGTATAAAAAGTGAGTATTCTTCCCCCACCAAAACAAAACCTTCCCCCAAAATTTCAAAACTGTTTGTTTCTATTTTTTTTTTTTTTTTGTAAAATACACACATCTAATTTTGGTTGAAATTTTGTGTGTGTGTGTGTGTGTGCGCGCGCGCAAGTTTTCGTTTTGGTCAAAAAGATAATTTTCCTGGGGGGGGGGGGGGGAGTTCAACATCAAATTTTTGATAGGTTCGACTAGCCCACACATGTCAAAATAAAAAAAACTATAGAATCTCTTATGGCGCATGAGCCTTGTTCATTTGTGAATCATGCAGGGCCTGAGCCGGTCAGCACTTACGTCTGTGAGTTAGTCAGACCATGTGGGTGGTACCATGGAATTCAGTGGCAATATTCACAGGAGTAAAGTTACCCTCAGGCTACGTTTACAGCGGCACAGCTGCAGTGTTTCAGTGTACACACTCACTGTAGTGACGGGAGTGGTTCTCTCATTCCTGTCATTAATCCACCTCCCTGGGAGGTGGTAGCTAGGTCGACGGAAGAATTCTTCCATCGACCTCGTGCTGTCTATACGGGGGGTTAGGTTGGCATAGCTATGGGGTGGCCAGCCTGAGAAGGAGCCAAAATTTACCCATGTACATTGCCAAAGAGTCACCGTAATATGTCAGCAGCCCCCCATCAGCTCCCCTACCCGCTCCCAATGCCTCTCACCTACCGGCAGCCCTGCCAATCAGCGTCTCCCCCTCTCTCCCGCACCCCCCGATCAGCTGTTTTGTGGCATGCAGGAGGTTCGGGGTGGGGGGTGGGGGGAGAGGGAGAGGAGCGAGGGAAGTGCAGGCTCAGGAGAAGGGGCGGGAAGGGGTGGAGTGGGGGCAGGGCCTGTGGCAGAGCCAGGGGTTGAGCAGTGAGCACCTCCCCCCCCCCCCCCCGGCATATTAGAAAGTTGGCGCCCTTAGCTCCAGCCCCAGAGTCGGTGCCTATGCAAGGAGCCGCACATTAACTTCTGAAGAGCCACAGGTTGGTCACCCCTGGCATCGCTAGAACTCTCAGGGGTGTGGATTTTTCACACCGTTGAGAGACGCAGCTTTGCCGATGTCAGTTTTCAGTGTAGACCGGCCCTCAGTCATATGTGTAGACAGGATCGGGCCCTGATTTGATTCGCATTAGTACTTGTGATTATTAGTCCATTCCACCCTCCTCATCCCCCTCCTTTTTCAAAATGTTCCAGTATATTGCTGACCCCTTTCAGCCTGGTGGGAAGTTTTATTGTGGGTTCTGAACATCTGAATGTCAAGGCTTGTAATGGACATGCAGCTAGATTCTTAACCTTGCTATTTATGGCACTTTACGAACAGGCTGGAAGAGATGGATTCTACCCCAGGATGCTTACAGTCTAATATGCGGGGGGAGATGGAGGGGGGGTTGTTGATGTTTTTGGGTTTGGTTTGGCTTTTTAACTATTTCTATATTTAGGAAGTTTTCACAGGTGTGTCCTAGCCATGTAAATATCAGAGCCAATACAGTAATCATTACAACAGTGAGCTTTTGTTTAGAGAAACATTATACAGGACTATAATCACTGGATCTCTTCAGGGCTGCCCAGAGGATTCAGGGGGCCCGGGGCAAAGCGGGGGAGCTTGTACTCACCAGGCGGCGCTCCGAGTCTGCGGCGGCGGCATTTCGGCGGCGGGGGGCCCTTCAATTGCTCCGCGTCTTCGGCAGCACTGAAGGACCCGCCGCTGAAGACCCAGAGCGACTGAAGGGTCCCCCGCCGCTGAAATGCCACTACCGCAGACTCAGAGCGCCGCCGGGTGAGGAAGGGGATTCTCAGCGGGGTCCAGGGCCTGGGGCAAATTGCCCCACTTGTCCCCCCCCTCTGAGCGGCCCTGGATCTCTTTATTTGACAGGGTGTTAGCATGCTACAGAGTGAGTATCTTTACACTTCCCAGAATGTGTCATTTCTAGTGATTTGATTAAATTGAGTGAAATCTCTGATGACGTATTTAACAAGCCAGGCACATCTCTCAACTGTTAATATTCAAACTAATCAGACGGGTGTGCTGGGGTTTTTTGCTGGTGGATGTATGTGGCTTGAGTATTGAATAAATAGTAACCAAATATCTGTCTGTTTGGCAGGGTACGTAATTGGTGCATTAATTTTTCAGTGTCAGTCACCTTTGTTTGAACCATTCCTCTAGAGTTGGACTATTTTTCTTTTTCCAGCCGGAGGCTATCAGAAGCTTATCAGCTATTAGCAGATAAGAGATTAATTCCTCATTTCCTTGTGTGTGACCATTTCTGGTGGGAAGCCCCAGTAGATTGCCAAAGGATCATTTGGTAATTAATATCCAATGATTTGTGATAGCTGGTTATAAATTGCATTCAGTACCCCCTAATGACTGCAGATGTCCACCATATATATATAAAATCTCCTCATTTCCCCAACATGTATCCCCCTAATTTGCAGTTTTTCATTTGGCAAAACTCTCAGCGTAGTAAAGATGACAGGGTTGAGCTGAGGATTAAAGGGTTACAGTGCATTATTATTTATTTGGATTTGTGTTGTGGTTGTACCTAGAAGCGTCATTCAAGGATCAGGGCCCCTTTGTGCTAGGCTCACAGGGTGAAAAGACAGTCTGTGCCCCAAAGAGCTTATGATCTAAGTACTAACGACTGTTGATTGGCCAGGACTGCTTGGTGGGGGCGCAGATGGGTGGGGGAGGGGAATGAGTGATGGAAGGAGAAGCCAACAAAGTAAGTTTAAAAAGGGATTTGGTTTTAGGTTCTCCCGACTTGGCTTCAGCAGGGTAGCTGTGTATCATTGCTGTGCTAGCTGTTGCATGCAGCGATAGAGCTCTAACTTCCTCCTTTCATTTTTTCCTCTTCGTTTACTGAAAAAAGCAAGAGGAAGAAGAGCTTTTCTCCACTAAGCCTACTGACCATCGTTGTGTGAGCGATGAGGATGATACCATGGGAGAGTAAGAACTTCTCTGTCAGGCTGTGTCTGCACTGGGAAACTTGGTAGCTATACTTCTCCACCGGTGTTAGCAAGGGTGGACTCTGTAGGGTAGACCAGCATCATGGCTGGTAGGTTGGAAAGGGTTAACTGGGCGTAGGCAACACATTGGCTAAAAATAACAAAACCAAAGTCTGAGTCCTGTTCCTACTGGAGTTGCATTGATGGTAAATGATGATTACAGAGTTTCTTAGTTCAGACCAGTCTGAACCATCACCACTGAATGACCGCAGGTACAGTTGTGGATGCTGACTGTCCAAAGCCACATTCGGATTGGCTGGTGGGGCCTGCTTGATGTCACAGGTGTTCACCAATTTCCAGCTGTACTCAGCTAGGACCTTCTGGTTGATTTATTCAAGAAGTCCCTATTACCATTGTGGTAAAGGAAGAAAATGTTATGATGCTTCACTGATAAAGAACAGAAGGACAGTGAGTCCTTCAAAGTCACTGTACCTTGTTAACCAAGCTAACCAACTTCCATTTGATTTTGATCTGAACTGCTTATTTTGTATCCCCATCTGTCTGTCTGCACTGATACTCTGGCGTGACATTAGAATTCAAAGAGCTGCCATAGTAAGTCATTTATGTATTGTTTTCATCTGAAAAATAGCAGCTAGAGGTGTCAGATTAGGTGGATACTATAAATTTACTAGTAAACACAGTTCAGATCCTGCAACCATCCCTTGTTACCTGGCCTCACAGTCCCATCCTGTTTCCAGTCTCATTCACTTGCTCACCTGTCCATATGCTTTTCTTCTCTTCCCCTTTGTTCTTCATGCTTTTTTCTTCACCTTTGTTCTCACAACTTTTCTCCAAGTATTGTCACTGTAGCTTATAAGCAAACATTTTAAGAGTGCAGCTCCTTCAAGATGCATGAATAATAAACCAACTTGAAAGATGCTGGTTAGGTGCATGTGATGTGCCCCTCTTGTGGCTAACTTATAGAGGATAAGAGTCTACTACTGCTACCAGCTAAAGAAGGCACTCCTTTAGGTCCAGTGGTAGAGGCCTGTGCTTTGAGGGTGAATGTCTCAGGCTTGCTCCTTGCTGGTGGACTTGTGGAGGGGATTGTTGCAAAAACCACATGATGTTATTTTCATTACCCTTCACTCCCACCTTGTTTATCACTTGACCTGTTAGGTCTAAACTTAGCTTGTAAACTTTATAGGGCAGAGTGGTCTTTTGTCTCTAAAGTGCCATAATCCCCACAGGAATTGTAGACATAAGCTGTGTCAGAAATTCTTAGTTATGCTCTTCACGGAGTGTCACTCCAAGTCCAGAAGCAAAAGATCAGTTATTAATGTAAAGCTGCCTCTACAAATGGAACATAAATGGAAAAGAAACCTGCTGAAGACAATTTTTTCCCCATCCTTCTATTTCCTGTGGGCCTTTCCTGAAGCAATTGTTGCCAGTTGAGCAAGCAAAGTTTTTGCAACTTGTCATTTTCATCTCATATTGTTAGGCCTGTTCTTTTATTTATTTTTTTATCACTTCCTGAATTGCTGTGCCTGCTTCTTCCCACACCAGTTTCTCTCCCCCACACCCTGACTATTTCAGGTAATTTGGCAGGCAAAACCCTTGGCTCCTAACTGGACATTAATTATTGTCTTGGGTGCCTGTAGATCAAACCAGCAATAAGAACAATGATTAAATTGCTATAAAACAGACAAAGGAGGACATATTGGAATGCAATCCTGAACCTTGAAAGCCGGGTTTTCGTCCTCTTGCTTTGCATGTATGGAAAAATGCTTTAGAAGGAGATGTTTTCAAATGTGCATAAGTGACTTAGGCTAGGTCTACACTACGGGGGGAGGGGAGAGTCGACCTAAGATACGCAACTTCAGCTACGTGAATAGCATAGCTGAAGTTGCGTATTTTAGGTCGACTTACCTGGCTGTGAGGACGGTGGCGAGTCGACCGCGGCTGCGCCGCCGTCGACTCCGCTTCTGCCTCTTGCTGCGGTGGATTTCCGGAGTCGACGGCAGAGCGATCAGGGATTGATTTTTATCGCGTCTTCACTAGACGCGATAAGTCGATCCCCAACAGATCGATTGCGTGCCCTTAGGAGTCTAACTTTCCAAACAGCTCTGTACACGTGGAATATAGCAGATCTGGATGCTAGGTGCCCTCCAGTCATATTGGTAAATGGCTCCTTGCTGCTTGGAGCCCTTTGTGTGTGTGTGTGTGTGTGTGTGTGTGTGTGTGTGTGTGTGTGTGTGTGTGTGTTTTAAACTGGCTGAAATGTTAGTTTCCATTTGTTTGGAATCCTGTGCATCTTTTGCAGAATCTGGAAACATCAGCTGCTGCTTTGTCAACTTGAAATTGTTTGTTTAGCGTTTCGGTGGATAACACTGTAAAGCATTTCTGGGTTTCTGTTAACAGCTCTAGCAGAGAGCGAGGAAGGTGGTTGAGAGGTGAGAACTGAACTTGTGCTATATTAAGACTCCCTATATAGATTATACAAGATTTT
Organism: Chrysemys picta bellii; assembly: GCF_011386835.1. NCBI lineage: Eukaryota > Metazoa > Chordata > Testudines > Emydidae > Chrysemys > Chrysemys picta. The sequence continues at coordinate 12,611,188 of NC_088796.1, read as the reverse complement.
GTGAAAAAAAACATTTCCCATCACGTGCTTGTTAGTTTACTTAGGAATTCAGGTCTTATCTGCCCTGGAAGACTTACTGCTGGGAAACTAGTAAAATTGTTTCAAACCAAGGGGCCGAGGGTGAAATCCTGGCTCTATTGAACTCGATGACAAATGACCCATTGGCTTGAATGGGGTAGGGTTTCACCTTGAGTTGAATTATTGAAGGTGGAAGGGATTTATAGTCATGCTTTTTAAAACTGATTTTCATTAAATTCCAGTGCATAATAAACACAAGGGAGAAAGAACATCATTGTTAAAGATGTACCACCTCTGCCCCTTCTTAAGGTGCCAGAGCTCCCAGTACTTATCTCTGAGAGCCCCAGAGGTCCTTTAGTAGAACTAGGGAAGACCAGACTTGACTTCCCTGATAGTTGTAAAGTTTACAAATAACCAAAAAATTCTCCTGTGCGACCTCCCCCCCCCAGGAGCCCCCCCCCCCCAAACAACAAAAAGCTGTTCAGGGTTCCTTCATTTATTGATAGCCCCCTTCATCCACAAATCCACCTCCTCTTCCGTCTTCCTGTTCCTCCTTGAAACTCTCCTCTGCTGTGACACCTTCCAAAACTTGACTGGGTTTTTTTGAGTCATATCAGCACTGTATTAATTTTTAAAAAAAAGCAACATTTGTACAGGAATCAGTCATTGATCCCACAGTAATTACAAGAATGGCTGTCATGAGTTAATAGGAAAAAACGAAACATAGGCCAAGCTGCTTTTAAAGTTTACATTGTTAGGCAGCAGGTGGGCTGAAACCACGACCTGTCAGCTTTGTCTCATGGTTTCCTTGTGCTCCGCATCTCTCTCTCTTGTCTTAGGGGTTGTCTATGTGCAGACCTGCACTGGTTAAGTTAAAATAGTTAAATCAATGCAAATCCCGCTGGGGCCTCTCTTAGTTCAGTTGAGTGGTTGGCTTTGGTTTAATTTAAACTGGTTCATAACTAACTTCAGATCAAATGGAAACAACCCTACTCTTATAATGGAACAGGAGTGTCCAGTTTAACTATGCTGGTTTAAATTCACATTTAAGGCTATACTGGCAAAGCCTTATACTTACATTGGGGCAGGGACCATCTTTTTGTTCTGTGTTTGTACCGCACCTAGCACAGTGGGATTATTGCAATAAAAATAATAAAAATCATAAATAAGGAGGTAAAAAAACAAGACCGAGGCACCCTTTGCATGTCACCTTTAAAATAATCATGAGTGACCATAAGAACGGGCCATACTGGGTCAGACCAATCGTCATCTAGCCCAGTATCCTGTCTTCCGACCGTGGCCAACACCAGATGCTTCAGAGGAGATGGTACGATGAGATTGCCTACAATGGCATCTGGTCCATCGGCGGCTGCCAGTAGCAAAAATCCCCAACCGTGGGAGACAGGACACTAGATGGAGAGGGCTCTGAGTTACTACAGAGAATTATTTCAGGTAGTGGTGGGTCTTGCCCACATGCTCGGGGTCTAACTGATCACCATATTTGGGATCAGGAAGGAATTTCCCCCCTGGTTAAGATTGGCAGAGACCCGGGGGGGGGGGGGTTCGCCTTCTTCTGCAGCATGGGTCATTTGTAGGTTTAAACTAGTGTACATGATGAATTCTTGTAACTTGGTCTTTAAAGCATGATTTGAGGACGTCAGTAACTCCGCCAGAGGTTAGGGGTCTATTACAGGAGGGGGTGAGGTTCTGTGGCCTGCGATGTGCAGGAGATCAGACTAGGTGATCACGATGGTCTCTTAGACGATGAGTTTATAACAACAAGCAACCATTGAGTGATCCATCCCCTGTTGTCCACTCCCAGCTTCTGGCAGTGAAGTGTGGAGTCCCTACTCTCTGCCTTGCTTCATTTTATGTGCCCCTCTTTTCACCCACTCTTCTGTTTCTGGTACGTGACTCTTCTTGACTTTGATCCCCTTTGACTTTTCAGAGGGGTCGGATTCCTGGATCTGAGCCTGACCATACAGCTTTGATTCTGGGTTGGATACAAAACCAGACAGAGCTTTTTTTTGTTGGTTTTGGTTCAGAAGCAGCCAAACTATCCTGCAAAAGAGCTCAGGAGACTTGACTCCAGTCTGCATCTGAATTCGGACCCCTCGCGCTAACCTAGTCTGCATCTGAGTGCCGCTACTGCCTTGCCTCTCGTTCTAATACCCAGGGTGTTTTAATCCCTCTAAATGGCTCTATTATATTTTTACAACATACAGAACAGAGTACGGAGTTGGTGGTGATTAGGGGGAGGGGTGGGAATGTGTCATAACGAACCATTCAGGAGCTCAGAGGAAAATATTTCTAGCCATTGTGTCAAATCCTCTTTGAAATGACATACATTATTCATCTGACTTTGCTTCCGCAGATCTCTGTATTCAGCTTGTGAGAAGGGGAATTCTGAGGCTCTCTGCCCCATATAAGGGATTCAGTGGACAGGGCACTGGGCTGAGAACCAGAAGACCTAGGTTCTGTTCCTACTTCTGCCAGTAGCGAACACTCAGATATCTAATGTACATAACCTGCTGTGGCAAAAATCCTGCAGTCCTGAGCTGAACAGTGCTGGAGAGACAGAAACCAGGCCTGACTGGGGGACCTTCCCATTTCTTATTTTAGTGTCATGTCTCTGTAACGTGCACTGCTGAGTGGAGCTGGTGATAGGTGCTTACTGTTCTGTTTCTGGCATACGTGCAGAGAAGTCCGATAAAAACATAAATCACTCTTGCTGGAAGGTTGCAACATAACACTGTTTGAGAATCCAGATCAAAAACAGACCATAACCAAAACCAGAGAGAGACAAAGCAGGCTACTCCCCAAGGCAGAGAGACACAGCTCACCCCACTGTTTTAGGCTAGCTATTTCCAGACTGCCTTTGATTGTGTGCTTTCCTACAGAGCCCCCGTCACTGGGAAGCAGGACCGGTAAACCCCTTACTAATTAAGGTGACAGCCTACAATTCCAACATAGTTTTCAAATACACCACCCCTCCATTGCGACTCCAGTCACTCAAAGGAGAGTTCTGGAGACCATCTGTGTCCCAGCCTCAAGGAAGATATTGCAGTCCTTAAAAATAGTGGACTGTTATGTTTCCAGTGGGTTAGAAATTCTAGCTCCACTGCGTTCTGGCCCCACTAGTGGAACCCATATTGCTTTCAGTGAACTCTGCACCGAGCACAAACTCGCAAAACCTCTATCTGCAAAGCCAGAGATGACTTAACCTTATTTAAGTGCAAACAAGTTCAGCACTGAATGAGCTCATGCTCTACAGAGAAACACAATTTCTGTGTAACTTGCTGAACACCTGGGCCTGGAACTGGGATCCTTTCAGCTATACCCTCCCCCAACCTCTACTATTTGAGAACTCCTCTATAGCAGGTCCCATACCCTCATTGTGGGCTAGCCAGCCACTGGAGGGCTAGCCATCCCTCATAAACCTAGTACAGGGGTGGCCAACCTGTGGCTCCGGAGCCACGTGCGACTCTTCAGAAGTTACTATGTGGCTCCTTGTATAGGCACCGACTCCGGGGCTGGAGCTACAGGCGCCAACTTTCCAATGTGCTGGGCGGTGCTCACTGCTCAACCCCTGGCTCTGCCACAGGCCCTGCCCCCACTCCACCCCTTCCTGCCCCCTCCCCGAGCCTGCCATGCCCTCGCTCTCCCCCCCAGAGCCTCCTGCATGCCACAATACAGCTGAAGGGGGGAGGGGAAGGTGCTGATTGGCGGGGCTGCCGGTGGGCGGGAGGCACTGGGAGCGGGTGAGGGGGAGCTGATGGGGGGGCTGCTGATGTATGGGTGGGAGGTGCTGGGAACAGGGGGGAGGCTGATGGGGGGCTGCTGATGTACTACTGCGGTTCTTTGGCAATGTACATTGGTAAATTCTGGCTCCTTCTCAGGCTCAGGTTGGCCACCCCTGACCTAGTATGTTACAATAGGACCACGCTTCAGGCGTGCTGTCTTCCAGTCCGGGAAGCAGGACCGGCTTTAGGCCAATTCCACCAATTCCCCCGAATCGGGCCCCGCGCCTAAGAGGGCCCCGCACCCAGTGGCAGGGCTGCCGGGGTGGGGGCAAGTGGCCGAGAATCCCTTCCCTGGCTAGAGGCTCCTTTTTAATTTTTACTCAGCCGGTGGCACTCCGAGTCTTCGGCGGCACTTCAGCGGCGGGTCCTTCATTCGCTCCGGGTCTTCGGCAGCACTTTGGCAGCAGGTCCTTCAGTGCCGCCGAAGACCCGGAGTGAGTGAAGGACCCACCGCCGAAGACTAGGAGCGCCGCCCGGTGACTACAAGCCCCACGTGTTTTTTTTATGTGTTTTTTTTTTTTTTTTTTTTAGTCATCCCTGCCGGAGCCCCGTCGAAACTGTTCGTATCGGGCCCCGCACTTCCTAAAGCCGGCCCTGCCGGGAAGCAGTGACTGGTTTTACTTTTCTTCCTCCTACCATAAGGGATGTGACTTAAACAGAAACGGCTTACGCAGATGCCAGGTCATCATGAAATAGGAAGCACTCACTAGTGGGGCTGGCCGCTGTCACACAGGCCTGCAATGACGCTTGCATGTGAATCAGAGATGTTTTTGGCACAAGGCAAGTTCTGGGCAGCTGCAGTTTTTGAATGTATCTTATTTCCCTGGAATTCTAGCAGCACAGCAACTTTTAAAGAAGAATCTTTGTTTGTGTAATACAGGCTTCTCTTTTGTTGGATGTTTTTAAAAAATGTAGCCTGCCCTTGTAAAGTAGCGTCTTTACATGAAGTGTGTACTGGGGCGTGGGAGGTGAGGAATGTTTTTATGACATCCCAACCCCACTCCTGCTTCCCTGGTTCTCACATCTCTGAATCAGGTACCCACCCTGGGTTGCCGTCCCTAGTTAGTTACATCAGTGTAAACCCTGAGCGACTTGGGAGTCAACCGTTGCTGGGGGTTGACATGGATGTAAACTGAGGCCAGATTTTTATCCGAGTCCATCACTGGTCTGTAATCAGAATGTGCCTGGCCATACTCTGCATACCCTCTCTCTTACCTAGCAGGATACTTGAAGATGAATACACCAGAGGCTGACACGCTGCCTCTGCAGGTAACTATTATACAGACTGTAGGCAACCGCTAGACTTCCACAGGCACTCAGCAAAGCTGCATCCTCATTGAGCTTCTTAGCAAGTTCATAAGGAAATATTTAAAAAAAACAACAACCCTTTTTGTATACAAGTCAAAAATGACAGGAAATATCTCTCTATAATCTCCCTGTGGCTAAGGATTGCCGCTGCTAAGCAGCCAACCACAGATAGTAATGTTTCCATGTTCTTCAAACTGCTTCTGAGCACATTGTCGCAGTGAAAGCCTGTCTAGATGGTTTTCTAACGCATGTCCTTTTCTGGCAGCCAGCCTTTGGTGGTCATTGAGTTTGGTGCTTAGAATTCTGTGTTGGTATGGTTAAAAAGCTGGCAGTGCTACTCCTGTGTGGCTGTGTTCTTGTTAATAAGTACATCTTCTCCGTGGAAAGTCCTTTGGTTATTGACCAATTGATTTAAAAATCTTGCCGTAGCAAATCCTTCTCTGCAGAGGAGATTTTACACAACAGGAGAGCTCAACCCATGGGGCTCTGAAAAGCGATTGCCCAGATCCCCGAACAGGAGAGGCAAATGGAGCTCGGATGCAGATGATGAGGATTCCTGAGCTCGCTGGCATTAACGAGGCCAGTAGCAGCAGTATCATAGCGTTAGCTGAATAACGCCACTGGAAGCTGACAGTTACTCTGGATTTACCCCAGCGTAACCGGACTTTTATCTGACTGTCCCCAGTGGCAGTGTAATCAGGGTATGCTGGTCATATCCTGCAATCTTCTTACAGGAGCTTACCATCTCAATTGTCACGGCATTCCAATTGCCTTCAGTATGTAGCATAGACCTTATGATGTGCCAGTGAAAGTGTTTCCAGCCTTAAGTTTTGGTCAGCACACACAGCATGTCCCGTACATGCCTGAGTCCATCCCAAGACATCAGGAGGAATTTGGCTTCACTAACCTTTGATTAGAACCCAAACTCATCCAGGTCTTGCATGAAACCATCAATTGTGATGTTTTATTAGTGTGTAGTGGCAATAATGGCTCCTGATGCAGGGCCTTTAAGTTCTGTATCTCAAATCGAGTATCTGTTATAACCTTTGAGACCCCTTGGGCTAACCGCTAGCACAAACAGCCTCTCAAGATGAAAAGGGAAGGTGTATGGATTTGTGTTTGTGGGCACACAGGGCCTTTCTTGAGAACTAATTGTGGGCATGTTGATCTGGATCGTTGTGATGGGTTGTATGTATCTAGTGGGTCTGTCCTGTGTCCAGTACCATTCAATATTTTCATTAACAACTTGGATAATGGAGTGGAGAGTACGCTTGTAATATTTGCGGATGACACCCAGCTGAGAGGAGTTTCACGCACTTTGGGGGACAGGATTGGAATTCAAAATGACCTCAACAAATTAGAGAATTGGTCTGAAATCAACAAGATGAAATTTAATAAAGATAAATGAGAAGTACTAACATAGGAAGGAAAAATCAAATGCACAGCGACAAATGAGGAATAACTGGCTAGTTGGCAGTTCTGCTGAAAAGGATCGGGGGCTATAGTGTCTATGAGTCAACAGTGTGATGCAGTTGCAAAAAAAAAAGCTAATATCCTGTTGGGGTGTACTAACAGGAGTGTCATATGTAGGACACAGTAGGTGATTGTTCCCCTGTACTCGGTACTGGTAAGGCCTCAGCTGTGTTCCGTTGTGGGCACCACACTTTAGGAAAGATGAGGACAAATTGGAGAGAGTTCAGAGGAGAGCAACAAAAATGATAAAAGGTGTAGCAAACCTGACTGTGACATCCTGCTGGTACGCAGGAGTGGGATAAAAGGCTGAAGAGAAGAACTTATTCCCAAATGAAGCTGCAGACCACAATCCCTCTTTTTTTTTAAAACAGAAAACGTTTTCAATTTTTAAATAATGGCCGTTGTGAAAAAATATTGTTGTGTATTTGGTTGTCGTGGTAATAGAACCTTGTGTTGCTATGGCAACTGAGTTAAATTATTAGGAGATAACCCAGCCAGCTTGGCTGGCTGTTGGTTAGTTCTGTGTGTGGAAATAAATGGCTGCTACAAGGTTTACAGCTCTCTGTGTCTCCAGTGATTCTTCCTAAAACTGTTGCCTCCAAGGATATAACAAATATATTTTTGTGAATGTTAATGTGTTTTTAATGTCGTGCCTTTGCTATTTTTCTGTTCCTGCCTGACATTCTACTGAAATCTATTTAGACACACCACACAGTTTTACCGCCACACAGTTCCAATGAAATCCGCCCTGACTTTGCGACTTTGAGTGTCTGATGGAAGCTGGAGTGATCACTTGCAGAAGTGGCGACTCATCACAACTGGAAGTTCCCCTTTTGAGTTTGGAGGTTTTTAAGAACAGATTAAACAATGATGGAAATTCCACTATGGCCCCTGGAAGTCCATTCCAATGCTTAAACTATCCTTATAATTCAAGTTTTTCCTAATATCTAACCTAAAACTCCCCTGCTGCAGATTAAGTCCATTATTTCTTCTCCTATCTTCAGTGGACTCTGAGGACAATTGATCACCATCCCATTTATAACAGCCCTTAACATATTTGAAGAGTCTTCTCGGGTCTACCCTCAGTCTTCTTTCCTCAGGACTACACATGCCCAGTTTTTTTAACCTTTCCTCGTTGGTCAGTGGGACAGAATACACCTCTGTATTCACACCCTACACCATTGTAATAATCTTTGTACAATGTACGCCTTGGAAGGTATCACCTGAAAGCTCATAATTTGTTGATCAGTATTGTCATGGTAAAATGTATGTGGCAACATTGTATGTGAAGTTATAAGATTCCCTGTACAATGTTATTAACACATGTGCCAACCCCCACAGCCCTGCCCAAACTAAGGTTGACAAACAGGTCTGTCCTAAACAACGAACGGAATGTGTACTCTGCTTAACTTGCATGTAAGCAGTAAACGCAGCCATCAAGCAGGAAAGGAAACAAAAAAAGCTCAAACAGGTGAGGAAAAGCCAGCAGGGAATATCCTTCCACATAGACTCTGTCTCCTAGTGCACATCTGGAAATGTTTTCAAGAGGGGGACTGAAACTATAAAAAGGACAGATAAAAACACCCCAGGGGACCCCTTTTTCTCTCTCTCTCTCTGCCCATCACATTCACTGCACCTGAAAGGACAAAGAAAGCATTCATTGGACAATATGGGGAGGGGTCCTGACCTACAGGGTTTGGTCAGTAGGACTGCTGAAAGTATGTGGTGAGAAACTTGGCTTGAATCTAACACAGTTTGTCAGGTATTAGTAATTGTTTTATCTTTATTTTCCTTGTAACCATTTCTGACTTCTATGCCTCGTTGCTTGTACTCATTTAAAATCAACGTTTTCCAACACAAATCTGTTTCACTGGAAAATTCCCAAACAGCTCCAAGGCTGACTCCCATGGCTTTACAGAGTGTGGTCTTTTAGGGTGTGAAATGGTGTCTCCAAAAGGTAGTGGTGGAAGCTCTGGGACTGCTAATGACTGGACAAAGCACAAGACAATGTGCTCGAGCGAGCAAATCTTTAGCAGCAGGGAGATGGGTTGGATAAGGGGCGTTGCCATCTCTAACGTCTACGATTTTGAACGCTGAAAGTACTGGCTGACTGGCGAGCTTGATGCACAGTGATGTGCTGGCTTGGGCAGTGCGGTAGAGTGCTGGAGGGAGAACTGCTTTCCAGAACCTGGAGAAAGGGTGGCTGGCAGAGGATGTATCTGACTGAAAACTGGCTCCAGAGTGTATGGAGACTATTTCACCTCCATTAGGGTGGTACAAAAGAGCATCTGTATTAAACAGCGTGGGTGGGGGGTAGGTGTGGGTGTACGTATGTATTATTGGTTTGTATTACCATAATGTCTGGAAGCCCTAGTCACAGACCAGAACAAGAAGACAGTCTCTGCTCCCAATGGGTTTACAATCTTAAGTAGAAGGCGAGAGGCAACAGATAAAGACAGACCGACAGGGGCGCAGAAGGAAACACAATATTTTTTTAAGCCACTGGCTGTGTTGGGGGGGTAGGGTGGAGTGAGGAGAAGCCAAGCAGAAGCAGGAGTCTGTAGAGGAATAGCCAGAATTGCTCTGTGGGGAAGAGTAGGCCTGAGTACGTGCTGGACTCACTCTGCTGGCGCATGCTCATGGCCATGTTGATCTAAAGCATCCCCTGTCCTTTGCCGAGGCCTACCTAGTACCGGGCCTGGGCTCTCCAGGTGAGGTCAGAAGGCGCTTAGCTCCCTTTGTTCCTCTTCCTTGCCCCTTCTCTTGTACCTCCCCTGTAAATATACACTTGGGAGGGAGATTTCTGGGATCGGAACTTTCAGAGAGTTGCATGGGACCCCCTAAGTGCTGCCCCCCCAGTCTTACAGTTGCCTGGCACAGTTAGGGGATATTTGCATTCCAAGGTGTGCCTGTAGGTGGCACGGGACAGGGCAACTGGGGATCTACCTCCGGTTGCAGGCTATTTTAAACTCATACAGAATCTCATGGGCCCTCCTGCTGTTTCAGCCCTGGTGTTCACCAGATCCACATGAGATTCCTCGCTCTCTATCCACCGACTTTCACTTCCTTGACATACAGAGGTTAAGTCTGCAGTGCTGAAATCCTTGCTGTGCGCTGACAGCGCTGCTGCAACTTCTCCTATTTCTCTGTCCTGCCTCTTGCACTTGTGTACAAACCCTCTAGAAATCCCCTTCCCCTCCAGTGATCTCTGACCATCTTGGTTTTGAACCATTTCCTGAATCTTAGTCCTGACATTATTCCTCTTTTCACTTAGGCTTCCTGTTATCTGTTTGACTGTGGCTTCCAGTTCCTTTCTGCAAGCTGCGTACTCATCCCTACCACTGCTTCCTTTTCCTACCGCTTGTGTCGATCTGCTCTCTGCCCATATGTTTGTCTCTTCTCAACCAGGTTAAAATCTCACGCGCACAACACAGAGCTATTCTTTCAGCTGGGAACATCTTCCATTCAGATGTGGCTTGCGGCATCTGCTTCGGGCTTCTTATATAGAGCAAGGACAGTTTGGTGCTTAAAACACTAACCTGGGCCCAGGGCCAGTGCAACCCATTAGGCGACCTAGGTGGTCGCCTAGGACACTACGATTTGGGGGGTGCCGAAATACCACCGCGGTTGCCGGCGGGACCTTCCCCGCCTCTGTGTGTGTGTGTGTGTTTGCGGGGAGGGGGGATTTCGGGGCAGGACCTTCCGCCGCCCAGGGCAGCAAAAAAGCTGGCGGCGCTTCTGCCTGGGCCATGGGAAAGTCTGGTTTGATGCTTGCTCTGCCACAAACTTTTTGTGTGACCTTGGGCAAGTTCCTTAGTCTGCCTGAGCCTCCGGTCCCTGTATGTAAAAGGGGTGTAATAGCACTGCTTTCCTTTACCGGGGTCCTGTGAGGGCATATACATTGAAGAGCATGAGGCACTGAGATAGGAATGTGATGGTGGCCCTATAATTACCTTAGATAATTAGAGGTTTCACCTTTTGTGAGTTGAGAATGTTTCTATGATTTATACTCCAGGGGCGCCTACAAATCTCAATCAAGATCAGGGCCCCATTGTGCAAGACTCTGCACTAGATCTCTGTAATATTTAAGCCTGGCTGTTATGTTTTCCTGAAAGCCAGTATAGATCCATTGTCCTAGGTTTTCTCAAACTGAGACCTTTTCCAGTCCAGAATGAAGGGATCTCATTTTATATATTCTTCAGACACAGGAGAAAAAATGTTGGAAAGGAAACTAAGTATTAGAAACGGCTAAACTGTGAGCATCTTAAACTCCAAGTGGAGGTGGTGATATTGACAATGATCTGTCTTGATGCCCATGTGACGTGTTTTTTATTTGTGCTTGTAGAGTACCGATTTAACGAGCACAGTTGGCTACGACAGCATCATTCAACATCTGAATGATGGCAGGAAGAACTGCAAGGAATTTGAAGACTTTCTGAAGGAAAGGTACAGAGCTTTCTCTAAACGCCTAGTTAGTCATGACTAGGAAATGGGTTGGTAATATTTTGATCTGCTGTTCCACATCTGGTTTTTCTGTCTTTCACTGTCCACAGACGATGTAAACATCTTTCATGTTGAACTATATGGAACACGCATTTTTATGCTGCCTCTGGTACGAGGCTGATGCCGTGGGTGACCAGATGTCCCGAATTTATAGGGTCAGTCCCGATATTCGGGGCTTTGTCTTATATAGGTGCCTATTAGCCCCCACCTCCCTGTTCTGATATTTTTACACTTGCTATCTGATCACCCTATGTGTGTATTGTGCTTGAAATCCTGTGCCAATCAAATTTAATGTCAGTTCCCAAGCCTCGTGTTCAATTCTGCAGCCATTACATGCCTGTAACTCCCATTGAAGTCAGTGGAAGGTTTTTCTGGGCAGGGGGAGTTCAACCTATGATACCCACCGTTGTGAGGTGCTCAGATACTACAGTAATCATTGGATGTTTTTTCCTAAGAGATCTGCTCTAGGAAGTATTTTGGGGGTAGTTCGAGCGCCTGTGTTACACAGGAGGTCAGACTAGATGGTCACAGTGGTTCCTTCTGGCCTGGGAATCTATGACTCTTCAATGTGTGTAGCCCCCCAACACTCTTGTGAAGCGAGGAGGGACTGTTTTCTCTATTTTACATGTTCCCTAAGGGGAACTGAGGCGACTTCTCAGGGTCCCACAGGAAGCAAGTGGTGGAGCAAGGAATTGAACCCAGGTCTTGGCATGATGCCCTAACCTCTAGACCATCCTTCCTCTCAGGTTAGGCCAGTTAGGCAGCTGGCATTTTATGGAAAACATTGGAAGGGAGAGGGGGCAAAAAAGTCTACTTGAAACTATTCTCACTATAGGCTTGCCCTGTGGCTTTGTGAAGTATTTCAACGTCGATTCACCAAAACAAACGAAAAATGTTTCTTACGCCAGCAGCTCAGGAGTACTTTGAACATGTAATCTGGATTTATGGCCGTTATTGTGTTGTTGACTGACGTGACAGAATCTCTGAAGCCTGGCATGTGTGCCCATAAACTGGAGGTGTGACACTCCCAGATTGCTTCGGAATGGTTGCTCTTTATTTTCCAGGGGCTCTCATGACTTTCTAATTGACAATCGGGAAAATTTTAGGGCCAATTTTCAACTGTTTCAGTTAAAAAAAAAAAAAAAAAATTGGAATAGTGCCAATAGAGATTTTTTTTATTTTTCCTTAAATTCTTTCGGGGTGGGTGTTGGTACCTCTGCCTGGAGCACCCTTTACTCAATTACACTGGGGTTATTGGTCTTATGTTTGCTGAATTAGATGCCCTTAAGGTTGTATTTCAAAGTATACATGCACTTTGTGGAACAGCATATTTTTTTTACAGGCTATTCAGCAAGCACTTTTTGGCATCATGAATCTCTGTGTCATTGTGCTCGAATGTGCAGGAGAAGCAGCATGGTCTAGTGCTTAAAGCAAGGGACCAAATTAGGTCTTTTTGTTTCTGTTCCTGACACTTACTTGTGGTGTGACCTTGGGTAAATCACGTAAATCTTTCTTGTATCAGTTTCATCATCTAGAAGATGGGTCTAACACCGCCCTCCCTGAGGTGTGAGGCTTAAATAGGCATTTTGATCTTCTAGGATTAAATGGCTACAGAAGACGAGATTATAATTTAACACAAATAGAGTGTTGGCAAAAGGTGGTATATGGGCAGCCCTGGAGACCAAACTCCGCTAGTTATGCACAAGTACAGTTGAGTTACAAGACGAGCTTTCTCAACCCATTAATAGGTTTCAAACCTGACCTGGAAGGACCACATCTATGGAATAAGAATTAGTTCAGCCTCCATTCCAAGGGTGACGTCATGCTAGGAGTCTACTACAGGCCACCTAACCAGGTGGAAGGGGTGGATGAGGCTTTCTTTAAACAACTAACAAAATCATCCAAAGCCCAAGATTTGGTGGTGATGGGGGACTTCAACTGTCCGGATATATGTTGGGAAAATAACACAGCGGGGCACAGACTATCCAACAAATTCTTGGACTGCATTGCAGACAACTTTTTATTTCAGAAGGTTGAAAAAGCTACTGGGGGGAAGCTGTTCTAGACTTGATTTTAACAAATAGGGAGGAACTTGTTGAGAATTTGAAAGTAGAAGGCAGCTTGGGTGAAAGTGATCATGCATAGAGTTTGCAATTCTAAGGAAGGGTAGAAGGGAGAACAGCAAAATAGAGACAATGGATTTCAGGAAGGCAGATTTTGGTAAGCTCAGAGAGCTGATAGGTAAGGTCCCATGGGAATCAAGACTGAGGGGGAAAAACCACTGAGGAGAGTTGGCAGTTTTTCAAAGGGACACTATTAAGGGCCCAAAAGCAAGCTATTCCGCTGGTTAGGAAAGATAGAAAATGTGGCAAAAGACCACCTTGGCTTAACCACAAGATCTTGCATGATCTAAAAAATAAAAAGGAGTCATTATAAAAAATGGAAACTAGGACAGATTACAAAGGATGAATATAGGCAAACAACACAGGAATGCAGGGGCAAGATTAGAAAGGCAAAGGCACAAAATGAGCTCAAACTAGCTACAGGAATAAAGGGAAACAAGAAGACTTTTTATCAATACATTAGAAGCAAGAGGAAGACCAAAGACAGGGTAGGCCCACTGCTCAGTGAAGAGGGAGAAACAGTAACAGGAAACTTGGAAATGGCAGAGATGCTTAATGACTTCTTTGTTTCGGTCTTCACCGAGAAGTCTGAAGGAATGCCTAACATAGTGAATGCTAATGGGAAGGGGGGTAGGTTTAGCAGATAAAATAAAAAAAGAACAAGTTAAAAATCACTTAGAAAAGTTAGATGCCTGCAAGTCACCAGGGCCTGATGAAATGCATCCTAGAATACTCAAGGAGCTAATAGAGGAGGTATCTGAGCCTCTAGCTATTATCTTTGGAAAATCATGGGAGACGGGAGAGATTCCAGAAGACTGGAAAAGGGCAAATATAGTGCCCATCTATAAAAAGAGAAATAAAAACAACCCAGGAAACTACAGACCAGTTAGTTTAACTTCTGTGCCAGGGAAGATAATGGAGCAAGTAATTAAGGAAATCATCTGCAAACACTTGGAAGGTGGTAAGGTGATAGGGAACAGCCAGCATGGATTTGTAAAGAACAAATCATGTCAAACCAACCTTTCTTCGATAGGATAACGAGTCTTGTGGATAAGGGAGAAGCTGTGGATGTGGTATACCTAGACTTGAGTAAGGCATTTGATACGGTCTCGCATGATATTCTTATCGATAAACTAGGCAAATACAATTTAGATGGAGCTACTATAAGGTGGGTGCATAACTGGCTGGATAACCGTACTCAGAGAGTTGTTATTAATGGTTCCCAATCCTGCTGGAAAGGCATAACGAGTGGGGTTCCGCAGGGGTCTGTTTTGGGACCGGCTCTGTTCAATATCTTCATTAACAACTTAGATATTGGCATAGAAAGTACGCTTATTAGGTTTGTGGATGATACCAAACTGGGAGGGATTGCAACTGCTTTGGAGGACAGGGTCATAATTCAAAATGATCTGGACAAATTGGAGAAATGGTCTGAGGTAAACAGGATGAAGTTTAACAAAGACAAATGTAAAGTGCTCCACTTAGGAAGGAACAATCAGTTTCACACATACAGAATGGGAAGAGACTGTCTAGGAAGGAGTACGGCAGAAAGGGATCTAGGGGTTATAGTGGACCACAAGCTAAATATGAGTCAACAGTGTGATGCTGTTGCAAAAAACGCAAACATGATTCTTGGATGTATTAACAGGTGTGTTGTGAGCAAGACACGAGAAGTCATTCTTCCGCTCTACTCTGCTCTGGTTAGGCCTCAGCTGGAGTATTGTGTCTAGTTCTGGGCACCGCATTTCAAGAAAGATGTGGAGAAATTGGAAAGGGTCCAGAGAAGAGCAACAAGAATGATTAAAGGTCTTGAGAACATGACCTATGAAGGAAGGCTGAAAGAATTGTGTTTGTTTAGTTTGGAAAAGAGAAGACTGAGAGGGGACATGATAGCAGTTTTCAGGTATCTAAAAGGGTGTCATAAGGAGGAGGGAGAAAACTTGTTCACCTTAGCCTCTAAGGATAGAACAAGAAGCAATGGGCTTAAACTGCAGCAAGGGAGGTCTAGGTTGGACATTAGGAAAAAGTTCCTAACTGTCAGAGTGGTTAAACACTGGAATAAATTGCCTAGGGAGGTTGTGGAATCTCCATCTCTGGAGATATTTAAGAGTAGGTTAGATAAATGTCTATCAGGGATGGTCTAGACAGTATTTGGTCCTGCCATGCGGGCAGGGGACTGGACTCGATGACCTCTCGAGGTCCCTTCCAGTCCTAGAATCTATGTATCTATGAATCCACGGTCCAGTCAGTCCTCGGACCTTGTGCTGAGACTGCCAGAGAAATTGCCAACTGGTGCCTTTTAGCGATGGGGACACGTGCCCACTGGAAATCCTAGAATCCTAGAAATGTAGGTCTGGAAGGAAACTTGAAAGGTCATCTAGTTCAGCCACCTGCATAGAGGCAGGACCAAGTATCATTACACCATCCCTGACAGGCGTTTGTCCAGCCTGTTCTTAAAAACCTCCAGTGATGGGGCTTCCACAACCTCCCTTGGAAACCTAGTCCAGAGCTTCACTACCCTGATAGTTAGAAAGTTTTTCCTGATATCTAACCTAAATCTCCCTTGCTGCAGATTAAAGCCCATTATTTCTTCTCATATCTTCAGTGGACATGGAGGAAAATTGATCACCATCCTCTTTATAACAGCCCTTAACAGATTTCAAGATTCTTGTCAGGTCCCCACACGGTCTTCTTTTCTCAAGACTAAACATGCTCAGTTTTTGTTCTTGTTTTAACTTTCCTCATTGGTCAGGTTTTCTAAACCTTTTATCATTTTTGTTGCTCTCTTCTGGAATATCTCAAATTTGTCCACATCTTTCCTAAAGCGTGGTGCCCGGAATTGGACACAGTACTCCAGCTGAGGCCTCACCAGTGAGGAGTAGAGCAGGACAATTACCTCCCATGTCTTATATACTATACAACACGCCTGTTATTGCACCCCAGAATGATGATAACCTTTTTCACAACTGCATCACATTGTTGACTCATAGTCAGTTTGTGGAAATGGGGTTGGTCTGGCATGATTTTTTTTTTCTTGACAAATCCATTCTGGCTATTCCTTATAACCCTATTATCTCCAGGTGTTTACAAATAGATTGTTCAATAATTTGTCCCAGTATCTTTCCTGTTATGGAAGTTAGGATGACTGATTGGTAATTCCCCAGGTCCTCTTTGCTTCTCCTTTTAAAGACAGGCACTATGTTTGCCCTTCTCCGGGGCGTGTTCCAGAGAAGAGCGACAAAAATGATTAAAAGTCTAGAAAACATGATCTAGGAGGAAAGATTGGAAAAAAATGGGTTTGTTTAGTCTGAAAAAGAGATGACTGAGAGGTAGGATGACCAGATGTCCCGATTTTATAGGGACAGTCCCGATTTTTGGGTCTTTTTCTTATATAGGCTCCTTTTACACACACCCCCCATCCCCGTCCCGATTTTTCACACTTGCAGTCTGGTCACCCTACTGAGAGGGGACATGATAAGTTTTCAAGTATGTAAAAGGTTGTTACAAGGAGGAGGAAGAAAAATTGTTCTTCTTAACCTCTGAGGATAGGACAAGAAGCAATAGTCTTAAATTGCAGCAAGGGAGGTTTAGGTTGGACATTAGGAAAAAATTCCTAACTATCAGGGTGGTTAAGCACTGGAATAAATTGCCTAGGGAGGTTGTGGAATCTCCAGCATTGGAGACTTTTAAGAGCAGGTTAGACAAACACCTGTCAGGAATGGTCTAGATAATACTTAGTCCTGCCACGGGGGAAGGGGACCGGACTAGATGATCTCTCGAGGTCCCTTCCAGTTCTATGATTCTATGTTGACGCTTTAGAGAATATGCTACTATGCCAATGGGAGAACTTCTCCCATCCTCATAGTTAATCCATCTCCGCAAGAGGCGGTAGCTACCTTGACGGGAGAAACTCTCCCGTTGACATAGCGCTGTGTACATTGGGGGTGAGGTCGGTCTAATTGCCTCTCTCAGGGGTGTGGATTTTTCACAGCACTGAGCAATATAGTTATACTGATAGAAGTTCATAGTATAGACCTGTCCCCAGTCTCCTGGGACCACAACCATCCTTGAGGAGTTTTCAAAGATAGTTCAGGGAGCGGGGAGCCAGGAGCTCTCAGGGCTCTCAGCCCCCCACACCGGTCCTTTTAAGTCGGTGGAAGTGCTCCTGGTGAGGACGCGCACCACCGGCCGAACGAGGGTAGTAATTACTGCAGTGGCTGTAAATCGACCTATGTTAGGTCGACTTAAGTTTGTAGTGTAGACATGCCCTCATTTACCTTAGGATGAATTTCATCAGGCCCTGCTGACTTGAATACATCTAACGTGGCTAAATATTCTTTAACCCGTTCTTTCCCTAGTTTGGCTTGCGTTCCTTCCCCTTTGTTGTTAATATTGTGTTACGTGTCTGGTCACTATTAACCTTTTTGGTGAAGCCAGAAGCAAAATAGGCATTAAACCCCTCCACTTTCTTTCTGAGATGATCAGTTATTTGCTCTCCTTCCCCACTAAGTAGAGGACCTACACTTTCCTTCATCTTTCTCTTGCTCCTAATGTATTTATAGAACCTCTTCTTATTGCCTTTTCTGTCCCTTGGTAGGTATAACTCATTTTATGCCTTAGCCTTTTTGATTTTTTTCCTACTTGCTTGTGTTGTTCTTTCGTACTCCTCCTTAGCAATTTGTCCATGCTTCCACGTTTTGTAGGATTCCTTTTTGATTTTCAGGTCATTAAAGAGCTCCTGATGGTGCCATATTGGCCTCTTACTATTCTTCCTATCTTTCCTTTTCATCAGAATAGTTTGCAGTTATGCCTTTAGTGTTGTTTTCTTGAGGAACTGCCAGCTCTCTTGAACTTCTTTTTCCTGTATATTTTCTTCCCATACCTACCAGTTCTCTGAGTTTATTGCAGTCTGCTTTTTCTGAAGTCCATTGTCCTTTATCTGCTGCTCTCACTCTTTCCTTTCCTTAAAATCATGAACTCTATCCGTTCGTGATCCCATTCAGCCAAATAGCCTTCCACCTTCCGATTCATTACCAATTCCTGCTTGTTGGTTAGAATCCAGTCTAAAATGGCTGTCCCCCTGGTTGTGTCCTCCACTTTCTGGAACAAAAAGTGATCCCCGATACAGTCCTCGAACGTACTGGAATGGAAATCCGAGATCCATTTCACATAGGCCACCAAATGGTGGTCAGATAGTAACAGCTCTCTTTCGCCACTAACCCGATCTGCAGTCAAGCTTGATGATTTAGAGGTGGAAAGTGTTACTTCGTGTACCGAAGGATAACAGAGTTGTTCTTGGTGTTGGTCAATATTTCTCCTCATTCTTCAATTCATCAGCCCAGCCTGGCCGATGTAATAAGATAGACTTTTTGCACGTCTATATCATGCACATCATTGTTCCAATTAACTACTGTGAGCCATTCTGTTTCCCCCTCCTCCTTATATTTACTATCACAGCAGGTTTTCACTGTACTGTCCTTTCAGGGGAAGATTGTTGCAGAAGTGAGTCTGAAAACAATTCTGATATTTAGCCCTCCTTACACATAGTTCTTCATGAACACTTTGATCACTGTGTGGTACCCATCACACTGCATTTCCTGATGGTTTTAGACTCCCCATTCAAGAGGATATTAAAGACGACAGATATTGTAAGGACACAGCTTTGGCAGACATTAGGATAAATATAAATAGCTGCCTAATTTTCAGTGGGTCTTTACATTTTTATTACACTTGGGGCATGTGTATTGATTTCATAGCAATTGTAAATGTCCATTTGGGCTTAGAATAAGGTGACCAAACACTACTACTGTGGTCTAGCCATGGGTTCGAATTCTGTCTTCCTCCAGAGAGAAGAGGCTAGTGTGATATCTCAGAAGTGCCACGTAGCCTCTGGGACATGCCATATTTAACAGCTGACTTGGTGGGTGACAACTCCAGGACTAAGGTCCTGCTTCAGATGTTGTTTT
The DNA here is from genome assembly GCF_011386835.1 of Chrysemys picta bellii. NCBI lineage: Eukaryota > Metazoa > Chordata > Testudines > Emydidae > Chrysemys > Chrysemys picta. The sequence continues at coordinate 12,591,994 of NC_088796.1, read as the reverse complement.
TAAAACTTTTGTTTTATTCCAAAGATTCCCTTACAGACCTTGATCCATGGAAAACTCCCACTGGAGCTTAAAGGCCAAATTTTCCATCCACTTAACAGAGGTAGCCCTTTATATACTTCACCAGGGTAATCCCAAATACAGGAGGAGCTGTCCTTAGAGCTTCAAAGGAGGCAAAGTCTGAACACAGGTCTGGGAGCCAGGAACTCGCAAATAGCATTGGGTGATCTTTGTTTTGTTTTTGACAGATTGTTGTTTCACTGAAAAATGCATTTTGGGGGGGGGCCGTTGGGTAAACAGCGACACTATAATCTTAGCTGCTGCTCTTTTGGACTAACCACGTGCAGCCTGTCTGTAGCAGCTGGCTGGAAACCTGGGAGGTGAAAGGGTGAAATTCACAATACTTCATTTCCATTTTTGGCCAAACCTCAGCTATTAGCCCTCTGGTGGTTCAGACCTGGTAGAGTAGTTAGCAGTCCCTTTCACGACCCCTTAGGCCAGGTCAGGACTCAGCTCGACACCGTATGGCAGTATGAGGCAGTTTGTGTGTAGATGGTTTGGGAGCTACATTTCATTCTAGCACCTTCTCCTTCCAGCCTTTACCCTTCTAGCAAGCACCTTGCAGATCTGCATGGCATGTGAGTTTCTTCTAACCTCCTCTCTTTCCACAACAGGGCAACTATAGAAGAAAAATATGGCAAAGAACTCATTAACCTGACAAAGAAGAAGCCCTGTGGGCAGACAGAATTGAAGTAAGTTTAGATCCTTGTGTGTGTTCTCATTCCTATTTGTGTTCATAACAAAAGCTACCTTGACTTGGAACGCTGATGGCGGGGGCTAATGTCGAATCCAAAAAAGGGAGTGCAAGTTAGAAGGAGGCTGAAATTAGTATTGATATGACTGGAAAGAGACTGGCTAAAATCAGAGTCTTGTGTATGAGAGACATGTCAGTAATTGTAATTCATTGATGTTAGCATCCCACTAAACCAACTTCCTATGATCAGAAATTAACGCTACTTAAAGGAAGTCAACACTAGCTGTTGTGGTCTAGTGTAGAGGACTGGGAATCGTGAGAGCTGGGTTCTCTTCCTGACTTCATGCCTGGCCTTGGACACATCTCTTCACTTCCCTAAGCTGCGGTGTGTGGCTGCATGTGAAAGGCTGTATTCTCTACTTGCTTGCATCTTCCTGCATCTGGGCTTTGTATAGAATGGAAATAAGATCTCCTCTACATTTCAGCACTGAAATTCACTGTCCAAAAGAGTCCAATTTCTTGGGACACATTTCAACATGTGTATGTTAGGAGTGGTGAAGGGGTGTTTAGGTTGAACCTGCTACGCTCTGAAAGACACTGCAAATGCAAGAGAACATATAACTAGCTTTCTTTATGCTAATTCCACTTCCTCTTTGGGTACCCTAGAACTACGCTGCAAATGAAGGTGTAGTTAGATCCCAGGTAGGCATATCTGTGCTAGCCGGGTAACAGTGGGTCTGTCTCCATAGCCCGTGGCAGTGAGCCTCCCAGCCCTGGTCTGCACACTTGGGCTTGCGCCAGCACTGTAAAAATAGCTGCACTCTGAAGTTGCGGCTTGAGCTGGAGCTCACACTCAGAAGCCTCCCCTCTGCCCCCCCAGCACCTTAGGCTTCTGAGCCTGAGCCACAACGTCTACCAGCTATGTTTAGGGCTGTAGTGCAAGCCCACGTCTGCAGACCTGGGCTGGGAGGCTTGGTGCTGTGGGCAGCGTAAATATACTCCGGGGCAGTGTAGACTTGGTTGCATGGGCTTCAGTGCAGGCCAGCAACCCAAATGCTTACCCAGGGTCCCCGACGGGTGGCTAGCCCACGCTGAAGTCTGTGCCTACACTGCTACTGTGACCTGTGCTACTGTGACCTGTGCTAGCTAGATTGCCGCCTACCCTTGCTACAGTCACAGAAAAGGAAGTGGAATGAAAGCAAACAAGCTAGTTTTATGTTCTTTTGTGTTTGTAATGTCTGTCAGAGCACCTCGGCTCCCCATCTGCAAAATGGCGATCATCTCTCTTTCTTTGCCTGTCTTGTCTGTTTAGACAGTCCCCGCCCTAAACACAGAAAGAGGCCGTGTTTATGTACGGTGCCTAAACCAGTGGGACCCAATCTTGGTTGGAGGCTCTAGGTCCTACTGTAATACCAACAAATATTAATGATGATGATGATAATATAAGCATGGGTTAAAGCTGCCCCGGGTGTCACAGGAATGTCATCCCGAACTGCCCAGTTGGTTGGCCTATGCAGTGATGTTAATAGTGTCTCCTGTCCCCACCGTCTGTGCTGCTGCATAGGGGCATGAAATCTTGTCCTTGAATGGCAGAACGGTGAAAAGCCCAAATCTCCGTTTGAGCCTGACTCTGTGTGTGTGTGTGTGTGTGTGTGTGTGTGTGTGTGTGTGTGTGTGTGTGTGTGTGTGTGTGTGTGTGTGTGTGTGTGTGTGTGTGTGTGTGTGTGTGTGTGTGTGTGTGTGTGTGTGTGTGTGTGTACATACACGTACAACCCATTAGTGATCTCGAAAGATGGACTGAGTGGGTATGAGCAGTATGTGAAAAGGTTAGAGCGAAGGGGGAATCTTGCCCTTGTCAGCGAAGCCATCATTACATGCCAGGGGGAATCTGACAATTCTATCACCAACCCTGTAACTCTGTGCCTGTGTTTTTCAGCACCCTGAAGAGAGCTCTTGAAGTGTTTAAGCAACGTAAGTAACTGCTTAACATCATTCTTCGTATTTGTCAAGAAATCCGGCTGCATTGGCGACTGTGGACGACAGTTTGAAAAAAGTATATACAAAAGTCTGCAAACCTGTACAGTCGTTTGCCTTAGAAATAGACTGTAAAATCCGATTAGCTGGGGGTACAGTGAGCTATTCCCATTTTTCATTCGTTTGTTTTCATCTCCTTGGCAGTTACTTTCACTCCATACTTTCTAGGAGCATAGTGCCCTTATAGGATGCACAGCGCTGTTACCTTCAGAGCATTTTACAAACCTTAACCAATGAAGCCTCACAAAGACGCCCTGTGGGCAGATCAGAGAGGGAAGTGTAATCTATGGTTCATAAACTGCGAAGCTGTTGCAGAGAGAGATGAACTGACTTGCTTAAACCCCCCCATCAGTTGGAAGCATTGTTAGTCATAGAGTCCCTCCCCACCCCCCCAAAAAAACGTAATTTGCATTATACTTACTGGGTCCCTGAGAAGCTAAACATCTAAATAGATCAGATAAAGTCCTGGAGGGAAGAGCAGGGATGTGCCAGAAAGCAACCTGACTTGCTGAGCAGTGTGGTTTAGCACATACCCTGTTTGAGCTTTTGATTTGTCTAATGTCTTTGATGGGAGTGTGGGGAGTCTAAGAAGGGATTTGGAGGAGACGTATTAGTGCTATATTCAAAGTGCCTCCACTTCTGTATTCTGTTCAGCTTCATATCTCCTCCTGGTTGTCTGTATTTACATTTGTGGCTGTGCTCGGTTGTTCCATTTTGGCCCAAATATTTCGTGTCTTTCTCTGGCCTGCACCTAACCCCTTATCATCCTGTATGTAACAGCTCAATGTATTGCTTTGTCTGGTGGTGGAAAGAGAGAACTTGCTTACTGTGGTGGTTAATTTTTAACACTAGAGAAATAACTGATCTGATATGAGAAGAAGAGCTCTGCGTAAGCGCCAAAGCTGATCTCTCTCTCACCAACAGAAGCTGGCCCAGTAAAAGATATTACCTCACCCACCTTGTCTCTCTTCTAGCCCTGTCAGTCCCAGGACACAACAACGCGGCGTGATTTGATAGGAAACATTTCTTTCGCGTATCAAAGAGACTAGTTAAACTACAGTGAAGTGCTGATTGGAAATTTTCTGATGAAACCAAAGTTTAGTTGGAAAATAACAATTCAGCAGACTGAAGTGTTTAACCAGCTCTATTACAGGTTAGATGAAACTTTCATAGGGACACGGGGAGCTTTCTACTGGAAACCTGCCTGTTTTCCTGCTGGGCTGCTGGGAAGCCCTTGTTCCAGGGTCCACAGCTCTGGGACAATCCCACCACGCAGACTGCTCGGGGCCTACTGGGCTCCACACTATGTGACAGAGACTCAGGCAGCCTTGTGAGTCCCAGCTGGAGCCAGGGACTCCAAGGTCCCCGCTGTGGAGCGGGGAGTCAACGACTCAAGAGCCTGGGCTCCAGTGACCGCTTTGGGACAGCCCCTCCATGTCAGGCCTTCCAGACTCCCTGCTTGGAGCCAGGAATATGAAAATGCTTGGTGCTGTGGGTCTAGTAGCAGTGTGGTTCCCAGCTCCACAGCCTGGAAGCCCTGAGAACCATGGCTCTAGGTGGGGCTCATCAGGGCTTCTAGGCTTCCTGCCGCAGACCTGGGAGCCTGCAATTCCTGGAACCAGCTTCCAGTGTCGGTGGCTCTGGGCCAGATGGCTTGGGCTTGGGCTGAAGAGCCCAGGGCTTCCAGACTCCTGGGCCAACTGGCTCCCTGGGCTGCCCTCCCTGAATAGCACCTGTTTTGTATCTAAAAGGCCACATTTCAGTGTTTCCCAGATGCAGGTATTTGTGGTTTGTCAGTTAGCAAAATATATCAGTAAATTCTGAATCAGAGAGAAACAAAATTCTCAAATACCAAAACTTTTTGTGAGCTGAAACCCAGAGTTTTGGCCAGCTCTCATGCTGTTTACTGTTAAGTTGTTTTCCTTGTGTGTGTCCAATGGGCCTGATTGGCATTCCATTTAACAATCGTATAAAATCAGGGGTAACTCCCTCGACTTCAGTGATGTTACACCAGTGGGAAAACTGGCGTGACAGGTTAGAGAATTGAACAGTAAAGTTGAACCTACAGGAAGGTTTTTGGTGTACTTCATGCTGCTCCGTTCTAAGCACATTCCAACCACTACTGGAGAGCTTGGAAGTCTCTTTCTAGAGACAAACTTGTCTCTTAAGAACAGTTGAGGTTAATTTGAAGTAACTGGCCTGATAGAGCCACTAATGCAGCCTTGGGGTCCTAACGTGCATTTTAAAACTGGCTGGCACCAGGTGGACAGGGCAGTTATTTTCGTGATAACTGTTTCTTTCCCGGCAGATACTCTGAAAGGGAGGAAGCTGGTGGCGCAAGAATAGCAGTGCTGGCATTTCAACACCCATTATTAGAAGTGAAAGAGGCTGAAAAGAATGTGACAACACAATAGTGTTGCCGGAAATCTGTGGTGCTCTAGGTACGGCACGCTTGTCACTATGCTGCAGGCGCTCGGCGTGTCCTGGCGTCCGTAGGGCGAGAACTGCAAGCAAGCTGGCGTCTGTTAGAGCAGGGCAGGGAAAGGCAATTCCGTTTTGTGGGAGATTTTTGATATTTCGAAACTTGTTTCTGAATCAGAATGAAACCAAAACAGAAATTTTGAAATTTGCTGCCAAATGGAATGGAGCGCCAGCCTCCAGGCAGTCTGCCAGGCGGGCTGCGATCCTGGAGGCTGAGTTCCCCAGCAGCCCACCAGCTGGGTTGCAGAGGAGCTAGATGGGGGAAGCTGGCAGGAAATCAGGCAGGTTTCTGTCCTCACTTTGTTGAAATCGAACCATGTCTGTGAAATGTTTAGATAAATCTTCAAATTCTGATGAAAAAAATGTTTTGTCAGCCTCTTCCTGACCAGCTCTCCTGCCTCTGACTAGGACCCTACCAAATTCACGGTCCATTTGGATCAATTTCACTGCTGGAGGGTTTTAAAATTGGTCAGTTTCACGTTTTCAGATGTTTACATCTGAAATTTCATGGTGTTGTAATGGTGGGGTTCCTGACCGAAAAGGAGGTTATTGGGGAAGGGGAGGTCACAAAGCTTATATAGGGGGGGTCACGGGATTGCCACCCTCACTTCTTCTGTGCTGCCTCCAGAGCTGGGCTCGGAAGGTACAGCCATGGAGCTTCCTGCAGCCAGGGGAGGTCCCAGAAGTGGGTCTGATCTCCCCCCAAGAGCGCCATGCAGGGGAAGAGGGAGTCCCATCCCTCTCCAGGCCGGTGGACTAGTAGCTGGAGCAGTTGAACAGTAGAAGCCTCTCCAATAGCTAGATTTACAGGAGAGGTCTGATTTCATGGTCCGTGACGTGTTTTTCACGGCTGTGAATTTGGTAGGGCCCTACCTATGACACACAGATGCACAATGCTGATTACATCCAATAGAGGGCAGTGGCGCACCCCCCCCAAGCCAGGTCATTGTAATGTCTTCGTAGAGGCTAGTGCTGCTGTCATGTAGCATGCTGGCCTTTCAACATTTTCCTGGTTTTGAACTGCACTGGGTGAAAAATCTAAGGGGGCAGCAATTCACTTGAAAACAATTACATCCAATTATGTCAGTTAAAACCCAGCCTTTGTGGTCCACCCCGTGCTGTTTTGTTCAGCAGTCTAAAGCAGTGATACTCAGACCTCAGTGGACCAGGAGCCAAATTAGGGTTCAACATTGCCCAAAAGAGCCACAGTCGTGTGAATTCATTGTTTCGTTTACTATAGTACTATTCATATGTAAACACGACGACAGGGAAATATTTAGTTTATATATAGATATTTATTCTCACAGCAAATAAGTTGATAACTTAGTGCAAGTTAATCACTTGATTGGTTTAATGACACAGTAAAAGCATCCTGATTGATTAATAATTAAATGACACAGTGATTTAATATCATGTGTTGCAAAGAGCCGCAGGAGACGCATTAAAGAGCCGCTCGCGAGGCGCAGCTTGTGTATCGCAGTCTTACCCTAACTTCCCACAAAACTCTGCCGGTGCACCTGGCTCCTGACCCGTTGCGCCCCCGACTCTTCCAGTCCTGGAAGTCTTGAACAGAAGCTGTCAATTGTCAGAGTTCTGGGTGTAGTTCTGTATAGTGCCCTCTGGGACAAAACAAAACTTTCATCTAAACAACAAGGAGTCCGGTGGCACCTTAAAGACTAACAGATTTATTTGGGCATAAGCTTTCGTGGGTAAAAAAACACTTCTTCAGATGCATGGAGTGAAAATTACAGACTCAGGCATTATATACTGACACATGAAGAGAAGGGAGTTACCTCACAAGTGGAGAACCAGTGTTGACAGGGCCAATTCAATCAGAGTGGATGTAGTCCACTCCCAATAATAGATGAGGAGGTGTCAATTCCAGGAGAGGCAAAGCTGCTTCTGTAATGAGCCAGCCACTCCCAGTCCCTATTGAAGCCCAAATTAATGGTATAAAATTTGCAAATGAATTTTAGTTCTGCTGTTTCTCTTTGAAGTCTGTTTCTGAAGTTTTGTTTGTTTGTTTTTTGTTCAAGAATAGTGACTTTTAAATCTGTTGTAGAATGTCCAGGGACATTGAAGTGTTCACCTACTGGCTTTTGTATGTTACCATTCCCGATGTCCGACTTGTGTCCATTTATTCTTTTACGTAGGGCTTTCACCTGTAAGCCAGGGGACCTCTAACCCCAGGCAAGGCCAATACCCAGTCAAGGGGGTTCATAATAAAATGAAACCCATCTTGAGTCTTTTATTTTCTGATTCAGGGTTCATCAATGGGAGCTGTGGGTGCTCAAAGCTTCTGAAAATCAGGTGCTAGGTGTTTCAAATTGGGCCCTTCCAAATCCGTGGACACCGCACTAAAGGGCTGGTGTTCACTGCAGCTTGAGGTATAACTCAAGTGTTGCCTCTAACTGGACTCCTGTTCATATACAAAAGTCTCTAGCTGAGTTAGGTGGTGCCATTTAGCTGGCCTGTGAGAGGGCGTGGGTGAAGCTTGAGTAATGTAGTGGGGACACAGCTCCTGGCTACAGCTCAATTTTGAGCCTAGGTTATCACTCTGCTAATGCAGTTGCTCTGCACTGTTAATCAGATCTTGAGTGTTATTTCGCAGTGTGTGGCTGCTCTTACTTGAGCTAGGCTAATTTGAGAGGAGTAACTCAAGCTAACTGTTGCCGTTATCTAAATCTAGTCCTTCACCTGTCTCTGCCTCAGTTTATCGATCTGTAAAGTGGGCGTAATAGGCTGACCTACCTTACAGGGATGTTCCTAGGGTTTGATGTCTATGAAGCATGGTGCAGCTAAAGCTGGGCAAATAACTGATTTTTCAGTTTATTGGCAGTTACCAAAAAAAAAAAAAAAAAAAAAAAAAATCAGACCGAATCTGAAAATTTCCAAAAAAAGGTCACAAAAGTCCACAAAAATGCCACTGTGGGTTGAACTAAATGTTTTGTTCAACCCAGAATGAACTGGTTCATTTCCGGGCACATTGTCCACGTAAAAAGCAAAGGAAACGAAGGGTTAGATTCACCAAACAACTTGCCCGTTGGCCAGGGATACAAACTTGGGTCTCACAGGTAAGTGCTCCAATCACCAGCTGTTGAGTTAGTCTCACTTTTTCTCTCTCTCTGGCCCAGTGACTATTCATGTATTTTATACACAGTAACAGTTTCAACAGAGGAGATTGAGAGAGCCCCACATTAGGCTGTCCCATACCCAGTAGTTGGGGCACTCCCCTACAGTGTGGGAGACCTACATTAAACTCTCTTCTCCACATCAGCAGAGGGGGGGATTTGAACCTGTCTCCCACATCCCAGGTGATTGCTTGGCTCTAGTTGAAACTCTCCGAGAAGGTGTTTTAGAAATGCTGCCTAGTGTTGTGGTAGATAACACAAGTGACTCCAGTCAAGACCGTCTTTGTGAGCATGTGGGTTTTTTGTTTCCTCACTTGCAGAGGTAGATGGCGTAGGGCAGAGTCACATTCAGTTGGCCCAGACCCTTCGGGAAGAGGCAAGGAAGATGGAGGACTTCAGGGAAAAGCAAAAACGTCATCAGAAAAAGGTCAGGAGTTGGGAAGGCGTCCCGTGATTCTGTGAGCTGGAATCTGGCCAGAATGCCAGGATTAAAACCTTAACTTCTGCAAATGGTGCTGTGGGATCTTTAATGACCCCAAACGGCCAGCTCCTTAGCTTTCCACCTGGGCCTGGGAGCTGTGAAAGAGCCCAAGCTTTCCTGTTCGGTGTATATGCTGGCTGCTGGGGTAAGGGTTTTCTTTCTCTGACCCTCCCCTTCCCTCGCCCGTGAACTCCCTGCTGCTCTGGGAAGTCCAGAGTTCATTCCTAAATGCTGTCACTGCATCAGAGTGCATGAGTGTGGTGACTTACAACTTCCTCATTCAAGCTGCATGTGTTTGCCTTTGGGTTCCTACGCTTCCTTTTAGGAAAAATAGATCCTTTTTGTATTTTCTGTCCATCGAAAGCTGCGCCTGGGCCCTTTCTGCTCCCTGAGCTTCAGATCTTGGCAAGATATCTTTACAACGTACGATTGCTTTTAACGGGGCAGCTGTGGTCTCTGGCCAGGTTTTCAGACACACACAGTACCCAGTAGTTGCCTTTGTTCTCACTGTGGGCTGGAATACATCTAGGGTGACCAGACAGCAAGTGTGCAAAAATCGGGCCAGGGAGTGGAAGGTAATAGGAGCCTATATACGAAAAAGACCCAAAAATCGGGACTGTCCCTATAAAATCGGGACATCTGGTCACCCTAAATACATCTGAAAATCAAGCCCTTACTGGGCTGTATTATGTGCAGGATCCAGGGAAGCTGGGTTCTATTCCTGACTCTTTCCTGTGGGGCTTTGGGCCAAGCCACTTAACTCCTCTGTGTCTTAGTTTGCCCTCTGTCTGTAAAAGGAAGGATAACAATAGTTAATCAGTAGTTAAAGTTTATACCAAACAGGAGGGAGAGGGCTCACCGAGGTTGCCAGACCTCGTGAATAGGGCCCTACCAAATTCACAGTCCATTTTGGTCAATTTCATGATTTCAGCTATTTAAATCTGAAATGTCAGGTGCTGTAATTGTAGGGAACCTGACCCAAAAAGGAGTTTGTGTGTGTGGGGGGGTTGCAATGTTATTGCAGGGGGGTTGCACTATAGCTACTCTTACTTCTGCGCTGCTGGTGGTGGTGGCGCTGCCTTCAGAGCTGGGCAGCTGGAGAGCGGCGGTGGCTGGCCAGGAGCCCAGCTCTTAAGGCAGCGCAGAAATAAGGGTGGCAATACCGTGACCACCCTAAAATAACCTTGCAAACCCCCCCCCCCCCCCCCGCGCAACTCCCTTTTGGGTCAGGAGCCCCAATTTGAGAAACGCTCGTCTTCCCTGTGAAATCTGTATAATATAGGGTAAAAGCACCCAAAAGACCAGCTTTCACGGGGGGAGACCAGATTTCATGGTCCGTGACACATTTTTTCTGGCCGTGAACTTGGTAGGGCCCTAGTCATGAAGGGTGTTGGTCATGTGATGCAGTATATTGTTATGAGATTTGCTGGTCTCACATTGCTGAGATGTTGTCTGACACACACAAGGCAGGACTTGAACTGGGAACCTATCACCTGTCCTAGCCGCTAAGCTCCTCGGCAGCTTTCGTCCTTGCGGGGCTCCTGGGGCTGGAGGGTGCACTAATGCAGGTGTTGTTCCCTTCACAGCTGGAGCTTGTAATGGATGCTATTCATAAAAATAGGAATTTGCAGTACAAGAAAACAGTGGAGGTAAGTGGCTCCTATCATCTGGTTCTTACAGGCCACAGATCTGTAGCATGCAGGCACATTAGAAATATAACACTGTCTGTGTTACCTACAATAGTTTTGTGTTGGAATGGTTAAACAGTGGGAATCGTATTTGCATGTGCACACGTCCTGTGTCCAAGCACTGACGCTGACTAAGCCACCAAATCTTTTCATTGTCTTTGTATTTACTGTATTTTTGTTCTGCACCTGGTGAGTGACATGCAGACCAGGAGCTACAGAGCAAATGCAAAGAGTGTGGGAGGAAAATGAATGTGGGGCCAGCTGTGTTATTCAGGCTGTGATGTGGGTAATCAAATCTCATGCTTCAGGACATAAACCAATCTCGGGTCAGGAAGGAAAGGTGTCCTTACATACGCAGCATTGCACAGTTGGCTGCCTTCATTTGAGGGGCTTGTCTTCCTTTGAAGCATCAGTTGTTGGTGGCTACCAGAGGCAGGATACTGAACTGAAGTTCCAGTAATGTATGTGGCAGATCCTGTAGAATCCTTAACGTGAGTGCAGGATTTGATCCAACAGTTTAGTGTGTGTGTTGTGTTGCATTTCCTACTCGCTTACATACCCACCTCTCTCCTAGGCAAAGAGGCTGTATGAGCAGCGATGCAGGGATAAAGATGAAGCGGAACAGGCCGTGCACCGCAATGCAAACCTTGTAACACAAAAGCAACAAGAAAAGGTAACACAGGGAGGGTGAAAGGAAGGCACTTTTCCTGTCCTGCTTTAGGTACTGTTCAACAACTAAATCACCTCCAGGAAAAAATACCATTAAGAACATAAGAACAGCCATACTGGGTCAGACCAAAGGTCTATCTAGCCCAGTATCCTGTCTACCGACAGTGGCCAATGCCAGGTGCCCCAGAGAGAATGAACAGAACTGGTAATCACCAAGTGATCCATTCCCTGTCGCTCATTCCCAGCCTCTGGCAAACAGAGGCTAGGGACACCATCCTGGCTAATAGCCATTGATGGACCTATCCTCCATGAACTTATCTAGTTCTTTTTTGAACCCTGTTATAGTCATTTTAGAACTAAAGATAGTGGCTACAGTTTCTAAGAAACCTGCCAAACAGGGACCCTGAACCTGCAGTTGGATTTACACAGGAGAGCCCCCTTTCACTGCACGGAAGCTCTGATAGCAGAATCACCAGGAGTTCAAAGGTGGTTCTGGGTACTTGGTAGCTAGCTGAAGGCCTGATGGTTGACAGCCAGCATGGAAGACTTGAACCATTAGTGAGGAATCACTGACACAGAGCTTGGGCGGGGGGGGGGGGGGAAATCTGGGTTGGTGGTTTGACTTCACCCACTGGTTAGGGATGGATTTGCAGGATAGAAATGAGGCCCAATCTTACTTTCTCTGCAGTGTTTGTGGGTTGAGCTGCTGTCTCACAATGACCTCTTTATCTTTCTGTTTTTCAGCTGTTTGTAAAGTTGGCTCAGAGCAAGTCAGCTCTGGAAGATTCTGGTGAGTGCTGATAACATGGAGTATCTGTTACATTTGGAGGGGCTGGGCCACGCTGGGGGCTGCAGGTAGGGAATGGGATGGAGAGGAACCCATTACACAAGTGCTGTATTGGGGTGACTGGCATAGACCTCCCTTTCCTAACACAGTAGGTCGCACAGTTATACGCTGGATACATTTGCCCCAGGAAGTCAAACGTTATGTCTTGATGGCTCATTGTCTCCTTGTGATGAGACCATGTCCCAGCTAGCGCTGATTGGAAATGTTTAGTTGAAACTTTTTTTTGATGGAAAATGCCATTTGTGTCATACTGGGAATAATTTTGGAATAACCGTTTTATTTGATTGTGACAAATATTTCAGCAGAAAAAAAATATTTTGAAATAAAAAGATTTCCATTTTGGAATATGTTTGTCTTGCAAAATGTCAAGAGTTTCTTGTTTGTGCGGCATTGTCTGGACTAGGACTGGCTGCAACTTGGAATTCCTGGTTTGCAGAAAATTTCAACACCTCGATTTCTTTTTGTTCTGATTCAAAAGGAAAACAGATATTTTTGAAATTTCCCACCAAATGGAATTTCTCAAAAATGTCAGTTTGGGGATTTTTTTTTTTGTTATTTCATTTTGGAATTTCAAAATATCATTTAGTATTTTGAGTTTTGAATATTTGTATAATGTTGTTTCATGACACGTCAGTGAAAGTAGTGCGTAATATTCACTACCACTGCTGTCATGTCATAATATGATATGATGTAATTGAAATATTCTATTTGTATTTGATCTTTTAACAATTAAGAGCAGCTGCTACTTAGAGCTGGTTGAAAGATCTTCGCTTTTCTAGGTGAAAGTGTCTCTGTTATAATTTAAACAATTTGATCCTTTGAAATGAGTTTGAAACAGGATACTGGGCTAGATGGACCTTTGGTCTGACCCGGTATGGCCTTTCTTATGTAAACTCATTTTACATGCTCTAGACCCAAATTAAACCCAGGGTCCAACATATTCTGATCACAGTGTTTAGAATTGTTTACCTGAGTCTTTCATGCATCCAGACCTGTGTGTTGTACATGTGATCAAATTGCTGTTGGATTTCCCTATCAGACAGACAATATCAGCTGAATGTTGGTGCGCTTGAGAAGATCAGGGAAGAATGGCAGAATGAACACACCAAAGCCTGCGAGGTAACACACCAAAGCCTGCCATCCATCCTAGAGATAATGGAGGATCTTAATGCTGCAACACTCTGTCTTTGAAATTGGGATTTCATTTCCTTCACTGCCAATGCTAGTGAGGGACCACAGTTGGCCTCTTCTGTTTCCTTATTGGTAAAACTTCCAGACGCTTCCCAATTAAACTTGCATGTGTCTGCCTCTTAGTGTCTGGATACAAAGCCCCCAAAATTGGCATTTAAAAGGAGGGAAATATATTGGAAAGCCTTCAAGTGTCAGCGTGCAAAATAGTGGCATTTTTTTGCGCTGGCGTCTTTGTATGCAAAGTGCTGCCATCTACTGGACGGAACCTTAGCTTATATAATACGATAATGGACAGGCTCAGGGAGATGAAGATTTGCCTTTATTACTTTATTTCTCTGAGCAGCCCATAAACTCTTTCCATATTCTATTCAAAGAAATGAGCTGCATGGTCTTATTGCTGTCACCTTTGTACTTTCCCTGAGGCTTGATGGCACTCCTTGTCAGGTCATATCTTACCTTATACTGCAAACCTTCTCAGCCAGGGATGTGTGGCCTGTTTCTCCTCTCACTTAGACTGGTATAAAATCAGGAGTAGCTCCTACAGCAGCATAACACGTGTCAGCGAGAGGAGAATCAGGCCCTTTGCACCACATGCATTTACGATGAGAGAGATGGATGGCACCAGACCGAGATTCATATCTAAGTTCTATCCCCAATTCAGCCAACAACTCCGTGCGACATCTTGGGCAAAGCTTGAGGTTTCCGACACACTTATGATCCTGTCACGTTGCTTAAGCATCAATATATTGCATTTTCTATCGGTGACACTGCTGTTCTAGGCAGAGCAGCAGGGTTCTATTCCCTTCTCTGCCACTGGCCTCCTGGGTAACCTCGGGCACGTCGTGCCATCGCGCTGTGCTTCAGTTTCCCATCTGTAAAATAGGGATGATGATACTGATGTCCTTTGTACAGTGCTCTGCGATCTCTGGATTAAAAAGGGCTCTAAAAGGGAGGTACTATTATGAATTCAGCTCAGCCCATTCCCTAATGCTGACCCCTTCTGCTCGTTCTTCCATTTTGCTTTGGTTTCTTAAGATGAAATGACCTGCCTGCGTGTGCTTTGCCCATCCAAAACTTGTCAATGGCTCAGTGTAATGAAAACCCATCGGCTGATAGTGAGGAGTGGTAAACAAAGATACACTTCCTCACATCAGTCAGGTTGTGTTGATTAGGCGCGCCAAGTACGGATGTTCTGCCGCAGGTCCATTACAAAAGGTCCTGCCGATTAAATGTGTGCTCTTGGTGAGAGGTTACTTGTTGTCCGTGGAAATGTGAAAAGGACTCTTCCTGGTGGAATGAATACATATTGAAGGGCAGACTTCAGAAGGTTTGGGCTCTGAGGAGCATCCAGACTGTTCCATGCGCATCGGAATGATCCAAACGTGGGTGTGGGTCTGGGTGTAGGGATGAGAGCAGTGGCCTGGGATCACTAAATCAAGGGGTGACCAAACAGTGCATTGGCTAGCTGGCTTGCCTCCCCACTGTCCGCAGGTGTCAGCGTCTGGAGTCAGTCCTCCCACCACGGTGCAACAGGACCTAATAACCTGACTGAGCTTCCCTTTTAAGTTTAGCCTGCAACTTTTGGCCATCCGATGTTTTAGGAAGGATGATCTCACTTAAGGTGGGCTGTGTGTGGATGAGATGGGGCCAAAGGGAAAGTTGAAGACTCATCTGGAGGGGAAGGGGTCCCTTCAGAAAATGTGCAAATCCTGAGGGAGCAGAGTGCCGGGATCAACTGGACCTGGTGGATCCTGCCTTGATGCAGGCTTCTGTTTAATACCATGTAGTGCTGGCTGTTAATCTATTTTTCTCATAAAGAATCAAGGATGGTAGCAGTTAGAGATGGAAAAGACTCATTAGACTAAGCCCAGCCCCATATGAAGGTAGGATAGACTCCCCCAGAGAGGGATGATTAAGGCCAAAATGCCAAGAAGTGGTGAAGTTAGACCCAAGGTCAGGTCATTGCTTAGAACGTTTGAAAGGACTAGCAAAGCACTAGGATGGGTCCAATATGGCCCAAACCTGTATTGGCAGGGAGGTCACCTAGATGATGTATGTCTTCCCCTTTTCCAACTTCCACGACTAATCCCAGCTGGCTGGGAACGTGGCCGTTAGTTATTTTGTTAACATACCCTGACTTGCCTCCCTGTATCTCTTCAGTTCCTTGAGAGCCAGGAGTACGAACGGATAAACTACTTCCGCAATGCGCTGTGGCTACACCTTAACCAGCTCTCTCAGGAGTGCGTCCAGAGTGATGAGGTAGGTCTGAAAAACCCAAGCCCCTCCAAACCTTTTATTTGCCGAGCAGAAGGGGAAGGTTCTTCACTCGCATTGCACTGTCTTCACTGCTGTTGTTACCTGGGCTTGCTATCTTCAAGCTAATTCAGGTAGGGTGGTCTGCACACAGCTTTAGCTTTGTTGATATTCTCATAGATAATCCCACAGATAGCAATAACGAACACCCAGTCAATAGTGTGGAACAGGATTTGAAATCCTGTCTCCAACGAAGTCAATGGCAAAAGCTCCCATTGCTTTTATTGGGCCCAAGATTTTCACCTCTTGTATTATTGACACTTATTTTGCTGATGCAAATTATATCCTTTCTCCTTCCAGAAAGACAAATTAATTTTTGTTTCTGCACTTCATGCTTTTTTAAACCCCCCCCCCCTTTTTTTTTTTTTTCCTTTTTACAGAGATACGAAGAAACCCGGAGGAGTCTAGAAATGTGCAGCATCGAGAAGGATATCGAATTTTTTGTCAATTTCCGTAAAACCGGAAGTATGCCCCCAGGTAACTGCTTGATGTAGGTTTTCTAAGCGGTGTGGCCATCAGCATTCTGTACAGCTTCTCGGCTCTAGTAAGGGTATGGGTTTTATTAAACAAAGCTTGGTGCAGAAAGCAATCACGCTTGATGGTTCTGGTTCTGTGTTGGTCTCAAAATGAAGCCTGTTTCTAGAGTGGCATCCTTGCACCGGGATAGCAGGCAATTGCCACCAGACCCTGAAGAGAACTCAAACCTCATTTCTGTAGGCTTTGGTTTCTAATAATACAGTTTTTTCAGCGTGGAAGGGATGGAGCTGAAGAAGGAATTTGCATCTCCCGTTGTGCAGATGTGATGCTGTACATTGCATGCCAACGGCTCACAAAAACATTTTTTACAGCTGACTTGTATTTCCACCCCCCCAGCTCCTGTGGTCTATGAAAATTACTATAACACACAAAGAAATACAACTTCAACAAGAAATCAGGCCCCAGCACCTGGGATAGGGAGGTAAGAATAAATAAACCCACCACAAACCAAATAATAAAAGCAATGGCCTGGCTATTGGGAACCTATAGGTTAAAAATGGGTGTTGCTTCTTTAAGTCTTTTAGAACTGTTGAGATCTTAGGTTCTTTCAGGGTCCCATAGAAGTTGGTGGGAGTTGGGGTATGTGGTCAGCGGGGAGGCAGGGCAGGTTGGGAATTTTGCCTGGATTGAGTCTCCCTCTGTACCAGGAAACCCTCTCAGATCTTGGGCATTGGTTTGCCACCTCCTTTGCTCCCTAGCCCGTCCCTGCTGCTGGAAACCTTCCTGCATTCCTTGCATGGCTCCCTTCTCCCCATGTTTGTCTGGGGAGGGCTGGATCATCTAAGAACCCATGCTCATGTGGGCAAAGGAGAGAAGCTGCACTGGGAGAGCAAGGGAATCTGCTGACCAAAGAGGGGAGTTGGGCTCTGGATGAAGGACGGGTCTGCTGTGGGGAGAGAAAAGGAACTGAGAGCACCCTTGTCATCACTGAAGACTAATGTCCATGGCTGCTTTGCAGTAGGAGTCAGTCACAATAATAACTACCTGATAGCTGGGGTTGGAATACTGAACTGTCTAAATGATGGCATGTTTGTGCGTGAAGCCCCACGGTTCACACCGTGAAGGGCTGTGGCTAGCCACCGCTTTTCTTCCCCACCCCACCACAAAAACTACCCTCTGGTGGGACGGGGGCTGCCTGGTTCTTGCGTCTTGTCCGCTGCTAATGACATTGCAAGAGATTAATAATATGGCACACTTTGAAACTGGGACATTGCAAACCTCAAACCAACCAAAGTTCTCGGCACTCACAATCTACCAGAAATGCCATGTGGGGCCGGGCAAGAGTTGAATAATATGAAAGAATCAGATTATTTAGCAACAAAGAGACAAGTGTTGTCTTGTTTGTTTTTGTGCAGGAGAGGACCATTACCAATCCCTGTGAGTGGGCCAGGTGAGTTACACCAAGTCATTCTAGAAATCACACATTTTAAAGCATTTTTTTGTGCAACCCTCTCTGTATTTCCATTTTTGCGGGTGTTGCAGGTTCTGTGTGTAATTCCACTGCCATGTAAATATTGGTGATCTTGCCTGGTTCTCATATCCCCCTGATCATTCTAGCCATTGGGGGGAGGGATAGCTCAGTGGTTTGAGCATTGGCCTGCTGAACTCAGGGTTGTGAGTTCAATCCTTGAGGGGGTCATTTAGGGATCTGGGGCAAAATTCTATCGGGATTGATCCTTCTTTGAGCAGGGGTTTGGACTAGATGACCTCCTGAGGTCCCTTCCAACCCTGATATTCTATGATATCTCTGAAAATGTTGTTCCAGGCACCTGTAAGCTTCTGTTAGAAATAGAAGGTGACATCATGGCTCCATTGAAGTCAATTAGAGTTTTGCCACTGATTTCAATGGGGCCAGGAGTTCACCCAGCAAGAAGTTCCAACCAAAGTCCTGGATATGGACAGTCCTGAGAAGGCAAGATCTGGACCTGAAAGGCTGCAGCTTGGGCTCTTCTCTACTTGGGAACCATCAATTTTGTTATTTGCAGTGTGGCCTAGCAGATGGGGCCCTGGACTGGGACTCAGGAGATCTGGGTTCTGTTCTTGGCTCTGCCACTTCCTATTGGGTGACCTAGATCAAGCGCTTTATCTCTGTCTGCTTCTGTTTCCCCAACTGTAAAAATGGGGATAATGCTAGCAACCTCTTTTGTAAAGTGCTCTGAGCTTTATGGATGAAAAGTGCTATGTAACAGCCAAGTGTTACTATTGTGATTTCTATATTACAGGTGACCCTGATTACGCTACGATTGATGGTTACAGTTTAATACATCACTAGCCTGAGCTGTAAGTATTTTCATTCTGAAAAGGAATTACTTGGGGCCTGCGTTAGCCCCACCAGTGAGGTGTAGGGTCTAGTCCTCACCAGCATGTTGTGCACTAACTGCCCCGGGGAGACCCTGCTAGTGTGCACTCAGAGGTCCCTAGTGTGTTAATGTAGTCCGGTTTCAACTATGTCAGTGCTCACTAGGGAACTTTTAGTGCGTGTCAGCAGGGTCCACACAGCCCAGTTAGTGCACGTCACACTTGTGCGGACTGACACGCTGCACAGACAAAGTGCAGGGCACAGTTGTATAGTTAGGAGAGACAGTTAGGAAAGAGAAATCTAGGCTGGATATCTGGGAAAACTTCCCAAAGGTGAGATTGCATAGGTTGTGGAATAGTGTCCCATGGGAAGAATTGAAGGTCCCATCCTTTGGTATTTTAAAAGCCGCTCGGACGCCCGCCCGAACTGCCGAAGCAAAAAAACAAAAGCGCTCCTCCTGCTGCGCACCCCCAAGGATCCCATTGCGCACTCCCCTTTGGAGACCACTGCTGTAGTGGAACAATCCTGCCTAGGTTGGGAGGGGGACTGGATGATCTAGCTGGCTGCTTTTCCTCCCATCATTACATTTGTCTACGTTTCTTTCACTGAAATATTGACTCTTACAATTCCATCCTCTTCTCCAGGGTCTCAAAGCTGCTTGCCCAGTAGTGCCACTGAGTGCAAAAATTAGTCGTCTGATCCACCCATCCGAGACCGTGTATTCAGTTGCAATTCCAGCATCGGGCCCAGTGATACAGCATGGAACTGTTTCTTCTTTTAAAAAATATTTTGAAACTTTAGGGTAATTATTTTGTATGTTTTGAGGATCCACACGAGGTCCAACAAGGTCCCTCTTCCTTCACGGCGACAAACTACACGGGCTGATGTCCTATTTTCAAGGTCAGAAAGGAGGACGTTGAATCTCTGAATAATATTCGCTGATCCAATGGAATCTCCCCTATCAATAAGAGAGGCTTGTGTTCTGGTGTTGGTGGCAGTTCTTTGTGATGTGCAAACCTCAACTCTGTGTGGAAGACTCTAAAGGATTTAAAAAAAAAAAAAAAGAATCTCTGCTCACCATGACGACTGAGAATTCACATGTGCCACCGTCGTGCTGCCAATGGGAATCATGTGCAGTGCTTTGGGCATGCCGGGGCGTGTGCATAGTACACAGGTCAAAGTAAGGTTTGGGTCTGGTACGCTTAATTTTCACCAGGGTGATTAAGATCATAGCCTAGCCCTAATTGTGGGAGTGTTCATTAGACTGCTTACTCACGGCAACGCTGAGAGTTAGAACTCGAGAGGTATTTATATGGCTGTACTGTGCATTTGCGCCAGGCTACGCAGTGACGTTGGAAGAAGTTGATTCATATCCTGTCTCTATCTATCACGCTTCAGGAGCCTGTTTGGATGACATGAATGGTCCATTGACTTCAATATGGGTTCTGATGAGAGGAAGGTGAACAAGTTATGGCCCTTCAGTAGTTACCTCCCTCCCTTCCCTGGTTCTACTGTGGCATAGCAGTACAATACAAAACCATCCTTGCAGGTCCAGGCTGGTGCCCCCTCCATTCTTCTTGAATAACTGGAGGACATGAGCTGGCCCCCTGGAGAGGTACATCCGAAGGCAGGGCTTGCCGCTGTTCAGCTATCCACCACTTAGCCTGCCCTCGACAGATTCTGCAAACTCCAATCAGGCTAATCTGTGTGAGCAGCTGGACTCTTGGGTGCATTTTTTTGACCAGGACCCAGAGTCAGAACCTCGTGAGGTTTTGCCCATTGGAGGACAGTGTCAGCTGCTTCTTCTATCTTTTGTGTTCCACTGTCCAATACGCTTGAAAATAAAAGAAATAATATTTTCTTATTGCCTTTTCCTGTCTCCATTTAGCAAACCTTTCCCCACGCCCCCCATTTCTTGGGGTCTGATCCTGCTCCCATTGAAGTCAATGGCAGAATTCCCATTTGTTATCAATGTTGTGGGATCTGGCTCTTTCGTTTCTAATAAAGCACAAACTAACTTGGTTACTGTTGTTGGCCTAGCTGCAAAGCTCATTTCCTGACCAGCACTTCCCCAGCCTTCATGTCCATGTCCATCTCCATTGGCTGTTACCTGTCAGGTGCACAGACACTGATGAAGTCTGCCCATTTGTGTGTAGCTCTTGATGCGAGCGTGTGCAGGTTTCAGTTTCTTGCTGTAGAGGAACAGGGATGATTCTGCATCAAATTGTGTCTGAGCTATGTGTGACTTTGTACAAACCTAGGGAATGTCGCTTTGTTTCCTTGTGTGGGAAAGACCCGAATGTGATAAGTGAGATTTGAATTCTGCCCTGCTACATTTTAATGATCTGTATGAAATGCACAATTAGAGGAATATGTTGTCTTATAAAAAAAAACGTTAAATATCCTGATATAATTTTATATTGTAGATTATTTTTAATCTCAATCTCTCTCTATATATATTTATTTCAGATTTGAGGCTTGCATACTGAACATGTAATTATATATGCTCTAAAATAAACTTCAAGCTGGGGGGGTGAATTTGCTCTCCGTCCTGCATGTAAAGGCCTGGACAGATGGGTTATAACCACAAGTACAATGTGCAGGCAGGAGGCATTGAAGATTACAGAGCTCTGCTACTGCACCTTTTTTCCTGATCTAACCTCTCTCTGCTCTGCCAGTCCCAGTCCTCCCTTTGGATCTTGGTCCTACACTACAGCCCCCTACTCTTTCAAATCTCACCCCCTCCCCCCAAGTTATAAATTAATGGAGATATCCCATCTCCTAGAACTGGAAGGGACCTTGAAAGGTCATCAAGTCCAGCCCCCTGCCTTCACTAGCAGGACCAAGTACTGATTTTGCCCCAGATCCCTAAGTGGCCCCCTCAAGGATTGAACTCACAACCCTGGGTTTAGCAGGCCAATGCTCAAACCACTGAGCTATCCCTCCCCCCATCGATGTTTCCCAACCCAATCGATCTGAAGTATTAATTGAGCGCTGGTCATTGTAGCATGTAAGTGCTGGTCTGTGTTCCTCTTCTGCTGGGCCTTTGATGCAAACTTGCCAATGCAGCACAACCCTCTATGCTATTCCAGTCCTGGGTCTCCAAAACCATTCGGCCAGTGCACCTCAATGCTCACCTTGAGCTTGTTGGGGTATAGACTTCTGCTTTCCTCCCGTTCTGGAATGCGAAGCCACTAGCACATATACTGTGTCTATTCCAGTGCAAGACCACCTACAGATGTATGGAACTTCAGTGACTGGATCTCCATATATGATGGCCCATTGGGCAGACTCTGTTTTTTCTCTTGCCTCAGTTTGGGGAGGGAGTGGGGGTGGGAAACTGATACCACAGGTTCCTGTAAATGCAAGTGAAGCCCTGACTTTAATGTGGTTGAAAATGATGATATAACACTCATTGAATTTAAACAGCGGTTCTCCCTCTTTTCCATCCTAGGCCCCCTTCCCATCTAGCTGAAATCTCCGTTTAGCAACATGGGAAGGATGGGGTGATGGTGATCCCAACATTTGTTTGTGACAGTCCCTATCCCTGTTCTAATAGTTGCAACTCCCAAGATGAGAACCCCTTATTTAAAAGAAGCCAGAAGCTGATCAAGCCTGGATTTCATTTGTAAATCCAGACCACAGAGCATTAAAAGAACAAACAGGTAAAGTGCAGATGAGAAAATATATCATTTATCATTGTGTTGTTACAAATGCACACCAGAATAGCTGATACCACCTAGCACTTATGTAGTGCTTTTTCATCATTTGTTCTCAAAGTGCTTAACTAAGGAGATCAGTATAATTATTCCCATAACAACTTGATCAGTCACCTAGCAGGTCAGTGGTACAGACAGGACTAGAATCTAGGTCTCCTGAGTTCTAGTCCTGCATTCTCTCCACTAGGCCACACAGTCTCAGCATGAGAGAGAATTGGTAGTAGTGACCAAATGTTACTTCCATCTGAAAGAGGTAGAAAGAGAATTGACCCCAGATCTACAGCTAGGGCCTTTCATTAGAGATTACTGGGATGTCAGAATAGTAAGGTCAGGAGCATAGTATAAGAACTAGTACTCAGAAGCATATTGTACAAGAAGCTCCTTTTCTCTGCTGGGATTTCCAGGTTGACTCAGGGCAGTAGATGGTCTTCGTTTGTTTCTTGCCTCCAAAAACTGCAGCTCAATAACTTTCAAAGTGGTGCACTGCGTTTTAGGCACATAACTCACCATAACTTTAATGGAAGTCATGCAGCTAAACCCACGTGCATCACTTGAAAAATGGAGGGGTTAAAATGCAGCCCCATATTAGTTGCCCAGGAGTGACGCTCCTATCTCAGTTCTGAGAGTAGGGAGAGCAATTATTTACTTATTTAGTTGACAGCAGGACTCCAATAAAGAAGTGCTTTTCAAAAGGATCTTTTGAGTTCAGAGTGTAGTTAATCACAGGGCAATGTCATGCACATTTGAAATGTGGATCGCTTCACTGTATTTGCTCTCTGATTTAAAGAAGCCAGTCCTGAAAGCAAAAGCAAAAAGTACGAGTATTCTGCCCAGCCAATCTTAAAGAGAAAGAAAGCAAGCTGCCACCAAAAATCAAGGTTCTTCTCTGAGTTGTCTTAGAGAGTGTCTAAAATCACTTCAAAATCACTAGGTCAGTACTCCCTAGGTAAAAGAGGAAGGTGTGAAACCACTAGCAATGCAATATTGAGTTCAGTTTTTCAGGAGGAGAATTAGGATGGTGGTAGGCATGTGGAAATACTTTCATTTCTAGCCTGATGTTTTCAGTTTCTAAAGGAGTCTGGAAAGGCAGATGGTTTCAAACCGTAAAATGTTAATGATAAAAATGCCAAGTGTGATCAGTGGCTATTGGAAAAGCTTTTTATTATTGTGATTAGAGCAATCGTATGTAAGAGTGTGGAGGTAAATTTGGAACATACCTGAATTTATTGAGAGTTTAGTACAACTGGGCTAAAGTGAAAGTTCACAAGCAAGTGGTAGAAGGAAGCTTTCAATCTGGGGCCGCAGAACTCCACCAACCTACACTCGCCCCAGCCCTGCAGCTGCAGTAGGCTGCAGAGTTACAAGTGATACATCACCAGAAAAAACAATGAGGAGTCCTTGTGGCACCTTAGAGACTAACAAATTTATTTGGGCATAAGCTTTCATGGGCTAAAACCCACTTCATCAGATGCATGGAGTGGAAACTACTGTAGGGAGGTATAAATATACAGCACATGAAAAGATGGGAGTCACCAGAAAAAATTCGCATTGGATGATTGTTTCCAAGGCATGACATTTGCTAGCTGCTTTTGGAAACAGTAACTTTTATACAAATTAAACCTCCTGTGAATATCCTGCTGTATTTTTCTGTGCACTTGCAACACAGAGATTGCTGCGTTCTATGTTAAAGCTGTTAACTGAATGAAAAGAGAATTTGAGCTAATTTGGAAATTAAAGGCAAAACTCTTTCTTATCTGCGCTGCAAATTGCGATTGTATCTTTGCTACTCGTTGTGTGAACTGTTATTGACACCAGTAGACTTGCCAATGTTGTAACCAATACAACAGAGCCCTGCAGGGCAGGTAAGTGATCTGTAGTGTGACTCAGAGGGAGAGAACATTAGTTAGCGGCAATCAGCATTTTAGGGTAGCTAAGCTGTTGTGGTACAGAATAGGACATCCGTTAATGTGTCACAAAGATATGACTCACCACTGCAGTAAAGGAGAGGGAAAAAAAGCTTGAAGTAAATTAGTGGAAGTTATTTTTGCTTATATTTGCCTATCTTTAATGGGCTTCCTAACCAGGATTTTGGTGCAATGACAAAAGACACACATACGCCATATCCCTTAAAGACTCCAAGGTCTTTGAATTATACCCATTGCATGGTGCCCTCGGATTTTAAGGCTTTGTATCCATAGACCTTGCTGCAGATTTTAGCAACCATGCATCCACAGTTTAACCTGTGCCTGAACACCATGTGGTAGGTCAGTGTGGCTAGATCCAACGCTGCTAGAATGCTGGGGTTGGGGAAAGGGGGAAATGTGCTACCCAGTAACATCACAACTACCTACTGTCTCATTGCTTGGAAAACGCAGCAGAACTGCTTGTTTGCAGAGACATCCTTACAACATACTTGTACAGAACTGTTTTTTGTTAATAGAAAACGAATGAGTTTTGACTGTTAAATTATCTGTGTGATGAGATTTGTCTGTGCTGAGTAAGATGCGCAGTGCTATAAAAATAACACACAGGTGCTGAAGGGGCTGCTTTGGCATTTTATTGGATTGTTTTGTAAACTTGTAATGATTTGTTTGTCATGTTAATTAAGAGCTAGCAGTTCCCTGCTATCATTTTTCTGAATAGTTAATAAAATGGCCATGATACATGTCTGTGTGAAGTTGTTCATCACCTATCAAGGTGATCAAAACTCCTTTGGTCTAGTGTAACCTGTCAGGGTGGTTGTGTGTGCTGTTGCAGGGCAGGGTGTACTTGGAGTTGCAAGGATTTGGATGTGTGCGAGTGCCTGGGATCGTGTTAGGGGTCATGTGCCTGGCATTGCTGCTGGCAGGTGTTGATGGGGGCGTGACCAGGCTCTTGGTGATGGAGATGGCAGGGGTTGGCGGTGTGTGAGGTGGCTGGCAGGTAGCAAGGCGGGCAGGGCTGGCTTTAGGAAGTGCGGGGCCCAATTTGAACATTTTAGGTGGGGCCCCGACAGGGATGACTTAAAAAAAAAAAACACACGTAAAAAATGCCCTTTTATTTCTTCGAGGGGACAACAATGGTCCGTCGCCCGGTGTGCTTGGCACCAATAAAGACACCGAGGGGAGAAAGCAAGCCAAGTTTATTTCAGAGCTCTGAAATGGCACTAGGAGACCAGCATGTCTCAAATTCAGTGCCACAAATACAAACAAATTTTACCTTTTATACTCCAAACTGTTTGCATACATCTCTTTGTCTGGCTGTTCCCCCTTACCCCTCCCTTCCAGACAACTGTTACAATAAGCTCTACATAAGCTTGTGAGAAAACTTTCCCAGTCTTTGCGACCTTGAGTTAGACGCCTGCAAACTAACTACCCCTCCTTTCCCCCGCTCCTTATCTCTATTATTTCTGCTAGCGTGAGTGAAACTGCAGCCATCTGCTAAAAAGCTGACATTACATTTCTGCTTCAGCCTACTTCAGAGCCTGTAAGCAGTTAGCATAGAAGTAGGTGAGAGTTCCCAAGATGGAGTCACTGTGGTTCACAGACCCAGAGCAAAAGAGCTTCATCGGCACTTTTGGCCTTCCACTCTTCCGAGTTACCTGGTAGCTATGCCTAGTGGACCCCAACAATCTCTCTAGACCTGCTGAGTGGGGGGAACCTACTGGGTCAGGACCTGGCACCCGGAGCAGTAGGGCTCTGCTGGAGGACGGCTGATCTCTAGCCCAGGTGTGCCCCTTCCTGGCAGCAGGAGTCTGGGGAGGAGCGAGAGAACATGGGAATATTTCTGTGAACAAGCGGCGTGACTCAGTTTACCTGCCCACTTTGTGTCCCTGTCCACCGGGCAGCACCAGAGCGAGAAGACGGATTCCAAGAAGTCATGGCGGAGATTGGTAGATTCCCAGGCCAGGAGGGACCAAGGCTGAGCTCCTGGATAACAGGCCAGAGAACTGCCCCCAGTTAATTCCTGTTTGAACGAGAGCAGATCTCTTAGAAACACATCCCACCTCGAGGGAGAATCCACCGCACTCCTTGGTACATTGTTCCCATGGTTAATTCCCCTCCCTGGTAAACACGGATATCTTCTTTCCAGGCTGAATGTGTCCAGCTTCAACTTCCAGCCATGTGGTCACGTTAGAGCTTTCTCTGCTAGCCTGAAGAGCCCATTATGAAATATTTGATCCCCGTGTAGGTGCTTCTAGACTGGAGCAAGTCACCCTGGGAGGTGGGAGCTTCTCTTTGCAAAGCTAAACAGCTTGAGCTCCTGGGGTCTATCACTCCAGGCCACGTTTTGTAATCCTTTAACCATTCACGTGGCCCCCCTCTGCCCCCTCTCCAATATATTCACATCCTTCTTGGACTGCTCCGGAACTGGACACAGGACCCCAGCAGCGGTCGCACCAGCGCCAAATCCAGAGGTAAACTGACCTCTCTGCTCCTATGCGCGATTCCCCTGTTTGGGCATCCTTAGCGCCTTTGGCCACACTGTCGCACGGGGGCTCACGTCCAGCTGATTATCCCCCATGGCCCCCTGCACACTGTCAGCGTCTCTGCATCCCTGGAGAGACACCCACCACCCACCCCTCCGCCGGGCTGGGAGCATGGCCGACGCTCTTTGGCTGTATCACAGCACGTGTTGTTGGCTTGTGCCCAGCCTACCCTAGCGCTGGGGCTGTTGGTGACACTGGACTTTTCTCTGCTGCCTACGGCCTGGCAGACGCCATGTGCCAGGGGCTAATCACTGG
This sequence comes from Chrysemys picta bellii, assembly GCF_011386835.1. Classification (NCBI taxonomy): domain Eukaryota; kingdom Metazoa; phylum Chordata; order Testudines; family Emydidae; genus Chrysemys; species Chrysemys picta. Next base: position 12,565,130 of record NC_088796.1, on the reverse strand, counting down.
CAGTGCCACGCCCGGCAGGGGCACAAGCCTCTGAGAGGACTTTGATCTCAGTCAGACTCGCTGCCGAGGGCAGCTGGGGAGACACAGGGGCTCCTGGAGGCCGAGTCCGGGAGGCACCGAGCTCGGCCTTAGGAAAGGCCACGCTCAGGGCCTAACAAGGAAATAGCTTCCTTCCCATCATGCAGTGAGCTGGGTGCTGACTGGCCGAGCTTTCCTCCAGCTGGCGTGAGAGCAAATTCACCCTCTCACCCCCACAGAGCCCTGGGCATTGGGTGGGGGAAACTGAGGCACAGAAAGGGGATAGAACATGCCCTGGCCCAACCCCACTCCCCTAACGCTGGGCTCTAGTCCTGGAGCACCAAAGTCTCCTCTTTTTCTGCTGGAGACTCCCCAGTTTCCCACCCTGGGATCCCTCCCAGCCACCGATGGGCCCCAAAGGGGACCGGCTCTATCTGTCCTACCATCAGTGATGTCTCCTGAGCAAGCAGCAGGGCCGGCCCAATTCGTTTTTTCATCCTAAGTGGACACCACCCCCCTCCCCCATCAAGATAGAAAATGGGAATTTTGTTTTCCTCCCTCTTTGGACATAATCTATCAGGATTTCATCCACCGAAAAGTTGCCAGATTCACAGGGCAGTTGGGGTTTTCCTGCAATCCCCAGCTGCTGGAGGCATGGGATTGCTGCGCTGTGATAAGGCAAAGCAGTGCGCATCACAGGCACAAACTAACCCACAGAAAGAGCCAGCCCCCTAAAACAGAGGGGTTCTATATATTTGCTTGCTGGTCTTTGGAGCCCCTTTTCCAGCTTCTCCCTCCAGTGGCAAGGGCTGGAAAAGCGGCTCCAAAGACCGGCAAGCAAATATATAGAACCCCTCATTTTTGTGTGTGTGTGTGGGGGGGGGGGGGGTGAACATCTGAGGGGCCGGCTCTCCTTCCATAGATTAGCTTGTGCCTGTAAATGTCCCGATTGCGGCTAACGCAAGACAAGCCACTGTTCTGGGGGCTTCAACAGGCCCAAGGGTTTGCCCGGGTTTTAGCTGGTTGAACTGGTCAGAGTTTGACAGTGTTTCAAATCACGCCAGGAGTCAGACCCAGCGCTGGGGGTAGATTAGCCGCTGTCTGAGCCAGACAGAGGGCTGGACAGAGGGCAGGGTCCGAACTGACCCTGTCCCACCCCTCCACCCCCAGCTGCAGGGAATTTCCGCCCCACAGAGAGCCAGGACTTATCATGTGACTTGGCAATGCCCTAGCACAGTTAGGGAGGGTGAAACATGGGGAACAAGCAGGGACGATCCTGCCCCATGGGTGGGGAATAGACTGCGGGGACAATCCTGCAACCTGGGGGAATAGAGCAGAGGGGACGATCCTGCCCCTTGGCGGGGGAGGGGGATAGAGTGGGGGGGACAATCCTGCTCCTTGGGTGGGGATGGGCTCCAGACGCCCTCCGCCTCCTGCTCTTACCCGGCCAAATCTCCGTTTCTCTCCGTGCAGGCAAAATTTTGTCTGAGAAACAAAAGCATAACTCCGTGTGTCTTATCCTTCCAGCAGCCCAGCTGGCGGGGGTTTGAAGGTGGGTGGGGCGGCCCTGCTCTCATATTGTAGTGCGAGGGGGTGGGAGGCAGAGTGCGTGTGGGAGGGGAGCACAGAGAGGCCCGGAGAGGTGGGTCCAGGCTGGAAAAGCAAGTGACAGAGACTGGAGGGTGCAGAGAATCTTCATTCCCCAGATCCCCCCACGGGCTCTTTGGAGCAGCAGGGTCTGGAAGTGCACGTGCTTTAAAAGGCACTGAAAGTGCCAGGAACTGTGATCAACTTGGGGGGCCGGACAGCTTGGCCAGAGATACACCCCCCCTAGTGGATTTCTGGATGTGACCACTGCCTCTCCATCCAGAAATGACATCCCCAACTGCCTCTTCTCAGAAATGAGGCATTTCTTAGAACTGAAAACAAAAACCCTTAGCAAATATTGAACTCTTTCCACTGCTGGGTAATGGTCACCTGGGGCTGAGATGCAGTCACCTCTGGGGTGGAACAGCTGAGGAACAGCAGCACAGCAACACTACATGGGGATGGCTCGCCCAGCGCTGAGATGCAGCTGTCTCTGGGGTGGCTTCTTCGGATAACGTGATCTTATGAATGGGTCCTTTTGTCTTTGGAACTCACTGCCACATGAGCCCTGCTATGTATCCTGGAGCTCTTTGCTGAGGCTTTTTACTGCTTTTTACTCCTGTGCGATGGTCTCCTGTCTGGTATTTCCCAGGTTTTGGTTCTTTAGATTAAGGGTGAACCACTCAATAAGACTCATAGACGTTAAGGTCAGAAGGTCATCTAGTCTGACCTCCTGTACATTGAAGGCCACAGAACCTCACCACCCACTGCTGTAATAGACCCCTAACCTCTGGCTGAGTTACTGAAGTCCTCCAGTCGTGGTTTAAGGACTTCAAGTTACAGAGAATCCACCATTGACACTAGTTTAAACCTGCAAGTGACCTGTGCCGCGTGCTGCAGAGGAAGGCGACCCCTCCCCTCAGGTCTCTGCCAATCTGACCTGGGGGAAATTCCTTCCTAGTCCCAAATATGGCGATCAGTTAGACCCTGAGCTTGTGGGGGAGACGCAGCAGCCAGACACTTGAGAAAGAATTCTCTATAGTAACTCAGAGCCCTCCCCATCTAGTGTCCCATCACCGCCTGTTGGAGATTTTTGCTGCTAGCAGTTACAGATCGGCTACATGCCATGGTGGGCAGTCTCGTCATACCATCCCCATCAAAAACTTATCAAGCTCAGTCTTGAAGCCAGTTAGGTTTTTTGCCCTCACTGCTCCTCTTAGAAGGCTGTTCCAGAACAAACTAACTTCTGCCCCAGTCTGTAGTGGGCATCACACAACAGCTATCGGGGGGGGGGGGGGGGGGGGGCGCGAGCTGGCCTCAGTCCACCTCAATGTGGTGAGCAACAGAGGGTCCTGTGGCACCTTTGAGACTAACAGAAGTACTGGGAGCATAAGCTTTCGTGGGTAAGAACCTCACTTCTTCAGATGACTTGCATCTGAAGAAGTGAGGTTCTTACCCACGAAAGCTTATGCTCCCAGTACTTCTGTTAGTCTCAAAGGTGCCACAGGACCCTCTGTTGCTTTTTACAGATTCAGACTAACACGGCTACCCCTCTGATACTTAATGTGGTGCTAACTCTGAACCCTACTAATGGCAAGCCACTTCTCAACACCCCACATCTTCACTTTGGATCTCAGGCTGGGAGGCAGGAAGGCAGTGCTCAGACAATGAAAAGTTACACAGCCAGCTGTGAATGCTGTTGGGTTTTCTCACAGTGCATCACGGCCGTGACACCCTCCACTCTGCATTGGGTTTGTTTCCTGTCTGACGCGAGTGGAAATGGAAAGAAACATGGGAATGGCTCCTTCTGGGAAAGAAAAGATTTAGCAGATTTTATCTGCTGTCTAGGCATGCAGCCAGCATGAAGCCACTCAAAAAGCACTGAGTTGCAGCTGATGCTGGGGTGGGACAGGTGGGTAACAGCTGCAGAGTCGCACTGAAGTTCTCAGTGGGGACCTTGCTGTCACCAAAGGCTGTTCCAGGGGAGCATCTCCTTTGGGCTTTTACTGCCATTGGCCATGATACACTGACACTCTGGAACCCTGTATCCCTCAGTAGCACACAGTATTCACCACTGTGATATGATTATGAGATGTTTTGTATTATTCATGCCTTGTGAGGTGGTATGTAAAACGTCTGGATCTGTTGAACAAACCTGTTGGATTGGATGTGCTGTCATTGTATGGGAAGTTATGCTCTATGTGTGTTTCTGAGATGGGAGACGCCCACAGCCAGCTTTACAGTAGAAACAAAGGAGGGCCAGAAAGGTGTCGATGGCCCATCAGGAAGAATCCACTCTCTGAGAGACTCCTTGGAGAGGGCACTTAGTCAGTGGGGTACTGCCTGACCAATGGGCTTGCCTGCCCCCCATGACACAGCAACAATCTTTCTAGCAACTGAAAGTGTATAAAAGAGGGACAGAGACATCATAGAATATCAGGGTTGGAAGAGACCTCAGGAGGTCATTTAGTCCAACCCCCTACTCAAAACAGGACCAATCCCCAACTAAATCATCCCAGCCAGGGCTTTGTCAGGCCTGACCTTAAAAAGCTCTAAGGATGGAGATTCCACCACCTCCCTAGGGAACCCATTCCAGTGCTTCACCACCCTCCTAGTAAAATAGTGTTCCCTAATATCCGAACCTGGACTCTGTGACTGCATTAGTCGCCAACAGGGGAGCATGGCAGGAGAGGACACAGAACATGTCTACAAATCACTATTTCTGGACTGCTGAGGTGGAGGGAGAGGCCAGATTCCATCTGGCGCTGTAGGACTCTGAGGATGCTCTGGGAGCGAGAGCGAAGTCTCCGGAGCCTCGCGAGGTGCAGGTTTGGAGACATGTGGCTCCTACCTCGTCTAAAGTAACCTGCCGTGCTCCCCGACAGGAGCCATGTTAACAGGCAACACTGCCTCTCTCTTTCCTTGGCCACATGTATCTTGTCCTTTATCTGGTGGCTAGTCCAGAAAAGGAGGACAAGCGCTCACTACTGCTACCACCTGAGGGAGTTGCAATAGCCCCAGAATCTGGGACTTCAAGCCCCTAGCAGGGCCGGCTTTAGCAAGAGCGGGGCCCGATTCCTGGGGGCAGGGCTTGCTGGAAGCCCCGCCCCCAGGAATAGAGCCGCGCTCCGGCCGGGGTTGCTGAGCTTGGGTCCGACCCGGAGCCGTGCCACGGGGGCCGCGCCAGGGGGGAGAGACCCGCGCCGTGGGGGGGGGGAACCGATGGGGGGGGGGGGGGACCCGAGCCGCGGGGACCGGGCCGGATCCGGGCCGCACCGCGGGGGCCTGCGGGAACGGGCCATGCCTCCCCGCAGCCCTTCTCGTGCCCCTACCACCCCAGCTTACCTTGTGCTGCCGGCCCGCCCCTGCTTCTTTTCAGACTTCCCGCAAATCTCTGATTCGCAGGAAGCAGGGGAGGGGGCGGACAGCTGAATCGGCCTAAAGCTGGCCCTGGCCCCTAGAGTGACCTCTTACCTTTATAGACCCCCCCCGCCATCATACACAGCTATTTTAAAGTTTAGCCTGATAGTAAAGAGACCCCTTTTCAACCTTCACCACACAAGAGAAAGCCGGCAGCATTTGTCATTAACTATTTATTTCTCCTCTCCTGGCTCCCAAACGACTTCTCCTCCCTCCTGCCGCCAGCCACCTTCGAGTTCTCCCTCTTCTCTCCCCGGCTCTGCTCACTTGAGTGCAGCAGCTCAGCGGCTGGTCCAGCTTTACTCTCACTTCCATTCTTCTTCCCTTCTTTGGGTGGCTGCATGTGCCATTGAGCAGGCTGATGGAAACACCTGAGTGCTCTGTCTAGGCCAGGGGTCTCGAACACGCGGCCTGCGGGGCTATTTCTCTAGGTAAGCGGCTCCAGGCCACAGCCCAATGCCATCCTGCACCCCAACCCCCTGCCATGAGCCCCCTGCCTGCACCCCAACCCTCTGCCACACCTCACACTCCCTCCTGCACCCCAACCCCCTGCCTGCACCCCAACCCTCTGCCACACCTCGCACTCCCTCCTGCCCCCTGCACCCCAACCCCCTGCCCTGAGCCTCCTGCCTGCACCTCAACCCCCTGCTGCACCCCAACTCCCTGCCCTCAGCCTCCTGCCGCATCCCACATCCTTTCTGCACCCCAACTTCCTATCCTGAGCCCCCTTCTGCATCCCCCACCCCCTGCCCTGAGCCCCGTCTGAACCCCAACCCTCTGCCACACACCATACTCACTCCTGCACCCTGTACCCCAACCCCCTGCCCAGAGCCCCCTACTGCACCCCGACCCCCTACCTCACCTCTCCCTGCCCTGAGCCCCCTGCACCTCAACTCCTGCCCTGAGCCGCTGCCACACACTCCTCCTGCCCCCTCTGGGGGCAGGACTGGGGGCAGCGATGGGGGGGGGGTGTCAGTGATGCGGCCCTTGGGCCAATGAACTAGTCCTCAGCCGGCGCTCGTGGTCATTTGAGTTTGAGACCCCTGGGCTAGGCTCACAGGCACAGCAGCTAGAGCCAAGCGCTGCTGAAAGCAGGGGGAGATTAGCCTGGATTGGCAGGAGTTGAGGCTTGGCCCATGGGGACCCCAAGCACTGCCGCTACTGCCACCTTCATGGTGAATCGTCCAAGGCCTCGCCAAAGGGCTCTTCCACATTCTGCAAACTGGCCTCACTGGCTGACTGTCTAGGAGAACAGAAACCCTTTGTTAGAGCCGGAGAGTCTCTTGCCACGGCTCCCTGAGGGTCACAGTCAAACACCTGCGAGTCTCTAGGAGGCTCTCAAGCAGTTCCCTGCTCAGGCACTTGGCACCCACTAGCAATGGTCTCTGACAGCGGCATTGCCAAGGGGAGCTCAGCAGATGCTCCCTTCTATGGCTTCCTGAGTGGGAGGGAGGTTGGTCTTGTCATTTAAGGCCTAGTGTCAGAGTCAGGGCTCCTGGGTTCTCGGACTTTGGAAGTGGCTGGAGTCTAGTGGCTGGAGCTGGACTGGTATCAGTCCCACGCTTCCTTCCTGCCTCTGTCAGGGACGTCATGTGTGACCTTGCAGCCAGTTGCTTTCTCTCCCTATGCCCCAGCGAACAGGGATAATACTGACCCACCTCAGAGGGGCTGGCAGGGGTCACCAGCGTCATGACTCAAGTTGGAACCAGTTGTGCTCTTGGTAGTGAAGGGCCCAGATTCAGTCCCCATGGATGCCCAGGGTGTCTGTATTGTGGCCCTGGTTTGAGACACCTAGCATTACAGGCTGTTTACCCCGCTCCTGGCCAGGCGTGGTGCATCTGCTCCTGGCCCTCTCATCACACACAAGAACATGGCCCACCAAGGACGATCCATCAGCTCCCATCTGGTGTTCAGCTCCAGGGTGGATGGGGAGCCCTAGCCGGACCATAGAAAGACAGGGGGGTGTTCTTTGGTGGAAACTGCTGGTGCTTCAGCCTCTGCTCCCACCTCCACCCCCATGCTAAGGGCTTCAAAAGTGGTGCCTGACCCCAGGTAAACAAAGTAGCCGAGCTGAGGCCAGGGTGGGACTGATCCTAAGAGAAGAGCAGATTTCTCCTCTGCTCTAGGGAGATTCCCCTAGGAAAAGCAGCTGGGGTGGGGCGATACAAGCACTACCCCTCAGCCCTTGAATAGTGGGCAACTGGGACTTTGGGAGCCAAGGGACTGGTGTATCTTGCTGGAGATCAAAAAGGGGCAATGGAGAAATTGTACCAAAGTCAATGTCACGGCTGGGTCAAGTGCAGCCAGACCTACTGGTCAGAGCCAGAGTCCACACTCACATGACAGGAGTGGAGAGTCAGCCAGGTCAGGATACTGGAAGATGAGCAGCAAAAGACAAACTTGCAATCACCACCACAACTCAGATGCCCGGAAATCAAGCCAGGGGAACGGCAGCAGAACCAGGCAGCGCATGGTCCAGAACCGGGAGCAGCCCTGGTGTTCAGTCAGCTTCGTGTTCCTGCTGCTGTCTTACGCAGGGCCAGGGGGCCAGTGAGCTTTCCTGGGACTCCTCCAATAGAACCTCATGAGTGGAGCCTCAAACTGGGGCTGAACTTCATGGGTCCGAGGTAAGCAATTTTCAGCAGGCTTCCAGGTGGAGGGTTGGAGTGTGGCTGCTCCCATGAACCCTGCAGAGTCCGGGTTGGAGACCCCTGGGTCGTGACAGTGAGTGATCTCTCCCCGCTCAAACCTTCTGCAGCAGGAAACAGTCTCCAGGATCCTGGACACCGCCTCTGAGAATAAAATGAGGATATCATGATGAGAAATAGGGCTCTGTACCAGGGCTGGGATCCAGGGACAGGGAAAGCTCCCAGCCAGGCTATGCATCGGGGATGCCATTTCTCCCCCAAGAGACCCACACGCCCCAAGAAGTAAATGGCTCTTACCTCCATGAGGGACTGGGGTCTTCCATCTAAGCCTCTTTGAGAGCCGGCATTGCTGGGACGAGGTGACCTGTCCCCACTGCTCCCTGACGTGGCTCAGCTACAGGAAGCGCCCGTCTGGGAGGCTGTGCCAGATCCCAGGGCCTGGAAGACAGCTGGAAGGAGGCTCCTATTCCTGTCACACCCAGAGACCCCATAGAAGGGCCAAGGGGAGAATAAAGGGCAGAAGGTGAAGCTAGCCCTGAGCCTCTGTCCCACCCCCACCTCCTCAAAAGTGGAGCTTTCCGAGCTCCAGTGGGGATGTGGCCCTGACACAAAGGCTTTTCTGCACCATATAGGGCAGGGAGAGCTCTGCCTGGGCGCAGCGGGAATGAGGGGGGTAGACCAAGGAAAGGGGGGAGGGGAGTGGGTGCAAGGGAAAGAGGTCCTGCCCCATATGAAGGAATTTGGGGGGCAGAGGGAAGAACCCTGTGTGACGTTGTGCAGTCTATATGGTTTTATAAAAACTTGATAAGTCAATATAATGTAACTGAGATAGTTTTAGAGAAAATACGGTAATAAGTGAATGTAAGTAACTGGGATATGCCTCATGCAAAAGGTCTCTTGTAAGGTATCATTACAAAGCTTATAATCTACTGAGTGTGATCATCTGATTTGTATAAATGTACCACTCTTGCATCTAAAACTAGAAATATAAAATGTAACTCTGAGGGCCTATTGTAATTGTGTAAAGTGTGGACCATTAATGATGGTTTGGAATCTTGATGACTCCCATTGTCTGCAGATGGCTGTATTTACCGGTGAGTCTTCCTGTATATGTGTGTGCTGGCAAGTGAGTAATGAAGTCTTGCAGTGACATGTGATCATGTCACCTGAACTGGAATCCATCTTTAACTTGGTGCTTTTCCAGTGAGGGGGGGTGGAAACCCAGAGAGACAAAGAGTTCCCGCCTTATGCAAAAGGTATATAAGGGGGGGAAGAGAACAGAGAAAAGGAGAAGCCATCATGAAGAATCCCCTAGCTATCACCTGAGCTGCAACAAGAGCTGCACCAGGGGAAAGAATTGTGCCCAGGCCTGGAAGGTGTCCAGTCTGAGAAAAACTTACTGAAACATCTCTGAGGGTGAGATTATCTGTATTCAGTTTGATTAGGCATAGATTTGCGCATTTTATTTTATTTTGCTTGTGACTTACTTTGTTCTGTCTGTTACTACTTTGAACCACTTAAATCCTCCTGTCTGTATTTAATAAAATCACTTTTTATTTAGTAATTTACTCAGAGTATGTATTAATACCTGGGGGAGCAAACAACTGTGCATATCTCTCTATCAGTGTTATAGAGGGCGAACAATTTATGAGCTTGCCCTGCATAAGCTTTATGCAGGGTAAAACGGATTTATTTGGGTTTAGACCCCATTGGGAGTTGGGCATCTGAGTGCTAAAGACAAGCGCACTACTGTGATCTGTCTTCGGGTAAACTTGCAGCTTTGGGACAAGTGATTCAGACCCTGGATCTGTGTCTGGAGCCAAACAGGAGTGTCTGGCTCAGCAAGACAGGGTGCTGGAGTCCTGAGCTGGCAGGGAAAGCAGAAGCAGGGGTAGTCTTTGCACATCGGGTGGCAGCTCCCAAGGGGGTTTCTGTGATCCAACCCGTCACACCCTGCTCCACAGAGAGGGGAGAGAGTTTCTGTGAGTGCCAGAGGGCTCCATTTCCCCTTCTCGCTCTCCCAATCAGAGGGAGGCCACTCCAGCTGGCCCAGTCTGGTCCTGACCAGAGTCTGCAGGGTAGCAGTGGGCCCACAATAGGGCTGGGCGGTTTTGACAGCGTTAGGACTCACCAGCATGGCGCCTCCCACTGGTCACTCTGGGAATTAGCTCAGTCCATGGGGAACGCTCTCTGCTGGCAGCATCCCATCCGTCTCTTGTACTCCGTTGGCATCTGGAGCCGCGTTGCTCACCGCTTGACACTGCCCTGCAGGCCACTGCCCCTCCAGCAGTGCCCACTAGTCCATCCTCACCCCATTCCAGGGGCGGGGGTTAGCAACAGTCCTTGCACCTGCCTCGGTGGCCAACCACAACCCCCAAAGTCTAGCCCCTTGTCTCAAGGGCCGGTTACAATTTGTCTCGGCCATCGGATGGCCAGATGTAGTACTGCCCAGCCCGAGATGCTGGTCTCCTGCTCTGGAGACAGACCATCCCCCATGAAATTCTGGGGCAGACTACCTGCTGCTCTCCTGGGCAACCATTATATAGGGCCTAGCCTAGCCCTGATTCGCTGGCTCTAATCTCAGCCCTGATTGGCTCTCAGTAGGCCCTTCCCTGATGGCTTGCACAGCCATTCTGGCCTACTCTAGTTCCCTCTCACATGGGGATGGGGCAGCCGTCCCACCACAAACCCTCCCCCTTAAAAAATGCTCACGGGGGAGGGGAGGAAAGGGGTCCCTATCACCCCAGCTTCCTTCATAGTGGGGCCTGCAGGGCTGAATCCCTTTCCTCTCGCAGGCCCTCCAAAGTCTGGAGCCAGCTGCTTCCCAGCTGTAGGGTCTGGGTTCCCACTGTTGAACGCCCTGGTCCTATGTGGGTTCCTACTTCTGTTTGGGTTCCCACAGGGGCCCTCCTGGCTCCTATGTGGGTTCCCTCATTTCCGTGGGGCCTCTCTGCCCCAGCCCCTTTCTCTCTAGGGGCCTCCATCTTCACCACCTCTTCTCTGTGGCTAGTCTCTGACCGAGCCCTTGTCTCAGACACTCCCCCTTTCTGCCTCAGGGGGCAGTGCCTCTTTAGATGTCCCCGTTGGTGGACGTGGAAGCACTTTCTGGGTCTTCTCCCTGCCACATCCCTACTCCTGCTTGTTTGGGCCCTAGCCCTTCCTTCTGGGCTGGCCCGGGCCTTGGGAGTCCTGTAGGGGCACTCTCTCTTCAGGTGCGCTGGCTCCCCACAGACCCAACAAGCTGGGGGCCCTCCTGTTACTCTCACAGGGGGTGCCTTTTCTGGGTGGGGCCTCTCTGCCCCCTCCCAGGAGGGACACTCCCTTCTTTAGTGTCCCTGTCACCTACAGGCGAAGCAGTTCAGCGTTCCTGGCCTCTCGCCCTCGATGCCGGATTTCTTGTTTGGTCTGGGTGCCGACCTCCACAACAGCCAGAACAACTCCCTCCGCTGTTCAGCAAGCCGAGCCACCCAGGCCCTCCAATAGAAGTCTCTTTTCTCCACCATTTTGGTCTCTCCCTGTGGCACAATCTGCCTAGTCTGCTTGACGGTGTCCTTCATCAGGCCACTTCCCTCCAGCAGTGCCCTCTAATCCATCCTCATCTCCTTCCGGCGGGGAAGGGGGAAGCAGGTTAGCAACAGTCCTTGCACAGGCCTCAGTAGCCAACCAAAACCCCCAAAGTCTAGCCCCTTGTCTCAAGGGCCGGTTGCAGTTTGACTCAGCCACCACATGGACAGGTGCAGTACAAGACGGAACGGGGGGACCCAGGCCCACCAACTACCCTGGATCAAAACCCAGTGATCCTCTAGTGGCAGCCTCCCTGCTCTTCCCTTGTCCAACTGTCCCTGGGGCCACTTCTTCTCTGGGCCCTCTAGGCCCTTTCTATCAGGGCCTGCAGTCTGGCAGGTCTTGGGCCGGAGCTGTAGTATGTTCCCTTGAGCCTGCCCAGCACTGCTCTTTCAGAGATGCTGGTCTCCTGCTCTGAAGACAGACCTTCTCCCATCAAGGTCTGGGGGATACTGCTTGCCTGGGCAGCCTTTATATAGGGCCTAGCTTAGTCCTGATTGGCTGGCTCTAATCTCGGCCCTGATTGGCTCTCAGTTGGCCCTTCTCTGATTGGCTACCAGCCTCTGCAGCCGCTCTGGCCTACTCTAGCGCCCTCTTGCATGGGGGTGGAGCAGCCGCCCCACCTCAGCGATCAGCTGTCGCAACCAGGCTGTGGCCTGGGCTGCGGGGCTGGCTCCAGGCACCAGCGGAGGAAGCACATGCCTGGGGCGGCATTCCGTCCATTCTTGGGGCAGCACAGGCCGGGCGACTTTTTTGTTTTTTGCACTTCAGCAGTTCGGGCGGCGGCGGTCCGAGCGTTGTTGTTGGATTTTTTTCTGCTTTGGCAGTTCGGGTGGCAGCAGTCCAAGTGGTTGGGGGTTTTTTGGTTTTCTTTTTGCTCATTTTGGCAATCTGAGTACTGTTGTATTTTTTTTTTTGCTTCGGGCAGCAAAAATGGTAGAGCCGGCGCTGCTGGGCTGAGGTCGCTCAAGTGGTCAGCCCCTCAACACACTGTATCGGGGGTGGCTCAGGCCTGGGCGGGGCCCAAGCACCCCACAAACAACCAGACTTCAAGGGCGGGCCTTGGCCTGGGTGGAACCCTGGCAGCCAGCAAACAGACAGACTTGGCAGGGCTGGCTCTAGCCTGGGCAGGGCCCCGGTGGCCAGACAACAAACAGTTCCTGTCCTGGGCTAGAGCCTCCTTGCACCGTGTAAGGGGTCAGCCACCTGGGGTGGGGTGGTAGGGGGACGCGGTCCCACCCTCCTCCCCCGCGTCCCAGCCCAAGGCGCTGGCAGGGGCAGGATTGGTTGTCCCCGGGTCGGCGGGGATCCAGCCGCAACACGCCGACTGAGCCACGCCGGGCTCTGCAGCCAGCAGCTCCCGGGCTGCCCCTGGGCTACTTCCTGCCTCCCCGGGGTTTGGTACGTGCGGCCTCCAGGCCTCTTCCGGCTCCTTGGGGTAAACCGCAGCAGGTACTCCGGGCCAGTCCTCGTCCATGTCTGGGGTTAGGGTTAGGGGCCTCTGGAGAACAGGCCAAGTGTCCTCCTCTGTTGCAGGCTGTCCCCCAACTGCGGTGAAGGGCCGGCCTTTTATATTTCCGACCCCACGCCCCGGTCCTTATGGCGAGGGGGCGGGGCGATATAGACTCCACCCTCCAAGGGGCGTGTAGGGGGGCTCTCACTCTCCCGCTCGGAGGGAGGCCACTCAGTTGCAACAGAGTCTACCAGAGGCCCCGGTGGCCAGCCAACAGGCGAGGGGGGTGGGGCGATATAGGCTCTGCCATCCAAGGGGCGTGTAGAGGGGCCCTCGCTCTCCTGCTCGGAGGGAGGCCGCTCAGTTGCAACAGAGTCTACCAGAGGCCCCGGTGGCCAGCCAACAGGCGAGGGGGGTGGGGCGATATAGGCTCTGCCCTCCAAGGGGCGTGTAGAAGGGCCCTCGCTCTCCTGCTCGGAGGGAGGCCACTCAGTCTCACTACACTCCCCGTTTAGAGGGAGCAGGAGTTGCTGGTGGCCTTGGAGGCAGAATTCCTGCAGCGCCTCCGGTACTTGGCGCAAGTGCCGGATGATGTGAAGTTGGTTCATTATGTTGGCCGTGACGTCCTCCTGCTGCAAGGGAACGAGGACCTGTCAGAGACTCAGACGCCCCCGTGGAATCAGGGGGAATTAAGGGCACCTGGGACCAGCAGCAATTCCACCCAGCACCCGCGCACCTCTGAGGGATGAAGTCCCCCTCCTGACCCCCAGAATGGAGTCTTGTTTTCCTTTCAAGGGACCTCCAGTGCCAACAACCTCCTTGTAGGGGGAGCTCCTGCCACCTCCCACCCAGTGCCCCTGACAGCTGTTCCACCTCCAATCCACAGCTCAAGTTCTCTGACCCCTCTCCTCCACCCCCACCCAGGTTGGGCAGGGAGGGGGCTCTAGCGGGGCTGGGGGCGGAGGGATTCTGGCAGCAGTGAAGTGGGATGTGGGCAGCTTGAGACCTTTCCCCAAGTCATCCCAGCCACTGAGGCTGAAGCCGCAGGATGGCAGCCCTGGTGAATGGGGCAGATCAGCAGCCCCTGCTGACTGAATCCTCCCGTTCTCTCTAGAGCGAGTCCAGCCCTGCCGGCAGCAGGACGAGCTTCCCCCGCCCATGTGCCTCAGAACTGCCCGGTCAGTCGCCATCACCCCTCAGTCCTTGGCCTCCCAGGCTGCCAGTGACGGGAACAACTCTGGGTGGTGGCACGGGTGACAGGAGAGGCTCGCAGAGGGCACGTAGAGGACTCTGCTGCCCTTCCCAAGAACAGAAGTCCGCGCTGAGGCAATGCTTGTCATTCATTAGCCTTGCTAAAGAGCTGGGCTGGAGCTGCTCCAGGGACAAGCTGGCTCCCTCCTGCTCATGGAGGTGAATTCATCTCCCTTCCCAGGAGCACCTGCTCTCACTCTCATTCCCCACCAGTCGCCTTGCTGCCAGGCCGGCGAATGGCCAGAGGATGGAATGAGGCCTGGGCCCCGCCCCAATCTCCTGAGTCTAATGCAGCTGCTCACCTTGCTCCCCATCAGCTGCTCGGCTTGCCCCAGGAGGGAGTAAGTGAGGAGCAGCCCAGCCTGGCTGACACGCAGCAGGGGGTCGTGCATGGCCAGCACTGCTGTCTGCAGGAAGAATCTTCTCTGCCCCTCGGAGAAGAATTTGGCAAAAACCTGAAACCAACCAGATGTGAGGCTTCAGCAGATTGCCCAGAACCAGGCTCCAAATCCTGGCCTAGAACGGCAACTCCGTCGCATGGCTCCAGGAGGCAGCCACCTGCCCTGCAGAGCTGTGCCATGCCCTGGCAGAGTGTCCTTACCTCCCCGACCCTGGCTGTGTTCTTATAGCCGAGGAGCCTGCTGTCCTGGTGCCAGTCCCAGCACCAAAGGTCTTCGACCTCATGGATGTTCAGGTCTGGGAAAGAGAGAGACACATACACATTGGTCATTCTGGTTGCAGGGCTTGTGTCCTTCCAATCCCATTGGTGGCTGCACAGTGGGCAGAGCCCAACAGAACTGCGGGGGTGGTGGAGAACACAGAAAGAGCTAGAGAGAGACTTATACGCCAGCCGGGGTCACTCGGAGAGAAACTGGCTGGGGTCCCAGTCTCACTCGTCTAGCCGGGTTCCTTACCCCTCTGGCGCAGCAGGAGCTGGTAGAGCCGGTAAACCCCCTCCCTGGCCTGCCGGCTGATGTCCTCGTCTGGGTCACCGATGAACAGAGCCAGCTGTGCCACGTGGTGGCCCATCCTGGGGAATTCGGCTGAGTTCTAATGGAAGGGAGAGGGAGAGGGGACTCCATCAGCATTTTCCTGTCAGCTCCCAGTCCCCGCCTGGGCCAGGACTCTCCTGCCCCTCAGCCCCTCTGCAGGAGGTGCTAGAGGATAGGTGCTAGAGCTGAATCATTAGTTATCTCTGCCCGCAAGGGAGCCCGGAGAACAGAGATGTGGGCAGGGCCCTCCAGGAGGATTTGCTTCCCCAGCTGCTCCAGGATGACAGGAAGGCAAGAACCTGGAGCATGGTCTCCTTACAAGAGAGAGTCGCCACTTAACCAGGACAAGAAGAACTTGACTCAAGCCAGGCTCATTCTCTGCTCTGACTCTGCCTCCCCAAGAGGAACACTCCTAGCCCACAGCCCCTGCAGCAGCAGATCCTCCAGCCCGTTGGAGCCAGCCCGCCTACGCCTGGAGTCAGGAAGCTGGGCTCAGAGGCCACTTACGTCAAAGTCAGGGAGGGAGATGACGGACGTGAGCAGGGCCGCGCTGCTCCTGATGGCCCTGGCTCTCTCTCGTGGCACCCTGGACACGGTCCAGTAGTTAATGTGCTGTGGGGAAAGGAGGCAGCTCAGGATTGATGAGGGGGTGCATGTGTAGTGCTAATGCCCTCCCCCCGATCCCAAGGGGGCTGAGACACTGCATGCGGTGAGGGTGGAATATCAGATTCATTGACTGCAGAGCTTTAGAAGGGGACTCTTGCTCTCAGGACGATGATTGTATCCTGCAGGCCACAACTTGTCATTGTCTCTCTAGATTGGGACAATGCTCAGTGTCGGGCTGGTCCCATCCTCCCTGAACTGCTGATTCCTGAACAGCTCCCCAGGAAGGAGACAGACCCCTCCCCCCTCCCTGGCTCTCAAGTCCTTGGCTGGGTGAAGGGACTGAGTGGGAGCACAACCCCCCCAGGAATCTCGGGGCCCGTCAGAGACAATGGCTGATTCTCTGGGGCCCTCCTGTTTCTCTAGGAATGAGGCTGTGGCTCTTCTCTGAGGACTATCTTCTGGATCTCCCAGGAGGGGTTCAGACTCTCACTCCCCAAGCCAGCCGTGGGCCCTGTGCTTAGTGCTCAACACAAGCAGGCAGAACTCTGGCTTGAAGTCCCAGCTCCTTCCTCTGTCCTTCAAGGAGGAAAGGCCTGACCCTGCACTGCACTGACTGCCCTGACCAAGGATGGCCACTGGGGGCCCAGCTAGGAGGACAGACTGGAAAATGGATCTAAGAGTTAGGGTCAAATTGCCCCTACCCCCTCATCGGGCTCACCTCCAAGATGTAGTGGAGCTTGTCCGTGTCTGGGGTCTTTGCCAGCAGGTTCCCCAGCATGGCGTCCAGAAGGTCTGGTATGACCCTATGCAGATCCTGCAAAGCAAGGGAGAGCCATGGGTCAGAGTTAGGAAAACTGGGGCTACACCTGCCACAGGATGGGAAGAGGGGTCTCTGGGAAGCACTGGTGAGACCCCCAAACACATATCCTGGCCTCTTTCATTCACATCCCACTGCAGGCAATTAGCAAGGATTCGGGCAGGATAACAGCTGGCTGATCTACCTGGACTTGGTTGGTGTCCGTCTGCGTGCCCAGGGTGAAGACGGAGTGCAGGGTGGCTCGGAGGAGGTGGGTCTCCAGCTCCAGGGCAGGTGTCATGGTGCTGGCAAGAGAGAGGAGCCGGTATTAGACTGTGCGGCGCGGGGGTGGGACTGGCACCAACACAGACGTGAAACTGCAGGGAAATAGGCAGAGGCTGGCGAGAATGGAAACTGAGGCACTGAGCCAGGGAATGATAAGGCCAAGGTTTCCCAGACCGACAGTGGCAGGGCAGGAATGGCGCCTGTTCCCTGGACCCTGCTGCCCCTCCTGTATCTGATCCTGGGAGTCAGCCTCTCCCCAAAGCCATTGCAATGTGACTGGAGTGAAAAGAACAGAGCAGCCAGGAGAGGGAGTGACCCTTCCTGCCACCTCTGCCAGAGGAGCCCCCCTTGGGAGGTGAGCTGGGAGTGGGAGGGGCAGTGACTCCCAGCCACGGGCCTGAGCAGCACCGGGGTTAGGGGAACCGGGCGGGAGGGTCTCGGTACCTGAGGTTTGCCACAGCAATGAGGGAGTTGGCCAGGACGGCGCCGGGTGGAGAGTTAGGAGGAAGCTCCTCAATGAGCTCCTGTGAGACGCAAAGGAGACAAAGGAGCGGGTGAGATTCGGGCCTCACTGACACTCCCCAAGGAGGAGATTACACAGCCAGCAGGATCCCCCCAGCTGCCTCCCGCTCCTCCGATTCCTGCCCACTAGTTCTCCCATCTCCTCTCCCCAATCTTCAGCCCCAGCAATCCCTGCCCTCAGCTGCCCTCCAGCACCAGCCATCCCCCAACCCTCGGCCCGGGGAGACCCCTGCCCCTCCCATGTCTCTATCCACCCTCCAGCTGCCGGGCGCCGTGTCTCACTCACCACAATCCTCTCCGCCACAGCCGCCTCCGAGCAGTGTGGCTCCAATGTGTAGTCCCCTCTCTGCTGGGCAGCGAGGCACGCGGTGTAGATGGCGTGCAGGAACACGAGCTGCTGCGCCTCGTCCTGCGCCCACCAGGAGTGGGGTTAGGGGAGAGAGAGCCAGTTAGCCAGGGACCTCCCTGCCCCAGCCACACCAGCTGCAGGACTTAGGCCTGAATGGGGGATAGTGGGGACCTGCCTATTGTTCAAATCACCCACGACTCCTCCACAATCAGGGTCAGGAACTGGGACAGTGCCTGTGGGGGGGAGGAGACCCCGGCTGGTGTGTGAGAAACACCCCCATCTTGGGGTCCCAGATCATGAAGGAGAAAGGTCCCCATTAGAGCCAAGACCTTCTGCAGGGGGTCGGGATGCTGGGAAGGAGCAGGACAATCTCAGTTCCAGCACAGCTGGGGAACGTTTGTACCTTTTCTCGGGCATGGAGCTGCTCTCGGATGTTCATGAGAGCAGCCTCCTCTGTTACCAAGTCTACCCGTTCTTCTTTCTCCTCATCGTCCTCGGAGTCCCTGGTGGACGCTGCACCAGGGAGAGAAGGGGACAAGGTGACTCCTGCTGCCACTCGGGGGAAGGACAGGGGCATGGTGGGACAATGTGTCCCCTTCCCACCTCCGGGACATAGGGCAGATTGGGCCCCACACTCCCCCCTCTTAGTGATGGCATCAGCCCCCAACTCCTTCAGGAGCCCATAGCAAAGAGACCCTCCCCACTGTCCTGGACTCCCTTGGAGGTGCCTCCCCCCACCCCCGCCCAATGGAGCACCAAGGACCAAAGTGGCAGCATCTAGTGTCCGTGGGGTTCACATGGCTCAGGCCAGACACCTGGGCTGGAGACCCGCCCCCATAGCACTGCTCGAGGGCCTGGGCCCAGGGTGTTCACAGCCCCCTCCTCACCCCTCCCCGAGCCCAGCCTGGCTCCTCACCTAGAGCAAAGCAGAAGCGTCCGTCGGCCAGGCCGCTGTCCGAGTCGCAGGCGCTGCTGCTGTCGGATGGGGAGCGGCCCGAGCTGCTGGGGCTGGCAGAGGGATCCTCCACCTCCTGCCCTGGGGAGGCTGGAAGGTCCTCACTGACCGAGCAGGGCGATGCCCCCTGTTGGAAGTTGGGGCTGGGCGCCTGGGGCCGCTGCTGCCCACACAACAACAAGCCCCAGAGCCACCCTGCCCGGTTCCGCCCCTGGGCTGGGTCCTGCCTGCCCAGCCGCAGCCTGGCCCAGCTCCATTTTGGCCTGGGAGGTGATGCTCCCACCTCGGCGCCTGTGCCGGGAGTGGGTTTCCTCCGCCAGAAGGCTGGGCGCTTCCACCTCCTGGCGCGGCCGGGAGCTTCTTCCCCTCCAGCGGGGACGGAGGGGCCGATTCGCTCCTGGGGAAGATGGTGGCTGCTTCCCTCAGGCTCTGGGGCCACCTGCAGAGCCTTCTTCCTGAACATCCTCAGGAGCCTGGCCATCCTGGAACCCAGCAGGGAGCAGGCGTGAGTCTGGGGTCAAGGCAGCCTCTCACTAACCAGCCTGTTTGGTCCCTCCCGATTCCTGCCCCAGCCAGAGCAGCTCCTGCTCCCCCCACGGGGGTACAGGGAGGGCAAGCTACCCCCACTGGCAGGAGTTCATTGCATGATCTGCTCCCCCTCAACGCTCCCCCTCGTCATCGCTGGGGCTGCAAGAACCAGGGAGCCTCGTCCTTTTCGAGCACTGGGGTCAGTCACAAAGACACTGGTCACTTTGGACAAGCAGCTCCCTCCTGCGACCCCAGACCACACTCACACACCCCCACCCTCCGCCCAGGCTAGAGAAGGAACAGAACCCAGGCAGGGCAGGCTTTAGGCCGATTCGCCCGATTCCCCAGAATCGGGCCCCGCGCCTAAGAGGGCCCCGCGCACTCACCCCGGCGGCAGTCGTCTTCGGGGGCCCCACTCCCCTGGCCAGAGCGCCGGCCGGAGCGCGGCAGCCCTGCGACCCTGGCTGCAGCTCCGGCCGGCCCCGCAGCCCCAGCTGGACCGCAGGAGCCCTGCAGCTCCACGACCCCGGCCGGACCGCGGCAAGCCTCGTGGCCCTGCATTCCTGGCCAGAGCGCCGTCCAGAGTGCGGCAGCCCCGCGAGGCCACCTCCCCCAGCCAGGAATCCGAAGTGCCGCCCCAGGAATTGGGCCCCGCACTTGCTAAACCCGGCCCTGAACCCAGGAGTCTGAACTTCTCCTGGGAAACCATTCCCCACTTCAAAGTCCCTAGGAATAGCAAGGCCAGGGCCCCCTCGGTTCCCATTGATTTCCATGCTCAGCAGCTCACTGGGTCTGGCCCAGCTCACAGACTCTCAGCCTGGGGAACAGTCTCCCACAAGGGAAGGGCTGGGAGCCCCATTGCTGGGACCTTGCCAAACACACTGGAGACGGCTCTGGAGAAGCCCCTTCCCGGTCTGAGAGCGAGGGGTTCCTGGGGGCTGTTTGCAAATCCAATCTCCTTTGGGAGAGATTCTCTCCCCCTCTTTCTGCCTCTCCCCAGACAGACAGGGGACGCCACCGAGGAACCCTAATGCCACTCACTTGCTCTGGTGACGGAGCGATGGATGGAGGATGTTCAGGGTCGTCCCTCGCCCTTCTCCTCACTCTCCAAGCCCAAGGCAGGCTGGAGAGGGTGGTGGTGAGCTGAGGAGTTACCCTGCCCAGGAAGCAGGCAGGGTGATGGCACGGGGCGATCGGCTGGCTGTGAAAACAAGAGTCTGTCTTATTACCAAGGGACAGAGAAACTCGGCCAGCAGCAGGGGGTGCAGAACACTGCCCTAGTGCAGGGGAGACAGCGCCTCTGGGATCCCGACATCCCAGCTCTTTACACACCTTCCTGGAGCCTCCCAACCCCCCTGGGCTGTCGGGACTGCGACCCCAACCCCACTGATGAGAACCAGGCCTGGGAGGGGAAGCTACTGGCACAGGGTCACACCAAGTGTCAGAAGAATGGATGGGACCCAGCAGGCCTTCTTTCCAGGCCCCTTCGCTAACCACTGCTGCACACTCCCTCCCACAGCTGGCAATTACAACCAGGCCCCCATGTCCACTCCCCCTGCCTTTGAGAGGGAGTGTGCTCCGCTGGAGTGACTGGACCAGGGGACTGGGAGCCAGGACTCCTGAGTTCCATTGCTGGGTTTCCTGTTGGTTCCACTGATGGTTGTTTTCCTTTTCCTGTGGGACTTTGGGCAAGTTGCTCCCCCCCTCTGGCTCTGTCCCCAGTAGTCAAACGGGGATTTCATACTTTCCCACTATTGGAAAGTGCTGGGAGAAGCCCCCAGCAAAAGCTGCTCTGACAGCGCTAAGCAGCATCTGCCCATTGAAGGTGGGAGCGCACTGCCCAGGAGGAGGAGGGTTTGGCTCTGGGGTTTCACTTCAGCCCAGTCTAGAGAGAGGGGCCCAGCCATGGAGTCTGGCTCAAGAAGACCAAGTCTCCAATTTGTTAAGGGCGTTTTGAATTCCAATCCTGTGCTCCAAAGTGCTTGGTGTCATTTGCAAATTGTAGAAGCATGCTCTCCACTCCATTTTCCAAATCCTGAAGGAAAATATTGAATACTACCGGCCCCCGGACTGATCCCTGCCTGACCCACTAGGTACACCCTTGCCGTTGGACAGCCAGACATGGAGAAGGGCTCTTGGAGTCTGGGCTTTCAACCAGCTCTGCACTCACATTTCACTGATTACATCTAGACCACATTTCCCTCGTTCGCTTGTGAGAATGTCCCATGGGACTGTGTCAAAAGCCTTAGAAACACCAAGAGAGATCACATCTACTGTTTACCCACCTCCACTAGGCCCGGAAGCCTGCCAAAGAAGGAGCTAGGATTGGTTTGGAATGATTTGTTCTTGACAAGTCCATGCTCACTAGTAGGGTTACCATATTATAATTTTTAAAAAGGAGGACACTCCATGGGGCCCCGCCCCAACTCCGCCCCTTCCCCACCCCCAGCCCCGCCCCAACTCTGCCCCTCCCCTGAACGCTCCGAACCCTGCTCCTCCCTCTCCCCTGCTTCCCACGAATCAAATGTTCGCGGGAAGCCTGAAACAGGGAGGCAGCAGGTAGGCTGGGGCGGGGTGCAGCGCGGCTCAGTCCAGCCCCCCTGGCCGAGCGGCTCCCTCCGGTGGCTGGCCGACCGAGGCCAAGAGGCTCTGGCCCTGGCGTCTCCCGCCTGGCTCGGGCCCTGGGGCGCCGGCCCCCGGCCAAGTGCCCCCGCCTCCGGCCGAGCACTGCGCCAGCCCCTGGCCGAGCAACGCGCCGGCCCCCGGCCAAGTGCCCGCGCCGGCCCCCAGCCGAGCACCGCGCCAGTCCCCGGCACAGCCCCCGGCCCAGCACCGCGCCAGCCCCCGGTCGAGCACTGCGCCGGCCCCCGGCCGAGCACCGTGCCGGCCCCGGCCCCGCCCCAACTCTGCCCCTCCCCTGAACGCTCCGCCCCCTGCTCCTCCCCCTCCCCTGCTTCCCGCGAATCAAATGTTCGCGGGAAGCCTGAAACAGGGAGGCAGCAGGTAGGCTGGGGCGGGGTGCAGCGCGGCTCAGTCCAACCCCCCTGGTCGAGTGGCTCCCTCCGGTGGCTGGCCTATTGAGGCCAAGAGGCTCTGGCCCCGGCGTCTCCCGCCCGGCTCGTGCCCTGGGGCGTCAGCCCCCGGTCGAGCACCGCGCCGGCCCCCGGCCCAGCACCGCGCCGGCCCCCGGCCAAGTGCCCGCACCGCCGGCCCAGCACTGCGCCGGTCCCCGGCCCCGCGCCCCTGGCACGGACCCCGGCCCAGCAGCGTACCAGCCCCCGGCCGAGCACTGCGCCGGCTCCCGGCACGGCCCCCAGCCAAGCACCGCGCTGGCCCGGGTCCCCAGTCCAGCACCGCGCCGGCCCCCGCCCAGCACCGCGCCGGCCCCGGCCTCCGGCCCAGCACCGTGCCGGCCCCCGGCCGAGCACTGCTGGAGCTCCGGCAGCCAGGCTCCCGCGGTGATTTAAAGGGCCCAGAGCTCCAGCCGCTGCGGGGAGCCCCGGGCCCTTTAAAGCGCTGCCGGAGCTCCGGCAGCCAGGCTCCCGCGGTGATTTAAAGGGCCCAGAGCTCCGCGGTGGCTGGAGCCCTGGGCCCTTTAATTCGCCCCTGAGCCCCGGGGCTCCCAGCCGCCTCTGCAGCTGGTAGGTCTGGGGTGATTTAAAGACCCTGGGGCTCCCAGCCACAGCCAGAGCCCCTGGACCTTTAAATCTTGAAAGGCCCCGCCTCCTGTGGTTGAGGCCACACCCCCGCTCAGGACTCCGGCGTAATGGTAAATCCTTTAAGTTCCTTTCACCCCTGGGCAGGGATAGAGCCCAGGAATCGAGATGATGGGGAAATTTCATTGAAACCGTTTCTGTCAGACTAAACCAGTTTGTTTCTTGAACTCATAACAAGTGGGATGAAAGTTCTTTGCAAAAATATTTGGTTGCAAAACAAAAGCATCTCCTGTTTGTCACAGTGTGTTAAATTGTCTCCTCGCACACCAAGAGGAGACCCTTAGATCTCGAAAATTAGATAAGATGCTTCAGTCTGAGCTAAGTAGTTGCTACTCTTATCAATTTCAAAATAAAAAAATACAAATAAAATAAACTATTTCAGCTATTCTATTATGTCACAATCTGATCTGAGTAAATGAGATAGGACACCTCATATTATGCACTCCTCCTAGTGACACTCTCCAATGGATCTCCATCCTCCACCCACCGTGAGGTAAGTAGGAGCGGATCATTATTATCCCTACTTGAAAGAGGGAGAAGCTAAGGTTGAGAAAGGAGAATTGACTTGTCTTAGGTCACACAGCCAGTCAGTGGCAGAGTTGGGAATAGGACCCAAGAGCCCTGATTTTCAAACTAACCATCGGATCTTGAATTTGCGTGCAGGAGGTCAGCGCCGGCTGGGCAGGCCAAGCTTCAGAGCGGAGCGTGGGCCCCGCCCGCTGGCGCCATGGTAACCCCTGACTAAGGCGCCACTTTTGGAAAATGTGCTGAGGGGAAGTGGCTGCTTCCCCTGCACCGCCCCTAGCTACGCTACTGGTGGGGATCGCTGCCGGGGCACTATTTCAGCCCCACATTTTTGGGTGGACCTCCCACCGTGGGAGCTGCAGAGCACTCCCCCGCGACACACAAACACACACACCCTGGTGTTGGGAGGGGAACAGGGGAAAGGACAAAAGAAGCAAGAGAAGAAAAGAAAGGAGGGAGGGATGTAGGAAAAGGTGAAACAAAAAGGACAAACCCCAATGTCCCCAGTGATTCTAAGGGACAAAATCCCAGGTGCGGAATAAAATTCTGCCTCCTCAAGCTCGTGTTTTCCATGCCTAGAATTCAACTCTCACCCGATGGATCAGACTGAACAGGTTTCAAACCTCGAGGAGGCTCTTACCTTCTACACAGGGACGTCTGCTTTCTAGTACAAATCACAAAAAGGGAAGGAGAAAACTCGAAAGAGGTTCCTCCTGCCGCTCACATACGTGAACCCGAATGTTCTCTCAGTCCTCAAAGAGAGACCTCGAGACAGAGACTTGCTGAAGCAAAGCCACAGGAGTCTCTGAGCTTTCCCGGGCCACTCGCCTCTGTCCTGCCTGGCTGATGTCAGCATCTCTCTGTGAGGTCAGCACCTTTGACCAATAGTCTGAGGTCCTGCAAAAGGCCTTTGTGATGTCACTGCCACGCCCCTCCCTTGCTGTGCTAATGTCCTGCCCCTGGCCAGGCACCTGGGAGCTTTGAGCTACTCCCTGTGGATCACCCCACTCAAGGCGTGTTCATTCTAGGAAGCAAGCCGACTAGACAGTAAAACCTCAGACGCTGTTCCCAATGCTACACTCAGTTTTTCAGAAATTAGTAGACTTGATGGCCAGAAGAGACCATTAGAGCATCTAATCTGACCCCCTGCATGTCACAGGCCTCCTGTATGACACCATAGCTACTTTGGGGGCAAACACATTCCAGAAAGGCATCTAGTCTAATCCACCACTTTCCTTGGTAGCTTGTTCCTATGGTGAATCATTCTCGCTGTTGAATATCTGTGCTTTATTTGTAATATGAATTTGTCTCTTTTCATCTTCCAGCCACTGGGTCTTGTTCTGCCTTTCTCTGCTCGATTAAAGAGCCCTTTAATACCCAATCTTTTCTCTCCATTAAGCACTTCAACACTTTAATGAAGTCACCTTTCAATCTTCTTTGGATAAGCTAAAGAGGTTGAGCTCTTTCAATTGCTCACTAGAAGGCATTTTTCTCCAGCCCTCAGAACATTTGGTGGCTCTTTGCTGCCCCAGCTCCAATTTCACAACATCTTTTTCAAAGGAGGACACCAAAACTGGATGCAGTATTCCAATATCAGTCTCACTGATGCCATGTCACCTCCTGTGATGCTATTGACATAATCTGTAACTGTATAGATCACCGTTGTGACCACTGTTATATATTTGCAGCCAATATTGTATAAAGGTTGTTGTGGAAGGGGTCTATGGAGAGGTTCTGATTGGCTGATTAGAATTATGCTATCTGTATATGTGTATCAGTTTTGTAGTTGACGTTATGAATATTGGCTCTATACTGTCTGTATTTCAAACTTGTGCTATGCTTCCGGGGAACACCCCAGACAAGTTGGTGTTAGTTCTGCCTAGCCTGCTTGATGGCCCACTGAGGACCATGAGCTATACAATTGATCCATTGAGAGAAGGTAGATACACCTTGTGACTCAGCAAGGCATGCAGGGACCTGCCTATGGACAGAACTCTAAGGTTTTTCTATGCCACATGCTGGATAGAGTGTCCTTGGGACAAAGAAAGCAAAGACCACACGGCAAGAGACTATAAAAGGCTGATGCCTCGTCTCCATCTTGTCTTCAATCCTGCTTCATACTTCTGGAGGGACTTTGCTATAAAAGGAAGCTCTATACAAAGGACTGAATGACCCATCTCAGCTGTGGATGTACTCCAGAGACTTGATTTGAACCTGCAGTTTATTCTATCACTGCTACAAGCCTGAACCAAGAACTTTGCCATTATTGAGGCGGGGCACTCGGGTGGCTGAGGTGCTGACGGGGATGACACTGACGGGTGAGGTGGTGGGTAAAAGTGATGGGGTGGATGTCACGCTGGGGAGCTCCAGAGCAGGGCCTGGGAATGGGCTAGCACTGGGTGGCTGCAGCAGCAGCAGGGGGTGGGGATGGCACGGGCAGGTGTAGGCAGGGCGGGTATCAGTGGTGGGGGGTGGCTGAGATAGATGGGGATGGTAGAGGGGTGCCGGGGCCCTAGAGAGGATGGGGCTGGCGGGTATCATGCCGGGCAGCTGGCTCTGGCAGGTGTGGGGACAGCAGTGGCGCTGGGTGCCCAAGGGGGCAGAGGTGGGCCCTGGCAGCGAGTCCTAGCAGCGCCGGCTGCGCTAGGTATCAGCTGTCTGGCTTTGCGCCCTGCCGCTGCCTTGTGCAGCACTAGGGGGCGCCGAGGCCGAGCCGCGTTCCGGCCCGGGGAACGAATATGTCCCTCCTCGCATTCCGTAGCCCCCGTGGCGCTGATTGGCTGGGGGCGGAGAGGCCGGTCGTGTGACTCCGCCCCTGCCCTGGGCTTCCGGTGTGAGCGGCAGGAGCGAGGGGGGGCGCCGGGGATGGCGGAGGCCGCGAGACCCCCGCGCAGGGAGCGCCCCAAGCCCGGCAGGGGCAAGGCCAAGGTACGGGAGGGAGGCGCCTGGTCCCGGCCCGGGTGCGGGGCTGGCGGGGAGGGGAGCACCGCGCGGCCGTGTCCCCGCTCCCCCGAGCCCGCCCGCTGCGCTCTGGGGGCGGGGGGTCCTTTTCGGGCTCTGCCTGGCGTGGCGCGGCCTGGCCGGCCTCGGGGGGGGGCCGCCGTTACTCGTATTGTTTTGTTCTAGTTAAATCTGGCTCAGCCCCGCGCTGCTCCCTGGGGCTGGGTGGGGCTGTTGATGTTGTTTTCCGGTGTGAGTCCCTGGGGCGTGTCCCGGTTCCTATAGCCTGTGACGGGCTTCGCTCTCAATATAGTAACTTCTCCCTCAACGTGGTGGTTCTGTTCCTGAACAATGCAACTTTAAGCGAAATGAGGTTAAGCGCATCCAATTTCCCCATAAAAATTAATGTAAACCGGGGGATTAGGTTCCAGGGATTTTTTCCCCATCAGACCAAAGACTATATACACATACATACACACACTGTAAGTTTTAAACAAACAATTTAATACTGTACACAGCAATGATGATTGTAAAGCTTGGTTGAGGTGGTGAAGTCAGAGGGTGGGAGATTTCTCAGGGAATGCCTTACTGCTAAATCGGGGGTGGCCAACCTGTGGCTCTTCATTAAGTTAATATGTGGCTCCTTGTATAGGCACTGACTCCGGGGCTGGAGCTACAGGCACCAACTTTCCAATGTGCCGGGGGTTGCTCACTGTTCAACCCTGGCTCTGCCACAGGCCCTGCTCCCACTCCATCCCTTCCTGCCCCCTCCCCTGAGCCTGCCATGCCTTCCCCGTCCTCCTCCAGAGCCTCCTGCATGCTATGAAACAGTTGATTGGGTGGTATGGGGAAGGAGGGGCAGGTGCTGATTGGAGGGGCTGCCAGTGGGTGGTGGGTGTTGGAGCTGATGGGGACAGGACTGCTGACGTATTACTGTGGCTCTTTGGCAATGTACACTGGTAAATTCTGGCTCCTTCTCAGGCTCAGGTTGGCTACCCCTATGCTAAATGATGAACTAGCACTCCTCCTGCCCCGTGCAGCACATGGCAGTGGGGGAGGGAGGGAATGGGGGGGGGGCAGCTGAAATGCCCAGCAATTGATAAAAAGAACAGGAGTACTTGTGGCACCTTAGAGACTAACAAATTTATTAGAGCATAAGCTTTCGTGGACTACAGTTAGTGGGCTGTAGTCCACGAAAGCTTATGCTCTAATAAATTTGTTAGTCTCTAAGGTGCCACAAGTACTCCTGTTCTTTTTGCGGATACAGACTAACACGGCTGCTACTCTGAAACCAGCAATTGATAGACGGCTGGGTGGCTGCTGCACAGGGAACTTAGGGGATTGATGTGGGGCTGCCGGTCGACCCTAGTTCCAAGCCCCCACCAGTTGGCTCCAACGGGCTGCTCTTTTTGTAAGCAGTGGACAAAGCAGGCAGCCCATACTCCAAACTAAAAGGCAAGTCCAATCCTTCATAGGCTTGGCAAACTATTACAGGAGGTTTTGTGGAGGGGTTCAGTGACATTGTATCCCCAATCACAGACTTATGTAAAAAGCATCAACCTAACAAGGCAATTTGGTTAGAGGCGTGCCAGAAAGGCTTCAACAACTTCAAATGAGCACGTTCTCTAATTGATCAGCAATGTAACAATGAAACAACATTAACCGGGACAACTTTAAATAAGGAGTTACTGTAATTACAATTAACACCACTTGCCTGTGGGCATCACTTGTCACATGTCTTTGCTATAGGATCTTGGCTCTCATTCAGCGTTTGAGCCTCTTTCCTTATCGATTTAAATAGTAGCCTGCTTTAGTCACTGAAATAACTATCCTGTAATTCCCGCTGAAAGCAATTTGAACTTCTAATATTAATTATTGGGTTGCTGGTGTTTCGATCAAATTATAATGAGGCTTCGATTAATGGGATTGAATTAAAGGAAAGGGATATTTTATTTTTGCCTAGCAAACTGATACACATACTGGAATTACATCCATCAGCTCTGGGGTGGAGCATTGTAACTATTTGTGTATATCAACACATTAAAACTAGGGCTGTCGATTAATCGCAGTTAACTCATGCAATTAACTCAAAAAAATTAATCGCGATTAAAAATTTTTATTTTTGTTATAACCTTAATACATATTCTTCACAACTCTGAGATAGATGAGACCCAAAACAGGGTCTCTTTTACAGCATGCTGCCATTAGAGGTTTTCTCTTCTAGTGAGAGAATGGTATGGTAGATCTCAAATCAATGAAGGCTACACTCAGAAAGACCTCAAGACTTCTGGAATATGCTGCTCAACCAGTTTCACT
Organism: Chrysemys picta bellii; assembly: GCF_011386835.1. Taxonomy (NCBI): domain Eukaryota; kingdom Metazoa; phylum Chordata; order Testudines; family Emydidae; genus Chrysemys; species Chrysemys picta. The sequence continues at coordinate 12,536,659 of NC_088796.1, read as the reverse complement.
TTTGTTTCTACTGCTTGTCCCTCCCTTCTCATGTTTATCTCCGGACTTCTTCTCCTTGTCCAGATCTATTCCTCCCCCAACAATCTTCTATTCATTGAACTTTTTGAAACTTTGCACTTTTAGAGAGGGGTAAGGAATTGACTCTGTGTACACAAATTTGCAGAGGGACAATAAGGTTGAGGTCTGTTATTTCTCATCTCTATATCTTTATTTATTTATTTAAAAACATTTTTGCTGTTAACAAGCATGTTCTCTCTGGAGACACAAATCCACAGTTTGAGAATTGCAAAACTAATCATCTCAGATGATATCTTCTAGACTTAGCACTGAGTCCCATTGGGTAGATAGAAAGATTAACCTAAATAATCTATACAGATGCCCCATGAACCCCATAAGATTGGGTCCCTAATCCATTTACTCATTTACAAAACTTTTCTTAAACATTACATGAATATATTGTCTCATACTATAGAATTAAAATTTATAATCCCTATTCCATGATGAGATATCTTTGAGCTATAATGTATCTTAGCTAAAACTATCTTTAGATAGGTGGTTTTTTTCCTCAAAAAGCATTTTATCAAAAAAATCTGATTTTTATTATTATTATTTTTTTAATCATTGATTTTTATCCACCCTGGGGCTGCTCACCTGCACCCAAGATCTAACTGGAGTGAGCAGAGAAATATTATAGTGGTTCCTGTTTATCCTTTCAAATAGGACTTGTAGGAGTTGTGATGAACAGCTACTACTCATCACTGGAGAGGTTGAAAGACCCTGGGCTGCTTTGCCAGCAACTTGCTGATATTTCACAGTTCTGTCTCCTGTTTGCTAGATACTTTTCAAGCCATCACAGATGTATCAGTACCTCTGTGATACATGGGGGACGAGTGGAGTAGCTCCCTTTGATGGACACCCAGCCAGCCAGTTAGCTGTAAAATCCCTCCTGGTCTGTTCTCTGCTTGCTTTGTAATACAAGCCTTGAGTGGCAAGTATTAATTTTTAAAATCCTTGCGGGCCCCCACTGCTGCACTCAGAGTGACAGAGGGATTCAGCCTTGACAACCTCTAAAAGGTTAGCGCCTGGATGAAAAGCAGCTGCTGTTCTGCCTGAACCCAATCAAGACAGAAGTAATGTTGGCTGGAATGGGGAAATCCTTTGAACAACACACAGCCCTCCCCCTTCATCAAAGGCATCTCCTGTCAATTCATCAAGGAGGTATTGAGTCTTGGGGTGTTTTTGAACTCACTACTAATTTTGGACACCCCACCTAGGAAGTAACAATGACAGGAAATATTTGTTCACCTCTAGTTTGCCAGAAAATTACAAGCTGCTTTCCTTCATGAGACTATAGCTAGTGATCTCCGCTGATCTTTTCCTGACTACACTCTTGTGATGCAGTACATCTGAGGTTAAAGGGGGGGGGGGCAACATGGGAACTCAAGTTTGCTGGAACACATCAACCTTCATCCTGAGTAGAAAAACTGGCTCTGTTTACATCCAGTGTAATTTCAGGGTTGGGGCCCAACCACATCAGAACCTGCTTTTCCATTCAGATCCCACTGAACCATATGTGATGCTCTGGGATAGTGCATCTGACAACATGATGTTCTTGGGAGCAGGAGATGAGGCATCCATCCTTTGCTGAACTTGCTCGGTTGTGTAACCAGGATCTAGAGGGCTGAAAACTGAATCTGAGGTTTTCAAAGAAAGCTTCAAGTGTCACCTTTTTGCAAAAGATACAATAAACAAAGATTAGTACTTACAACATCACTAACAAGAAACAAAACTCAATAAGATGGCAAAGTTACTGAAGCTGTGAGAGGTGAAGAGCAGTTTACCACTGGCACCTGTGTAAATCTTAATTACTGCGTATGACTCAGAACAGATTTAAAATTTTTATTAAAGCTAATGTTAACATTATATAACATACAGGTTGAGAAAAGAGTGTTTGTACATCTGGGTATAGTGCTTAGATTATCTACAAATACAGAGTTTGTTTTTAGAGTAATAAGACACAGATAGTGCATAATCAGCAATAACCCATACTTAGGTGAATGAATTTAAGACTACAGTTTAGATATTTAGCATCCAAGAATTCAGGTACATTATTCATGAAAAAAGTTACACAGAGAGTTGGTGGAGGAAAGGAAAATATATCAATGAGTGAAGATTGTCCCTCAGTAATTGAGAATTTAGGATTGGTTGTCCATTTAGAAAAAACAGTCCTTCAGGAAAGTATTTGAGTTACTTTCCTGACTTACTACACTGATGGATGTCCTAGGAGTAAATGACCCATAAGTGTGTAACTATTCCATACAGAATTAGACTTCACGTATTTTAATATTGACTATTTAGTCTTCAAATACACAAAACACAACCCATATGTAACTTGCTATTGGAATTAATTCTGTTTGACAAAGTAAATAATCTCCCCCCCTTTTTTTTTTACGTAAGTTACCTGATAGGCACAACCAAATGTATTTCAAACGCCAGGTTCAGTCCTGTCACTATAAGTCTTCTTTTATATACGAAAAGTGTCTTTTCGGGAACATGTTCAGTGGAATTCAGCTTATGGGGCAGGAAGTCCCCTGTGGGGCGGAAGGACTTCCTGTTGTCCCCTCACAACTCGAAAGTGAACTCATCTTGGCCCCTAAACCGCCTGTCACATTTATCTGCACTCTGTCCCATCACTCAGGCAACATGGAGTCATTTTTAGATACCTCTGCCCCCTTCCACACCCAGGCTCTGGCCAGATCGTATTGGATTTTCCTTTAGTGTCTAAAACCTATGTTTTAATTTCTGCGCACTGAGATTTTTTTACTGTACTTTTGTCGTGTCCGACCTCAATTACTGCATACTCTTAGTCTTTGGCATCCCTGTGTTTCAATTTGTTCCTCTCCAAACTATTTTGTGCTGTGAAAATCATCTTCCTGTCCTGCCACTCTGATTACATCATTCTCTCCTTTAAATCCCTCCTCTGGCTTCTCCTTGTCATCTGCACTAAATTCAGGCTGTCTCTGCTCTTTCTTACATCTCTGCTCTTCTCCCTTCCTACACATATTCCTTGTTTTCTCCCCTCAAACCTTTTATGTAGTTGCTCCCTTTGTATCTTCCTTCAACTCTTCCCTTTGAGTGTTCTTCCATACTGCCCCAAATGCTTGGGGCAATCTCCATGATCTTCTGCACCTCAGTTTGAAGAGGGAATTAAAAATATTGCATGTAGTAAGTACATTAACAGTTGCCAGTCTAATACTGAATATAAACCGATAAATCCAGCTATTAAATAATAATAGCCCGCAAATATCCCAAAAGAAGAATTCTAACCAACTTGCTCTGCTTTTTGTGGAAGTAACCAAACCCTCCTGCCTTGTGTTATGGCTGTCTCCACGGCTGTAATCTGTTTAGTGCAGTAGTGCCTAGAGGCCTGTCTGCACTGTGCTAGGAGGCATGGTACAGACACAATGAAAAGATGGTTCCTGCTTGATAAGTTTACTCTCAAAGTATAAAAAGAGAAACAACAAGTGTTATGTTCTTATTTGAATTTAGAGCCTGATCCTGCAGTCCTTACTCAGATGAAGTTTCTGTTGAGTTTGTAGAATTTTTACCTTGAAAAGGAAGAAATGTCAGACATCGTGTAATCTGCTGGGGACTTCGTGATCAATTTTATGGGGCAGGTGCTCAGATGTGGTGGTGGTGAGCAGCAGTATAAAGTGCTAACGTAAGAGAAGGGTTGGTTTCAGCTGAATAAGAACTGCAAGATAGTATCTTTGGATTTTTGAACATCAAGGAGCATGGGGAATGTATTGTCTTATCTTCCTGCAAAGTCCAGACTAATGATCCTATAGAAAGAAGCGAACAGGAGAGTATAAAGTAGAGTAGCCCTCTTTAAATGGAAAATGAGGCAAACACCCGTATGCGACTGTGGTCACCAGGCACAAACGACAGAGCACATCATATCTGAATGTCCCCTTCGTTCTTTCGCCAGGGGCCTGAAGGACATTCACCAGCTCACTGCAGTGGCAACGTGCTTAGATATAAATTTGTAGTTGTTGCTACCTACCCAAGCCATACGAAAGAAGAAGAACAGGAGAGTGGGAGATATGGGATCCAAAAGCAAACCAAATAAATCGCCATTTTATAAAGAAGCTGCAAGCATCTGTTTGGATTAACAGGTGTTCGGTAGGAGGGTGAAAACAAATATGCTAGATTACCTGAGGCGTTGATATCCATTGTTGTCTGTTAGCTGCTTTATAAGGCAGAACCGCATAGTCAGCTGCTCTGCTAGGAAATATGTGAAACTGCCAGTAAGTGTTCAGAACTTTACTTTTGTTACTTAGCCTTTTTCCAGTGTTGAGCAGGGACTGAGAGCTCTTCATTAGTTCCCTCTCTCTGACTTTTGTCACATGATAATTTTGGCAATCCATTGCATTATATAGGGAAATTAGAGCAGTATAAGCTAATTTTCCCGGTATTTTCTCAATTCAATAGACTAAATGAGAGCAGAACTCTGGATTTTAGCCGTTTGTACAAGTGTGCTTGTATCATATCCTGGTTATATTGTCATATCATGTGATGGTTCCACGTTTGTGCTTTTGGTGAGAAAGTCATAAAAATAGACTTCAGACTAGGCTAGTCCATCCCTGTTCAGTAATAGCTAATGTTAATTAAATAGGGAGTAATCAATTTAAAATTCATACCTCTCATTTTATTCAGCTTTTCTACTTCTCCAAGTGACACAATTCCTAGTGAAACTGCTAATTTCTAGTTTATGGATTGCATCGCAGGGTCAGTCTTTAATTAATTGGACATTGCAAGAGCAACATCAGCTGAAAATTTAGGTTTTGTGAAAATAAACCCTTACAGAATTGAAGACCATTAGACATGTTTCCATGAAATTAAAAACACGGTCCAATGTATTTGTATTGTGGTAGAGCCTAGAGGTTTTTCAGTCAAAGAACAGGGCCCCATTGCTTTACTCATTTGTACAGCACATAGCGCAGAGACAGTCTGTGCCCCAGAATGCTGACAGTTTTTCATTAGCAACAAGGTGGGCATCATTCCAATGAAAGCAGGGAAGTGAAAGTGACAGGGCACTGGCTGCTATCTTTTGGGACTGGGGGTGGGGGAAGGTGGGGAAGTTGAAGACCAAGAGTGTGTCAGGCACGGTGGGGACTGAAAGTTACAGCTTGCACAGTTTCTCTCATGCTGTGTATTAACTCACATACTTGGTTCCCAAACAAGCTGTTGAGTAAGAAATAGGGGAATTCAAGAAAGAGGAAATGAATAGAGGAACCCAATCTGCTTAACCATGGATCATGTGCAGTGTTTGGTGCCTTTGGCAAGTCCACATGGCCAGTAGACATCTGATGTATTTAAAATGTGCTCTGTGTAGCAGAATCCCTTAACATTCGTGGATTAAACGAAACACGGGGCCTAGTGACTGCAGCTGGCTCACCAAGTATACTTATTCCACGTCAACACGCGAGTTGAAATATGCATTTATTTCTTACCTTCATAACGCCCGAAATTAGGCTGGTGATGTAAGCTTTAGGTACATTGTAATGCAAGACAAATGCTGACTTTCTTTTGTTGTTCATTTATGAATGTCAAATTCCTGATACGCGGTCTGTTCTTTTGTTTCTAGGAGAAAAAGAAAAAATGCAGTGAAGAGCCGCAGAAGCAGGACTTGGACAAGGTCTTCCTCCCCAACAAAGCTAGAGCTCAAGAGGTGACTTCCCAAGCTAGCGAGGTGCAGGTGGAACATCCTGAAGTGTTTACAGAGATTCGGCTCAGTGATGAAGTAGAGGATGGAAAAAATGTGAATGATCTGTATGATATCCCCTTGACTTCTTTAATCTTAGCAGATGAAGGATCCCGATCAGCTACCCTAGAACCTCTAACACAAGGAGAAGAATTCAGAGCTAGTCTCTTGCATGAGAAATGCCGGGAGAGGTCTGAAGAAGATGGTAGAAATAAATCGGACAAACCCCAGAGCCTTATGGAAGCACTTGCTAATCAATCAGAAAACTCTGGCATAGCAGAAAGTACCTTTAAATGCGGTGCTGCTTGCACTCAGTCACTAATGGGAATTGTACGGGACAGAGGAACCGAGAAGGTACAAGAGGCTACGAATCCTGCTCTTTCTTTGGAGGCACAACCTGTGCTGTCACAGCTCTCTAATGAAGCCAAAGAGCGCGCTCAGCCTTCTGGGTTGAAAACTTTGTATCCCGATTTATCGGCGGAATTGTCCCAAGAGAGACTGACCACACTCGCGGTAAAACCACTGTTCCGTAACGAGAGGCTGTATCCAGAGATTCCCTCTGAGCCAGAACTAGTGCCATTTACCAAAGAGCAGTTGAAAATCTTTGAGCCGTGTTCGTGGCTGGAGAATGTTGACTCCTACATGGAGGAGTTTGAGCACGTTGCTCATCAGGATAGACATGAGTTTCATGAATTGCTCCTGAACTATTGGCGCTGTAGGAAGCAGCTCTTGCTGGCTGAGACGGAGCTACAGGCCATGACCTCAGATTGCCAAAGTGCCAAGGACAGGTTGTGGACTTTTAAGGAGGAACAGCAGTCGGTCAAGGTGGTGTAACTGAAGTTGCTTTTGATCATGGCTAGTCTATGATCCCAGTCACGTGGTCTGCTGAATGTGGATGTTTGCTGGATTTAAGCTGGCTTGTACAGAGATTGATTTGCTTTGGATGATGTCTTTTTTTTTTTTTTTTTGGTTCAAAGGAAAATAAACCTGTCACGGCTTAAGTCAAGTTCATTACATAGAAATACTCATTCCATGGAATCCTTGATTTTAAACTTGTAGCTAATATAGTGGAGTGCCGTCTCCCTGACAGTGAGCTCTGATATACTAAAATTCCTGTATGTAGTGAATTGGAATGAGAGTTCCAATGCATTGCAGTATGAAAACTGGAATTCAGCTTAGAATGACCATCTGCGGTTAGCAAAATACTTCATTATGGTGCCAGTCCTGTCCATCCTCCTTCCTGGGTGTGGATGACCCCATTTCCAATAGTCTTGGGACTGTGGTTCTGGAAGGATTTGAGGATACAGCTCAACAGCCTGGTTATTCGGAGCAAGGGGACTGAGGAGAGAGCTCCACTTCCACTGGTTGTTGCTTCCCTTATGTAGCACAGAGATTCTTGTTATTGTGGCTGCCACTGCAGCCCTGAAGTATCTTTGGGCTTGTCTATGCTGCATCGTAGTGTGGACTACCGGGATATGAACTGCAGAGTGCAACAAAGTGTTGCACTGAGCTACCCCGTTGAAAAGAAGGTACTGGCTTCCTATTAACATAGTCCTTTTGCAAACAGGACTATGTTACTGCCAACTAGGTACCTTCTGGTTTGCACCAGCAGCTTCAGTGTGGGGTAGTTACAGCGCCACACTTTGGTGCGCTCTGCAGTTCACACCCCTGTAGTCCACACTGCAGTGCACTGTAGACATGGCCTTTGTAACTCTGCAGTTGCCTAATGGGGAAGGATTGTTTTGCTCATGTCTCCGGGACAACCCCATTACACAGCTTGATGTTCCAGCTGTGTGCTGATTTGCAGGATTTGGTCTTGTAGGGCCCTGTCTTGAACTAGGAAAAATTGGAGATATTCAGCAGTGGTGGAAGTTGTAGTCAGTGTAGATGTTCTTACCACTCACTGTCCGATCCTTCCTAGAGCAAGTTTAGATAGTAAGAATGCCTAAACTATCTATTCAAGAACTTCCTCTATTGCTCCCATGAGTTGAGCTGTATGGCTGGTGAATTCCCTGTCCATTTTTTTTCCTACGCTAGATGAGACTTGAGGGCCCCATTGTAGAAATATCACTCTTTTTTTAGAGGAATGTGGTGTAAGTGAACATTATAACGTTTAATTATGATTGAATGTTATCAGTCTCTTAAATTTTGTATTTATCCATTTTTATGTGCAATACACTGCATCTATACTGTACCCACAGACTCTTACATTAATATAACTGATTTCCTAGTGTAAAGTCCTGCATGTGGTGCAAACAAGTTTCAAACCAAATTTTCTAAGTGTGTGTTTTGAAGCTTAGTTGCATGGCTGTATGAAGCAATGACATGGGCAGAATGGAACGATGGCTTCATTGTATTAAGGAACATCGGATGAGGTGGGGAAAGACTCCACTCAATGATTTGATTTGCAGTTTGAGGAAAGTCGTTTCACTGCTTGGCAAGTCTGGATAATTTTAAAATATGTTGCGGCAAATAGATGTTAAGTGGGCTGGAGTCTAGAAAAACACTCCTCTTGCATACATATTGTGACTTTAAAATAAGATCAGGGTCTGCCTGGAAATTCTTTGTATGTTTTTTATATATATATTTTAAGAGTAGATGGGACCAAGGCTGTGAGGCAGGTGTGCTCTACTGGATTGGGTGTGAGGGTGGGAGTCGAGACCTGATTTTATTCTCCCTTCTGCCACTGACTCACCACGTGGTCTTGGGCAAGTCACTTAAATCCAAATTTTCAAAAGTCGTTTCTGATTTTGGGTACTTTACTTTGTAGGGCCTGATTTTTCAGAGGTGCTACGCAGTCGTCAGCTCCAGTGCTCAGTGCCTCTGAAAATCAAGTTGGACATCTAAAATCAGAATCTGCTTTCAAAAATGTCTTAGCCTCTGTTTCCCCATCTATTATCTGAGCAGAACATTGCTGACCTGCCTTTGCAAAGAGCTTTGAAATCTGTGGCTAAAAAGCTCTATGTAAGTGCAGATTTTTTTAACACACTTTAAAAAGAAAGTGCATAAAATAATTGTTCTCTTTGCAGGGTATCTGTGCAGATCAGTGCCAAGTGTCTGACTACCATCGCTACCAGACAGTAGAGATGAATGGAAGTGTGTTGGGGGAACTAAAGAGGTTGTTTGAAGCCAAAACGGAGCACGTGCATCAGACTTTGGTGCTGCACTCGTACACTTCAATATTGTCCCGCTTGCAGGTGGAGTCTTATATCTATGGATTGCTTAATAGCTCATCCCTGCTGAGATCTGTGGCTGTTCAACAACAAGAGCAAGGTGTGTCCCCGATCTGAGTTTCCGCCTCTGGTGTCCCTAGCATGCAGAAATAGTACACCTGAACTTTCAATCTGCAGTTCTAGGTGTGGATATTCATTGTAGAGAAACCCTCTTTCAACACCAAAAACTAGGGGGAGCTTATTCGGTGGCCCATGAAACCCCAGTCCATCAAAAGCACCCTGACTTTCTCACTTCAGTCTCATGGAGCATAGACACAGTTGCAGAAGTCAAGTGCTTAAGCTTATTGTGGCAGCAAATTGCAGGAGTGCCCCCTGCTGTCTGATCTATGTAGTGCCACTGGCTTTGCCTATGTCAGAAAAATATTTTCGTTCTGCGTGCTGGAAGTGGGCGGAAGGGAGGCTTTAACTTAAAGCAGGGGTCGGCAACCTTTCAGAAGTGATGTGCCGAGTCTTCATTTATTCACTCTAATTTAAGGTTTCACGTGCCAGTAATACATTTTAACGTTTTTAGAAGGTCTCTTTCTATAAGTCTATAATATATAACTAAACTATTGTTGTATGTAAAGTAAATAAGGTTTTTAAAATGTTTAAGAAGCTTCATTTAAAATTAAATTAAAATGCAGAGCCCCCTGGACTGGTGGCCAGGACCCGTGCCACAGGTTGCCTACCCCTGACTTAAAGTAACAAAGATATTTTTATATCAAAGTTGCTATTTAGTGATTACCCAAGATGTTTTAAAAAAACTAGTGTCTTAGTTTTAGAGAGTAGTAGAGTATTTGTTTGGATTTAATAATATACAGTAGAACCTCAGAGTTATGAACATCAGAGTTACAAATTGACTGGTCAACCACATACCTCATTTGAAACTGGAAGTACGCAATCAGGCAGCAGCAGAAACCAAAAAAAACCCACAGTATAGTGCTGTGTTAAACGTAAACTACTAAAAAATAAAGGGAAATGTATAAAAAAAAAAAATTGACAAGGTCGGGAAACTCTGCTTGTTTCATTTATAGTAAGAGTGTTAAAAGCAGCATTTTTCTTCTGCATAGTAAAGTTTCAAAGCTGTATTAAGTCTATGTTCAGTTGTAAACTTTTAAAAGAACCATCACAATGTTTTGTTCAGAGTCATGAACAACATTCCCGAGGTGTTTGTAACTCTTGAGGTTCTACTGTACATATAAAGGACAAAGGAGAAATTTTCTATAGAACCCCTAAAGCCGTGAGGGTATTAGTCAGCCTAGCAGGGCTCTTAAGAGTCACCAATGTCGGAGCTCTAATTCTGTTTCTAATTCACAGCTTCTAAGCAGTCAGAAAACCTTTCCTCGGACTTGGGTCACCTGAAAGAATGTGTCAGCATTCTTTTCGGTTTCACGCGCAGAGTTATTGAAGATCCTCAGTTCCAGAGTGACCTCCTCCTTTGGCTGCAAAGGCTGGTAAGGGAGGAGTGTATGGAGTAACTGCTGTTTATTAAAATGAACTGAATCAGTCCCAGAGGCCATCCCTGGAAACCTCACTACTGCTCTTGCTGTTTGGTGTCCTGGGTGAAAAGAATTTGGTGGCTTCATTCCAGTTCTTAGCAGACAATGGCCACATATCCCTGAAACCGCTAACATAATTGGCTTCTTTGTTGATAGAATCAACTGAGAGCCCAGGTGTTGAGAGGACTGGAGCCTGTGAACCCAAAGGTGGTTGGTTTGGAATAGGACAGAGCACATTAATAAGGCAGCCTGGGGAAAACTCATGTTGGAGATGGAAGTCTTCATCACTGTCAATCTGGTGATCTTTCTTCATCACTCAGTTTCACATAAATCGGTTCTTTTAAAAAATGCTTTGTATTGTTGCTCTTAAATCAAGCAGCAGCCCCTGCTTGTCAAAGAGCACTGTTGTCCCCGTCAGCCTTTTGGTGATACAGCATTCTCTGTACAAACCCATTGGGGGTTGGAAAGTGCAAGGAGAATAATAGAAAAGCCAGGTTTTAACAAGTCTGTGAAGGAGCCAACATTGAAATTCCCTTACAAGATGCTCTTTATTGTTTAGGTGTCAGTCTTGCAAAGAGTTGGCTGTCCAGGGGACCACCTCTTCCTCTTAAACCACATCCTCCGTTGCCCAGCAGGTGTCAGTGGATGGGCTGCTTCGTTCATACAGGTGTGAATGTTTAATCCTGTGTGCTTTGCTTTTTTTGGCTGAGATTTTGGAGTGGGTGGGAGAAAAGAAGAGAGTCTCTCCTGCTTGAAACCATAAGACTATTACTAGACTAACTGGCAGATTCCAGAAATATGGAATCTGGGGCCTAGGAAGGAGAGGAGCCAAAATCTTTCTGTGGGGCTTTGATGGGCTGAATTTTCAGCCCTCCCAATCTTGTGCCGTAGTGAGATCTGCAGCTAAGGGCAAAAGCCGTGTCTTCTTTGAAGACCTATTTCTCACTTAGATCAGCAAGTGGGCTTTGTCAAGATTTTCCTTTAATGTTAGAAAGTTAAAGGAAAAGCCAGATCATGGAAATTCAGAGATTTTTTTTTTTTTTTTTAGAAGCTGAAACTAAACTAGCTGTGGCTTCTGGTTTGCTTAGACTGAAATCTTGGTTTCATTTCAGATCAAAGTCTTGGATAACCCATCAGGAGTCTTTCATTTTATGCAGTCTCTTGCCTTGCTTATGTCTCCTGTCAAGTAAGTGGGAAAGGAGAGAATTTGTACACGTGTTCTGAAAGTGTTTATCTCTGGATATTCAAACACATGGTGGCACTAGGAATATTCAGATGACGTTGAGGAATTGTCAAAATGGGCACAGTGAACTGATAGTTAAGTCTAAAGTCTTGTTGTTATTCACTCATCCCCTATTTACAGCCTCAGCATTATTCTCAGATGCTAAATATTTAGCATGATGAATGTGCAATAGCCCTGTTGTTCTTATCAATGTTGAAATAAAGTTCTCGGCTACTGTTTGCAGGAGCAATTGTCATGGATGAAAAGGAAATTCCTGAGTCACTAGGTCTGGAACAATTGTTGCATGCAAAGATTCTGCTGTTTAATTTTTTCCCCCTATACTTCTAACTTTACTCAGAAAAAACAATTGCAATACTTGATGAAAACAGTGAAGTCAAGGACCAATGATAACAAATGAAACATATTTCAGAGGAAATAAATGTTCTGATCAAACCCACAATCTTTTCCTGTTTGTCCTCTTCCCCACCCCGCTCTGTTAGATTAGTAAAGGTTAGTGTGACTTTTATGTTTGTGTGTGCTCACTGCATTAGGAGAGTTACAGCCACTGGTTTTCTGAGTGTCAAGATAGTAGCTATTGAGCCTAATTGATCTGAAGCAGTTCTACAGAAGTATTTTAAATGGGTAAAGAGAGAGCTGGACTGAGTTATTTTTAGAGTTAATATTAGTCAAGCCTGGGTTGTCTGAATTCCAATTAACTGAAACTCCAACCATCTGTTGGAGGTTTGATTTCAGTGCATAAGGATTTATATACTAAGCTGAACTGACTGAGGCAGTGTGGGAAAGAAATTGGCCTACACATTTTGATGTCTGTGCTCAGAGTTTGCAGGCTAGGTTGAAAACCCTGGAGCAGATCCTTCAGCCCTTGTAAATCTGCAAAGCTTCATTGAATTTCATGAAGCTTTATTGAAGTACATCAGCTGAGGATCTGGCCCCCGGAGGGCAGACTTCAGTCTGAGCCAGGTTTTGGGTGTCCCCTAAACCTTGAAATAGCTACAGTGCAACTCTGACTATGCAAGTGAGTAACAGTAGCAGTGAATCTAGTGTCTTAAAAGGAGTATGAATTCACAGCGATCAACTTTTCTTTTTTCTGATTTGGATGCTGAGAGAAGATGTAGTTATCCTGACAGCATGTGTAGTGTTTCACCAACATGTCCTGACAGGTTGAGAGAAATCAGACCTTAAGATCATGTCATTTTGGTTACTGTGTGGCTTTTCCCCCTACTTCATTTTTGATACGGAAGGATCAGCTGACATCACCTGTACAGTTAATGAATCGTGTACACCGTTTGTAAACCAGTATTTCAGGCTATCAGGTGATCTAATGTATGGGATTCTGTCTCTAGAGGCTTTCAAGTTAGCAGCCCCTAAAATAATCTTGAAATGGAAGTATGAAGAAAAACAAGATGGCCAGAATGAGGAGTTTAAGGTCCAGTGCCTCATGAGCTGTCAGAGCTAGATATGAGTGCTTCATACCATGGGAGGAGTCCCAGCTTTCAGTTGGTTAATAAAACATTTGGTTATAGTCCTTTTGATTGATAAACTTATGACTTGTATTCACTTTCAAGGCCCTTCATGGCCTGTCACCACACTTCTGGCCATCTGTCATTCACTATCAAGATATAGACTCCTGTCTTTGATCAGCTGATCGATCAATCCATCTAAGATACTTTTATGGCCCCCATTACCATAGTATGACAGTCCGTAATGAATTTATCCCCACAACATCCCTGTGAGGTTGGGCAGTGCTGTTATTCCCATTTTACATATGTGGAACTGAGGCACAGAGAGGCTAAGTGATGTGCCCCAGGTCACACAGGAAGTCTGGTAGGGCAGGGATTTGACCTCGGTCAGATTAGGATCCTAGGTTAGTGCCTAGATCCACTGGATGATCCTTCCCCTTCATTGCCCACTTGTTACATTTTCAAACAAGCACCTTTGTGCTGTCTCCCATGCTTCCCCTCACCCTTGGGTGGAACTCCTTGTAAACATTCACTGCCTTGTCATGCTCCAAATCCCTCTTTAAACTCTCTGTTGCTGTGATGCTTAAATACACTTGACAATGGTTAGGCAGTGGGTGCTAAACCGTTGCCCATCACGCTCACCAACATTGTCTCATTATTTCTTTGTGCTTTCCTGTCTGCCTGTATCCACCTGTTATCTTATCTTACACTTGGACTGTAAGATCTTTTGGGCAGGGATCATCTTTTTGTTCAGTATTTGTACAGTGCCCGGCACAGTGGGGTCCTAGTTCATTACTGGAGCTCCAAGGCAGGGCCGGTTCCAGCGTTTTTGCCACCCCAAGCGGGGGGTGGTGGTGGGGCGGAAGCCGTGATCGGTGGCACTTCGGCAGCAGCTCTATCGCCGCCATTTCGTTCTTCGGCGGCAATTCAGCAGCAGGTCCTTCCGTCCGAGAGGGACTGAGGGACCTGCTGCCGAAGAGCCGGACGTGCCGCCCCTCTCCGTTGGTTGCCCCAGGCGCCTGCTTGCTGTGCTGGTGCCTGGAGCCGGCTGTGCTCCGAGGTGCTACAGCAATACAATTAATAACTGTCACTGCTTTTGGACTGACCATAGCAAATACTGGATGCCAGATCAGTGCAATTTTCAGTCCCTGGTTCACCTGCAGATGCTTGGCAATGGTTGGCATAAGCTCTTTTTTTTTTTTTTTTTTTTTTTTCATTTTGTTTATTATGGATTCACAAAGGTACCCAGCAATGTGTTTCTTGTAAATTATAACAGCAGGGTCCCTTAGCATGGGTGTCCTGCAAACTAAGGTTGATAGCAGTTTACATTTTTCAGGGTATTGTGCATAAATCAATTTGTTAAATTGGTAATCAACTTGAGTATGAATTTTTATTGACTGGTAACTTGTTCCACACTAGGTGCATTGGGCAACCTTGTTAGTTTCTTGTTCCTGTTTGAGTTTTAAGAGGTTTTGAAAGTAAAAAGAATAGTTGTACACCTCTACCCCGATATAACACTGTCCTCGGGAGCCAAAAAATCTTACTGCGTTATAGGTGAAACCGTGTTATATCGAACTTGCTTTGATCCGCCGGAGGTGCACTGCCACGCCCCCCGCCCCGGAACACTGCTTTACCGCGTTATATCCGAATTTGTGTTATATTGGGTCACGTTATATCGGGGTAGAGGTGTACTGCAAATTTCGAATGTTTACTTTGTTTCTCTAATTTACTTAAGCCTGGCTTTCATGTATTCCCAGAAATCGAGCAGACTTTATGTGCCACATGACACCAAGTGAAAGAAAATCCTCCACCTCCTCTGGGAAAGAATCTGGGAATTGGACATTAGTAGATGAGGGAGGAGAAGAGGTACATTAAAACTAAACAGCTCTGCTTAACGCTTGTGCTCAAACCTGTTGTATGTGTCTTATTGAAGGGTTGGAGGAGGGAAAAACTAAATATTCTCCTGTAATGGATTTCCATTTCAAACAATACATCTTATATTCCCTTCATTGTAGAACAGTGATACTCAGACCTCAGTTGTTCAGAAGGCAAATTAGCAATCAACATCATAGCTGCGCAAGTTGAGGGTGCTGCCGCACCCCCTGGCTTGAAATTGTTTCCATTATATACAGGGTTTACAGTTTGGTTCAATAGCTGTCAGCATCCCCATTATACAAATTGGTCCAGGCCCCCCGATCAACATCACCCAAAAGAGCCACACAAGTATGCATTCATGGTTTCATTTACCACAGTACTACTCATTTTTAAACAGTATGATGGGAAATATTTAGTTATAAAACTCTCACAGCAAATAAGTTGATAATTTAGTGCAAGTTGATACTTTTATTATGTTATTAACCAATTAAGTTATCCTGAGTGGTTAATAACTTAGCTGATTAATAATTAAATCACAGTGTTTTAATACCATGTGCTGCAAAGAGCTGCAGGAGACACATTAAAGAACTACTTGGAGCTTGTAAGTCGCAGTCTGAGTATCACTGTCATAGAGTATTACATTTCCAGTAATATACATCTGAGATAGAATGCCTCAGGTAATTTAATCGGGAAGGAAGGAAATAGAATAGACTGTTCAAAAATAGTTGTATAAAATTACCCTTGTTATTTAATAGTGCAGAAATAGATACCCATTTGAGAACTTTCCTCCTTTCAGTCATCATGGAAATATTGCTGCGCTGGGGGCTATGATGTTTTTTTCCTCTTACTTTGAAGATGGTATCTACCACTTCTTTATAGTTGATGGCTGCTGTCATATAGGAACACACAGAAAGGGGGAATGAAAGTATATGTTGTGAGTGTGATACTTCCTAGGTGTACCCAGCGTTGTGAGGTAACTCACCACACCGGCCCTTAGCATGAAGCAGTCTTGTCTGTACCTGCTGTGGGTCAGTTCCCTGAAACCACCAGCCTCTAGCAGCACAACACTGCCTTCCAGGCCTCTGCAGGACACAATAGGCACACACCGCTCCCTCACTGCCCTCCTCAGAATGTTCCCTGCAGTGCCCAGCATTTTATCCATTGAACACTCACAGAATTAGCAGGCCTGCTGTTCACAAAGGAACCATACATACCAGCTTACCATACACACCTGCTGTTTACAAAGGAACCATACACACCACTTTGCTTAACACCACAGCACTTAGTTATTCTTGTTTTCACTATAAACATACCTTTTTGTTACCCAAGAACAGAGATTCCATTGACAACGAGTAAGAATATTGGAAACTAATGATTTTATTTTATATGTAAGCCTTTGTCTCTTTCAAGAGACTAAATTCAACTAACAGGTTAACCTCCTGTCTAGAGAAGTTTATCTCGCCCAAGGTTCTTTCCAGCATTTTCAGCTAAGCCTTATTGAGACCCTTCCGTAAAGCAGAATCACCGTCCTTTTACTTCCTCAGTGAAGGGTGTCATCTTTGCCCCCACAAATATAGTAGAGCGAGCCTTTGATGTGCACCTTCAGACAGGGTTCTTCCCATTGCTCTTTCTCTTCCTGTTAGTTTCTTTCTGAACTCCCCACAGTCCTTCATTTGCATTCAGTTCACACTGATGATAGGAGACTCGTTGTAAAGTATATGCTACTTAGTTTACATTCAAACAGCCAACTAGATAAAACATTTCTTGTCTGGCAGGAAACTGGTTTTTCACCTTGGCTGGCAACCTGTCCCTAAACCCAGACCTTACAATTTTCAGTGCATGTACATAACTCCTTACATATTACCTGTACAGACAGTCACAATGTTATTGATGACTAGAGTGATAGACTTTTATTGGAAACCTTACATGACATTCTTTGAACTAGAATACACCTATCCGCCTCAAGAGATTCCTGTAGCCCCTATGCACCCCCTCTGTGCCCCATGCCAATTGGCACTGACATTCTGGTGTCACAATGAGGAGTGGGAAGAAGACCAGTATCCCTTTTCTACATTCTTTCTCTGCCATCCCCCCACTTCCCTTCAAAAGAAAACTGGAGGTAGACAGTATAATAACCAGGTCCATTCATTATCTGCTCCCCTCTCCTCTTGGGGAAGCTAATAAAATCCACTCTGATATGTTTCTGTTTTTTGTAGGATGAAGATCCCGAAACTAGCTGGATTCTCCTTTTGGAAGATGACTTGGTTGTCCTCCTGTCACAGTTTCCATTTCATGAACTGTTTCAGCATTTTCTTGGGTTTAACTCTAAAGGTGAATTTGCTGCTAAATACATAGACTTGTAGGGGATAAGGAATTATTTTAAATGTCAAACATGTCTGGGACTTATATTGTTCCAGTGTACTCTGAAGGATTAGATTTTATCCCTCCTTTCACTCTGATCCGTTAAACAGTTCCTTTTTGGTAACTGGCAGTAGATCTGCTTTTCAGATCCCATCTCTTTTCCCTGGCCTATGAGTTATAAACACCTCACTCCTTGTGCTCAATCGCTGTTTCTTAAACTCTTCTCCATCTCTGTTCACCCACGTGAAAAGATTACAAGATCTCCTGCAGGCAATTTACATAAATTATTTGTACTTGCACAATTAGATTTTAATCTACTGTGAATCTGTTATAAAATGGTATTCATGCTGTATGAAATAAATCATATAGATAAGTTTCAGAGTAGCAGCCGTGTTAGTCTGTATCCGCAAAAAGAAGAACAGGAGGACTTGTGGCACCTTAGAGACTAACAAATTTATTAGAGCATAAGCTTTCGTGGACTACAGCCCACTTCTTCGGATGCATATAGAATGGAACATATATTGAGGAGATATATATACACACATACAGAGAGCATAAACAGGTGGGAGTTGTCTTACCACCTCTGAGAGGCCAATTAATTAAGAGAAAACAAACTTTTGAAGTGATAATCAAGCTAGCTCAGTACAGACAGTTAGATAACAAGTGTGAGAATACTTACAAGGGGAGATGGATTCAATGTTTGTAATGGCTCAGCCATTCCCAGTCCTTATTTAAACCGGAGTTGATTGTGTCTAGTTTGCATATCAATTCTAGCTCAGCAGTTTCTCGTTGGAGTCTGTTTTTGAAGTTTTTCTGTTGTAATATAGCCACCCGCAGGTCTGTCACTGAATGACCAGACAGGTTAAAGTGTTCTCGCTTACAGACAACCCCCGAACCTAAAGCAAATACTCACCAGCAACCACACATCACTGAACAAAACCACTAACCCAGGAACCTATCCTTGTAACAAACCCCGATGCCAACTCTGTCCACATATCTATTCCAGTGACATCATCATAGGACCTAATCACATCAGCCATACCATCAGGGGCTCGTTCACCTGCACATCTACCAATGTGATATATGCCATCATGTGCCAGCAATGCCCCTCTGCCATGTACATTGGCCAAACCGGACAGTCTCTACGCAAAAGAATTAATGGACACAAATCTGACATCAGGAATCAAAATACTCAAAAACCAGTGGGAGAACACTTTAACCTGTCTGGTCATTCAGTGACAGACCTGCGGGTGGCTATATTACAACAGAAAAACTTCAAAAACAGACTCCAACGAGAAACTGCTGAGCTAGAATTGATATGCAAACTAGACACAATCAACTCCGGTTTAAATAAGGACTGGGAATGGCTGAGCCATTACAAACATTGAATCCATCTCCCCTTGTAAGTATTCTCACACTTGTTATCTAACTGTCTGTACTGAGCTAGCTTGATTATCACTTCAAAAGTTTGTTTTCTCTTAATTAATTGGCCTCTCAGAGGTGGTAAGACAACTCCCACCTGTTTATGCTCTCTGTATGTGTGTATATATATCTCCTCAATATATGTTCCATTCTATATGCATCCGAAGAAGTGGGCTGTAGTCCACGAAAGCTTATGCTCTAATAAATTTGTTAGTCTCTAAGGTGCCACAAGTCCTCCTGTTCTTCTTTTTATCATATAGATAGCGGAATAGAAATGCATTCCCTCATTGCTTCTAATATTTTTTGAGTTCTAAATTTCTAGGTAACTTGCTGATTTTTGTGAAGCTTATGGTTCAGTGTTTTGATTTTGTAGGTGTTTATTTCCCTGAAAAAACAACCCCTCAGGAGATGATGAAGATTTTTGCCTTTGCGAATTCCTTAGTGGAGCTGCTAGCCGTGGGGCTGGAAACATTTAATAGAGCACGCTACAGGCAGTTTGTGAAACGAATTGGTCATCTGATCAGGTAAGAACAACAGCTTTCTTCCTCTGTCGTGTGAATCTGCACAGACAGATCTTAGAGTTTAACAGGGGCAGCAATAGATCTAGCAATGTTAGTGTGTGTGTGTGTAGGCATATAATGTATGTGAGCATATGAATGTGATTTAGAGTAAGTTCAGTGATGGTATTTCTCAGCATATAGGCTAGGAACCCTTAGGGGGCACCAGACTCATAGGATGGAGGGTACACAGTGGGGCAAAGAGAGGCTGCATGACCATCAGTTCACACGGTCTGCAGGTAGTTATTGAAATATGCCTGCTATCCTTCCTTGTTCCTGTGGGTTCAATAATATTACACAGCTACTCAGCAGAGATCAGTGCACAGCATAATGGAGCAGAGGTATTTTTAATACATAAAATAAATATAATACGCTTAGCCACCAGTGCTGCACCCTGTGCAGCATATACCAGTCTGTTGACATGGAGACCACCAAGCCAGAGCCAAAAGGCTTAAAAAGCAGAATGTGAAGAAAAACAATATTTTCATTCTCTGAATAGATGGTTTAAACTCCCTCATAGATTTCCACTACATCTTCAACCACTCCGACCCCTCCATTAAATTCTGGAACACTCCCACACTAGTATCAATTTCCTGGACACCACAATCCGCTTCAGCAATGGAACTGTAGACAACCATATACAAGAAACCCCAAGATCACCACATTTACATTCATATATCCATTAACCACCTCAAACAAACCAAGACATCTGTTGTCTACAGCCAGGCACTCAGTTACCACTGAATTTGCTCCAAGAAGAAAGTCCAGGATATATACATCTTAACACACACAAAACCGCCTTCACCAAATAAGGACACTCCACCAAAGAAGTAGATCACATCATGGAACAGGGCACCCAAATACCCACAGAGAACCTGCTTCAATATAGAAATAAAGCCTCCTGCGACCGCAAACACTTAGTTGTCGCCTACAGTCCTACTCCAGAACACACATGGGGTATCATCAAACTACTAGAATTCATACTCTATTTTTCTAGAACTCCCTCTTCTAGGCTTCAAACAACCCCCCAACCTCACCAAGCTCATAATCAGAAGCAAGCTCCACACAGATCAGGATGCACCAACTCAAAGTGGCACCAGACCCTCCAGAACAACAGATGCAAAACCTGCACACACATGTCCACTGCTATAATGATCAACACTCTCCATGACACCTTTTAAGATCCATGAATCCTACACATGCTATCACAACATGTGGTATACCTGATCCAGTGCACTAAATGCCCCAAAACAATTCTGTGGGTGAAACCAGACAGTCACTACACTCTCAAATGAACTCTCACAGGAAAATGATAAGACGAAAACACAAAAAGGTCCGATAGAGAGTGATTGGTCAGTCCTCCTCCTCCAAGGAAATGTGCACAAAAACTTTTGAAAAGACAAGTCTGGGAACTTAAATTCATAACTCTGATAGACATTAAAAATCTTGGACTGAACAGACACTGGATTTATTGCTTATTATAACAATCTGTAACCCACTAACCCCCTCTTTTGGTCCTATGACTGCTTAGGTGTTAATGGGCCACTCTACCTCGAATGGTCCCTTAGAATATGTGCTAACTTCTTCAATCTGTTCCACCTTGCATTTAGCTGTGACACTCTTAGGGCATGTCTACACTACAAAATTAAGTTGACTTAAGTCGTCTATAGAGCCACTGCATTAATTGCAGCGGTGTTTCATGTCCACATTCTGCTCCTTCTATCGGTGGTATGTGTTCTCACCAGGAGTGCTTCTACCCATTTAACTGTGTGGGCATTGTGGGGCACTGACAGCTGGAGTCCCCCTGCCACGGGGCTCATAGCCACAGCCCAGCCCTGCATGGGGCTCACAGCTGGAGGCCTCGTCCCCCTCTTCGTGCCCCCCCCCCCCCCCCCCCCCCCCGAGGCTGACAGTTCAGGTTGTCAGCTCCTGGGGCTGGCCAGGGGGGCCCTCCGGCTGTGTACCCCGTGCAGGCTGACAGCCAGCAGCCAGTGTAAGTAACAGACACTGCGTTGCCCTAACAACATTGACCTAAATGCTCTATCTCTTGTGGAGGTGGAGTTAAGTCGATGTAGTGGGCGACTTACATTGATGGGAACTACATTTTAGTGTAGGTGCTTAGTTAGGTCAGCGTAAGCTGTCTTACATCAACCTAACTCTGTAGTGTAGACCAGGCCTTAGAGCATTTCCCAGACCTGAAGAAGAGCTCTGTGTGGCTCGAAAGCGTGTCTCTCTCACCAACAGAAGTTGATCCAATGAAAGATCTCACTCACCCACCTTGTGTGTATCTAAGGTTAAAAAAAGAAGGGAAAATGGATAGAGAAAAGGGTGCAGGGTGAAAACTGTGCCAGTGCATGATGTGTGCAGATCCTGTCTGCCAAACTGTCTCAAAGGTACACCAAGAGAGGCCGGAAGTCACAGGATGAAGTGCATCTGACGAAGTGGGTATTCACCCACGAAAGCTCATGCTCCAGTACGTCTGTTAGTCTATAAGGTGCCACAGGACTCTGTCGCTTTTTATAGGATGAAATGTATTTCATAAAATGTTTCATGCATGCTTTCCCTTTTGGGTTAATGATACAGTTGGATGTTATGCATGCTTTATCTATGCTAACCCAGAACCACCGCAGGTGATTTAATTCAATTAATTACTTGAAGCTCTTTGTTGTTGTAGTGAATGGACATAGAGTGGCTTTTGGTTTACAGCTATGTGGTTCCTTCTACAATTCTGCCAGTTCAGTCCATGTGTTTATTACTGTCTAATCTAGATTGTACTCTCTTTAGGACAAAGGTTATGGCTTCCTTCATACTTGTTCATTGCTGAGCAAGTTAATGGTGCTTTCTTAATTATTAGATGTGTGGGCTTTTTTGTGTGCACTGCCAATTCCTAAAGAAGGGATGTATTTAACACACAAGCTTATGTGTCCTAATCTATTTGGTCTAGTAAAATGTCAACTTATTTACCTGTAAGACCAAGGAAAGATAACATAGGTCAGCAGATGGAAAACTCCGAGGGTATAGGTGCCAGACACTCTGAAACTTGAGGACAGAAGATTGAGTTTTTGGCTCTTGCTTGTGATCAGAGTTACTGTTTCTGGACACTGATGATGTACTCTCTGATCTTTTTATCCTCCTTTCCCTTAACCCCTGTTGCATAGGATGACAGTTTGTTACGTGAGTGACCACTGGGCCCAGTATGTTAGCTGCAATGAAGAGTATGGCTCAATAATGCACCCCTATTCTGTGGAGAAACTGCAAGTGGAATTCGATGAACTGTTTCTTCGGGCTGTTCTACATGTGCTGAAGGCAAAAAGGTAGGAAATCCCAGTGAAGGATGTGAAAACTCACACCAAAATGCTATTAAGAACAATAGGAGGGTGAAGGTTGTGTCTAGAGGTGGGACCAAATAAAACCCTGCATCAGAACACCCCAGGCTGCAGAATCCAGAATCTGCATGGACAGCTTTGATCTGATTGTGACTTAATATTTTAATAGTGTTTCAATATTTTCTGTGGCTTCAGACTAGACTGTAACATGCAAGATCCTTAAACATGCAGATGGTTACCAGAAAGGGGAGTGGCTAGAACTCAACAGGCTGATGTAACTTATGCTGTTGGGACTTGCCCAGCGCAAAGTGGGATCAAGATCAAGGGAACAGAAAGCCCACTCTTGTATTCCTCTTTCCCAAATGAGGTGTGGGCTCCTCAGCCAGAGCAGAGGGTCTGGACCGGTAATTTCTTTCAGGCACTGAGGCTTATTGTTGTGCAAATTATTTCTACTTGGCTCAAAATCCAACAGGCTGGGTGTCTGGCAGTTCATGTCTGAGATGCCTTATGGAACGTTATCGAGTGGCATGCTTTGGAAGCTCTTCTTCATCATGCATTGTGTAGAAAATGAGCACCTGGAAAATCTCTGCTCCACCGTGCAGCCTGCCGACTGCAAGCGCAAACTCAGAGGTAGAATTCCTTTGCTTGCTATGAATTAAGAAACCTGCAGGGCAGTGTTTTGAATTCTGTTCTGGATCTGTAGCTAAACACAGCCCTTCTTCCAGTGCCTAGGCATGTGAATTCCAAAGAACAAGGATGTTGCCCCTTCTGATTGGTAACTGCAATCACTAAGTTTCGAACAGGGCGGCACCCACCTCTCACGGTTGCCCCGTTTCTGGTTGAGTGAGAGCCTGCTTTTCTTTCGGTTCTTATAACGGGGTGGTGCCCTTCTGTGTTACTGCAAAGTTAACTGCATTCACCGTTTTCCAAAAACAAAGTTGAAATCTTCAGTTTAAACACTCAGCAGTTGTGTAGTGTTCTCTTCAATCCAGTACAAGGCTCAGCCCCTTTTGTTGTTCTATGTCTGGGAGAAGCAGAGCTTTCCCCAGGCTTTGTAACACAGAATTCTTAGACATCACTTCGTCTTGGGGTTCAGTTTTCCAGTGCTCACTTTAGTTTTCGATCAGTGCAGAATGACTTCACTAGCTTAATTGCTGTCTAAAATCATGGTATATGACATGAGCAAAATTCCTGAACTTACTTAAAACCTACCTGCTCTGCTTGGCTCTCCCCAGTTCTGATCTTGCCTTGACTGATTATATAAACTATTTAAAACTGATAAAAGGAAAAGGTCTTGTAACGGCATCGGCACTCACCTCTTGCAAGTGCCCCTGCCCGGGCTCAGTATTCAACCAGATCAGCAGGGCCCATCACAGTACTATCACCTAGGTTCTGGGTTCAGTTTCCTGGACTCAATCCTGCCTGCTGTGAGCTGTCTGCAGTCCTGCTGCTCTTCAAGCCAGCCAGGCACCCGGTTTTCCCTCTTCAAGCTCCAGGCAGTAACTGAGTGCTGTGCCTGTGTTGCTTCCTCTTATATGGCCCTTTTGGCTGCTCCAGCAGCCTCTCTGATTGCCTGCCTGGGGGACTTCTCCTCTGCTTTTTTCTGGGGTGGGGTGAGGCAGGGTTGCGAGGCCTCCAGCAGGGAGCCTCCGGACCTACTTCACCCCATCACAGGTCTTTTCACACAGTTTGTAGTTCACTTGTGGAACTCATTGCCACAAGATATCATTGAAGCCAACAGGTTAATAACTTCTAAAAAACCCCAAACATTTTTATGAATAATGAGCATCCAGAGTTAGAGTAATAACAATTAACACCCCCCTATCCCCACCCCAGGAGTTTTGGAAAGACTATAAATCTTCATGCTTCAGGACATAAACACACCTATAACTATTGGGGTTAGGAAGGAACCTTTCAGGTGGGCAGGGTATTCCATAGCTACCTGCTGCTGGGTTTCTTGCACCTTATCTAAAAGGGCTGGGACTGGCCAGTTTTGGAGGCGGGATACTGTACTATATGGGTCACTGGGTTCGATCCAGCCTGGTAGTTCGTATGTCTCTGTTTCTGTTCCTGGCATTAGACTAAAGATATAAAATATACGTTTTGTTATAGGAGGCAATTAACCATTTCACCTATATTGACCTGTATTTCCTCCACGTGATTTGCAGACCCAGAACACATTGAAAACTTTGAGAAGAATCTTGCGTCCATGAACTGCTCGGAAGAAATTTGTCTGCTCACCACGTTTGCTCAGATGGCACAAGCCAAGAGGGCTGATGCGGATGAGGACTTCATCAGAGTCATTGTACTGGAGATATATGAGGTGGGCAATGCCACGGGGCCAATTCTGTGAGGTGCTGAACACGACTGTGGAGCACTGAGCAGTCTTCCATTGTTAAGTTAAATAGAAAGTTCAAGGCATTCAGCACCCATTAGGATTAGGGCTTTAATTTATAACCCTATCAAGCTGTTCTCTTCTCCTGGCTTGATTGTTTAATACTCTAGGACTGAAATAAAGTATCCTGGATGGCTTGTTTGTCATTGCTACATCGGAACATCACTTCTGTAGACCAGGCTGGAATGAACAAAGTCAGGATGTGGGAAATCTTTTCCTTTCCTTGCCTCATTCCCTTTCTCTGTTGGAGCTGGCCTGCAGTGCATCGGAACTGACCTACCTGGAGCTCTGACTTTCCAATTTTATTGCTACCCGTGTGTACCCATTTTAATTTTCTGAGATCCATGGAGCCTAGGCAGTGTGGTCCAATAACTTTTCATGCTGTGTCAGGATAAACAATTGGAAGAACTTGGACTGGAGTTTGCAGTTTGTAAACACCACTGTCCAGGATCAGCAGAAGAAAAAAAATATTATTTTATTGTATTCTCCACTACACTGCCCATGAACCTAATCATAGTGTGTGGGTTTTTTTTGTCCCCTCCACCCCTCTGTTCTCACCTTCTCAGGTATCTTATGTCAGCATTTCCACAAGAGAGACATTTTCAAAGGTTGGCAGAGAACTCTTGGGAGCAATCACAGGTGTCCATACTGGGGTCATTTCTGTGCTCCTGGATCGAGTTAGAGACACCATTGAAAAAGTCGGGATGGTAAGAGCCGATCTGTGTCCTTTAAAACAGCCACCATTAAGAGCTTAAAGTGGATGTTATGACCTCGTTTATTAAGGATGAATAACCAGAAATTTGGCACACAGTGCTTTATTAGGTGGTGCAAATAGAAACTGGTTGTGCTGTGACTGTGAGCAGATATGCTCAGCATGTTCAGATGGGAGTAAATAGAATGGGGGAATGAGGGATGCTGGGATCAGTGTTGAGTAACGGTCAGTCCTTTCTTGCACGTCCACCAATGTTATATATGCCATCATATGCCAGCAATGCCCCTCTGCTAGGTACATTGGCCAAACTGGACAGTCACTACGCAAGAGGATAAATGGACACAAGTCAGATATCAGGAATGGCAATATACAAAAACCTGTAGGAGAACACTTCAACCTCCCTGGCCACACAATAGCAGATGTAAAGGTAGCCATCTTACAGCAAATAAACTTCAGGACCAGACTCCAAAGAGAAACTGCTGAGCTCCAGTTCATTTGCAAATTTTACACCATCAGATCAGGATTAAATAAAGACTGTGAATGGCTATCCAACTACAGAAACAGTTTCTCCTCCCTTGGTGTTCACACCTCAACTGCTAGCAGAGCACCTCACCCTCCCTGATTGAACTAACCTCGTTATCTCCACATTGATATATACGTGCCTCTGGAGATTTCCATTACTTGCATCTGAAGAAGTGAGGTTCTTACCCACGAAAGCTTATGCTCCCAGTACTTCTGTTAGTCTCAAAGGTGCCACAGGACCCTCTGTTGCTTTGGTCAGTCCTTTTTCACTGTGTGTTGTACAGTGCTGAGCACATTGTCAGCACTAAAGAAACCAATCTCTTTAACCATTGATTTGTAATACGTGTATTTTCCCCCTTACAGGTTTCCTTATACTTGTTTAAAGAGCTGCCATTGTACCTTTGGAAGCCCTCTTCCTCGGAGATAGCGCTGATCCGTGACTGGCTATTGAATTATAATCTGAGCACAGTGGAGAATAAACTAGCCTGCATTATCCTGGAAGGGCTAAACTGGGGATTTGGTGAGCATGTATGTATTAAGAATTGAAAGCTTGACACTCAGTCAGACCTGAGAAAAACTGTTATTCAACTAGCATTGTAACTAATCACGAATGTTGGAGATCAGTTAACAGTACTAACACATTTTACAGGGATGTGATGGGTTGCTTTGTATGCATTTGAAGGTGTGAGAATACAGGTATCCCAATGGTTTTGGAAGATGCTACTGGAGGAACCAATTCTGTTCCCCTGCCATACGGTCACAGTTGTGATCGGCAGAGGCAGAGCTCCCTCATTATAAACCAGAGGAGGCAACCGGCAGTATGTTTTCTGAGGGCCTGTTGACTCTGGAATGTGCTTCTCTCCTGGGCCTGCCAGTACCCAGATTTCCAGGTGCTTGGCATAGATCACCTTTTCCTTTCCTGCATTTAAGGAGGCTGGTGGATTTATAGGAGGGTGTGTGTGTCGAAAACTGGGGTAATTTAAGTGTGAAGTCTTTGTTATGATATGATTGGACTGGAGTCCTTTGGTGCTTGTGGAAAAGTCCTTCAAACTGGAAACTAGTCTTTGGAATTTTGGTTTGAAATATTGTACAGAAACGTTAGCTTTTGAAATGTTTTTTATATGATTTTTTTTTTTTTTAAGGATGGGACCAGTAAACTCAAAAACAAATCAATAAACTCTTGGGGTCTCTAGGAAGGTCATTTTCCATAGACAGGTCCTCAGCTGTAGAGCTCTGTGTGTCTAGAAGTCTCTGAGCCTGAGTTCATTATCCTTCAGTGTACGGTGCAAGACTCCTCTTGCTGACCAAGCATTTGGCTAATCTAATGCACCAGTTATGTTCTTTCCTTTTTGTGTTTACATTGACATCAGTTCCTTGGTGATGTAACCAGAAACTAGGTGAGGGTACATTACAGTGAGAATGATGATACAACTTTATAGGTCTTCTTTAATAAAGAAAACAAACTTTAACAGGATACTACTCTTCACCTCGATCCAGCTGTCCATGCTGAAGTTGCATTAATGGTCCTAGAAGCGTACCAGAAATACCTCCCTCAAAAACCGTATGGTGGACTGCTTTCTGAAAGCATAAAACAGGTACTTTTCCCTCTCTGAATTTTTGGTGGTTGTAGATGAAAGAAGTGAAGGATGGGAACCTCAAGCTTAATTTTAAAAAACCCAAACTTTCATGCCGTTGTATTGGGCATTTCATGACTGAAAGGATAGTTATGATGCTCGAGCTAAGGTATTTGTTACACACAAAGACTATGTTAAAAGAACATTATAAAGATTGCAAAGTCAAGCTCTCAACCTTAATTCTGGCATTTCCTAACTTTTATCTGTGAAATTTTGATTCATTCCCCCTTATGCGTATGCATGATGATACAGTGTTTAATTATGTGATCCCATGTAATTTGCACAGGACCACTGCCTATTCAGTGCACTGAGTGGTTGATGCTCAGTTAATGAGCAAGCTATTCAGTCTTTTGTTTTCTCCTCCTGGTTCAGTGGTTGGCCCTGATGTCTGTTCAAACTCTGCTGTGAATACAAAATTATTAATTTCCTCATGGGGTTTTCCTTGGTGCTCATCTCTGTAGTATCTGCATACTTCACAAACATTAAATTAATTTCCCAGCATCCCAGTTGGAAGGGCGTATTAGCCACATTTTACAGACGGGGAACTGAGGTACAGAGAGATTAAAGTCAAAAGTATCTGTCCCCCTGGCTCTGTCCTGTCCCATCTGGCTCTCAGTCTCCTTGCCCAGCCAGTCCATCTCCCCACAATCCTATCTCTTAGTCCGACTTCTTTCCCTCACCCCCGCTAGTCCCAGTCATGCTTGTGTCCTCCCTATCCAGGTGCAGTGCCCCAATGTACTTCCCATCGCCTTTGCATTCAAATCAGGCAGCTTCCTCTTCCACTCTGTCTGGGACCAACAGAGAAGGGCAATGAGAGCACAAAAAAGACAGGCTCTCAGTTCCAGTGCTGAGTCTGGCCTGGTCCATGTCAGCCCACAGCTGCAATTGTGGGTAAAGTCCTGCTGAGTCCTCCATAGCTCTGAGTTGGAGCATGCTCACTGTGGATGGAATCTTCAGAGTTTTTAGCTGCTGTGCTCTAGCTAGTCTCTACTGAGCATGTGCAAACTGATTTTTTCCCTCCAACGGCTTATAGTTTGCCCAAAATTGGGTGGATTTTCACGGGCCAGCAAAAGGCACATCCCTGATATAGTATCCCTGTGCCAAATTTCAAGTCTCTCCTCTAGAGCGTGGGCGTGCATAGCTTCTCAAAGAAAAGTTTGCCGGCACTTTTTTGACATCAGCAAAATGACATATTTTCCCCTATCATGGTTCTTCGAACAGTTGAACTGTTTTGGCTGAAATTTCCCCAAAATGCCTGTCATGGGAAATTTCAGCCCAAGCACGAGCATTTGGGCATTTATAAGCAACTAAAACAGGATCTTTATAATGGATAGTTTGGGGCGAGCTTAATAATAGGTGATGTTACCCGCCTTGCCTATAATAAGGCCTTCATTACATTGTGTCTGAATGCCTCACAATTTTCAATGTATTTATCCTCACAACATCCCTGTCGGGTGGGACAGTGCTATTATCCCCGTTTTACAGATAAGGAACTGAGGCCCGATGTCACACAGGGGTTTGTGGTGAATGGGGAATTGAATCAGAGCCTCTAGTCCTAGTCTAATGCCCTAACCCCTGGATCTTCCTTCCTCTCTGGTCATATTACTTCTTTGTTATAGGTCTCCTACTTGGCTAGTGTTGTTCGTTATGGAGAGACACCCGAGACCTCCTTTAATCAGTGGGCGTGGGGCTTGATTTTGAGGTTAAAGCTGCACAGAAATGATCATGGTGTGCAGCAGCGTTGGCCTGCAGTTCCTGCTTTCAGCACTATGCTCGACATGACAGAATCAGTCATGCTTCATCCACTACTGAAGGCTGTCAAATCCGGCATCCCTATTGGCTGTTACCTTGCATTGGCAATGACTACACTGGGTCATAGGTAAGTGTGCCTTTTACTGGTGCTTGTGATGAGTGGGTAACTCCAGTGGGCTGATCATCCTAAATGGTAATGGACCGGGAGGGCTAATAAATTCTTCTTGTTCATCTTCAAATGGTCTCAGTATTTTGCTGAGGGGGATAGAAATCCCTTTTCTCCGGCCGCCTCAGGAGAATGCTTTCCAGTAACATGCTGATTTATTTATTTTCTCAGTTATAACTTAAGCTCTCTTCACATTACAGTTGAAACAGTGTTAAGTGATGACAGTGTTAAAACAATAATTGCTGGTGTAATGTTTCTAGCCCTTGTGGACAGGGATTCTTTCTTAACCCTGCTAACCAAAAAGTGCTGTCTTGCATTCCCTCCCATATTAGTCTGCAACAATGTTTTCTAACAGTGTTGCAATAGGATGTTCAGAAACATCCCTGTCCGTGTTGTGTACTAGAAATTGGTAAGACCCTTGTTACTTCAGTCAAAATGTTAGTGAGCATCCTAACCTAGCATTAAACATGTTTCAAAACAGTCCTTTCTAGGATAGTCTCAGCCACTTTGTGGTTAGGCTCTCTGTGAGTTTCTCTTTTGATTAGTTCAAAACTGTAAAGTGATGCTACTCGTGTCCTGCCACAATATTTTCACTCTTTTCCCAACTTTTGGCTATTTTGCTTTCTCCATATAATGTTGATTTAATTTATGAGGAGAAATTGCCTAGTGCTCTTCTGAAACCATCCACTCAATGTGCACTGGCAGTCAAAAAAGGCCAAGAGAATGTTGGGAATCATTAGGAAAGGGATAGATAATAAGACAGAAAATATATTGCCTCTATGTAAATCCATGGTACACCCACATCATGAATATTGCATGCAGATCTGCTTACCCTGTCTCAAAAAGATATATTAGAATTGGAAAAGGTTCAGAAAAGGGCAACAAAAATGATTAGGGGTATGGAACAGCTTCCATATGAGGGGAGATTAGTAAGACTGGGACTTTTCAGCTTGGAAAAGAGATGACTAAGAGGGGATATGATAGAGGTTTATAAAATTATAACTGGTGTGGAGAAAGTAAATAAGGAAGTGTTATTTATTCCTCATAACGTAAGAACTGGGGGTCACCAAATGATATTAATAGGCAGCAGGTTTAAAACAAACAAAAGGAAGTATTTTTTCATACAATGCACAGTCAACCTGTGGAACTCCTTGCCAAAGGATGTTATAAAGGCCAAGACTATAATAGGGTTCAAAAAAGAATTAGATAAATTCATGGAGGTCCATCAATGGCTATTAGCTAGGATGGGCAGGGATGGTGTTCCTAGCCTCTGTTTGCCAGAGGCTGGGAGTGGGCGACAGGGGATGGATCACTTGATGATTACCTGTTCTGTTCATTCCCCCTGAAGCAACTGGCATTGGCCACTATCGGAAGACAGAATACTGAACTAGATGGACCTTTGGTCTGACCCAGTATGACCGTTCTTATGTTCTTCTTATGTGCTCCCCAGTAGGGTTAGAGCAGTTTGATTCCATGTTTTTAAAGGGCGGTTCTAGCTTGAGATAGTGGGTGGTGTGATCTGAGCATAGGATGAGAAGCATCCTTTTAATTTGTGTTATGACATTGACTCCTACTGTGGGCTTTGGGAAAATCTTTTGCTCCGTCTCCCCATATGAAAAATGGGGGCTAATAGTGATCTTATATCACAGGAATGTTGAAGGCTGATTAATGTTTAAGCAAACTGAAAAAGTAAAGCTCAATGGAAGTGGAGGTGTTTAATATTAATGTTATGTCTTCCTGGCATAGAAGATCTGGACAGTGAAATGTTATCCTCGCTATCTTTGACATTGCCCCAGGTCTGCGTGTTTGTACTGCTAGCACTTGATACCAGGAACTGCACTGAATGAGATGTAGGCTCCCTTTTCCTAGACATCCCTTTTCCCTGCAGTGTCCGAGGCTGCTGCAAGATAAAAGCAGGAATTCCACATAGCATCTCCTGTAGTGAAATGCATTGCCAGTTATCGAATGGCTCCCCATCTCCATCTGCAGCAAATACCTACCGTGGCTAGAGGCCTTAATTCTCTAGGGCTGACAAACCAGGAAGTTTCACCACCCTTAAATTCCTCCTTTTTTGGGAGGGAATGAGGTGGAAAAACTTGAATCTGCTTGGATAAATTCACAAAGATTGACGCTATTTAGTATTTGTTGGTCATTTTGTTTGTTTTTGTTTCTCT
Organism: Chrysemys picta bellii; assembly: GCF_011386835.1. Lineage (NCBI taxonomy): Eukaryota > Metazoa > Chordata > Testudines > Emydidae > Chrysemys > Chrysemys picta. The sequence goes on along the minus strand of NC_088796.1, from coordinate 12,504,585 downwards.
CCTTGCAGCATTGAAAAGTTCTGTGCTGAAGGGATCCCTCTGCTGGGCATACTGGTGCAGTCTCGGTATCTGAGAACAGTAGTCCATGTACTGGATAAAGTTTTACCCTTGTTCTATCCCTGCCAGTATTACCTTCTGAAGAACGAACAGTAAGCATGATCTTTATTTAACTGTAGTGCCAAGGCAGAGTGATAGTAGTGTGCGGCAACAGTTGACTAGAAATATAATCAGCATATTTGCCAAGTTGGTGTTTTTTTTTTTTTTTTTACAACGATTATGATCAGTGGCTCAGCTGTGGTGGAAACACCCACCATATGTGCTATCACCGTGTGTGCAGACATCCTGCTGAGACCAGTGCTGTAGCTTGTAGCACAGTTCTCCAGTCTCTGGACAGCCTGACACGTTCTGTCTGTGGATGGGCTAGGTAGAGGAGTAGGCAACACTCTGGGTGTCAAGCTGTTAATGCTGTTACTGCTAAGCATGTTAAAGTTCCAGTCAGAATCCCCATAGGGCGTAGCCCAAAGGCCTATTAACATAACACCCTGTCATGACTAATTGCTATGTTACTAAGCCAGGCTGCATAACTTTCTATCCAAAATCAATCCCCTCCCAAGTCTTCATGGCTGTCATGCTGAAACATGGTCTGTTCCAGGACTGACTGGTCAGTATTTAGAGCCCCATGGGGCAGACAAGAGTAGTTTTCAGTCTCTTTCAAAGAGAGTACTTCAGAGAGTGCTTTCCTGTGCAGGGTAACTTCTGCAGAGAAATCCTGAAATATAAACAGCTCCCTCCACCAGTGTCCCATGTGCCTTTCTCCTGATTACTGGTCTATGTCAGTTCTTGTCAGACATCTCTCCAGATATTCTTCAAGACTAGTGTGCACTGATACCTGAACTGTCTGAGGAGCGAGGTCAGGTTTTCTTTCTCTGCCCCACTGCCTTTGCTGGTTGTGAGGCCATACACAGCTTTCTTGATTTGAGCTTTTCTCCTGTTCTTCCCGTTTCCTCTTGCACAAGTCTGCAAGTGTCAGGCACTCCCGTGCTTCTATAGCACTGCAGAGTGTATTACAAACTCTGCATATAGAACCTCTCATGTAGAGGGTGGCAGTCCACTGGCACACTGTGCAACACCAGGCAATGTGGAGTTTTGGCTAACAATAATTGGGCAAATCTGTCTCTTACAAGTAGTACCATAATCCCTGCAGAGCAGACTGGACCTCAGTTTTTTAAGATCTGATCTGAGATCTGTATACACAAACTGATACAACTTGCCCTCCGAAATACCACTCGCCTAGCTTTGTCCCACACACATCTTCATGCCTTGTTCCATGTTGGTCTCTGTTCCTGGAATTCTTTCCGTCTCTTCCCACACCAGTCAACTTCCCTTTCATAATTCAGCTGTCTCTTGAAAACACACTGTTTCTACCAAATGTTTCCATGTTGATCTAGAGTCGGCAATCCAAACATCTTTGAAAAAGAAATTGCATTGATCTGAGATTATACAATTTGAGGGGATGTCGCATCTGAAATGTCGGAATTAGACTGAGGCAGCTCATATGTGACCTCTGCATTTCTGATGCAGTGAGGGTGATAAATTGGGTCCCAGACCATTTACAACACGTTGATGTGTCAGATGAGACTGTAAAGGCCTGTCTGCTCTTTGCTGATATTTATGAAAAGCACATTGAGATCTTTAGATTAGGATGGCTTTGGTCAGAATTTTCCTTCCTTACAAGTTCTGTGTAGTGGCTCATGGCTTTTGCTCCTGGTGCTGCTGTATTTCAGCAGTGGGGAGTTTAGGAGGGGTTGAAACTTAAGATGATAGTTCAGATGTTCTCATGCTGATTTCTAAAAATGCAAACTTCTTTATAATGGTTTGGGTTTAAGTCTAATAATTGTCACCTTCGATATTATGACACTTAAATCCCTCAGAACAAACCAACCCAGCCCTTTATATATGATGTAGGAGAAATCTTAGAATTGAATGAATTTCATTTGTGATTATTATGGTCTCTAGGTTTTTATCTTACATCCAGCTGTTCCTTCACCTGGATAATGGAGTTCCACAAGGCATGACTCAGCAGGTTACGCACAAAGTGACGCAACACTTGACCGGAGCAAGCTATGGAGAAAATGTGGAGCTTCTCAACAGCATGATCCAGGTCAGAAAATGACACGTGAATGGACTGTACATCTAATGACTAGAGGGAGATGGATCTGCAGTGCTCCAGTGCTAAATTTTTTTTTTTTTTTTTTACTTAGTGTTGCAGTTCTTGATTGTTAAAAAGAGAGAGAATGCTCACCAGTGTTGCTTGGAATGTGGTATGAAGCATAATTTGACAACTGACATGAGGGTTGGGTAGAGCAGGAATTAAGAGATGTATCTGGCTACTGTTAGGGTTTGTAAGTTTTCCTTTCTGATCGCTGGTTTGTGATCAGTATTTGGAAAATGGTACTGGTATAAAAAGAATCGGCACTGGTCTGCCAAAGTATCTGTAGCCCTATCAGGTCATGAAGTCTAGACCCCAATGGAGTTAAATGGAAAAAATACCAGGCTTAGAAAAGACGATAAACTGATACCCATGATGACACTGAGAGTTCTGCCTTGCAGGGAGAGCAGAATGAACACGACAGGGTCGGCATTGCCAGGCTGAGAGCCTGCAGGGTTTCAAATGAATGGCCTCAGTGACTGTTTCTTCTCCTGCAGAGTTAGAAGCCTTAGAAATGGTCTCTTCTCCAGCAGCGTTCGTAAGCTCCACGGACCCCCTGCTTCAACATCTCTTTATCCTTAGAATTTCTGTGGTCAGGGATAAGAACAAAAATAGCAAATCCTTTACAGTGACGTCATTTGTGTCCTTCTGAAAATAAACAGATATCATTAGAGCCCTTGATGCTGTCACAAAAATCAACCAATGGAAATTAAACAATTGTTCAGTAAAGTTTTGTGCTTTGGTAATTCAGGCTGGGCGCTGTTTAATTCCACCCTGTAATTTGGCAGACCCACATTTTTATGAGCCGTCAGCCTGATGGAGTGTGGCCAGCTGCAGTGCTGGAGTTCTGGGTGCAAGTTCTCACTGCTCAACAGCTGTGGCACAGAGAGAGAGCAACGCTCTACCTGCTGGATCATCTATGCAAAGCAGCTTTTCAGTATAGTCAAGAGGACTGTGTGCAAAAACTGCTCTACCAACAGCATAAGGTAAAACAGATGAATTAGTGCAGCTGAAGAAAAGTTCTAAAGGCTTAGGTCTGGGATTATCAGTTCCAAATAAATCTCTGTTCTATATATAGTCCGAGCCCATTTATCTGAAAAGTAACAGGGATTTTGGTAACAATTGAGTAAATTGGGGTTTGGCTAATTGGGTGGTACTGTGGTACTGAGTGAATTGGGATGGGGGCATCGCTGGCATTAAGACAAATAGGGAATTTTGAAGTATGGCATCTTGGGTAAAGGGAGTTTTACTGTATCTTTAAATTATGGTTCCTGACTTACTAATACTGTGTTTATAGTGTTCTCAGTGCTTTACATGAGAACACTATAATATACAAGCCCAGCCCTAAAAGACACAAGACAGGATGCATTGTTCTTGCTTTTGGATTTTCCAAACTAGGATGGTTTAATTATATTAATTGTTATTTGGCCTCCTGTGGACCTCCTGGAAGAAATGAGATTTTTAGCTGGTGTTTCAGTGATGGCTTTGTGAAGCAGAATTGGGAGTTGGTTGCACACATAAGGGGCAGGCTGGAGAAAGGCACAGAGACAGTTCCATAGCTAAGTAAATTCCCCATCACACACTCTCATTCATTCTTCATTTTATGCAAACTTCCCCTGCAGAATGCCTTAGGTTATCACTGTGACAAAGGTCTGCTCTCTTCACTGGTCAGCTGGATTGTGGCAGGAAATGTGACCCCTTCCTTCATCGAGGGCAGTGCGAATTCCACGCAGGTAGGCAGTTACGTAACTCGGAAGTGCTCTGTTTTTCTCATGACCCCTGTTTGAGTGTCGTCTTCTACTCTTGTCATTCCTTTTTTTTCCTTATTGCAAAAGGTCTCTTGGGATGAAATAAAATTCGAATCTAGTCTGAGAGAGCATTGCAGGCTTATCAGACTGGAGACGTCACAGGCCTTTGCACTGACATTTTTTGGCGTATGGGAGTCAGCAATTTAAATCCTAAATCTGTACCCAAGAACTCGTTTAACATGACTGTCAGTACATACATAATGTGTACCTTCCCCAGATAATCCCTTGTAGGCTTCAGTGTGAGAGACTGGGCTGCTATGTTTGACAAATGTTCTAAATTCTGGTCACCCTCCTCTCTGCTTACAACATGTAACAAACCCCTAAGCAGAGACCTGTTGCATGTGTTGTGTGGAAGAGGAGGTCTGATGATAAAATATGTGGGTTGGTTATTTTATCTGGAGTTCTCTGAATGGATAATGGTAACTATGGATAGGGGGAGGGATAGCTCAGTGGTTTGAGCATTGGCCTGCTAAACCCAGGGTTGTGAGTTCAATCCTTGAGGGGGCCACTTAGGGATCTGGGGCAAAATCAGTACTTGGTCCTGCTAGTGAAGGCAGGGGGCTGGACTCGTATGACTTTTCAGGGTCTCTTCCAGTTCTATGAGATAGGTATATCTCCATATATTATATTATTATATTACGGATCATACCCTTTTGTCAGCTAAGATCCTTCTAGTTCTAATAGGTCAGTAGTGAAATGAAAGGTTTGGTTGCATATATATGGGGAATAGGGTATCTGTTCATAAAACTTCCTGGCTCCATGCGATGATGCTTTCAGAACTTCATAGTAAGAATCTATAAAAAAATATTTAGAAAACAGCAGGATTTCCTCTGTAGTCAAGATTTTCTATACACTGTATCTTACAGGTTTGGTTTTCATGGATGGTTCTGAATATGGAGTCCATATTTGAAGAAGATTCCCAACTTCGCAGAGTTGTGGAGGGTGAATTGGTCATCAACGCTTTAACTCCTGATCAGGCTCTGAAGGCAAGAGAACAATTACCCCCGTCATACATAGAAAATTGAGCCATTCCTGGCAATTTTGCTTGCCCAGACACCAGTGTATCTCTATAAGACCTTATTTGCTTGGTTTACGGGGGGGGGGAAACACTCTAAAGGATTTTCCATCCTCTTTTTTTTAGTTTAACATTTTAAAACTAGCATGCCAAAGGCCTGATTTTTAATACATTATTATTTTTAATGGTTTTTTTTAGTAACTCTTCTATCTGTATATGAAATACATACAGAGCATATTTACTATGGCATCTGAGCACCTCTCAATCTTCAGTGTATTTATTTCACAAGGGTGCTGTGAGGATAGGGCAATACTATTATCCTCCTGGTATAAATGGGGAAACTGAGGCATTAAAGCAACCAAATGCTTTGCCCAAGATCACACAGGGAGTCTGGTGAGTCAGGGAATTGAACTCATGTCTCTGGAGTTCCAGACTAGTGCCCTAACCACTAGACCCTCCTTCCTTCAACTATTGCAGCATAAATGTAGTTTTGTTTACTGAGTGAGCCTTAAACCATTGGTTATAAATATTGAACTGGATAAAAAAAATTGCTTATTGCTAATATGAAACCAATACAGGTCTTATGTTTGTAGAGTTCAGGGCTTGGTGGATGCACCTGTATCATTTTGCTTGGCCTTCATCTCATCTATCTTTGGAAAAGCTGATGCAATTTCTTTTTAGTGAAAAAGGTAGCTTTCCATTCAGTACTGCTCCACTGCACTAGTTGTTCTTACATTTGCAAAACACTATTGAAAGTGCTCAGCACTTGTTACATTCATTAGTACCCTGCTGGTTTCTTGGGCCTCACAAAATATATATGGTCTGCTGTTGTCTACAGGATGGCATGGGGATGTATGCCCCATACAGAAATGTCAAGCGTGTTCTGTGGAGTAGGTAAACTTAAATTTGAATTAAATTCGATGCCCCTTATGTGCTGCTTTGGTCGACGGCAGTCCTTCTGCTGGTGCCAGCGGTATGTTTGCATGAAGATTGAAGGTATAATATGACCCTCTAATAGCAAACCAAGTGGACCGGATTGGGCCTATAGCTGAGAGTTGGGCACCTCGGCCTTAACATTACTGCAGAAGCGTGACTGTTTCATGGGTTACTGCTATCTAATAGCTGTAGTTTATTCACAGTTCCCAAACCATCCGTGCTCTGCTAATCAAAATTAAAGATGTAGGAATAAATTAGAACGAAGTCTGTTGTAGGGAACTGCAATGGAAATGGGTCTCCTAGCACACTTGTTGAAAAGAGTTCTCCACTTCTTTTGCAGAAAGCCCAGGCCCAGCTGAAGCTGCCTATTGTACCTTCTCTCCAGAGATTAATGATCTACCGTTGGGCTCATCAGGCCCTTGTTACCCCTGCAGATCACCCCCTTCTGCCCCTCATCTGGCAAAAATTTTTTCTCCTTTACCTTCACCGACCAGGGCCGCAGTATGGGTGAGTTTGTTATTCGTTAAAGGTTCTAAAATAATTAGTGGCAGGCATTTGTGTTTCCAGTATAAATGAGATTACTAAGTGCCTTGTACAACCCCTTTTCCATGGTGCCAAGAGCTCAGGTGAGAGGAGTATTTAGTGTCAGCCGTCTCCGTGAAGCAAAAACCAGTTTATGGTGCAGAGATGTTGATTTGGCATTAACAACAAGACTTTTGTTTTGAAGGTTACCTGTAGATGGCTGTATTGGAAGAAGATTTTTCCAGAGCCCAGCTCATGTTAACCTATTAAGTGCAATGAAGCAGCGCTTGATAGAGGTGGCAGACTTCCACCATGCAGCTAGTAAAGCGCTTAGAGTAGAGAGTGCTGCAGATGGCAGTGAAGGCTTGTCACAAAAGGGGAGCTGTTCACCAGATTACCTGACTTCACCAGAACTGCATAAAGAACTTGTCAGGTAAAGAAAGCCAGTCCTGTTTCAGTCATGGTTGAAACAGCTAATTTCACGATGGCATTTACTGAGATCCTACTGTTATTTAGTATGTACCATACACATTCTTCTTTGAGTGATTGCTCATGTCCATTCAACTTAGGTGTGTGTGCTCGCCACATGCACCGGTGCCGGAAGTTTTTCCCTCAGTAGTATCCGTAGGGGACCGGCTCTGGCGCCCCCTGGAGTGGCGTGCATATGCCGCGGCATATAGGGCACCGCCGGCCCCCTCCACTCTCAGTTCCTTCTTGCCACTAGTGATGGTGCATGGAACTGGTACTGCTTCGGCTAGAGCTGTTGCTTTTTGTTCTTTCAAACTCATTTGCCTCTTGCAAATTTTATTGTATATATTTCCCTCTAGTTTAGTTCAACCGATTTGTTAAGTTAGAGACTTAGTAGGTCCCTAAAGAGACTTTGCCTCGGGATGGGGCATGCCCCTGTCCTCAGGCTTTAAACCCCATAATTGCTGTAAAGGGCCAAGCCCATTAGCAATCCACATAATACAGTAACCCTTCACTTAAAGTCGTCCCGATTAACGTTGTTTTGTTGGTACCTTGCTGATCAATTAGGGATCATGCTCGTTTAAAGTTGCGCAATGCTCCCTTATAATGTTGTCCACTGCTTGCAGGAAGAGCAGCCCATTGGAGCTAGCTGGTGGGAACTTGGAACCAAGGTAGACCAGCAGCCCCCCTATCAGCCCCCTGCTCCCCTAAGTTCCCTGTGCGGCAGCTGCCCAGCAGGCTATCAATTGCCAGCAGTTCAGCTGTGTCCCTCCCCCCCACTGCCATGTGCTGCTCCTGCCCTCTGCCTTGGAGCTACTCCCGGGAGCCTCCTGCTTGCTGTGCTGGGGGGGAAGAAGGGTGCTAATGTCATGGTGTCCCTCTCCCCCCTACTCCTGCCCCCCACTTACCCTGTCTCCACAGAGCAGCGGGGAGGACACCACAGGTTCTCAGAATGGAGGGAGCTTGCTGGCAGCAGCTGCTGTCTCAACTTGCTGATCTACTTAAAAGGGCAATGTACTTAGCGGGGTCAGCGTACTTAAAGGGGCAATGCACGTCTCTCTCTCACACACAGGGTGTATATCTCTCTCTCGGCCATGCTGTCTCCCCTCCCTCCATTCGTGCTTCCTTGTAGAGTGTGAGGCTACAGTAACAACGTGTTAACCCTTGAGGGCTCAGCTGAGTGCTAGTTCATCATTTAGCAGTAAGGCATTCCCTGGGAAATATCCCACCCCCTTCCATCCTCTAACTTCACCACCTCAACCAAGCTTCACAATCATCATTGCTGTGTACAGTATTAAATTGTTTAAAACTTATACTCTGTGTGTGTGTGTGTGTGTGTGTGTGTGTGTGTGTGTAATATATATAAAAAATATAGTCGTTTTTTTGTCTGGCGAAAAAATTTTCCCTGGAACCTGACCCCTGCCCATTTACATTAATTCTTATGGGAAATTGGATTCGCTTAACATCGTTTCGCTTAAAGTAGCATTTTTCAGGAACATAACTGCAACGTTAAGCGAGGAGTTACTGTAGTTTACGCTGCTTGAGCAAAGGTCACATTAGTGATAAGTGCAAAATCTGCAAGTCCTTCAAGCCCCGGACGAAGAGGAGCGTGACATTTGTTTGAAGGCGCTCCTGATGGAGTCTGCCCTTACCCCAATGCCGAAGCAGTGCTCTGATTCGGCGCCGAGCATCATGAGCTCGGTGCGCAGCACCCCGCCGGTACCATCTACGAGCTGGCACCGGTCTCCTTGCGTGGCTCCAGCCAAGAAGCCCAGGAAGATGGGGCGAAGGTGATCTCCAGCTTCCCACAGGGAAAGGACAAGTCGGGGGTGGACCAAGACCCTGTCTTGGGCACCTCTTCAACCCCTTGGGGATCTCAGGCCCCAGCTCATGTTGAGTGGAGTAGCCCCGCCTGCTCCCCACCGGATACCCCAGATAGTGGCGGAGGTCCTTATTATCTCCGGGTGCTGTCCATGCCAGAGGCCCTGCAAGCAGCGCAAGACATTGTCCCTCCCGGTGCCACCCATTCCGGCCCCGGTGGGGTCCTGGTCCGTGGGTAAACCCGTGTTGGCACCATCATAGTCTCCACCTTTCCGGCAGCGCTCCCCGTGGTGGGGGGCACGTCCCGCCAATGGTTGCCCTCTTGCAGCCGACATGCTTCTGCCCATGGTAGGCAGAAGCTTCATAGCCCCATCCAGTCTCTGGAGCTCGGACAAGGGCAGAGAGGCTTGAGGTGTGGCTCGCTGGTAACCGGGTGCAGACCTCTGGAGGCCTGCGCCCCCCGGCAGGAGTTTTGGAGTTGATGCCCGAAATCTCCGCGGCACTGGTACCGCTCCAGGGACAGGTCGAGGGACCGACGATACCGTTATCCGGACCGTCGCCAATCCCCCAGGCGGCATCACCGCGTGCGGCTTCATCTTCACGATGCCAGGCCCGCTCTGGTGCCCGGTCCCGCTCCACATCCCTGTACCGCTCGTTAAGTGTGAGGCGTAGATCGCCAGCTCGGGCCATTGCAGATCTGCCCAGCGCCGCCGGTCGCTGAGAGCCCAGTCCAGACGCTCATCGAGGTCAGCCAGATCCAACTCCGGGAGGAGCGACTGGTACCAATTGGGACAGAGCCACTGATCAGCCCCGTCCTGCTGATGCATGACCTCCCTTTTGACGGGCACGCCCTGTTCGCAGAACAGACAGACATTAAACTCCATGGCCTGAAAGATTCCTGCACGACCATAAAAACACTGGGCCTGTACATCCCCGGCCCTGCCTGCAAGTGGTTTAAGCCGCAGCAGTCTCAGAGCCAGGGGGAGCCACCCTCGCCAGGAGCCTCCCCACAGAAGATCCAGGGGCTACAAGAGGTGCCCTGGCCACCAACCCACATCTACATCCCAGGCGGGCTCAACCCACAGTAAGCAGACGGGCAAGCACCCGTTTTGAGGGTACACATGAGCGTGACCTACTGGACTGTTCCCCGGATCCTTCCTCCCCTCTATTTGCCAACCGCCTTTCTTCCTTCCTCCCTGTGTGGGTGTCTATAACATTGGACCCAGGGGTCCTTAATACGGTGGCTCAGGGTTACACCCTTCAGTTACTTTCTACCCCGCTGTCCCGTCCCTCTTCAGGGACCCCTCTAATCCTTGAAAATTAACTCTCCAAAGCTCTTTCCTCCTGCTGTCCCATACTTCAATCTAGGCTGACCTACCATCTTCCACACTGGAGTGTAACAGGGCCACTGAGCTGGGCTCTGATGTAACCCACCAGTCGGTGTGTGTTACATGTCCCCCTTTGTGTTAAATGTGTAAAGGATATTAATTGGTTACATCCCCCCAGTTACTGAGCCTGGTTCTTTAGCTCAAGTTGAAAAGACTCATTCTTTTTAGCTCCAGAGGTTCCCATTTCAATCATACACACTGTGTGTGTGTGTGTGTGTGTGTGTGTGTGTGTGTGTGTTCGTTCATGTGCCGTTAAGGAAGAAAACACACACTCTGTAGACGTCTAACTTTTTTTCTCCCCCTCTCTCCCCTCATTTTTCTCTTTTAGGCTTTTTAATGTGTTTGTTCTGTGGCTGGAAGAAGAGAGCTTTCAGAAAGGAGATGCATACATTCCGTCTTTACCGAAGCAATACGATGTGTACAGACTTGCTAAGATCATGCAAAATCAGCAGGTGAAACAAAGACTTCAGTATCACTGACAGAGCAGGACTGGGTTGATTTTATGATCCAAAATTCAGTTCACTGGTTAAGAGCCACTTAATTAACGTCTTAAATTGTGGTGCACTCTATGCCCTGCTAGTCTGCAGCACGGTCCATTCTGCAAGCTGAGGTTCTCCAGCACCAGTGGACTTTTTCTTGGACTCCTGTGTGCTGACCCAAACAGCCTCCCTCCGTATGAGGGCCAGAGCTCAGGCCCAGAGTTCTTGCATGCTACAACAAGAACATAGCTCTTATTCTGCACCTACTTATGCCTTTTCAAATGGCTCTGAGGACAGTCCAGAACTGGATTTTAGACAGCAAATAAAACACTTGAACCTCAGACCTGCTCTCATTGAAATATTATGTATTATTTCCTGATCAAGCAAAAATGAGCCAGGGGGGTGCTTACATTATTCTGTATACTGTGCATGTGAAACCTTGCATGCCCCTATTAGTTGAGGGCTCTTTGATCAGGCAAACTTATTTTGGGTACGGATAAACTCTGGGAAATACAGCCCTTTTTTACCGATTTCAATAACTTACGCCCTTGATACTTAAGGAACTGCAGCTTCCTCGCCATTTCTTGCAAGCAGTTGTTTCTTTGAGTTCTGCTTGCCCTACTGTCTTGGGGTTCAGTTTGCACTGGGCTTGGAATGGAGCCCTTTAGGTTCAGGGAACTCATTTATAGAAGTTCCTCCCAGAGACTGTTAGATTCCTTCCATGATGGTCATAAGTGACTGTCAGTGCTCTGTGTGCCTAGATGGGTTTATCTCTAGCTGCTGCTTTTCTTCAGCTTTTTTCTTTTGGGCCTGGTTTCTGCTCGGTGACTGTACAGTCTCCCTGGTACTGTACGTAGAGATGGGTGCATTGTATATTGTACGTTGTCAGCTGTGCAAAGTGCCCTATAATAATTTGAGCTCTCTCTCATGCCATAGGATTTGTGGATGGAATATGTCAATATTGAACGCATACAGCATGAATTTCAGGAAGCTCTAAATCTTTGGCTCCAAGTCAAACTTGAATCCCATGCAACCCCTAGCACTTCATCAGTGCAGTCAGATTTCACTAACCCTTTGTCAGGTAAGCCACAAACACAACATTGTTCAAGCTATTGCAGAAGCAATGAGTGTACGTTTAGGACTGTTGTGAAAAAAGCTCATTTTAGCAGTAGGCTGCTTTGGGAACACAGTGGTGTTTATTATAACTAGTGGGTTAATGCAGTTCATATATTCTTTATTGAAGTACTTTTGGCTTGCAATAGGATGACGTTTTTGTAATGCAGTTAGTGGCCAAGATTTTCAGAAATTAGGGGTCTACTAAATCCTCATTTAGGCACCTAAATAAGTAGCCTGTGTGACGGGTTGGAACATAGAACCCCCCTTGGGGCTGCCACCCAATGTGCCAAGACTACTTCTACCCTTGCCTTCCCTGCCAGCTCGGGGCCCCAGCACCCTGTCTTGCTGAGCCAGTCACTCCTGTCTCCAACAAAGACCCGGGGTCTGAATTACTTGCCCCAAAGCTGCAGGTTTACCTGAAAGCAGCTAACAGAAGTGTTCCTGTCTTTAACACTCAGATGCCCAACTCCCAATGGGGTCTAAACCCAAATAAATCCGTTTTACCCTGTATAAAGCTTATACAGGGGCGGGAGGGATGGGGAGCTGGGGTGTGGGCAAAGCTGATGCCTGAAGATGATGGATTTTTTTTTAAACAACCTAGGAATTACACACACAAAACTATGATAAAAGAAAATATTAAGGTTGCAAAATCAAACTTAAACGCTAGGAGATATCAGAATTAAGGCTGTCTGTACAACCTTAACTTGGCCAATTGTGTATATGCATTATGATACAATCCTAATTACATGATCATATGCTGTTTACTACCCACAGGACCCCTGCCTCATTCAGTGCACATGATGGACCTGCTCTGGGAATGAATCAGGGTTGTGTAGTAAAGGCGGCTGTTGTCTCTAGGACCCTCTACCTTTTTTGTTGCAGAAGTTGGAAGGTGTATAGTGAATGAAGCAGGGGATTGTAGGAAGAGATGGAATGATTTTCACAGTTCCAGGGTTGACTGCACCTCTTCCTCCTCCGTGGTCTGTTCAAGGGCACCACCTTTAGGTCTCAGGCCTCTAGCCATCACTTCTCTGTTGGTGGCGACTTGCAATCCTCTCCCTCCAGACCTGGGATTTAGGTTTGCAGTCCCCTTGCAATTCACTGGGCTTATCTCAGTAGGTCTGACCTTAGTCCAGTGCCTGCCATCCTGCTCGCTCCTAGGGGCTATGACTGTGTTACCAAGGGCTGGCCAGCTTTCACAAACCACAGTAGGTATAGAACAAAAGCATTATAGAGAAAACATGTCACAAAACAATAAACGGTCTACATACATGCTAGGCTTACCAAGTATCAACCCATCATCTGCATGGAGAGCCTGTTAAGTGCCCTACATTCTTCAGCAGGGTTTTGCCCTCTTGGTTACAGTCTCGTGTCCATTTGAGTATCAAAAGAAGGTCCCCGAGTCAATTCAGGCTGCCCCTTATACCAAAAGTTCTTTCTGCTGGGCCTCTTGAAGCAGTTTATGGAATTCCCCCAGGGGTGAGACTTCTCTGGAGCAGTTGTTTAACTTTTGTAATTGTTACCCACTTCTCCCCCCACTGAACTTTAGTTCCTGGAGAAAGCTCTGTACCTTCCTCCATGGAGCTAAAATACGCTCTCTAGCTCACGCAGATATATATCACATTTATAGATACAATAGTCTGAATATCCCATTTGACTAAGGTGTCTGGCACATACAATTGTAGGACTGGAAGGGACCTCAAGAGACTATCTAGTCCAGTTCCCTGCATTCGAGGCAAGACTTTTATCTTCTAGACCATCCCTGACAGGTGTTTGTCTAACCTGCTCTTAAAAATCTCCAATAACAGAGATTCCACAACCTCCCTGGGCAATTTATTAAACATCCTGATAGGAAGCTTTTCCTAATGTCCAACCTAAACCACATTTTCTGCAATTTAAGCCCATTGCTTCTTGTCCTTTGCTCAGAGGTTAAGGAGAACAATATTTCTCCCTCCTCCTTGCCACAACCTTGTATGTACTTGAAAACTGTTATGTCTCCTCTCAGTCTTCTCTCCTCCAGACTAAACAAACCCAATTTTTTCAGTCTTCCCTCCTAGGTCATGTTTTCTTGACCTTTAATCATTTTTGTTTCTCTTTTCTGGACTTTCTCCAATTTGTCCACATCTTTCCTGAAATGTGTCACTCAGAACTGGACACAATATTCTAGGTGAGGCCTAATCAGCATGGAGTAGAGCGGAAGAATTACTTCTTGTGTCTTGCTTATATCACTCCTCCTAATACATCCCAGAACGATTTTTTATTTGTTTTTTGCAATAGTGCTACACTGTTGACTTATATTTAGCTTGTGCTCCACTATGACCCCCAGATCCCTTTTTCCAGTACTCCTTCCTAGGCAGTCATTTCCCATTTTGTATGTATGCAACTGATTGTTCCTTCCTAAGTGGAGTACTTTGCATTTGTCCTTATTGAATTTCATCTTATTTACTTAAGACCATTTCTCCAGTTTGTCCAGATCATTTGGAATTTTAATCCTATCCTCCAAAGCACTTGCAACCCCTCCCAGCTTAGTATCGTCTGCAGACTTTATAAGCGTACTCTCTATGCCGTTATCTAAATCATTGTTGAAGATATTGAACAGAACCAGATGGAGAAATGATCCCTGCAGGACCCCACTCAATAGGCTCTTCTAGTTTGACTGTGAACCACTGACAACTACTCTCTGGGAAAGGTTTTCCAACCAGTTATGCACCCACTTTATAGGAGCTCCATCTAGGTTGTATTTCCCTAGTTTGTTTATGAGAAGGTCATGCAAGACAATATCAAAAGCCTTACTAAAGTCAAGATATACCACATCTTCTGCTTCCTCCCATCCACAAGAATTGTTACCCAGTCAAAGAAAGCTATTAGGTTGGTTTGACATGATTTGTTCTTGAAAATCTATTCTGACTGTTACTTATCACCTTATTATCTTCTAGGTGTTCGCAGTTTGCTTAATTATTTGCTTCATTATCTTTCCGGGTACTGAAGTTAAGCTGACTGGTCTGTAATTCCCCAGTGTTCTGTAAATCTATGGTTCTATGTGCCAGACACAATAGTATACTAGTCTTTGAGGTGTCCCTACTCCAAAGTAGGTCTTGCATCTATCACAATGGACTCATGGTAAAGGTGGCTGAATACCTTCCCTGGATAGGTGGATTCTATCCCTGCCTCTGCCAAGAGCTCCTGTGTGATGCTAGTCAGGTCACTTAAATCAGACTTCTTGCAAGTGGCCAATAAATGTGTGTCTTAGTTTTCTGGGTGTCTTACTTGGGACCTTGCGGTCTGATTTGCACAACTGCTGAGCAATCTCAGCTGAACCTGAAGCCAAAGGGAGCTGTGCTCTAAAAGTGTCAAGTGCTATATATTACTAAGTGCTCTGCAAAATCAGATCACGGGTATCTCAAATTGGCATCCAAAATCAGTGGACACTTTTGATCTTAATCTACCCCAGTTCCCTATTGGTAAAATGGGGATAAAAAATACCCCCTCATCTCAGTGTTGTGATAATAAAGACATTAATGTTTGTCAAGCACTCCTATACTGTAGTGATGAGCACCATAGAAAAGCCCTTAATGAAACTAATCTGTTTTCAGAGCAGGGTTTGAATAGTGTGCAGTAAAAAAGGACTGAAGCCCCACACTGAGCAATGAGGGGGAAAAGAATATTTAATTGAGCATTATCCATTTTGTGCAATGAATGAGGCAGAGGTCTTGGGGAGAAAATAGTATGTGATCATATAATTAAAGACTATGTCATAATGCATACACATAATGCACACAAGGAGGCTGAGTTATTAGTTAAGAAAAAGAAGTGAGAGTTAGAGAGGTTAAAGCAGGTAAAATACATTAACAGATGAGTCCAAGTTTGTAAGTCCAAAATGATAGGAGAGATGTAGTAATCTGCTAGTTTTGCAAAAGTCTTTTCAGGGTCACCCAGGGTAAATCTCTGTCAACTTGTACAGTATTCCATCCTGCTACAATCCAGAACAGTTCAGAGATTCAGGATCATTCCTCTGGATTCATTCTTATAGCTGTTTTCCCCCAGAAAACAATCTGGCTGGTGTCTCCATCACAGCATGGGCTTTTCCTTGTTGCCCAAATACAGACTGGGTGTATGGATTTCCCATTGCTGAACACAATGACCCATACTTTGAAGTTAATTCTTCATTTACGGTTCCAAGGCTCCAATCCTGTTTGGTGGGCAATCCAGTTAGAGATATACACAATGCATTTAGTTACAGCAGTCCAAACAATCTTTCATTAGTTTTCATGAAATTTACACATCAGCCATCTCCTCATCTTGGCATTAATACGTAATTTTGATCTAGGGTTAACTAAGTACAAGGATATACATAATGTAAAACAATAGCAACCAACAGGTAAATTTGGTGTAAATGTAATTACCAGGGTATATGTCATTTAAATGTAATATGATAACTTTCTCCTTAGTTCTATTCTAACAAGTGAATTGGCCTATGCCTACTAGCCCACTTTTTTTGCTATTCACACACAAGTGAATTGGCCTACCGCTTTGATTTGAGCTGGTCTGTCAGCGTCACAACCAGCAATAATCAAATTATTTGTATGGTCAGATTATATCCTACGTGTTTTTCTTTGAGTGACAAGATTGCCCTCCTTTCCTTTCTAGCCAAGGAGAGAATACTGAGTAATTTGAAGAAGTATGATGCACCCAAACCCCCTCTTCCCCTTCAACCAGTGAAACCTCCTGTGCCTGTTATTTCGTCTGTCAGTCTAGTAAGTCAGAAAGAAGCAACACAGCTGGTGCGCATGGACCTTAACAACTTGCAGCAATATGCCAAGTAAGATCTTTAGCTATGTTTTTTCTGCTCTGCTGGTATGTTCAGATGACTTCTTAAGCAGCCTTCTTGTCTGTATTGTTAGCATGATTAGAAATAACAGAATTTGATTCACTATCACTGACCTATTTTGTGTTTTTTCTTGTAGATTGCGTCATTATTTAATTGATGATTTAACATATTTAGGACCAGAACTAACTACTAGGATTTATTCTGTTCCCTGGAAAAGAATGGAACATTCACCTCATTCTAATAAAGACATAACGATCTGGAGTAGGAATAGGTTATAGTCAGTAATTAGTTAACTAATCCTTTTACACAAGTCATCCTACTGTGGCCATTTCTTGCAATAGAGCCGGCAAGAGGAAAATCTGGCCTCAAATGATGGTAACTTCATACATTGTTTTTTATACAGACTATTCTGTCACCAGTCTCATAGCAAAATGCAGCTGAAGAACTTAGTGTTAAAAAAACTGATAAATGAATTGTTTAAAAAAGTTACCCTTTTTAGCCATTAAGAAACCATCTTGACTTGATCACATTTGTAATGTGCAAGCAGAATAAATAAATATACTTATTGCATTAATAGAGCCAGTTTCACAAAGCTGAAAACAATTGAGCAAATCAGCTGAGAGGAATAATTTAATCAGAAAAATGTGAATGGTAATTGGGAAATCATGTAAGAACACTTTACTGGATGACCAAAAAGCCACAATCTTACAACTGAGGAAGGAGGCCATATTGGGTAAAACAACAACAAAAAACAAAACCCACCTGGTTTAAAGGGGAAGTGAAGGCAAACATTTAATATTAAAAAAAAAAGAGAGAGAGAGAGAGAAGAAATGGGAGGTTGATAGTAATGAATATGAAGTTAGTAGTTGTAGACCATTGATATGGGAAGCAAAAAACTACAAAGAGAGGTATGACAAAGGACCACAAAAAGAATTCTCTGGCTAGCAGAGTTAAGTTTAATAGGAAGGAATTTTTTAAATGTATTAGGAACAAAGAATCCTGGCAATGGTATTGGTCCATTAATAGATGGAAATAGTAGAATTATCATAATAATGAAGAAAAGGCAAATGTGTTCACTAAATATTTCTATTCTGTAGTTGGGGGGAAAAACAGATGCAGTCTGATCATACGGTGATAACACTTGTTCATTCCACTACTATCGCTGGAGGTTGTTAAACAGAAGCTACTGAAGTTAGACATTTTAAAATCAGCAGGTCCAGATAATTTGCATTCAGTAATTTTAAGGGAACTGGCTGGACCTTTATGTTGATTTTCAATAAGTCTTAGAGCAGCAAGAAGTTCCAGAAGGCCGGAAGAAAGCTGTTTGTGACCATTTTAAAAAAGGATGAACACAATGGCTAGGGTAATTATAGTCCTGTCAGTCTGACATCGATTCCCGGGCAGGATAATGGAGCAGCTGATATGGGACTTTATTAAGCAAGAACAAAATTGCTAATCAAAAAGGGTTTATGGAAAATAGATCTGTCTAACTTGATTTTTTGGGGGGGCGGGGGGAATGAGATTACAAGTTTAGTTGATTAGGACAACAGTGTTGATGTGATATACTTGGACTTCTCTAAGGCATTTGACTTAGTACTGCACGACATTTTGATTTAAAAAAATTAGAATGATATAAAATTACAAGGCACATATTAAATGGGTTAAAAACTGTCTGATAGGTCTCAAAATGTAATTCTAAATGAGAAATCATCCTCAAGCAGATGTGTTTCTGGTGGGGTCCCCTGGGGATCGGTTCTTGGCCCTACGCTATTTAACATTTTTATCAATGACCTGGAAGAAGATATAAAATCATCACTGATAGTTTGCAGAGGGCACAGAAATTGGGGAATTGGTAAATAATGAAAGAAAAGTCACTGATACAGAGCTGTCTGGGTCACTTGGTTAAGTGGGCACAGACAAACAATCATAGAACTGGAAGGGACCTCGAGAGGTCCTCTAGTCCAGTCCCCTGCACTCAAGGCAAGACTAAGTATTATCTAGAACATCCCTGACAGGTGTTTGTCTAACCTGCTCTTAAAAATCCCCAATGATAGAGATTCCACAACCTCCTTAGGCAATTTATTCCAGTGCTTAACCACTCTGACAGTTAGGAAGTTTTTCCTAATGTCCAATCTAAGCCACCCGTGCTGCAATTTAAGCTCATAGCCTCTGAGGATGGGACAAGAAGCAAAGAACAACAATTTTTCTCCCTCCTTCTTTTAACAACCTTTTATGTACTTGAAAACTGTTATCATGTCCCCTCTCAGTCTTTTCCTTTCCAGACTAAACAAACCCAATTTTTTCAATCTTCCCTCCTAGGTCATGTTTTAATCATTTTTGTTGCTCTTCTCTGGACTTTCTCCAATTTATCCATATCTTTCCTGAAATGTGGTGCCCAGAACTGGACACAATACTCCGGTTAAGGCCTAATCCATATGTGTTCTAGTATGACTAAATGTAAATGTGTACATTTGGGAACAAAGAATGTAGGCCATATTTGCAGGAAAGTGGGACTCTATCCTGGAAAGCAGTGACTTTGGAAAAAATGTGGGTGTCGTGGTAGATAATTAGCTGAACATGATCTCCAGGTGTGACACTGTGGCCAGTAGAGCTAATGCAATCCTGAGATGCATAAAGAGGGGAATTTCGAATAGGAGTAGAGCGGTTATTTTACCTTTGTTTTTGGCACTGGTGTGATGGTTGACGGAATATGGTGTCCTGTTTTGGAGCCTATAATTCAAGAAGGATGTTGATAAATTGGAGGGGATTCAGAGCAGAGCCATGAGAATGATTAAAGGATTAGAAAACATGCCATAGTGGTAGACTCAAAGAGATCAATCTATTTAACTTAACAAAGAGAAAATTAAAGGTGATTTGATTAGTCCTGTAAGTATCTACATAGGGAATAAATGTTTAATAATCTGCTCTTCAATCTAGCAGAAAAAGGTATGTTTTCCCAATGGCTGGAAGTTGGAGCTAGACAAATTCAGACTGGAAATTAAATTTTTAAGTGAGAGTAAATAACCATTGGACAATTTACCAAGGCCGTGGTGGATTCTCCCTCACTCTCCATTTTTAAATAGAGATTGGATGTTTTTAAAAAAGATCTGCCCTAGGAATTATTTGGGGAAAGTTCTATGGCCTGGGTTATGCAGTAAATCCGGCTAGATGATCACAATGGTCCCTTCTGTCATTGGAGTCTCTAAATCCTTTCAAAGAGTTGGCATGATCATTGAGAAGAGATGTATCAAACTGCTTGAGATACAGAACAAATCCTGATTTTTTTTTTTTTTTTTTTTTAGCAGTAACTCTCAATGGGCTTTGGTGTGTTAACTGAACCATCCAGCCTTTCTATTTAAAGGCTATTTATATCTAGTTACAATATGTGGCCTATTACATTTCCAGCTTGATTGTCCCAGACTCTTTTTTGGTGCTAACTTTGAGTAGTTTCTGGTCCTCCTGGTGAAGTTACTTCCCCATTGTTATGAATTGCTGCTTGTGAAATGTACATCTGTTTTATTAATTCTGTTTTTCATTTAGTAAACTTATATACTGCCTGAAGTTTGGATTATTTACTATCTAGAACTATAGTTAACAACCTGTTTCCTTGTAAAACCCGTAATCCTGCAGTCATGGTAATTCTTGCTATTAAAGTTTCCAATGCCAGCTCTGTGCTAAAGGTTTTGCTACTTCTTGTCTATATTTCGCAGAACTGCAGCTCGCCGAGAGACCCAGCAGGTTGCTCTTGACAGTGAGAATATTGGACACCATGCCCAAACTCTATATCAACAGGGAAGAACAGATTACCCTTGAGCTGAAGTGTCCGGGTACTTCAAATAAAAGCTGTCAGGGAGCAGCTCTTGTGACAGTCCAGGTTAGAAATCTAATTTCACATCCTCTAGGTCAGCGGTCCCCAAACCTTTGAGGGTTGCGCCCCTGAGCCAGTGGGGCCGCAGCTTGGGGCAGAGGGACGAAGACAGGGGCAAGGGGGCTGAGGCTGAGGCTGGGGGTGGGGTCTAGGGCCGGGAGTGGGGCCGAGGCTGGGGGGGGGAGCCACAGCTGGTCTGCGGTCTGCACCTACAGTGAGGTGCGACTCCGCTTCCGGCCTTGCCCCCAGCCTTGGCCTTGGGCTGGGAATGGAGCCGTAGCCAGCAGCAAGGCTGGGATCTGATGTGGGGCCATCAGTAGAGCCGTGCCAAGGCTGGGGATGGGGCCAAGCACGGAGCCGGGAATGTGGCTGGGGACAGGACCAGTGCAGAGCTGGAGGCGGGGAGGTCCCCGCCATGCCTCTCCGGACGTTCCTCCGCACCCCCTTACTGGGGCACTCCCCACGCTTTGGGGGACCTCTGCTCTAGCTCCATGCTTTTGGATCATTGAATTTGTATACTGAAACCACCAAGTTGAGAGTTCTTGTACTTGGGGTAGTGCAGATGTGCACTGTTGTACAGTTGCTACATTTCACTCTAGAGGTGGTTGCATTTCCTCAACTAAGAAGTGGTCCCTATGTAAAGTTTATATTTAATCTTGTTAAATTATTTTGGTGAAAGACACTAGGCACATATGTTTGTTGATGGAATAACGGAACCAAAATGGGATGTTTGTAGAAGACCTCACTGGTTGTGTAGATGGAGTTTTTTAGTCTATTCTAATTGTTTAGGTCAGTGGTTCTCAAACTTTCGTACTGGTGACCCTTTCATACAGCAAGCCTCTGAGTGCGACCCTCCCTTACAAATTAAAAACACTTTTTTAATATTTAACACTATTATAAACGCTGGAAGTGAAGCAGAGTTTGGGGTGGAGGCTGACAGCTTGTGACCCCCCCCCATGTAATAACCTTGTGACCCCCTGAGGGGTTCCCGACCCCCAGTTTGGAGAACCCCTGGTTTAGGTTTTATCCATTTGGTTATAAATATTTAAAAATACTAAATAGAGGAGCATAAATTTTGTTACTATGCGATCATTAACTATGAAAAATGACCAAGATGTGTGTGCTTATGCAGTACATTCCACAGAATCAAGACATGCTCTAGGCCCAAAATCAGGAAATCATCTCTCTTCAGGACCTTGCTGATGGTTCCAGTTTCTTTTTATGTTTGTTGTGAGGGGAGGGAGAATTTTAGAAAACTTGTCTTGTAAAGGTTCTTAAATTGTAGTTAACTGCTCTATCTCCCTTAGTTTGAAGGGAAGCATAAAAATGAAGCAATAAGCCAGCAGCTTCACGCTCTGCGTAAAGAAGTAAAACTGCTACAAGCAGAAGCCACAAAGCCGCCTTTTCTGACCATTGTGGAAGCAGCTGTACATGTGGAAAACTTTATAACGTAAGTAACACAGTTACTGCTATCTACAGTAGTGTTTTACAATGAGAATTTGACTTTCTATACAGCCAAGTGAAAGGCAAAATCTATTCTCATGCTTTTGTACATGCCCACTGGTATGAGTCATGGGCAGGATTTGAACCCTCAGACTTAATGATTCATAACACAGATCTCTATCACATGAACAGAAGGTGTAACTCTGTCTTTTGACAACAGTAGTAGGCTCTTCTCATCCAGCCTATCTTATCTCATAGTGTTTTCCATGTTACACTTTCATTTATTATACTCTGCAACTAGTTTAACCATTGCTTTCTAACTCATTTGCAAAAGCAAATGACAACACTTTCTTTGTGCAATGACTTGATATACTAAATATCAGGCCACAGCAAAATTTTATAGCATTTAGATCCTCCATGAACTAAAAATAGGTGTCTATCGTGTCAGTGTTTTTGGACTTTCCTCAATGCACTCAAAAGTGCTTTGATAGAGCTATGATTCAGAGCTATCACACCAGCTTTCCAAAATGTTTGTGGACATAATGTAATGGAAGAAGGCTTTGTAATTTAATCTGCTGATGACTGAATTAACATGAGGTCCACTTCCTCTCGAAGGCCTTGGTGCAAACGGATATCCCACACAGTGTAGTTCTATGCTGTAAAGTTTCTGTAAGAATGTGGTTGCAAGTTTGCATCTCACTGATTCCTTATAAAATATACACGTGTACATAACACTTTATAAATAAGCTTTGCCTAACTTTCAGCCCTGCACATTTACTTTGGGATCCTTCTTCCAGAGTGTCATTGGTAATGCATTCTGCAGGCAAAATTAATACTTTGGTTTACACCTGTGTAACTCCATTGTCTTGTTAAATTGCCTGCTGTGATACCTGTGCAGTCCACTGACTTCAGAGCGTTTGCCAAGGTGTAACTGATTGGAACTCAGTAAACAATTCCGTTGATGGTGCACAAAAATAGATTCCTAGATTCCAGGCCAGAAGGGACCATTGTATTCATCTTGTCTGACCTTCTCTATAACACACGCCGTAGAACTTTCCCAAAATAATTCCTAGAGCAGATCTTTTAGAAAAAGTTCCAGCCTTGATTTAAAATGGCCAGTGATGGAGAATCCACCATGACCATGGCTAAATTTGTTCAGGGGTTAATCACTCTTGCTGTTTTAAAAATTGACACCTTATTTCCAGTCTAAACTTGTCTAGCTTCAACTTCCAGCTTTTGGCTTGTATTATAAAATCATAGAAAACTGGAAGGGACCTCGAGAGGTCATTTAGTCCAGTCCCCTGCACTCGTGGCAGGACTAAGAATTATCTAGACCATTTCTGACACGTGTTTGTCTAACCTGCTCTTAAAAATCTCCAATGATAGAGATTCCACAACCTCCCTAGGCAATTTATTACAGTGCTTAACCACCCTGAAAGTTAGGAAGTTTTTCCTAATGTCCAACTGGACCCTCCCTTGCTGCAATTTAAGCCCATTGCTTCTTGTCCTATCCTCAGAGGTTAAGAAAAACAATTTTCTTCCTCCTCCTTGTAACAATCTTTTACGTACTTGAAAACTGTTCTCATGTCTCCTCTGTCTTCTCTTTTCCAGACTAAACATACCCAATTTTTTCAATCTTCCCTCATAGGTCATGCTTTTTAGACCTTTAATCATTTTTGTTGCTCTTCTCTGGACTCTCTCCAATTTGTCCACATCCTTCCTGAAATGTGATGCCTAGAACTGGACGTAATACTCCAGTTGAGGCCTAATCAGCGCGGAGTAGAGCGGAAGAATTATTTCTTGTGTCTTGCTTACAACACTTCTGCTAATACATCCCAGAATGATGTTTGCTTTTTTTGCAACAGCGTTGCACTGTTGACTCATATTTAGCTTGTGGTCCACTATGACCCCCATATCCCTTTCCGCAGTACTCCTAGGCAGTCATTTCCCATTTTGTATATGTATATTATATTATACATTTGTATTATACTTTTCTCTGCTAGATTGAAGAGCCTATTGTCTAATGTATTCCCCATCTAAGTACTTATAGACTGTGATGAAATCACCCTTACACTTCTCTTTGTTAAGCTAAATAGATTGAGCTCCTTGCATCTATCACTTTAAGGCATATTTTCTAATCCTTTAATCATTCTTGAGGCTCTTCTCTGAACCCTTTTCAATTTACCAACATCCTTCTTGAATCGTGGACACCAGAACTGGATGTAGTATTCCAGCAGTAGCCACAACCGTGTCTAATATAGAGGTAAAGTAATATCACCTCTCTATACTTTATGCTGGTTCTTAAAGGCTAACGGGTGAAATGCAGTAAAATCTTTTGAAAATAAAGTGACTTTATTTGATTAGAAAGGTCAAGATCTAAGGTGCTACTTTTACGTATGGGAGCCATTTTTCAAGGCAGAACCACTCTTAAAAAAATCCCACCAAACCAAAAAGTCCTCCTCATAGATAGCAGCCATAGTAATGTGGTTTTTGTTATGGGTGATAATTTGTATGCAGACTAGTAGTTTTATATGCCTTCTTCTGCAGAGCCTTAATAAATATCTACAAGAGGCAGCCGACGTCTAGAATTCAGAAAGTTGGAATTAGCTTGTTCTTTGCAGTAATAGATTTTGTGTGTGATGAAACTCAACGCCATCCACCCACAAGGCAGTTCTTTACCTCCTGCATCGAGATCCTCGGCCAAGTAAGTTTATTTTGTATACGCTCTAATTCTGCATGCTTCACAATTTTTTAATCAAATCTGCCTGCTAATATCTAAGGTCTAAAATAAATCCACAGATGTATGGGAATTCATAGCTAAGTATGCCCCTCGTTCTCCTACCACCACATTGTAGAATACCTCAGTAGTGTCACACACAAGCAGCATGAAGATTGTTGTTCTGAGATGCCTGTTATAGCTACTGCAGGCTCAATGTGAGAAGAAAACGATTGAGTTTAGTAGTTAAGAAGTCTGGATCTTCAGTTTGCCCTTTGAATCCCAGGTAGCTGCACTGCTTATAAGGGCATTTTAGCATTTTGGTTCATTGATTGACTGTTTTGTTGCTTCCATGGACCTGGCCAATCACCCATACCTTTGTCACCTTCAGATTAAACTATTGCAGTATGCTTGATGTAGAACAGGGATCTCAAACTCAAATAACCATGAGGACCACATGAGGACTAGTACATTGGCCCAAGGGCTGCATCACTGACACCCCCGCCCTTCTGCCCCCAGCCCCGTCCCCTCCACCCATTCCATAAGGCCCCACCCCTTCCCCGCCTCTTCCCACCCCTTCCCCGCCTCCATTCCAACCCCTTCCCCAAAGTCCCCACCCCAACTCCGCCCCCTCTCTGCCCCCATTCCAACCCCATCCCCAAATCCCCGCCTCTGCCCCGCCTCTTCTCTGCCTCCTCCCTGATGTAGAAAACTAGTCAGAAGATACTGCTGGTGCAAAACATAATTCCTATTGCTTGGTAGTGTTAACTATAGGGAGCATATTACACCAGTGCTCCAGAAAAGCCATTAGCAATTCATGGTGTTTATGTTGATTTATTAAACCCTGTATAGTTTGTGTTCTAGGTACCGCTTTCCCTATGCGCTACTGCAGCATTTGAGATCAGCTGAAGAGTTCTTGTTTCCTGTCCCTACATTTCGCATGTATAGTGACAGGAGGAAGGGCTCTTGAATCAGGAATTAATTTCTTCTCATTGGCCCATCTGAGCCAGAATTTCTGACTTCTAGGACCATAGAGTAAGGCTTTCCTGGACACTTGGGCTTTTTCTAAAGGCAGTGGTGGAATATATTTATTTTACAAATGGATTTTGGAGGAGGGCGTTTCTGTTACGCTTGTTTGTTTGTATTACTGGGAGCCCAGATCATGGACCAGGATCCTACTGGCTAGGTCCTGGAGAAACACAACAAAAAAGACAGTCCCAGCCTCAAAGAGCTCAGTTCAGTTTATATTGCGTTTTAAGAGTACTTTTTATGTGCTTCCAGAGACAGACCTGATGGGATGCATTTAAAAAGAGACCCATTGGATTATCTGTTTTTGAGAGAGTCCTAATCCAACTGAATTCTCCACCCCCAGAAAAGCCTGCTGTAAAGAATGAAACTACATTCTTCAGGAATTGTTTAATGACACTAACTCTCTTTTTTAAGGTATTTATCAGCGGGACCAAATCTGAATGCAAATTAGTCCTCCAAACCATCCTACAGAATCGAAGACTCTGTAATCTGCTCTCTCCCTACTTCACTCCAGTTGCCTCACCTGATGAATTTGTAAATTTGTATGAAAAAGTTGTTGCGTTTCTGAGTGATGACAACAGTGATGTTGTTTTCACGTTGCTGACGAAGGTAACATGCTCTGAATGCTCATAATATAGTGTTATACGGGTTGCATCTCAGGACTGTTTTCCAAAAGAATGTGAATTCAGACTAACAAAGAAATAAATAAAACCTGTTTTTTTTTTTTAAAGCAGCAGTGATGAATTACTCGTTAGGAGTATATTGCTAGTACAGCACAGCTCTTATTGTGGCTAAGTTGAAGCGGGGCTGGAGGTGAACACTATATAAGGGATTATAAAAATATCATTTCCCATCATGGGCAGCAGCAGTACATGCTTTCCAGTGCTTCCCTTTCAGCAAGCTTTACTTCTGAGCTGGGGTCAAAGGAAGGTTTGGTCTCCTTGGCTCATTCTGTCTTTGGTGCCTCTGAAGAGGCAACCACAAGGGAGCCAATCAATCCCATTGTGACAGCAGTGTTGGGGACAGACACATGTCCACTGGGAACCTGACTGAATGTCCTAACACACTTCACAGAGGCAACCAAGCAACCATTGGGTAATGATTACGTTCAGTTTACTATTAACCTAGATTGGATTTGAACACATAACCTAGAGCAGGGGTCGGCAACCTCTGGCACGCTGCTCGCCAGGGTAAGCACCCTGGCGGGCCGGGACAGTTTATTTACCTGCTGACGCGGCAGGTTCGGCCAATCGTGGCCCCCACTGGCCGCGGTGCGCCGTCCTGGGCCAATGGGGGCAGCGGGAAGCGGCGCCGGCGAGGGATGTGCTGGCCGCAGCTTCCCGCTGCCCCCATTGGCCTGGGACGGCGAACCGCAGCCAGTGGGGGCCGCGATTGGCAGAACCTGCCGCGTCAGCAGGTAAATAAACTGGCTTGGCCCGCCAGGGTGCTTACCTTGGTGAGCCGCGTGCCAGAGAATGCCGACCCCTGACCTAGAGGTTAGACAGACGCTGTCCCCATTTTCAAACTTATGAGCCATGCAGCCATCCCCTTCTTTCCTGGCCTATCTTGAAACAAAAATATCCTTTTTCTGTCCCAGCAAGCCCTTTATT
The DNA here is from genome assembly GCF_011386835.1 of Chrysemys picta bellii. Taxonomy (NCBI): domain Eukaryota; kingdom Metazoa; phylum Chordata; order Testudines; family Emydidae; genus Chrysemys; species Chrysemys picta. The sequence goes on along the minus strand of NC_088796.1, from coordinate 12,477,329 downwards.
CTTAAAATTCAGCTCTTCAATTAACTCTGTTTTTAACATAGGACTTTATTGAACAAACACTGCCTCTCTTCTGTTTTAGTTTGACCTCCCACAATGGCTAAACCTCACTAAGCCTCCTCTGTCTGAACGTACCCGGCTTCTGGAGTCCATTCACTTGGCACTCAGCGCCTGTGGCCTTGAGCCTGAAGAAGACATCTTGATGCCATTTAATATTTTCTGCAAGCACTGGACAGATCTCCTTCAGTACCAGTTCCCTGATCATTACAGTGACTTTCTAAGACTGCTCATGCAAAGTGAGTATCTGAGTCAACCAGGGCAAGCCTCAGATTAATTTTAAAATAACTACATTGAACTGTACTAGACTGCTTCAATATTTAAACTCCTAAAATTTGGACTGGGGTATGGAGAGGGATTTCAATACAGTTAAACCACCACGAATACAGTATGATTTCAAAGTTGTCACAGTTTAGTAAATACAGATTTGGGTGTATATTTTCTGCTAATTGTATGTTAGCTGTACTAAAAAGCTACATTTTTCTTCATATCGAGATCCACAGATCTGGGGTGATAGATTTTCAGCCTGCATTGCTGCAGGGAGGCAGAGCACAGCTTTCTCTCACTGGCAAAGCTGGAGTGTCTCATATCATTTTGCCATCAGTCATGTTACAACATATTTTTGAGACACTTTTGACTAGCCTTGGCAGTTAAAACATTGGAATTCTGGAACCCTGGGTTTGATTCTCAGCTTTGCCACACATGTCCAGTGTGACTGGGGGAATTCCTTGATCTCGCTATTTCTCAATTCCCCCATCTGTAAAATGGGGTGACAATACTTCTTTTCTTTCACCCGTTGTCTTGTTTGTTAGGTCATAAACTCTTGGAGGCATTATCTGTCTCATGCTGTGTCTGCATAGTGCCCCTACTGCAGCAGGGCCTTGATCTTAGTTGAGGCCCTGTAAGCTGTAATAAAAATAACACTAAATCTGAACATTAAAATATCCACATCTGGGGAATAGCTTTAATATCCTAAGATTCAAGCCACCATCTCTCACATAGTTTTGTCATCGGCTATACATGTCCATCTAATGGCAGGCTCCTATGGCCAATATTAGGAAAGAGGAATTCAAGTTATCATTATGATTTTAATGTACTTTTCCTAAATAAAAAACACAACCCCCATTCTTTTTTGTCCAAAGGTTCTTCAGAGCAACTCCTTAGCCCTGACTGTTGGAAGGCATTGCTTAAAACTTTGGGTTGCTGTACCTCAGAAACTGAACGAAGGAGCAAGGATGACTCCACTAAAAGTCCAGTACTGCGAAACTCTGCAAAAATCCTTCTGTCTGCAGAACAGGTGGGAAGCTTTCTAGCTGATCTCTGAAGTTTACTGTAATTCTCAGCTGAAATCGGTATCCACCATTGAACAGCCACATAGCTCTGTAGCACTCCCCCCCCCCCCCACCCCCCCCCCCGAATTTGTATCCTCCTTGGTTGATTCAGAGCTCTCCACTCTCTGCAGGTCACGGAGACAATAGAATGGCTTTG